>NW_023276806.1:167852766-168560859 GCF_003668045.3 Cricetulus griseus
GCAATATATAATATATATTTAGCTTCCTATGTATCTTTTTATTTCTTACTAGACAAAAATTTCTTTCTGCAACAAATGACAAAATATATATGATTTTCAAATGTCCTAATGCATATTTCCTACATATAAATCCATACACATATATAAAAATGCATATGTTTTTCTTCTAAATGGTTGTTGTATTTGTCAACACTGCTTGTCAGCTTAATGAGATTTAATATTTCCATGGAAACAAATGTCCCTATTTGTTTGTCCATGCAGACACTTTGACTGCATTAGTAATAAATCCCAAGTCACCAATAATGTTTCAGTGTTGCATTAACGAAAGAAGTCAAAAGACTTCCCCTTGGTGTCATTAACCAAAAACAAGTCCAGATTTGAATTTTCTACTTCATGATCCCTAGGTTTTCTATCCACTGGGCGTGTATATGGTATGGGTCTGAATTTGTGCCTGTGTGAAGGTTGACTTGTGAATCTCTCTCTGTTTTTCTGTGTGTGTCTCTGTATTTGTCAGCTGTGGGCTGTCTCTGTATCTGTCACTAACAAAGTGTTTTACTCTGTCTTTACTGAACAGCACAAAAAATATCACATGGGGGAGGAGTGAGGGACATTTTATTGAATCTTTAGCAGAGTTTTACAAGGGATTTAGTCTCAGACTCCAACTGACCCCAACTGACTTGGACAACAAATAATGCCAGTGCTATAAACATCATTATCAAGTAATAATACCCGAATGTTGTATTCAAACTTTATGTAAATGCTTTTTTGTATGTAGCTTTCAAACATTAATTTTGTTGCTTTCAGGAAATATTTATTAGGGTCAGGGACATGGAAGTGTAGATTATATGAGGTCAAAGTGGTGCATTAGGTAAGGTTACAAAAGTTGACTCCATGTAAAATCCAGGCAAATAGGGTTGATGGTTACATTGTTCTCTTAAAGGCAGGTTACCCAGAAGTTTGAGCACATAGCAGAAGAGCACCTTTAAGTCTTAAGTAACTTCAAGGTATATTATTAACTTTGTCTCTGAGGTCCAGAGAATGTTTTGCTCTCTTAAAATGTAATAGATACTTTCATAATATTGCAACACACATGAGGGCATTGGCAAATTAGGGTAATTGATGTGGAAATAGTCATACTCTCCACATTTATTTCCTGGACTGAATAAAAAGAAAAGGAAGTTTCACAACAGCATCCATTGCTCTCTGCTACTGGGTTGCAGATGCAATGTGGCCAGCTGTTTAAACTCGCTGCCATGGCTTTTCTACTATAACAGACAGTTGTTATGATAAATCTATCCACCAAAGGCCGCCTGAGCCCCACCGCCATGTGTGCACTTTACGCCAGCCTCCCACCTGAGTTAGGGCCTAAATTAATGCACAGAGAGACTTGTATTAGGTACAATGCTGCTAGGATTCTCATCTGTTAGCTCAGTCTCAATTATCATAAATCTATATATTTTATAAGACTTAACTTATAGAGGATACCTTTCGCTGGCACCCTCTCTTGCTGGTGGCTCATATGGAGCCGCTGGAGGAAGAGCAGAGGGGAAAAGGGACACTTCCTTTTTCTCCTTTCTTAAATATGAGTCTCCTTGTTATGTCACTTCCTGCCTGGAACACAAGTTCTCTACTATATTTTTCAGAATCCTCTTTGACTCCTAGTCCTGTCTAACTTGCTGCCATTGGCCAAACAGTATTTTATTCAACAATCAATAAGATGAACATACACAGTACATTCCCCATCAGACGGCAGTCTTGAATTGTAAATCAAACTACACCTTTCTTCTTTCCTTAAGTTGCTGTTTTCAGGTATTCTGCCACTGCAGGCAGACATGTAAGTAAAAAAGTTGTTTAGTGTAGTTGAGACATAGATGACAATGTGATTCTTCACTTAATCCTATAATCTTGGAACAATGGATCTGCAGAGATCTGTACTCTAAAACATTAGTAGCATTTGTTCAGCTGGGACCTCCAGCTCAGTCCTGCTTGATCCCATTCCTCTGTCTCCAAAACCCAGAGAAATCTTCAAAAAAGAAAAGATGCCAAAGACCCAGTTTTGCATTCGTGGCGGCTAAGGCTGCTTCTCCCCTGAAGTTGCCAGCAACTCAAGATGACACCTAAAGCAATTAGCTTTTGAACATACTTGTGCACAAGCCGAGCTTTTGGAGGACACGACATCACCCCTGGACCTACAGGGTATATTAGCTCCTTGCTTTAGTTTGGGTGCATTACTTTTCCCCTGATCTCTGGGACTGAAGAACTCACCCAGGAGTTGCTTTGCTCAAATAACCCTGTTCTTTTACCTTTTCAGGTCCACTTGATCTGGCTTACTACATTGGCAGAGAAACCTATTATCGAATTACAGAGAAGACCTATTAGCTTTCTCGAGTTCCTTCATTTGTGTTATGGAGCATCAACATTTAACAGCTTCTGAAGTTTCAAGAAATTTACAATGTTGAGAGTCTTCACTTATGTCAGGGAAGAAAAATTGCAAACCTGGAAATGTACAAAGTATTTTGGAATGCATTGTTAGGCATTGCTATGCAAACTCTTTACCTGTTTTCTGAGGAAAAGAGGTGTGATCTCTGGTTTCATTGACTAAACCATTTTATAATTTTATAGGTTTCATAGAAATGCAGTTTAGACATTCAGATTATCTTTTCCTGAGCTGGACATGTATTTCAGTGGTAAACACTTAATAATGGCTTAGAAACGTGTTTTCATTCCTCAGGATGAAAAACACACATGAATGTATCTTTTTCAAAACAATTTAAATGAATTTGTCCAGGGTATATACAATTGATTTCTATCTCAAAGAAAAGAATGATAACAAACATTACTTTAAATTTCTCTGATTAGGTAACTGTTTAGCATATTGTGCAAATGCTAATCTGCAAATATAAATTCAAATTTTCTTTGGAAGTCATTTTGACATTAGAAGTATAAGTGACTTAGATATTCATCAAAGTCGTTTTATTTCATTTTTAATATTTATGTTTGAAAATGTCTTGCTATATATAGTCTTTATCTAGAATGGCAGCTATACATGATGGAAACTTTTCAATTACTAACAATTTTCTTTGCATTATTTCACTGATTTGCAGCAAATCAGAAACCTTTTTTCAATACCTTTGTATACATGACCTCTATATTACCTTTTTTCTCAACTTAATGTTTCTTGACTTATTAACAATTTCAGAATCTGTTGCATATTAATAAGTAATTCATCCTGAAAATTTGGATTTTTCTCTAAGATTTTTGTTTATTTAATAATGATAACTATAAAACTGATATTATACTGCCTGTTATTTAAATTTTTTTCTGTGACCATATTCTTTATTTTTGCAGTTTGGTTTTCACTAACATTTTTTTTCCTTATAGCATATTCCTGTTTTGACAGGAATGTTATCTATAATGATGATAGCAATTGGGCAAAGAAGAACAAGTAGAGAAGTTGCATCATATATAAAAATGGATATAATTTCTCAACTTGTATTATACATAAATTATATGTAATTTCTCATTTTAGCTGCAGTCCATGGAAAGATAAGCAATTAAAACCCTTTAATAAGTAAGATGAGAGGTGATAAGTTACTTTCCTCATTATGATTTCTCAGCATAATCTACCATAGGTTTATCTTTAAAATAGTTTCTCCTTATTATTCATTTTCCGTTCTTAAAAAATAAGCATTAAACATTTATTTTTGCTTCAACAAATTGAGATTTTTCCCCTGATATCCTTATTCTACTTCCAAAATCATTCACTATTGATATCAAACTTTTACCTTATCTCTCCACCTGAGACCCAGCATTTACTTAGCACCCCCATGCACTTACACCAGCTTTATGTGTCACTAATGATATGATTACAGAAACTACTTCAATGCGTTGGGCTCATTTTCTACATTTGTAAAATGTGGAGAGTAATTCTCATCTTACAAGATAGTAGCCCTATTATATGACATGATGGCATAGCATTAAGGCATGACCAAATGTAGCATGGATTTTTTCACACTAGATAGCAAAAGATGCCAATAATTAATTATAGTTCCATAAACATCACATCATCTGGACAAAAGTTATCTCAAAGCATAGTTATAAAATTATCTTTTCAGCAGTACAGAGTATTCAGGTGGCAAAAATAATTTATATCCACAGAAATATTTTTACACTAACGGTAAGGGCTTGAAATGTAAAGGTTTGGAATTGTTTTTTGCCAAATATGTAATTTTTAAAGTAAGAGTGTACTGTTTACACTTTTTTCTAAATACATTTTATAGCAACATCAAACTTTTAATCTCTTAAATATGTTAATTTTTATTTTTCAGTCTATCAGAATACCTTGCCAAATATTTTCTGAGTACATTTTATTCAAATAACATTAACTGATAGATGATTCTAATTTTAAATTAATTTTAAAAGTCCACTGTTCTCTCTTTAAGGGAACTATTTAGAAATATGAAATAGTTGTGTTAGGGATACATAAGCCTGAATTTAGTGAACAGTGATTGAGTTGAAAAAAAAAAGAGCCTGTTTTCATCAGAAAAGAACAATAAAGGCTATTAGTATCCCTTTCAAGGTCACAGTGGTAGTAACAGCTACATTGCCAAATGACGTTATTTGAAACTCACAGGGAGATGACCTAGTAAATATAATTTCCAAAAATGTCAGCACCAGAGTGCCAAACAAGACTGGGAAGGTGTGTGCAAAGTGTTCCTCTGAGGAACTCTTAAAACTACTAAAAATAATTTGTGGAGGGTATCTGATTTCTGGCAATGAAACAGAGGCACTCAAATGACATTTTTATGAATATGTAGATGACTATGTAGATGCATGTCTGCATGTATGTGTACACTTATAGGGATACAGGGCAATTAATTTATAGATAATTTCTATCATGGTATTTTTCCCCACTGCGGTGTTTTGAACGATAACAGTGCCGGTAGGTTCATATCTTTGAAAACTTGGTTCCCACTCCTGAAATTGTTTGGGAAGGTTAGGAGGTGTGTCCTTGTTAATGAATGTGTGCCACTGAGGTCAACCTTTTTAGTTTCAAAAGACATATGACTTTCCCAATATACCCTCTCTCCCTTTTGCTTGTGGTTCAAGATGGGAATGTTCAGCTACTACTCAAATTGCCTCTCACCATGCATCCACTATAGACTCCAACTCTCTGGAACCATAAACTCAGTGAATCTCTTCCTTTCATAAAATGGCTTGATTGTTATGCGGTATGACAGAAATAGAAACCCACCTAATACATCCATTTCATTATCACATGAGCTCATTTATTGAAGTTTGTTTTAAGTTTGATATCGAGGACTATATCATATTCCAATTCCAGTACTTGTTCCATAATTTAGTTCATCATTTACATACACCTGGATTACTAGCTCATTATGATTAAACAAATATATAAAACTATAAAAATGGAACCTACAATGTGTTATTGAAGATGGTATCAAATAAGGGTTCATGTGAAATGTTAGGGCTTTTATTCAAGATCATTAAGTTTTTCTTTCCAAAAACAAAATTATTTTAAATTTTTCTTCAGCTATATATGAAGCTTTGTCTTCCCTTTTAAGTACATCAATATCGAGAGTAAATATAAACATTGTCATTCTACAGTCTGAAGGCTTGGTTGTCAGGTGTTGCACAACAGGGAAGATGACTCAACATTTAAGAGGAAGGGTTAAAGTGAAGGCAGCTGGTTCATTGGTGTGAAGACCATGCTGGGAATATTGGGGGATTCTGGCCTCCCTGACTCACTTCCACAACCAGGCTGCATGAACTGAGCCCTTCTGATCCATTTTGTGTTCTCCATCATGATGCACCAAAAGCAATGAACAAACTGACCCTGGACGGGACCCTGTGAATGAGCACATGTTTTATGGATACACACAGAAACCAGAAAATGCCATCGGAATTCCTGGAGCTGGAATGACACGTGCTTGTGGGCCACGTGAAGTGAATGCTAGACACCAAACTTAGGCCCTCTGCAAGAGCAATAAATTCCTGTAACCACTGAGCCATCTCTCCAGCCCCCATTTTTTAAAATTTTATTTTGCCACATGATTCTTCCAGACAAAATCAAAAATAATTTTTCCTAAGTTCCCATCATCTTTAGCAAGAGGCATGAGTTCTGTAGACATGGTGTCAGCTTTTAATATTGCCCTGCTGTTAAGAAATACATTTTATAACTCACTTTACACATGTCTTTTTGCAAATATATTAGCAATGTATACAACTGACTACTTTTCAATTGTAAACATTTCACTAATTATTAATGAATTTTGCTTTTTGACAGCTACACATATGCATATAATCATTCTGATTGCTCCCTCCACACACTCTTTTCATTCTCTCCCATCTAGCTCCCCTTTCCTATCAGTCTCTTCTTATATTGAGATCTTTTTATTTTGTTTCTCCTCTGGTCTTGACCAGGATTTATCTGTGAAGTCATGGGACTGGTCCCAAAGGTTGGAGCTGGGTGAATTCACCCATGTGTACAAAACTAAATAAAGTGACTCCCGTTTTTCTCAGAGTCTATCGATAACCAATATTTTTGCAGTAAGGAGTAGATGCATGGGCTTCCTCCCCATGAATGATTGAGTGTTGGGAGAGTTGGTCTTGTGCAGGCCCCAGCACAGGTAATTGTGCCAGTTCGTGATTACATCGTTTGTCTCCTGTATAGAGAATGAAATTTTGCTGCTCTATTCCTTATCTTCCAACACTTGCCTTACTTCCACCTCTTCTGTACAGCTTTTCTGATCTTTAGAGAGGGTAGTATGAATGACCTGTTTTGGTCTAAGCACTTAGCTAGCACTCTTAGCATTTTATACAGCAATTAGTACCTCTGTTGCCAGCAATCATTGCAAAGGGAACCTCCTCTGACTGGGACTAAGAGTAGCCTTTGCCTAAGGGTATATACATATAAACTTAGAAGAAAATTTGACATTATGTTTATTAAGCTAAACATGAATAACAATTTCTCTCATCAGAGTCCTGACCTTCTTAGGTCTGGGTTGGTGACCAGGCATAGCACCAGGCAGGAGGGCATGGGTTCTCTTTTGCAGTGCACACCTCTGATCCAGTCAGAGAGAAATAAGTTATCCCAAAACTGTCATGTCCCTACTGCACATGTGGTACCTGTTGCCTAACCAAATGGTGATGTTGTTCATAGAATTCAATAACAGATAAGACCATTCCTATCTTTTTCCTCCATCAGTCTCTAAAACATTTCCCAGAAATTTCAAATTTAAACATCAAAAAGGTCATTTCAAGCTTAATTCTAACCTGATTTTCTTACCTTGTCAACAAGTTATGATGCATCTTCCTCATTAGAATCATATAATCTAATTCTGATGAGCAAACAAGTGATAAAACAAGAGCCTATCTGTTTTGGGTTTCTCTGGGGCCACACTAACGCACAGTGTTCCCCAACCCCTAACATCATCCTTATTTCACACACCTCACCCCACATATTTCCCCTCTCTACTTCTGTTTTACATGTTTTGTTCTCCTATTTTCCTTGGTCTCCCCCCCACCACCACTGACTTTTTTTCTCATTTCATGGGTTACATAGTTTTTTTTTTTTTTCTTTTCAAGATAATTGAAAATCTTAAGAAACAAAGTTACTTATCCATATATGAGATAGAACACTTGGTGTCCATATCTCTGGGCCAAGGTTACCTTACTTAGTGTGATTTTTCATCCATTTAGCCTTGTCTATTAAGCAAAGAATTAGTATTAACCAGCAGAGTAGAATAGAAATAAACACTATTACTCCTGTGATTAAGTTTCTCTAACAACAAAACTTGGTGTGATGCCAGGCTTATGATGCTGTTGCATCCTAACAGATAGAATGGCCAATTCTTCTTGAAACCACATGGGAAAGCGCCCCAAGAATGAATCATGGAAGAAAATTTAGGAGCTCTGGAAGGATGCTGGGATATGAAGGCTTCCTATTGCATAGTCAACTGTACCAAGAATCCTTAGTCATACAAAGGCAAGCAAATGAATTCTGCAGAATTCCATCCTACAGAATAGAGTTTGATGTAGATTCTACAGCCTTCCAACCATAATAGAAGTTATCCTCCTTGACAATTTGATTGCAGTCTTTTGATAACCGTATTTGAAAATCTACCTAAGTTGTTCGTGGTCTCCTGAATCTATCTGTTATCGAGGGACACAAGGAAAAATGTAATCTCTCTCAAGGCATTAGTTCATACTTTGTAAGCTTACATTATAATTTCTATTGCATTAATGGAAATTACATATATTTTGAAATTATCTCACCTTAAATTTAAAACACTGTAACCATAAATCTTTCTGTCAATCCACCCAAGCTCTGCTGCCATATCGGTGCCCAAAATAACACACAAGAGTCTTACATTAGGTACAACACTGCTGCCCAATGACTAAGATTTCTTATTTGCTAGCTCTGTCTTAAGTATCACTCATAACTATGATTACATATTTTATAAACTTATCTTATTGAGGACACCGGTGGAATGCATCTTGTCTTGCTGGCGATCACATGGCAACTCTGTCTCTTTCCTACATTCCCCAGAATCCTCCTTCTCTCCTAGTCCCACCTAACTTGCTCCCCTATTGGCCAACAGTGCTTTATTTATCAAACACTAAGACAAATATATACACAGAAGGACCATTTTGTTTCAAAACTTTATAATTTGTTTCTTATTGCAAGCCAATTTCCATATCCTAATGATGTCGATATATCATTATTCAAGTCAATTAAATGAAAGCAATCCTTTAAGACTTTTATAACTTTTACAAGCTATTATTGAATTGTTGCAAGAGATTTATTTGATAAATTTAAATTGGGTAGAAGCATCTAAATTTTCAGTTAACTCCCTCACATTACATCTACACACACACACACACACACACACACACACACACACACACACACACACACACACAGAAGGGTATTGGATCACTAAGTCAAGTGCTTACTTTATAAGCATAAAACATGAGTTCAATGCACAGATCCCATGTCAAAAAAGCTGGGTGTGGTGTTGTATCCTTGTAGTTACAGTGTGAGAGAAGTCAGGACAGGCAGATTGCTATTGCTTGTTGGCCAGCCAGGCTAGCCTACTTGGAAAATTGAGGCCAGTTAGAAACATCATCTCAAGGGAAAGAATGAGGGGTACTTGAGTAATTACACCCAGGGTGACTTCTGCCTTCCACATATGTACATAATTACATACACATAAACAAAATTTAAACTTCTGTATTCACCAAGCCCCAGAAGAGATTCTAGCTGCCAGGATTTTAATTTTATTTGGAGAGCTAAGTAAAGTTTATAAGTATTAGATTTCTTAATATTCATATTTTGCAGGTTTAGAAAAAGGGAAATATTGTTATGCATTTATCAGATAGATATACTTCCCCAGTATAACAGAAACGGTAGTAAAAAGGGTAGTAATTTTTCTGAATGCTTTATGTTGAAGTTATTTTAAGATATTTCATGGATATGCCCGTGAAATGAATTGTTTGGTAAAAATAGAAGGAATCTTTTTTTTTTTTTCAAAAAGGTTAAGTACCAAAAGTAAGTAGGTAGTTTAGTCTACAGTAATAAGTTAGTCATTGTTGGCTTTTTTAATTTGTACTGGAACATTCTTTTACTTTGTTTTAAGTGTATGTTTCTCAAGTAAACAATTTAGGTATTTTTCCATACCTTTTTCTTTCTGATGTAGACTTCAGGTTAATTAATATTTTACTGCATCTGGTAATGTATTCTGTGTTTGAAGCCTAGTGACTTTTCATTTTGATGTTCTGGTGATTTCATATGCTGTATTCTCCAAACAATAAAATTCTGATGTATTTTATAAAAAATAAGTAAATAAATTTCAATTTATTATAAGAAAATTTTTGAAAAGTTGCATCTAAGTTTGGTTACTTATATTAGCATAAAGATTTGGAAGTTAATATGAAAGAAAATGCATGTTACCTCCTTCCATTTGCAAAGTGAATCTCAAAAGATTTTTTTCTGTAACAGTGTGTTATTATATAAGATCTTTAAGAGCAAAGACTAATTCTGAAGCATTTTAACATCACAATGATTTGTTCTTCTTCATAATTTCACTAAAATTATACAGCTGTCACAAAGTCAGGGTCTGTGAACCATAGCTGTTACTGTAGTAATATGTGCTAAAAATACAATGTCATTTCACCATTACCAATCAAAGGATAGATGACACTTTTTTCCACTGGTATCTTATTCATTTTTTCAGGAATGTAAAATTGATAGGACTATCTTAAAAGAGATTAGAAATTAATGATTCTACTTACTAAGAGCCATATTTTATGGACAATACTGAAGCATGGGATTTTATATATATTCATAACCATGCATGAGAGTATGCACATAATTATAAAAATTCATGAATGCCTACACAGTTGCCAGTTAACTAATTGTGGCTTAAATCTGTTAAAGGGTGCCTCTTATTTAGACCTTGCTACATGCTAAATATTTAGGTTAAGCTTTCTAATCAGTCTTTAAATCTAGCTTATTCAAAACTGAATCACTGTTTGTGCCAGACTTGATTCCAAATACAAGACAGAAATATATATCAGTAAGTTTATTCCTTCCAATTAACTTATTTTCATTATTAAGATGCAACCTGGTTGAAATGTGACTATCTAATTTTAAATCCTCATCTTTTTATCACTGTAATATCATTACTCTATTTGTTTTGTTGGTGGTGAGATATAGTGTAGCTATGTAGCCCAGGCTGTCCTCAGATTTATAATCTGTCTCAGCCTCCTTAATCCTGGGATTATGGTCATGAAGTAACACATTAGTTCTGTGAGGATTATGTTTAACTTGTTTTGATGCTATTCACCTCCAACTCTTTCCATGCTCACTCCCCTCCCTGATCACACCAAATTGTGTTTCTTAACCCATTAAGAACAAAATGTGCTGAGGAGTGAGGTTTCATGTCCAACTCCCCTCTCTTTGGGAGAATTTTATCTGCTTGGATTTGCACATGTTTTATGTATGATATCATAACCACTGTAAATTGTTATGTATGCTCTTCTACTGTGTCCCAAAGATAGTTTAATGCAATCATGTACATGTTCTCACATTCTTTCTTCTTCCACAGTGACCCTTGAGCCTTGACATCAGGGGTGCAATATTTATGTTCCATTTAGGGCTAAGAATTCACCAATCTCTTATTCTCTACACCTTACCCACTCATGGGTCTTTGTGTTAACCATTTTCTATTATAAATAAAAATTTCTCAAGTGACAGTTAATAGATGCTTTGATATGTGAGTATAACAACTCATTAAGGGTTAATTTAATGCTATGTACATATTTCAAAATAATGGTAGTAGTCTCTCTTCTAGGGCCTATGCAATGTCTACTCATAGATTCTTGACCTGATAATGGGAAAAGGTATGGGCTTCATCTCTGGATCAAGACTTCAATGCAATCAGAAAGTAATTGACTACTCCCTTGATGTTTGTGCCACTGTTGTGCAAGCATCTATCCCTTACCAGGGCAATCGTTCATGTACCTCACATGTTTCACAGATTCGATCAATAGTGTAGGCATTAAACCCAACAATTAATAAATGGGACCTCATGAAAATAAAATGTCTTTCTACAGCAGAAGACAACATCACTCAAACAAAGAGGAAATCTACAGAATGGTGAAAAATATTGCAAGCAATGTATCTGACAGAGTGATAGTGTTTAGAAAAAATGATAAATTTTAAATTTTGATATGAAGAAAATAAACAGCCCAATTAACAGTGGAGCATAGAACCAGAGAATTCTCAAAAGATAAAATACAAACAGCTGAGAAACTGTTTATTTAAATATTTAGTAACCACAGTCATCAAGGAAATGCAGATTAAATATATATGACATCTCATTGCATCCCAGTGAGAATAGCAAATTTAAAAATATATATGTAATAAAACATAACTGATGCTAACACAGATATAGGTTAAGAGGCACACATAGCCACTGGTAGTGGGATTGCTTACACGTGTAGTTACCATGGAAAGTTACTCAAATGCTGAACATAGATCTATTAGATGATCCAGCTGTACCAGTATTGGGTATATACACAAAGAACTTCACATCCTACTCTAGACATAGTTGTTAATCATTGTTCATCTCTTTATTCACAATACCCAGGAAATAGAAATGGCCTATATGTCCATCAACTGATGAATGAATAATGAAAGTGTGATATATTTACACAATGGAATATTACAAAACCATTAAGAAAAGTGAGTCATACATTGCACTATAATTAAATTTAATTATGCCCATTATTCTTTTATAAAACATTTTAACTATTAAACATAGAAACTTGTTCTTGCTTCAAAAGGGAATGAGGTAGACACTGGAAGCTGCACTAATTGTTTGAAATACATTATTCATTGCTAAGTATAACTTAAACTTATTTTCAATTCTTATTGTTGCTAATTTTGAACATTACCCTTGACAATTAAGACTTAGATTTTATAGAAATTTTATGAAATATTGGGAGCATGGAAATCTGAATAAAATGCTTTAACAATTATTAAAATAATGATTATAGTTTCTCATCTCTCTGTACCTGTACCTCCTCACCTCCATTCCCATCCAGATCCACCCTCTTTCTGTCTCTCATCACAAAAAAACAGACTTCTAATGGATAACAACAAAAGTTGAAAAAATAAAACAAAAACTATCACATAGAAGTTGGATCAGGCAAACAAAGCCCAATAAGCAAAACAGCCCAATAAGAATCATAGACCCACTCATTCACACACACAGGAGTCACATAAAAAATACTAAACTGAAAACTAAAATATATATACACAGAGGACCTGGTACAGCTCCCTGTAGGTTCTTTACTTTCTGCCTCAGTCTCCGTAAGTTCATATGAGCTTTATTCACTTGATTTAGAGGGACTTATCTTTCTGGTGTCCTCTAAACTAGAAATTATCTGAATTTTAAAGCTACTGACTTTAGAGACAGCCTACTGTTTAAGCACAAGCATTTAATAGCACCAGTATGGTACCATGCTAATAATAACCATACAGATAGCACATACACAACTTATAGCATTTTACTCACACAACTCTATATTTTGTAAGTCGGAAAATTGAGTTTTCCAAAGACCAAACAATGTTATATTACAGAATTTTTATGTGACAGATTAGAACTTAAATGTAGATTTGTTTACTCTAATGTTTGTGGTTTTTAGTATCAGTAGTATAGGTTTATCCAAGAAAAAATGTTTACCTATGTGGTTCTTTATCCTAGTTAATTTTCATTGGATTTAATTATTGCACAAATAAAATGATCCAAGTGAGAGGATCTCCTGCACCTTAGATTCTTATAGTAGTCTCTTGCCTCTGACTACCTGACTTTTTAATAGAATGCTCTGAGCTTTCATTACAATTATTTTCCTTCTAGAAAAAAATGATCTATGAATGTACATTATATCTTTCACTGAGGTCAATTTGCATTAATTATGAGATGCATGGTCTCTCATTTAGGTCTTTTCATATATCATTCTATTTATTTTAAAAATACAGGTAATGGCTTAATGTGAGCGATATGAGACCACAAATTTACACAGATCAATACATCTTTATTTCATTTGAGAGCAGAAGGAGGAAAACAAAAACCTGGACCTACAGATTATTTCTTTATTATCAACCCAAAGTCAGCCTGATTATTCAGTTCAGCCTTTTTTGGAATCTCAAAGAAAACCCTTAGGTTTTAAACACCCTTAAGCTTTTATTCAAGACAAATAGGTAAATCCTAAAAATAGCAAACTATGCAATATTTGTAACTTGTTTTATCCAAATCCCTTGCTCCTCAGTCTTATAAATTATAAATATACCATCCTGGTGAAAAAGGAGCATTCTAACATCAACTAGGTGGGACAGAAAGAGATTAGAGCTCCTTCCATATCTCATTTCAGATGCTTGGCATTTCTAATGCATAAATGATCTACTCCTGTCAATATTATAAAATCTTGGCCACTAAGCTGATAGTAGTAGAAGAAGCAGTACTTTGAAATTTTACTTCTTAAAATGTTGTACCCTTCTAAAATGGATCCTGCAGAGATATTGCACCTTTTTCTATGTCTAAGGATGCAATAGAAGTTGGTAGTCTAACTGGAAAAAAACAAAAATGAAACAAAACAAACTCTTAAGCACACTCCAGCCATGCAGGGCTCTCTCATCTCTGAATTCTAATCTTTTTGGTGTTTGTAAGTTCTAGTGTAGTTTGGAGTATTTTGGCTCTTTTTGTGGGGCCCACCACCCATCTTCCATGTAAATCACTCACAGAGGCTTATTCTTAGCTATGAATGTACAACCTTAGCTTGGCGTGTTTCTAGACATTTTTTCTTGTTTTAAATCAACCCATCTATGTTTTCCCTCTGGGCCTTTATCTTTCTTATTTCTGTATATCTTACTTTCCTTCTTACTCCAAGGCTGTCTGAGTGGCTGGGTGTTAGCCCCTGACTTCCTTCTCTCCTTGTTCTCTCATTGCTCCTTCCCCTTTTTGTGTCTTTCCTCCTTCAATTTATTTTCTTTTACTGCCAACCCCACCTACCCTTGCTCCTGCCTCACTATTGGTAGTTCAGCTCTTTATTAGACCCATCAGGTGTTTTAGAAAGGCAAAGAATCACAGCTTCACATAGTTAAACAAATGCAGCAAAGCAAAAGTAACACACCTTAAAATAATATTCTACCACAGTCTAGGGTGGCTTACAAAAAATTGTGAGGTAATAGAGACCTCATTGTTTAACATGCCTGTAGTTTTCTGGGTGGTTAAACTCAAAGGGTATTTTAGTTAATCCTTTTAAAAAGGAAGGTATATTTGGATCTGTGTTTCAGAGGTTAAATCCATGATTGCTTGATTCTGTTGTTTTTGTTCTGTGGTAAGGCAGAATTTCATGGAGGAAAGGCATGTCAGATCAGAACAATTCACTTCACTGTGTCCAGAAAGAAGATGAAACAATAAGGGGCCAGGTTCTCCTTATCTGTTTGATTGACACCTCCAGTGAGCTACTACTACTAACCAGGCCCTACCTCCTGAGGTTTGTATTGTTTCCTAAAGCCATTATTAGCCTTCTGGAGGGAATGTCGCTACCTGAGGCAGTAATGATGGATGGAATAAACAGGCTGTTAGGCAAATAAAAGAAGGAGCTGAGAATTGATTTTCTTTCTTTCTTTTCTTTTCTTTTTCTTTTTTTTTTTTTTTTTTGGTTTTTTGAGACAGGGTTTCTCTGTGTAGCTTTGGAGCCTATCCTGGCACTCGCTCTGGAGACCAGGAAGAATTGATTTTCTATAAGGGACTTTACAAAGAATGGATATATCTTAGGAAATCCAGAAGTCACTTACATGTATGGGGAAGAACATATGTCCAGGAAAGACCTGCAAACGCATAACTCTTCATCTCTATTTTGGGACATTGGGTAAGTAAGAGTTATCTAGTTCTCTCCAAGTTGCAAACTGACTGCTTGAACAGTCACAAAATGGGTTCACCACATCTTCAGCACCTTCAGAAAAATGAGACATAATGGTTGAAAGCATTTAATGAAATGTCTTTTAATCACTATTAAAGTTTGGCCAGCAAACTTTAATATCTACGCATCACAATAATTAGTGACAGTCTAATTTAGCTAGGAAACTCATAAGGCAAATCAGTAGGAACCACAAAAACAAGAGTAACAGCAGCAGGCACAAATACCAGGACATGTTGTAACTACCATCTAGAATTACACAACCAGAGTTGTCTCATGATAATTTTGTCAAGTTTTCCAAAAAAAGAGAGAAAAACATAGTGTAAGGAGAAAAAGTATGTAGGAAACAAAAAAGAACTAAATAGAAGCTATTCCTTAGAATGTACATTTGCTGAGTATAGGCAAAGTTTTGACAATGATAAATGAAGCCCAATAAGTAAAGAATATCATAGCTAAAGAACTGAACAAATATTTGGAAATTATATCTCAGAAGGACAATAACTTCATGAAAATTGGATGAAAGTTCATGACTGATTTTGAGCTAATTGAAGGAAATGCTCCCAACTGTAAATATTAAATTATTCAGCCTGATAAACAGGGAAGACAAAAGTGAAATCAACCAATGATCAGAAACCTTTAGCTACTAACTAATTATAATGATATTTCCAGAAAAACAGGATGGATCAGAGATACAATAAAAAGTAAATTGATGAAGAACATTAATCTACAAGCTGATGATCAACAATCACAAAGCAGGATAAATTCAAAGAAATCTACAGAAAGATGCATAAACATCCAAACTCTACAACAAAGACAGACTATTGAGAACAAAGACCCACAGGCTTTTGAAAGCATCAAGAATAAAAAGTGAATTTTCTCAAAAGGGAATACTCATTAAGACTAGCACATTACTTCTCATCAGGAACTCAAATCTAGATAGCACCCGAAAGGCATAGATAAAGGGATTAGAGATAATGATAATTAATTAAGAACTCTATATTGGTAAAATTATCCTTAAAATATATTCCAAAAAACTCTACGAGGGAAGTTCTACAGCTGATTAACACCTTCAGCAAGGTAGCAGGATACAAAATTAACTCAAAAGAAATCACTAGCCCTACTATATACAGATGGTAAATCCAATGAGAATGAAATCAGGGAAACATCACCTTTCATAATATCCACAAGTAACATAAAATATCTTGGGGTAACACTAACCAAAAAAGTGAAAGACCTGTACAATAAGAAATTTGAGACTTTAAAGAAAAAAATTAAAAAGATACCAGAAAATGGAAAGATCTCACATGCTCTTGTATAGGTATTTTCAACAGAGTAAAGATGGCAATCCTGCCAAAAGCAATCTACAGATTCAACACAATCCCCATCAAAATCCCAGCACAGTTTTTCACAGACATTGAAAGAACAATACTCAACTTTACATGGAAAAATAAAAAACCCAGGATAGCCAAAACAACTCTTTACAATAAAGGATTTTCTGGAGGCATTACCATCCCTTACTTCAAGCTCTACTATAGAGCCATAGTTCTGAAAACAGCTTGGTATTGGCACAAAATTAGACAGATATTAACCCACACACCTATGAACACCTTATTTTTGACAAAGGTGCTAAATCTATACAATGGAAAAAAGATAGCATCTTCAACAAGTGGTGCTGGCACAATTGGATTAGGACCTGCAGAAGATTGCCGTTAGATCCATACCTGTCACCATGCACAAAACTTAAGTGCAAATGGATCAAAGATCTCACCATAAATCCAGCCACACTGAATCTTCTAGAAGAGAAAGTGGGAATTACCCTTGAACAAATTGGCACAGGAGACCACTTCCTGAACATTATGCCAGTAGCACAGACATTGAGGTCTGCAATTAATAAATGGGACCTCCTGAATTTGAGAAGCTTCTGCAAGGCAAAGGACACAGTCAGTAGGACAAAATGACAGCCCACAGAATGGGAAAAGATCTTCACCGATCCCACATCTGACAGAGGGCTGATTTCCAAAATATATAAGAAGCTCAAGAATCTAGCCACCAAAACACCAAACAATGAAATTAAAAAGTGGGGTGTAGAGCTAAATAGAGAATTCTCAACAGAGGAATCTGAAATGGCTGAAAGACACTTAAGAAAGTGTTCAAAATCCTTGACCATCAGAGAAATGCAACTCAACAACTCTGAGATACCATCTTACACTGGCCAGAATGGCTAAAATCAAAAACACCAATGACAATCTATGCTGAAGAGGATGTGGAGAAAAAGGAACACTCCTCCATTGCTGGTGGGAGTGCAAACTTTTAAGACCACTCTGGAAATCAGTATGGTGGTTGCTCAGAAAAATGGGAATCAGTCTACCTCAAGATCCAGCCATTCCTTTCTTGGCTATATATCCAAGTAATGTACGTTCATACAACAAGGACATATGTTCAACCATGTTCATAGCAGCATTGTTTGTAATAACCAGAAACTAGAAGCAACCTAGATGCCCTTCCACTGAAGAATGGATAGAGAAAATGTGGTACATTTATACAATGGAGTACTGCTCAGCAGAAAAAAGCAATGGAATCTTGAAATTCGCAGTCAAATGGATGGAACTAGAAGAAACCATCCTGAGTGAGGTAACCCAGTCACAAAAAGACAAACAAGGTATGTACTCACTCATATATGAATTTTAGACATAGAGCAAAGGATTAGCAGCCTATAATCCTCTTCACCAAAGAAACTAGGAAATATGAAGGACTCAAAGTGATAAATGGACACCAGGAATGGGAAGTGGTAAGAATTCCTGAGCTAATTGGGAGCATGAAGGTAGGAGAGAGGGAGCTGCCACAATAAGATCAGGAGAAGAGGAGTAGAGGAGAGGAAATGGAGGAGCAGAAATATTGAGTTGGGGAAAGAATAGAGGAGAGAGAGCAGGATGGGAGATACCATATTAGAGGGAGCCACTATAGGTCTGAGAAGAGATCTGGAACTAGGGAGATCTCCAGAGACCTACAAGGATGACACGATCTGACAATCCAGGCAATGGTGGAGAGGATAACCTAAAATGAGATTGATGACTACTCTTTATGCCTTCCTAGAGCCCTCATCCAGTGGCTGATGGAAGCAGAGACAGACATCCACAGATATACACTGAGCTGAAATCTGGAATTTAGTTGAAGAGAGGGAAGAATGAAGATCGAAGTGGTCTGTACCAGGTAGGAGAAACCCACAGAAACAGGTTGGCCTGAACAAGGGGGAGCACATAGACCCTAGATATTGTCTGGGAGGCCAGTACAGCACTGATCCAGACCCCTGAACATGGATGTCAATGAGGGGGCCTCTGCACTCTAGGGAGCCTCTAGTAGTGGATTAGTATTTTTCCCTGGTGTAAGAAGGGACTTTGAGAGGCCATCCCACGTGAAGGGATACACTCTGGCCCTGGACACATGGGGAAGGGCGCAGGCCCAGCACAGGAAGATTTGGTGGACTTTGCAGAGCCCAGATTGAAAGCCCTACCCTGCCTGGGGAGTGGTGGGTGGATGGGGTGGGGGGTAGGTTGGGGGTGGGGGAGGAGGGATAGGGGTGAGGGGAGGGAGAGGGAGAAGGGACTTACATGTGAAACAAGCTTGTTCCCTAACTTGAACTAATAAAAAAATTAAAAATTAATAAAATAAAATATATTCCCACATCAGCAAGCACAAATATAATTTTCATTAGTAGATTTGCAGTATAAGAAATAACAGCGTCTTCCAAATTGAGGTGCAACAGGATCTCAGAGTGAAATGAAAAGATTGAAACTAGAAGCCTTCCTCCAGCTTTGTATGAAAATCAACTCTAAATACACAGAAGAATTTAATGTAAGGTCTAAGAGAACACTGACACTCTAGAGAAAAACAGAAAGAAACAGTTGAAATATCAGGCAGAGGCAAAGACTTTCTGAAAAGGACTTCAATATCTCAGAAAATAAGAGCAAGAATTGATTAATGGTATTGTATCAAATTAAAATGGGTGGCCCTGAATTTGTAACAATAAACAGAGTGAAGATACAGTCTGCAGAATGAAAGGAAATCCCAGCTAAGTATTCCTGTGACAGGGGATTAAATCCTGGACTATATGAAGAATGGAACAAAACAACAGTGAAAAATCCAGTTAATAAGTTCACAAGAGAATTGAACAGACATTTTTTTTCTTTACATATTTATATACTTGGTTTTTTATTTTTATGTTTAGTGGGCTTATGTGTGTTCATGCATCTGTGTGGGTCAGAGCAAACTCATAAAGGTCAACAGACAACTTTTTGGGAGCTGGTTCTCTTCTTTCAACTATAGGTTTCAAAAATCTAAAAAGTCCCTTTCCTTCTAAGCCATCTCAATGGACCTCTGAGGAGACACTTCACATGAACCAGAACAAATGGCTAAAAAATGCATGGTAGAAATAGTCAAGATTCTTTACCATCAGGAGATTACAACCAACCAAGCTGGGATTTCATTGCACACCTCTGAGAAGATATGATAACAGGAGTGTGATGTAACTGATCACATTGTGTGCACATTAAGCAACTGGAACAAAGTGAATGTTGGTGTTCAGTGATCTTACTCTACTTTACTCACCCCACAACCTGAGTCCACAGAGAGGTGTCACCCAAATCTAATTGTATGCCCCCACTTCAGTTAAACCTTTCTGAAAATTCTCACACAAAAAGGCCCAGATGTGTTTCCATAGTGATTAAGCTCTGACAAGCTGACAATGGAGATGAACCTTCATAATTGGTGAACAATGTATGAGAGTGGTAAAATCAATAAAGAAACCCCTCTCTGCAGTTTTTAAGTTCCTTACCAAGAAAACCCATCTTTATTATTGGTGTGCCCATCAGGGAAGTGGACTTATTGTTTCACTGAATGGTGAAGTCCTAAAGAAAGGCACCAGGAATTATTCATTTCTGTCTTTCAGTCCAACACAGAAAATGTGTAATATTAACTTTCAAAATCAGTGATGAATAATTTAAAAAGAACATAAGTGTCAGAATGCACAGATTTTGTTGGGATTGCCAACACAGGAGCCTTCACTGCATAATTTTTCTATAATTTCTCTTGCAACTCAAGTAGTAAAAATGCAGAATTAAGTAGTAGAATTAAACTTTTAATTTTATTTTACATGAGAATTTGCTTTAACATGGATTTCTTAAAGTCAGAAGACTTGAATTATGAAAGCAGAAGACACAAATGACCATTTTCTGTGACCAGAATCATCAAACCTCTCAACCTCCCTATTTTCTATTTTCTATTTGACTGCCATGAACTTTGAATACACTGATTCCATTAACATTTCTCTTCTCTGCTATTTAAAATATATAATACACAGAAAGCTTACAAGTTTTTTGTTGTTTTTTCCATTGTTTTTGAGCTGTAGAAAGAACAGTGAAAAGGTTTTTTTTTTTTCTTTGAAATATCACACTAATAGCAAAAAAGTTCACTTGAGGCTATAACTCATTTTGAAGACATAACAGTGTTACATGCTAAAAAATTCTTCTCACCTTGTATTTGGAACAATGTTTTGTTCTGTTAAGTAAACACTGAGAGTCTCATTTCCCCCAGAATAATCAGATATCATTCATTGATTGAAAAAGAATACCCATGTAAAACAGCTTCAAAATTGAAAGTGAAATAACTTTTATTTGTGTTACCTTTTAAAGTGCATGCCTAGACAAATGTATTAACTTATCAAAATAACAACCTGTGTGTTAAGGTCCATGGGAAAGGAGGAACTCTGAACAATAGGCTGCTTCTTATCTCACTGTTTCTGTAATACAGAAGAGCATCATACTGTGTCCACTGGTTACATCACACCAAGCTAGATATCACATTGTGTATCTGTGATCACATTTCAGCTGGATTCCCTCAGGCAGTAAGAGCTTCTGTCTAGTATTTCTCATAGGCCCTCCATATTGATGGTCCTAATATATTATTCTTAATTGATAGATCTTAACATCCCGGTTATACAGCTGTACAAATAAGGTCAGCAAACACCATGTGCATGGTCACACAATTACTGGAATAAGGTCATAATTTCTATGCTATTCCGTCTACCTGAAAAGTACTCCAATCTTTCTTTATTCTTTTCTCTTATTTGTCAGTACGATAATGTACTATCAGATGGATTGACAAACCATTAGGTTTACAATACATTTAATAATTTCGTTCACTTTTGACAATATCTTCATCATCCCCTTCAGTTTATTGTAAACAAAGTATCTTCCTTCATTCCTTCCCTCCCCCGTTCTATCATCTTTTTATTCTCTTTCTCATTTGAGTGCTAGGACTTAAATACATTACCTCACATTCTAGGTAAACACTGCACAACTGAGCTATGACTTCAGTCCTCTCTTTGGTTTTTACTTTAGGATAGTATCTTATTAAGTTGCCCAGGTTGGCCTTGAACTCAGTGTATTGTTAAGCATGGTCTTGGAAACTTAAACTCTCCTACCTGAGCTTCCTGAGTGTCTGGAGTTACAGCTCTACATCACTAAACTAGAATCTATCAGAAAAGTTTTTTTTTTTTTTTTCAACATAAGACTGATCTGTTTTCAGCCTCTATCTCCATAACTTCTACTTACCTGGCCATTCTAAGCAATCCTCATTATTTTTAAGTAAATTTTTTTATTTAAATTAGAAAAAAGCTTGTTATACATGTTAATCCCAGTTACCTCTCCCTCCCCTCCTCCCCATCCCCCTAGTGACCCCCTATCCCATTCCGTTTCTGTTCCTCAGGGAGGATGAGGCTTTACATGGAGGATCTTCAAAGTCTGTCATATGATCTGGAGCAGGGCCTAGGCACTCCCCCATGTGTCTAGGCTGAGAGAGCATCCCTCTATGGGGAGTGGGCTCCCTCTGTCCATTCATGTACTAGGGATAAATACTGATCCACAACTGGAGGCCCCATCGATTAACCAGAACTCCAAAATGACATCCTCATCCAGGAGGTCTTTAACAGTCCTATGCTGGTTTCCTTTCTATAAGTCTGGGGCCAATGAGCAAACCCTTGTTCAGGTCAGAGGTTTCTTTGGGTTTATTCAGCTTGGTCTTGGCCCCTTTGGTCATCACTCCTCCCTCTCTGCAACTAGATTCCAGAGTTCAGCTCAGTGTTTAGCTGTGGGTGCCTGCTTCTGCTTCCATCAGCTACTGGATGAAAACTCTAGAATGGCATATAAGGTAGTCATCAATCTCATTATCAGAGAAGGGTATTTAAGGTAGCCTCTCTACTATTGCTTAGATTGTTGATTGGGGTCAACCTTGTAGATCTCTGGACATTTTCCTAGTGCCAGATTTCTCTTTAAACCTGTAATGTCTCCCTCTATTATGGTATCTCTTATCTTGCTCTCCTCTATTCTTCTCCTGACTAAATCTTCCTACTCTACTCATGTCCTCCTTTCCTGTCCTTTTCTCTCCTTCAAGCTCCCTCTCCCATCTATCTTGTTGATTTCCTTAAAGAACCAAGTCTTCATTATATTGATTATTTATGTAGTTTTCTTTGTTTCTACTTTATTGATTTCAGCCCTCAATTTGATAATATTATAGTAGCTACACCTCCAGATGGGTTTGTCTATTTTTGTTCTAGAGCTTTCAGTTATGCTGTTAATTCTCTAGTGTGACTATTCTCCAGTTTCTTCATGTGAGCACTTAGTGCTTTGAACTTTCTTCTTGACACTGCTTTCAACATGTCCTATAAGTTAGAATGTGTTGTGTCTTCATTATCATTGATTCTAGGAAGTCTTTAATTTCTTTTTTTTTATTTCTTCCTTGATCCATGAATGGTACAGTTGTACATTGTTCAATTTAAATGAGTTTTTAGGTTTTCTGCAATTTGTGTTGCTCTTGAATTCTAACTTTAAAGCATGATGGTCTGATAAGATACAGGGGTTATTCCAATTATTTTGTACCTGTTGAGGTTTCTATATTGCCAAGTATGTGGTCAGTTTTGGAGAAGGTTTCATGTGGTGTTGAGAAGAAGGTTTATTATTTTTGTTTGGATGGAATGTTCTATAGATGTCTGTTAAACCCAAATTGGCCATAACTTCTATTAGTTACCTTTTTTTAAAGTTTCTGTATGGTGGTCCTGTCTAGTGGTGAGAGTGGAGTGTTGAAGTGTCCCACTATAAATGTGTGAGGTTTTATATATTATTTGAGTCTTAGTAATATTTTCTTTATGAACATGGATGCCTTTGTATTTAGAGCATAGATGTCCAGAACTGAGACTTCATCTTGATGAATTTCTACTGTGATGAATATGAAATGACCTCCTTCATCTCTTTTAATTGATTTTAGTTTAAAGTCTAATTTGTTAGATATTAGAATTGCTACCCATGTTTTTTTGGGGGGGTTCATTTGATTGGAAAATATTTTCCTACCCCTTAACTCTGAGGTAATATCTTTCTTTGAAGTTGAGGTGTGTTGCTTGTATGCAGCAGAAGAAAGGATTCTGTCTTTATATCCATTCTGTTAACCTGTGTCTTTTTATAGGCAAATTAAGACCATTAATATTGAGGGATATTAATGAACATTGAATGTTCATTCTTGCTTGTTTTGGATTTGGTGGTGATGGTGGACTTGTGTGTGGATTTCCACCCCTTTTTTTCTTTTGGCAGTTGGTAAAGAGGAATTATCTATTGCCTATGTTTTTCTGGTTGTAGTTAACTTCCCTGGGTTGGAGTTTTCCTTTCAGAACTTTCTGTAGGAGTGGATTAGTGGATATTTATTATTTAAATCTGGTTTTGCCATGGAATATCTTCTTTTCTCCATCTATAGTGATTGAAAGCTTTGCTTGGAATAGTAGTCTGATCTGGCATCCATGGTCTCTTAGTGTTTGTAGAATATCCAGGACCTTCTGACTTTCAGAGTTTCCATGGATAAGTCAGGTGTAATTCTAATAGGTTTGCCTTTATATGTTCCTTGGCTTTTTCCTTAGCTGATCTTAATATTCTTTCTTTATTCTGTATGTTTTTGGTTTTTCTTATTATGTGGGGAGGTGACTTTTTGTGGTCTACTCTATTTGGTGTTTTGTAAGCTTCTTGTCCTTTCATTGGCATGTCTTTCTTTAGGTTAGGAAAGTTTTCTTCTATAATTTTGTTGAACATTTTTCTGCACCTTTAAGGTGGGTTTCTTCACATTCTTCTATACCTATTATTCTTAAGTTTGGTCTTTCCATGGTGTCCATATTTCCTGGATATTTTGTTTTAGGGATTTGTTGAACTGAAGATTTTCTTTGTTAGATGAATCTTCAATGCCTGAGATTCTCTCTTCCATCTCTTCTATTCTTTTGGTTATGTTTGCATCTGTAGCTCCTGATCATTTACCCAGCTTTTCTATTTCCAGCATTCCCTCAGTTTGTTTTTTCTTTATTGTCACTATTTCAGTTTTCATGTCTTGAACTGTTTGAATTGTTTCCTTCATCTGTTTGATTGTGTTTTTATTGGCTTTCCTTGCTTTCTTTAAGAGATTTGTTGATTTCTTATATATTTTTTGGTTTGTTTTTTCTTTCATGTCTTTAAGGGATTTTCTATATCCTCTTTGTGGGCCTCTATCATTTTCATGAAGTTTTTTTTTAATTAAATTCTCTTCTGCTTCATTTGTGTTGTGATGTTCAGGTCTTGCTGGTCTAGACTCTGGTGGTGTCATATTGGTTTTTCTGTTGTTGAATGTGTTTTTATATTGTATTCTTCCCACCCCTTCTTCCAATGGGTGAAGGAGGAGAGTCTTCCTCTTCTGGTAGTTACTGGTCCAAAGTTCCCTTTGGGTGTGTACAAGCAAGTCCAAACTCCAATGGCTCTCCTCTTCCTGTGGGTGGAAGTTGGACTAATATAGGGGCCTTGGCAGTCTCTGGGTGGGCTGGACCACCAGATTGGGATTCCCCAGTTTTCAGTCCACAGGCCTCTGGTGGATTCCAGCAGGGCATGGGAAGGTGGGCTGGAAACAGGCCCATGCTTACTTTGTCCCATGGGCAGAGAAAGAGACAAGGATGCTGGCATTTTTCTGGGTGGGCTGGGCTTCTGGATTAGGATCCTCCCTAAGTAGCCCCTAGGCCTCAGATGACTCTGAGCATTCCTCTTTTAAGTTTTTGTGTTTGTTTGTTTTTGTTATGTTTTGTTTTGTTTTAGCCCAACTTAACCTTCCCTGACTTACAATGACTGCCATTATTCTCCATGGCTATTTCCCTAGCTCTAATAAAGTCTGCTTTTCTGGAAGTTTTGTTTTCATTTGAGTTTTCTGGGAAGCAAACTCTGAGTCAGTTTTGATGTGAAGACTTTATGTTCATTTAGTAAGTGATTCAAGGTAACGCAAGTAGGGAATATTAAAGGAGAAGTTAGCAAGCAAATCGTTTACCATTCAAGTTCCCCTAAGAGTGACTTAAAATTACCAGGCAGCTGGCATCCTCTTAACAGATGTACCTGAGTTATTGAATCCAAGGCACAAGTTTGTGTTTGGCTGACTTGAAAGGGAATTTTGATAGAACTAGCCTGTGGTGTGAGCTCACACAGTGGGTTCCTCTCATTGAGGAGTTTTATGTATGTTTGTTTGTTTGTTTCAGGCCAACTGATACAGGATGTTAGAATTTGGAATCCATGAACTAATCTGAAAGGAGATCTGGACACAGCACTGACAATTAATGTCATTTATTGCTTATACTCTTTTATTTTCTTTTAGATTTTTCTGTCTCTCATGTCTAAAATGTAAATATATTTCAACATCTGTCCATAATTCTTCACAACTTATGCATTGGCAATCAAATAGTTCCTATTTAATCAGAATCAATGATCCTTCATCTCTACTCTGTCTGTTTATCTCCCTATCAGGATGCTGACATGTTAAATTGTTATCTTGGGTGATCCTCTTTATCTGACACTTCAGGATGTCCAAAATCAGCTAAAAATCTGCCTCAGAAAAGCTTCATTCACTATACAGAACTACTTCTGTTCTCTATTGTGTTGAATTGTCAGAACACCCTTAATCATCTTTAACCCTTCTACTCGCTTGAATCAAGAAGCAAGCAGCTGTATTGTTCTGTCAGTTTTCTGCCATAATATCTTTTCCTGTTTTCTTCTTCAATTTCCAGCTATCAGTTTCATTCATATCCAAGTTTCCACTGCCCTGGCCTTGGGCTCTTTCAACAGCCAGCAGACTCTCATTTCTCTTCATGTCAGCTTCAGTGGCATCGATTTTCTAACAATACAATTGCCAGCATGTCTCTTTTCACTCAAAAGACTAAGATGTTCCTTATTTCTTACATTATACTCCTGTAATTGGACAGACATACACTTCAGGTCAAGAAGAACTAACTGGTTGAAATTTTTATCCCACCTCTTCTTACCAAGTGTACATAACTGATAAAACTATTACATTTGTGAGCTCCAATCTCCTCACCTATAAACTACGAGTAATTGTGCCATGTTCCTACTTTATTGAAAAGTAAAGTACTACCTTACATGAACTGTAAACCACACGACTCTTGGTCAGGCATGCCGCAGAGACTTGATAAGCATACTCTTTTCTTTCATTGCTTTCCAAGATTTATTTGTCTCATAGCAAATGTGCTCTAGAACCTGTAGTTATAATATAAAATTTATTATACAAATGAAATACAAATAAAATTCAAAAAATACAAAGGCAAGTATTTATTTAGTTATGAGTCATAATGGGTAGAAAGGCAGTACAGATGGAGAAAAAACTACAAATTGATAGCTTTGTTAAGTTTTAGGAGTTCTACATCAAAACTATAAAAAATTAAATGAATTTTAGACACACAATAAATGTTCTGCACATCCAAACAAATTAAGAAAAAATTTGGACCTCAAAAATAAAAAGTGCAATGAATCAGAACTGCTAATTCACAATATATGATTAATAGATACAAAAATAGTCTACATTCTCACTGAAACAATAAGAATTAAAATGTCATCACTTATGACACTAATGGCTTGTTCTCTTCTTCTGTTCATTTATAATCTGTATTTTTTTATTGGCCCTAACTCATCCCTGGAATCTGTATAGAAAAAGCAAACCTTAGGTTGGAAACTTGGCTAATCTTTGGAAAGTGCTTGCCACACCCATACAAGGATCCTGGAACTACATAAAAACTTGGATGGGAATGTAGGCCTACCTGATACCCCAGTTTATGGATGCCAGAGGCAAGGGGTCCTCACTTAAGCTGGCCAAGCTGACTGTCTTAAATAGCAAACTTCAAGATCAACAGATGACTCTGCTTCACCATATGAACTTGGAAACAAGGAAGGAAGGAACCTCAAGTCAAATTCAGGGTTCTACATGCACATATGCTCACATACATGCAAACATGCAAACATGCATATGCATGCCACAAACACTTGGGAAGAAGCAGACAAATCCTTAGCTAAAGTATCATCTGTCTACTCATTAAATAACTAAGTGCTAGTATTAAGTAATTCCCAAAATAATAAGAATTATCACCAAAGGCTCAGGGAACATGGACTAGCAAATCTTTCTTTCAAGAAGTGACAAATTTCAGGCTTATTTGGTCAATCATCTACTTTGATTTAAATTTTATTTACTATACAAGGCACCAATATTTTTCTTTTTTGCAGCTAGGTGTAGGATTTGACATCTAGTCCAGTTGTGTTTTGTTTTTATAACATTGGTAAAAATAGGAATAGAGGAAAACCTAGGCTGCCTGAGATATGCCATCTGCACAAAGACTGCAAGCAAGTCAAAGTTAGTGGAGAAGACTGGAAGATATGCATTGAGGCCAAGAAATATATATTGCGTATGTGTCTTCACCATGTCTACTGCCTTTGCTGAATAGAAAAGAAAGGAAAACTTCAATAAATGAATGTTGTCATGGAAAAAGTAAAAATACACCTGTACTCATATGACATGGCTATATAGAGAATCCATTCATACATAGGGAATCCATAAGGTCTAAATCTACAAAGGATCATTTGAAGTCACACCATATATTCTTTCCTCATAAGGCTCCTGGAACAAAATCAGAAACTGGCAAAGGATACTGACTTTTTATTTAAATGGTTGTCTGACGTCATCTGCACACTTACGTTACTTTTTATTTTCAATTTAAAAAAAATTGAGATTAGTATATAATTACATTTCCCTTACATTTGCACCTGTCAGTCTTGCACCATAATCTTTACTTATTCACGTTAACAATTGTGAACTATTTATTTCTTTATTATATATATATATATATATATATATATATATATATATAGATGTGTGTGTGTGATTTTAATTAAAATACAGTTACATCATTTGTACCTTCCCAGTCCCTCTAACCGACTCCTCTCACACATGCTATTTTATAAGAAATTAGTGCATTTATATGGCTGGACACGGAGAGTGTGTGTGCCCTAGCACACATGTGAATGTCAAAGGGCAACTTTTAGGGACTCAGTTCTCTCCTCCCACCATATGGATTTCAAGGATAGAACTCGGGATGTCAGGCTTAGCTGGAGAAGCCTTTACCTGTTGAACCATCCCTCCAGTTTCCTCCATATGTTACTTGTTTGTTACTTGTATACCATGCTCCATACTTGTGAGATGTGTCTATGTGTCTCTCAATATCAATATATATATATATATATATATATAATATATATATATATATATAATATAATGTGTGTATACATATATTGCTTCTAGAACCAATTTTGTGCTGTATTATGATGCTTGTTTGGGTCAACCTTCTTTCAACCTTCACTTTTCATCTGCAGCTAATCTCTCTGCCAATCTTTCTATTTGCTGCTATGAAGAGAGTTGCTCATTGGTGAAAGAAAGCATTCTTCTTGCTGGTCCCACTTGGTGAATCAGTAGGAGATGTCTCCTACAATTGCCTCCACAGCACACAGCCGGATGCTGTGCACAGTGGCACTCTACCATCCACAGTACTGTGAACTCTTCTCATTCTTTCTTGCACCATCTAGCATTACACCTCCAGCATGGAGACTTCAAGTGAGCTACTGAGTTGGTTTTTTTTTTTTTCTTGGAAGAGTTCTGTAGGAGTGCAGAGTATAATCCTTCCCATTCCTTTCCAAGTTTGTGATGAGTAAAAGTCTTAGTAATTTCCCTCTTGAAAGCATGCTAGGAATTGTCAGCACCGTAGATGCTATCTGTTGGGGATTGCATTTCCAAGTCCTGTTCCTTCTTCAAAATACCAGTTCTGAGTCATCTTTTCAGTTACTAACACAGAGTAGATTGAGTTTCCAAGAATCCAGGACTAGGACAGGTATGTTGCCTGCTTTCTTTCCTTCCCTTTCTTTTGAAAAGGAATTCTCAGAAGCACATTAAAAATCAATGGGAAAGAGAAACTGAATTCCGATGAAGTTATCTCAAAGGAATCTGTAAACTCATCCTATGATAAGCTCTGAAACCATGGTGACTAGTATAAGAGACTTTAATTTGTGAAAAGGACCAAGCCTTGTATCCTTGCCTCAGTAGGTTACTAGAGTTGGATCCCTCCAGAGAAAACAAGAGATTAGCTTCCACATTATCTAAGAGTCATCTGTGAACAAGACCTCCGCTTGAGGGCCATGTGAACACTTGATCAGTAGGAATATCTTGTATTAGAATGGAATGGTGGTTTAGGCAGTTCATTATAATATCAAGAGGTTACATAACTAAATTTAAGGTCATGTGTTCAGTTATCCTGGAATTTCTAAAGTTAACATGAAGTAAAGCACTGATATAGCTCCTAATACATTTCATATAATTGCTACATATTTTGTTTCTGTGCTAATTATTAAGTACAGTTCTACCAACATTTTTGCTTTGATAATTGAATTTAGCACAATATTTGTCTCAAAAGAATAATACTCATAAAAATATATTCTTAAAAATTAAAAGAAGTCTTAATTTTATCAATTTAAAAAGGGAAGACAATTATAATGCAATTCTACCATTATATACTGGCTATATAAGCTATTTTGTTAAGGTGACTATTTTCCTTAGGCAAGGCAAAATATCCATTAAAAATATTTTCATGCTGGGCATTGGTGGCGTATGCCTTTAATCCCAGCACTCAGGAGGCAGAAGCAGGTTGATCTATGTGAGTTCAAGACAACCCTGGTCTACAAGAGCTAGTTACAGGACAGCCTCCAAAGCCACAGAGAAACAATGTCTTGAAAAACCAAAAAAAAAAAATTCATTCTTAACCAAAAGAAATTTTACTTACTCTTCCCAGAGTTCATTACAGTTGCTAAGTCAGGTGATGCATACAGTGGGTATAGCCCTGTGGAAAGGGCCAATACTTGGTGTAAATCACATCTGAGCCTTGATCTTCAGCATCACTTAAATTGAAATAAAATAAGAGAAGGTAAAGATGAAATAGTTATTGAACTCTGGAAAATAGAGGCCAGAGATACAGTAACACATTCTCCAAGGCACAACTGACCTTCATCCTGTAGAACTGAAATGTCAACAATTCTGAAGCTAAGGATGGCCAATACAAGCCTCTGAAGTAGGCACAGGCATTTTCTGTCTAGACTTTTAGAAAGACATAATGATGTAGCACAAAATTCATCAGTTTTGGTGCCAGTCAAATACACAATTAATTAGTTGTGTGAAATTATAGATGTCATTTGATTATCTGGGAACAATTTTGTACAATTAAAATAACCATTTTTAAAAGATATTTAAATATTTTGATTTCATAATATAATCACATCATTTTCCCTTCTTTTTCCTCCCTACAAACCTCCCATGTGTCAACATTCCCCTCCTCTCTTCCAAATTTATGGCTTGCTTTTCTTTAATATTTCAACATATCTGTTTACTATATATATTAATCATGTACATTAATATATATTTCTTTATTGTCTTGTTCTTAAATATAGCTGCTCAGTCCATAAAGTGATCTTTGTATGTATGCATGTTTCAGGCCTGACCATTTGGATAACCAATTGGTGTGAAGTATCATCAATGTGGCTATCTAAACATGACCTGAACAAGAACAACATAAACAGATACACTAACATGCCAGATAAAGAGCTCCTCAACCCTAAACAATCTTTAAGGAAAAATGAATTAAATTTAATGATCAAGGCTGTTATTGTTTATAACTTTAGTTGCAATCATTTTGCTTTCTTGTACTCCATATTGAAATATTATACAGTTGTGATTACAGTTTGTGGACTAGATTTCTGATTTATATATGAAAAACCATATTAGTCATCAATAACAGTTGATATATTGTACATGGAGTTTCTGACAGGTCCAGAAGCCTCTTAGTCCCAAGTAAACACACAGAGGCTTATATTAATTATGAGCTATTTGGCCTCTGGCTAAGGCTTCTTGTTTGCTACATCTCTCTTAATTATTAACACATTTCTATTAATCTGTGTATCTCCATGTTGTATTGGCTTACTGGCGATACCTGGCCCTCTTGCTCCCTCAGTAGCTACATGGCTTCTTCTCTAGTGGCTTCTTTCTGCTTTCTTCTTCCCAGCATTCCCCTAGTCTGGTAGCCCTACCTATACTTTCTTCCTGGCTACTGGCCAATCAGCATTTATTCATCAACCAATAAGAGAAACATATATTCACAGCATACAGAAGGACGTCCCCCATCAACACATATTCATTAACTTTAAACATTTTGTCGGATGAGATCAGGTGCATTCAGGGTGGTACAATAGCCCACAACTTTAAACATTTTATAACTACCCTTGATGAAATCAAACCTGGGACTCTCATTTCTGTGTGCTTCTGTTATTTGTAGACTGAGGGAAACCATCTTAATTATGTCTTTTGCCTGCTCATTAATTCTGCCACTGGAAACAGAATAACAGCTAAATCAATGAAAAACAATTTAAATGAAATATTCAAAGCAAAGATGTGTTAACCATAATCTACATAATGCAAATAAGCTTACTCATCTGTTTATAGATCTTAGTAGAAAAGTTAACATTTCATTAAAACTAGCATTCTTTGACTTTAGTATGTTAGATTTGCTGCTAGATAATCTGTCATGGTTTATATTAAATCTATATATTCTTTGTTTTCCCTTTTGTTTTTCAAGACATGGTCTCCCTGTGTAGCCATGGCTGTCCTGGAATTCATTATGTAGACCAGGCTGGCCTCAAACTCAGAGATCTGGCTGCCTCTGTCAATGTAGAAATCAGGACAATTGTATTTTTTAATATTTGTCTATTTAAATCTATCCTATAAAGGCAATTTTTATTGTACAGTGTGACATGACATAGCATATGTCAGTTTACAGATTAACCATGTATTATAATCTTAATCAGCAAAATTTTGTTTAAGATATTTATCTGCAACTATATACTAAATTCAGTACGTTTACAAAACTATGCTGGGAGTTGTTAACTCTAATTTTCTTTGTAATCTAATTCTCTAAGAGTTTCTTTTGGCTACTAAGTGGTCTACTACTATATCACAGCTGCATAAGAAAATTTCAGAAGGAACGCTTCTCAGACTTAAAACACTTGCTCTCCATAAGAAGTGCTCACAGGCAATGGATATTCTCTCTGTATTGAAGCACTGTCATTCTGTTCATTTACCCATTCTGGTCAACAATCTGTATGCTTAGAATACCTCACAGATATGGCAAAACCCAATACAAGATTTTCATTTCAAAGTAGAATATTTAAGGGAAAGGGATTGTTGAAGCAAAAGGATTTGTTTCTTTGATCCTCCAAGTTAATGCCTCAAGGCAGATGTGTTATATAAAATTCCACTCTATACAAGTACTGCAATAAGTAAAGATGATAAATAGTAAAATTATATGTATAGTGACAGATCTTTACAGTTATAAGCAGTTAGAGAATTTGGTGATATGAAGGTTCATCTAAGCTTTTCTTAGGATGCAAAAATAAAGGGAATGCCGGCAGGTAAATGTAAAGTAAGTCAAGCAACCACAGACAAAATTGCATAAGTTTTCATAAGCCCCATCTCTGACCTAGTCACTCTAAAAACACGACTTTGACAGATAACCAACAAAACTACTCTTGTGTGAACAAAATCCAAGTTATAGATAAATGAACTTTGGTGCATTTATTTTTATTATTATGGACCCATAAGAAACTATTTGAGTACTTTGGAATTAATTGTTTTTTTTTTTTATTCAGAAAAGGTAACCTGATACATGATAAAACATCTTTGTTTCCGATTACTTTAAGTAAAAATTCAATTACAGCCTCAGTAATGTTGTGTCAACATCAGGGATGGTGCCACCTTAAGGTGCAAAGGAAAAAAAAAGGTACAAGTATGCATAAATATATCTGCACAGCTTTAACGCCAATCAATGGGTAGTTATTTACCCCAATAAAATTTTGAATTTCATGTGTAGAAATGAACATATAATTTACATAAAATTTCTTCTATAAAAGACAGTATAAATATTAAATGAACATGACTTTGAAGCCTCTCAAAATTATATTTATTCTTTCCTGCTTTTAAAGACTACCCAAATTATCACTAGTTTATTCAATTGGTTCTATTAAGCATCATTGTAATATAGAACATTTCATAAGACAATATGAATGGACATAATAACTATATAATGGCAACATTTCTTGAGTATCTCATATCTACTTTTTGGAAAAAAATCTAGAAAATATATCTACCTTATAGGTATTTATATAAGAACAAAATGAAAATGGATGGAAAGAAATTAGAAGGGAAAGATATGGTGTATGTCTTTTCAAGAAGTTTGTGGTAGTGGTAAGGCTGGTAAAACCCACAGAAACAGCTGACCTGAACAAGGAAGAGCTCTTGATTCCCCAGACTGATAACTGGAAAACCAGCATGAGACTGATCCAGACCCCATGAACATGGGTGTCAGTGAGGAGACATCAGAAATCTATGGGGCCTCTTGTAGAGGTCAGTACTTATCCCTAGCATAGGAATGGACTTTGGGAACCCATTCCACATAGAGGGATACTCCCTGAACCTAGACACATGGGGTGGGCTTAAGCCCTATCCCAAAGGATGATAGACTCTGAAGGCTCCCTATGGAAGGTCTCACCCTCCCTGGGGAGCAGAAAGGGTATGGGATAGGTAGGGTTTTGGTTGGTGGGGGGGTAGGAGAGGAAGGGTGGGAGAGGGAACTGGGATTGACATGTAAAACAAGCTTGTTTCTAATTTAAATAAAAAATAGAAAAAGAAAAAAAAAGAAGTTTGTGGTAGAATCTTCAGTATGGCAAGTACTTTAACAGAGATTTTCTAAAAGCCATGGTGAATATGCACAATTTTAATTTGAAGAGAAATGTCAGCATCAGACACATAGGTTCGAGAAATGACCAGGCCGTAGTAAGAGAGACGTACATGGTCCCCCAGTGAAGTGGAAAAGACAAGAGGCCCTTAACACACTGGGAGCATGGTGAGAGCAGGAGGGAGATGGAGAAAGAGAAAGGGAGAAGAGGAGTGGGGTGAGGAGAACATGAGGGATCAAGAAGATTGAATTGGAGAGAGGAATAGAGGAGAGCAAGAAAAGAGACACATCAATAGGGGGAGACACTATAGTTTCAAAGAGAAATCTGACACTAGGGAATTATACAGAGATCCACAAGAATGACCCCAACATTGAAACTAAGCAGTAGTGGAGAGGCTACCTTAAATGCCCTTCCCCTATAATGAGAATGATGACCCCCTTAAATGCCACCCTAGAGCCTTCATCCAGTAGCTGATAGAAGCAGAAGCAGAGATTCACAGCTAAGTGGGAACCTGGAACCATCATTTTGCTAAGTGACCTTTGTGACAAACTTCTTCCTTCCTCCTTTCCTTCCTTTCTTTCTCTTTCATTCTTTCTCTCTTGTTTTTTTTTTCCAAAACAAGGTTTCTCTGTGTAGCTCTGACTGTCCAGGATCTCACCCTGTATAGCAGGCTGGCCTCGAACTCACAGAGATCTGCCTTCCTCTGCCTCCCTGAGTGCTGGGATTAAAGGCTTGAACCACCACTGCCTTCTTAATACTTATCCTTATTCACAAAGACTTGTGCAGCTCTCATTCCTCATAAGAGAAGCTTCTTTTTGCTGTTGATGACAGTCAACCCAGAGACTCAAAGCTAGTGAAAGTACAGACAATGGGTGACTCTGGAGTGCACCACCCCAAATAAGACATCCATATCACCCTCTTCCTAAGGCTCAGGAAGCATTATGGATTAGTGTGTAGAAAAAATGGTAAAAACTAGAGATCAGAGGCAGTGGGCAGTGGCATGAAATGATGCCTGCTGAACATGGCAGGGGTGTGGCACTCACTCATAGCAGCAGTGCCTGCCTGTACAAGACCAGCCAGAGTTCAAATCAGGCCCAATTCCAGTATGGATGGGGAGGAGATCATAAAGTCCCAATCTCTAATTTAAAATTGTTGGCAATTGATGACTGCTGTGCAAGACAAAGGGTCAGTTTTTTTTTTTCAGAGTGGTGGCCTTTCATGGGTTTCTCATTCTCCAGGGGATGGCCCTACATTCACGTGCACAGGTATCTCCAATTGGACTTAGCTGGTCATTGTTTACTTCTCTAGAGGCAGTGGGACCTGGGAGAATAGGGTTGATAAATGAGGCAGACTAAAAGTCTCATGAAAGAACCAACTCTATAAAGGGCATGTGGCTGGAAAGCTGTGCATAGTAAAAGCATGATTTTTCATAGAGGTATACAAACAAAGACAATAGCTAATTCTAATGTAATATGAAGTAAACTCACTTCTTTCTGCTATACCTAGGAGAGAAAGGAAAACACATTTCAAGAGCAATTTTAGGTTTTGTAGAAACTGAGATCACAAGACTCCTGTCTTGTTTTCTCACAAGCACCCAGAATTCTCCTTGAACAATTTTATGTTTAGACTGTGCTCCCATATTTTCTCCTTTTTATATCTTAATGTCAAGATATCAAACATGGTTTCACTTTGAAATATTGCAGACAAATCTAATCATCAGTTGATGTGTGAGTGTCCTATAGCAAGCAAATTACAAACATTACAAATAATATTACAAGAGTGAAAGCATTGTGTGTAATACTCTGCCACAAAGAACAGGGATCCAAATGATGTCGAGTAATATTAGTTACATTATTAAATTGATCATAAAGTCCCACAAAATAGATTGAAATGATACCCACATGATTAAGTCCACATTTGTCCTTTAATGGGGAATACAAATGTTATGATGTACTATACAGATGGGAAGTGACACAAATCCTAAGAAAAATTAAACACAGTCTCTTCTTCAGATGAATGAATAAGGCTACTACAATCCCAAGGTCCACTGATTAACACAGAGCCAATTAGAAAAGGTAATCCTCTTCAGGAAATGGAGGGAATTTAAGATTATATCGATCATTAAATTTCTCACCCATGTTTCAGGCTCATTTTAAGGCAACAGAGGATACATATTTAAAAGAGGCTTCCTTAAAGTAGCTGAGGGAGTTGTCACTGACATAGTTATCAGTGGTGCTATTTGACGTTTAATTTAACCAAACAGGGAAAATCTGCATTTTAATAAGTCTGGGAACAGGGAAAATCAGACTGCATTTTGGTAACGGTCTGAATTAATGCCCAAGTGACCCAAAATTGAATGGGGACTTCTCCTTATTTATATGCCTTTTCAATATTTTTCACACTTTTCATATACTTCTTCCAAAGTTCCTTCATCTGGAATCTAGGAATTATAATCATAAACAACTTGCAAGTAACCTCATAGTTGTGATTTTACTACACAGGTTCTTCCTTTTTAAAAAAATCAACAGGAGGAAAAATCTTCCCTGGTTTCTGTCCCATTATTCTTACCTCCATTTGCTGTTATCTCAGAAACTCAGATTACTGTCCAGGTACTCCTTGTGCACCACTCTGGAGGTGGTGAGACCTAGGAGAATAGAGTGATGAGGTGGACCAAAGTCTCATTTAATAGTCGACTTAATTCAGAGTATCAGATAATATACACTTTGAGTTTTCAGGCATGAGTCACATGTCTAATCCCAAGGGCAAGGTATAATTGGGGGGCCAGGCACACATGACAGGCCACACTTGATGGGCAAGCCACATGTAGCAGATAAGCTGGACACAGCAAAATCATGTTTATCAGTAGAAGCAAATAAACAAGTAACAATACTCCTGTCTTGTTTTCTTGGAGTTTTCTCACAAAAACACACAATTTTTGTATGTTTTTATTCTTGGACCCATGTCCTGACATGTCATAAAGGGAAAAAAACAAACAAGTAAGAAGGTATGAATGAAGGAGAACAGAGGGTGGGCTTTGTCTGGGAGATGATGCTGGGAACTGTAACGATAAATCTTTCAGCAAGCTGCCCGAGTTCTGCCTGACCACTTTAGAGCCCTAAGTAACACAGAGAGGCTTATATTAGTTACAATGCTGGTGGCCAATGACTGCGATTTCTTATCTACTATCTCTGTCTTAAGTATCAACCATAATTATTAATCTATATATTTAATAAAGACTTATCTGATCGAGGATGTCAGCAACAGGAGTCCTCTCTTGTCAGGCTCAGGCAACAGGAGAACTTATGGTCAAAATGTACACACTGATTATTTGTACAAAATTCTCACAGAACACTTACAAACATACAGACATATACAAACACCCAGGCTACAACTTTTTCTAGAGCAGTAGAGCCTATTAAGAACAAACCTTTGTTTTCACCCCTTCAACAAGTGCTTGAGTACAAGGTACACATTTTAAATTCGCCTCTAACCTAACATTTCCTACAACCTGAGAAGCCTTGTTTTCTGCAATCATCTCTGTGTATAGTTAAAATAGTGTAGTAAAAATGGCCTTCAAAAACACTCACATCGCAATCTACAGTGAGATACTACCATGGACTACACAGAAAATTCATAGGTCAATAACAGTGATAATATTGCAAAATAAAAACTTTTTAAAACTCCTGGAATCAGAAGACAGTAAAGGAGGAAGAAAGTTTAAACACAGAATCAGAACAGTGCAGTTGAATTTCCAGTTGTCGTATATATAATATTTCAAGCAATGGATTTGGTTTGCTTCAAGACCTTTCTTGTCAGGTATATGCTCCCAGAAACATCGAATACAATTACACATGCACCTTCTTCTTCTTCTTCTTCTTCTTCTTCTTCTTCTTCTTCTTCTTCTTCTTCTTCTTCTTCTTCTTCTTCTTCTTCTTCTTCTTTTCTAAAGAGATTGCTACACAGTGGGACTTATCAGAATCACTATTTATTTGTAGGAAAGAGACTTGTGACATCTACCCCTGAGCACATCTGTTTTGTGATTTCTCATGTTTTATGCATATGGATCATGTGTTGGCATACCTAACAGGTTTTGTCTTGATGAAGTCTAGCAGTTTAAGATCACATGATGTATAAATTGACACCAGTACAGCAAACAGAGCTGCAAGAAATAGTTTTATAGTAATGAAATCCCTACATGCTTGTCAACAATTCAAAATTATGTTGTGCATGAAGCATTTTGTTAGAGTAGCTCAAACAATGAAGAGGTGATTCAGGCACACATTTTGGGTGCTCTTGTGCAGATCTTTATTTTGGATTCACTTTGCCTATTATTGAGTGGGGATTATTGACTGTGACAAATCTTAAACATGACAGAAAAAAATACACTAGAGAAAACCAAACCTGCAGGTTGAACTGAATGAAAAAAATGTCACGAACAACAATAACAACAACAAAATTCATGCTGGGTTTTAGTATGTCATTCTGGAAACAAAACTGTTTCAAGATTAAAATAACATAGAAACCCTTGTAAATTCCTATGACAAAAAATATTTAATTAGGTAACCAAGAAGAAAGATTAAATTTTCTGAAGGCTGATCCCTAAGAAAATAGTATTTCCAGGTCAGTGAGTTGTCTCTGCTAGTAAAGGCACCTGTCACCAATCCTGACACATGAGTTTGCTCCCCAGAATCTACATGCTGCTTTGCGCTTCGGAGTTGGAAATAGATTTTTTTTTCTCACAGTGGTATGGAAACTATAATGTAAAAAAAGGAAAGTTTGCATAGTTATGGGCTAGCAATGAAAAACAAGGCACCAGGACCCAGAGACAATACACTAGACATCTGTTTACCCATGAACACCCATCCAATTATCTAAAAACAACTGTGTGTTGTCATGGGAACAGCTGTGTTTTGTTTTTCACTCTTCCAACAGTTAATGATAGGCTCTACCAGCCTGAAAATCCAATCCATCATCCAGAGGAATAGAGCATGATGCAGGTCAGATGAGCATGAATTTTACCCCCAAGGGATTTCAGGATTCCAATTAAAGAGAAAGGAATAGTTTTTTCTGATGGGAAAATTACAGATATGGCTAAAGGCTGCCATGTCCAAGCCTGGGAAAGCTTAAAGGAATTAGTTTTCAAAGGAAAAAGCAGAGCCACAGAGAGAAAACATTGTGACAGAAAGAAAATGCAAGAGTGAAAAAGGACTGAGTCATGATGGCACTTTGATTCTACTAGTTGCCAAATAGTCCCTGGTTTTCTTGTATTTCTGAATTTTCTAAGAGAAATGGTGGTTTTCCTTTTAATGCAAAACTGATTTGGAGCTCCTGACTATTTACATAAAGCCATTCAAACAATTAATATGCTGATGAAGTAATGATTGTTGCAGTGCAGTCATGGAAAGAAGACTTGCAGCCTGTAATGGACAAGGTTAGTCACAGATCCGGTGTGTGCAGTCCCTCCTGTTTGTTGCCATGAAGTTCATTTGCTTTGCTTAAAGCTTCTTTCTTTTATTTCATTCTAATTCATTGTATGTGTTTCATCCAATTTTAGATTTTGAGACCACTAAGTTTATTTGTTTTCTGGATCCTGGAAGATAGAAACTAATGAAAGAAGTATAATGACTCTAGGTAAAAATAAATGCTTTCACTCATCTGGGTGTGGTAGGCAGGCTTATATCTCTTCTGATACAGCTCTTTTGGAGGCTAGGGTGGGATGAGTACAGGTTCAAAGCCAGCCTTTCTACAGTGTGAGTTAAAGGTTACCTGGGGCAACCTCATGCCTAAGAATAAAGAAATACAAAAAGGTTTGTAGATTGGTTCCAAGTAAAATCTTTTACTCAAAGAAATGGAAATCAGGGGTAAGATTTATCTGCTGGAATAAATGTGTGATAAATTGGATAAGCTCAAGCAAGTATTTTTAATCAGAGAAATGAAAGGGAAGAACAACCAAAAGAACTGAACCTGAAATGATTTTTAAAGCATGATTGAAGTGTCATAACAGGGCTTGGCTTGAGACTGTCTATAGAGAAATTGAGCTATCCTACCCATAACTCAATGGGGGTTCTTTGGTAACACCATAAAGGTAAAAGTTAGATGATAATACCAGGGAACAGAGTGTCCTCTGAGATTTTTAAGACTTGAAAGCAGTCACCAAAACGACACAACATTAAACATTCTATGCATCCATAGAGAGGTATTTAATATATGCTAATGAATTTGAATATGGAGAAGGCACATTTAGTGTGGCAGTACCTGCCTTTTAAAATAATACCCATTTCTACATGTGTGATCATTGCATTCTATTACAGTATGTTTATCATAGTCTATTGTTCAGTAAATGTTCTGAGTAATGACAGGTTTGTGGTGCTTTTGTAGGGCATTAATCTCCTATTTTGTTATTTTTGGCAACAATAACAAGACTCCTTGAGGAATCATCTCTTCTGCATCCTAAACTGGCAATTTTTCTTATGTTTCTGACTCCATAATATATTTTGAGTATGGGTAATATCGTTGGTTTATAAGTGATTGATCATACAACCCAAATTTTGGATATGAAACTTCATTTTAGGATTTTTAATCATTGAAAGGAGGTGCATGCACTAGTTATAATTGCATTAAATATTAACAGAGGTCAGTAGAGAAAGTATAATAAAATATGTTCCAAAATGCAATGATAGAACATGAAATACTAATATAAGTACTAATTAGATATTTACTTTGTGTGAATTAACACATTACCCTTTTATTTTTGATTCACTTAAATATTGTGTTGAAATAACCAGGGTCATATTGTGTTACAAAAATAATAGTACTGGGCTGACCTGACCCCTACTGAGGTGACAGTACCATCTGCTCCTGCCCAACTCCTCCCCAATGTCCTCATCACCCTGGATCTCTCTGGGTCTGGGCCTGCATAGAGTGGAATCACCCAGTCAGGGAGGAGCTCCCTGAATCTGGAAACACCTCACTCTACCCTCCCCCTCCAATGCCTGCATGACCACTACTAAGTGAGAGGACTACCAGGAGAGGCACGAGCTTCCAGAGCTGCAGACATTAAAGTCTGGGCCCACACATCACTGGGTGACAAGATGAGATAGAGAGACCCACCTGCACCCACTGGAAGAAGAAATGGGAAGAAGACAGAATAAGAACACACTCAACAACAGAAAGACCAATAGGACACCACCAGAATCTAGGGATCCACACCAGCAAGATCTTAAAAGTCCAACACAGAGGATAAAGAAGAGATGGACCTCAAAAATTTTCTTAGGAAGAAGATAGAGACATTGAAGAGGAAACGAGAAAATCCCTTAAAGAAATAAAAGAAAAAACAAGCAAAAATTACATGAAATGGAGGAAAATACAAACCAAAATACTCAAGAACTAAACAAATCTCTTAAAGAATCTAAAGAAAGCCAAGAAAAAACATCCAAGCAAGTGAAGGAAGCACTCAAAACAGTTCAAGGCATGAAAGCTGAAATAGAAACAATAAAGAAAACACAGAATGAGGGGAGGCTGGAAATAGAAAAGTGGATAAATGATCAAGAACTAAAGATGTGAGTATAACCAATAGAATACAAGAGATGGAAGAGAGAATCTCAGTTGTTGAAGACTCGCTAGAGGTTATGCAGTCATTGACCAAAGAAAATCTCAAGTCCAAAAAATCCCTAACAAAAAATATGCAGGAAATATGGGACACCGTGAAAAGGCCAAAACTAACAATAACAGGTATAGAAGAAGGTGAGGAAATACAGCTCAAAGGTACAGAAAACATATTCAACAAAATCATAGAAGAAAACTTCCCCAACCTACAGAAGGATTTGCCTATTAAAGTACAAGAAGCTTACAGAACACCAAACAGACTGGACCTCAAAAAGAAAACCCCTTTGACACATAATAATCAAAACACCAAACCTACAGAATAAAGAGAAAATATTAAGAGCAGCAAAGGAAAAAGGCCAAGCAGCATATAAAGGCAGACCTATCAGAATCACACCAGACTTCTCAATGGAAACTTTGGAAGCCAGAAGTCCCTGGATAGATATCATACAAACAGTAAGGGGGCATGGATGCCAGCCCAGACTACTGTACCCAGCAAAATTTCAATCACTATAGATGGAGAAAACAAGATATTCCATGACAAAACCACACATAGACAATACATATCGACAAATCCAGCACTACAGAAAGTTATGGAAGGAAAACTCCAACTAAATGAAGATAACTATGTTCACAAAAAGATAGGCAACAGGTAATCCAATTTTACCAAAAATGAAAAGAAACAGGACAACAAAATACACACACAATGACACATCAACAATAAATCCAAAACAAACAAGAACCAATAATAAATGGACATTAATAACCCTCAATATCAATGGTCTTAACCTGCCTATAAAATGATACAGGCTAACATAATGGGTATGAAGACAGAAACCATCCTTCTGCTGTATACAAGAAACATACCTCAACTTCAAAGGCAGGTGTTACTTCAGAGTAAAGGGTTGGGAAGAGATTTTCCAATCAAACAGGCCCAAGAAACAAGCTGGTGTAGGAATCCTAATATCTAACAAATTAGACTTCAGATTAAAATCAATCAAAATTGATGAAGAAGGGCATTTCATACACATCACAGGAAAGTTCCATCAAGATGAAGTCTCAATCATGAACATCTATGCCCCAAATATGAAGGCACCCAAATTTGTAAAAGAAACATTACTAAAGCTCAAACCACACATAAAACCACCCACACACGTAACAAAGGATCTAACAGAATTTATGACCCAACTGAGTTTAACAGATATCTACAGAACATCCCATCCAAACACAAAAGAATATACCTTCTTCTCAGGGCACATGGAACCTTCTCTAAAATTGACCACACAGTTGGCAACAAAGCAAACCTCCACAGATACAAAAAAATGAAATAACCAAGTGTATCTTATCAGATCACCATGCTTTGAAGTTGTAATTCAACAGCAATACAAATTGCAGAAAACCTACAAACTCATGCAAATTGAATAATACCCAATTGCACCATTCCTGGGATGAGGAAGAAATTAAAAAAAAATAAAATTAAAGACTTCCTAGAATTTAATGAGAATATAGAGACAACATAGCAAAACTTATGGGTCACTCAGAAAGCAGTGCTAAGAACAAAGTTCATGGCACCTAGTGCCGACATGAAGAAACTAGATAACTGACAGAGCAGCTGAAAGCTTTAGAGCAAAAAGAAGCAAACTCACCACGGAGGAGAAGACGCCAGGAAATAATCAAAATGAGGACTGAAATCAATAAAGTATAATCTAGGGAACCATTACAAAGAATCAATGAAACAAAAAGTTGGTTCTTTAAGAAGATCAACAAGATAGACAAACATCTATCCAAACTAACCAAAAAGCAAAGAGAGAGCACTCTAATTAATAAAATCAGAAACAAAAAAAGGGGGATATAACAACATACCCTTAGGAAATCCAGAGAATCATCGGGTCATACTTTGAAACCTGTACTCCACAAAATTCAAAAATCTAAAGGAAATGGACACTTTTCTGGATAGACATCACTTACCAAAATTAAACCAAGAACATATAAGCAGTTTAAATTGACCTGTAACCCCTAATGAAATAGAAGCAGTCGTCAAAAACCTCCCAACCAAAAAAGGTGCAGAGCCAGATGGCTTCAATGCAGAATTCTACCAGAAATTCAAACAAGAGCTACTACCAGTACTCCTCAAATTGTAATACACAATAGAAGCAGAAGGGACATTGCCAAACTACTTTGATGAGGCTACAATCACTTTGATACCCAAGCCACACTAAGATCCCACTAAAAAAGAGAACTACACACCAATATCCCTCATGAACATCGATGTAAAAATACTCAACAAAATATTGGTGAATCGAATCCAGAACACATCAGAAAAATCATCTACTATGATCAAGTAAGCGTTACCCAGGGATGCAAGGATGGTTGAACATATGAAAATCCATCAATGTAATCCACCATATAAACAAACTGAAACAGAAAAACCACATGATCATCTCACTAGATGCTGAAAAAGCCTTTGACAAAATCCAACATCTCTTCATGACAAAGACATTGGAGAGAACAGGAACATATCTAAATATGACAAAACCAACATATAGCAAAGCAACAGCCAACATCAAACTAAATGGTGAGAAATTCAAAGTGACTCCTCTAAAATCAGGAACAAGACAAGGCTGCCCACTCTCTCCATATCTCTTCAATATTGTACTTAAAGTTCTAGCTAGTGCAATAAGACAAGAAAAGGAGATCAAAGGGATACAAATTGGAAAGAAGTCAAACTTTTACTATTTGCAGATGATATGATAGTCTACATAAGTGACACAAAAAAACTCTACCAGAGAACTACAGCTGATAAACACCTTTAGCAAAGTAGCGGGATACAAAATGAACTCAAAAAATCAGTAGCCCTACTATACACGGATGATAAACAGAATGAGAAAGAAATCAGAGAAATATCACCCTTCACAATATCCACAAACAGCATAAAATATCTTGGGGTAATTCTAACCAAACAAGTGAAAGACCTGTACACCAAGAACTTTGATTCTTTAAAGAAAGAATTTACAGAGGATACCAGAAAATGGAAAGATCTCTCATGCTCTTTGATAGGTAGAATCAACATAGTAAAAATGGCAATCTTGCCAAAATCAATCTACAGATTCAATGTAATCCCCATCAAAATCCCAGCACAGTTCTTCACAGACCTTGAAAGAACAATACTCAACTATATATGGAAAAACAAAAAACCCAAGATAGCCAAAAGAACTCTGTACAATAAAGGATCTTCCAGAGGCATCACCATCCCTGACTTCAAGCTCTATTATAGAGCCATAGTTCTGAAAACTGCTTGGTATTGGCACAAAAATAGAGAGATAGACCAATGGAATGGAATTGAAAACCCTGATATTAACCCATACATGTATGAACACCTGATTTTTGACAAAGAAGCTAAATCTATACAATGGAGAAAAGAAAGCATCTTCAACAAATTGTGTTGTGTGGCTGTCCTTGGCCACCAGTAAGTCTAAGTATTGGGCAAAAGCTTGGTGATTTGGATGAATGACAAGATACCTGGTCCACTTTCTGAGAGAATGTCTCTCACTTTTATTGTGGAGAAGCCTTATATACAAACTTACAAAAAACCCAGGTCAAAGGGTTCACAACAGGATATTGATCCCAGTGGGTTTAGGTCAGGAAAAGAGGAGGTACCTGTAGTTATGCTAGAAAACAACTCTTAGAGACCCCATAAGGGTTGGGTCCCAAGATCTCCCCCTTCTTTATATGTAACAAAACAGTTATCACATAAGAACTATAAGATTTCAACCATTCTATCTTAGTGTGTTACTCTAATTATCTGTCTTCAAGTCCATCAAAGACCATAGAAGGATAATATATAAATTCTCGAACTGACAGAGACATCTTGCTTCCTAAACTGTCACCCAAAGTTTCTTGGTAATGTTGGGGCATTCATCTTTAGCCTATGGGTCACAATGAGTCTGGCAGACTTCTCAGCAAAGCAGGAAATTTTAAACTGTCCACATGTATCAGCAGTTTGTCCACACACACCTTTTTTTCTGTGTCCTGTAGAATGTCTGGCAGATTCTTCCATGAAGCAGGAATCCTTTAGGACTGTCCATTTTTATTTTCCTGTGGGTCCTGCATGGCCATTTTGTAAAACAACACCCAAACAGTCCAGTCAAGAGCAGCTTCTTGCCCAAATGGCTAGTCTTGCCACATCAAAGGCAAATTCTTCGATGTCCATCTTTCTCTCAGAAGTAATTGGTGTTGCCAGGAGCAGTTGTGTCTACGTGTCAAAAAATAACTCTAAACAATTTAAATGCCATATAATCTATAGGTCTTTGAAGGGTTTGAAGAATATCTATATATCTAAAAAACCTAAGTAATATCAACAAATGAAGATCCATTCCAATACAAAATATCATTTCTAAATCCTATTTCTCCCTTTTCCTTTAAAAAGTGATTAACTGTGACCATTAGCATTTATAACAACCAAATTTAAATGAAAACAAATATTCAGATCACCTGGGCCACTGCTTCAGGGGGTCCTGCCCCATGAAATCATACCAGTCTGTAAGGAATCCACACCTCTTCAATCTCCATGGAAAAAAAAAATTCCCTTCCAAGTAATCTGTACTTTAACAACTGTTGCTCTTTCCCCAGCAATTAAATGATTTAAAGATGACCCAATAGCATTATTTTATTAACAGTCACACATTTAAGGTCACACTTCATACACACATGTGTGGCCACACCATACATACAGAACAAACATATATCTTTTGAACAAAACTCACAAAGGAGAGGAGGTGTTGGGGGATAGCCATCCTACCATAGCTTGCATCTTTGGAGGGTCTTGAGGACTGCCACATCTTTGTTCATTCCTGTAGGGTCTTTTGTAGGGCCTGGGTCCTTTCTTTATCTACTTGGACATATTCTCCTTTCTCATCCGATGTGACAGATGATGTGGATGTCTTGTGGAGAGCAGCTGGAAGTCCAGGACTATGTAATTTATGTTGCCAGTACTCTTGTGGAGCTGGGTTGTTAGTGCCACTGGGTACAGGGGATAAAGACATTGGGTTCTGCATAGGGACGTAGTTCTCCTCACTGTCTCCAGAGTCTGTATTGGAGATGGAACTGCAGTACCGGGAGGAGCTGGAGTTAAAGGTGTGGCTGGCTGTAGACCAAGACTTGGTGACAGGTGACTTGAAAGGGAGCTCATTGATGACAGAGTTGATTCTCAGTTCAAGGGGTGCTGGCTTTGCTTTTCACCCAGGCTTGAGGTGGCAATTGATTGGGGGTGGCTGGATCTCACTTCCTCAGCTGGCAAAGTGATAGGACATTTTGCTCATGGGGATATCAGAACCTTGGTTTATGGGCACATAGCTGTCAACAGAGCTTGCACTGTCTGATGGATCCACGATAGTCTTTTCTGGGGATTTAGCAGATCAGCAGGCAGTTTCTCCACCTCATGTTGGGTACTTGTAGTCATTGACTGGAGGTCTTTGTTGATGGCTGCTCCACCGAGGTGTCTTGAGGTGCTCTGGTGGGGACCTATGCCTGAGTCCACTAGGATGTATCCAAATTCCCTACACAGGTTGTTTCTGGGTGCCTTGAAGATGTACACATCCTCACTATCTGCTGCAGAACCTGTGAAGCTGCCATTGGTGTGGCTGTGTGAAGCCAGGCTATGGGGGAGGTCAAAAGCACTGTCTTTGAATTCTGTATTGTGCTGGCTTGGCTTGGGAAGGCTATAGAAGCCATGGGCCTGACTCTGTTGATACAGTGTCTATTGCCCTGGGCAAGTTTTTGTGTGGCTGTATCACTCTCCTGTTGGGTGCTCTGAGAGAAGCTGCCATTCCTTGCATTATCTGTCCTTTGGTTATGCATTGGTGCAAGTGTTGATACTCCTGAGGTACACTGGTGGACAAGGCAGGTTGGATGTGCCTTGACACAGGGAGCTGGCTAGAGTGTGAAAGGGCTGAGGACTTCCTTGCTCGGAGCAGGTGCTGACCGGAGCTGCTCAACACACCTGGAGAAGAGCAGAGACTCTGACTGACTGAAGAAAGGTTTCTCAGAGTGTCAGTGCTCTCTGTAGTCTGACTGAAGCCGAAGATCCGGTAGATACTCTGAACTCACCTATTTATGTCAGCCTCTGTCTCAGCCACCAGGAAGAAAGTTCACTCATTGGTCTTGATATCAAACATAAAACTCTTTTGGAGCTTTTGTTTTTGTTGTTGAAGGTCAGGCCTGCATCCAACTGCTTACAGAAGTTTAAGTTGATAATCTGCAGGGGTTTCTTGGAGTGTTGATTCTTATAGTATTCCAGAACATCTGAGTCACAGCTCATCTGACGACCCACAGGATAAACCAGCATTTCTTCCAAGCATAACACTCCAACCTTTTCTAGGGAGGTGATTTTCCCCTGCCAGCCTGTGCACACCACATCGTTGTCAGCTGCCTGGAGCCCACAGCAGACTTGAGTGGACATGGGCACAGGCTGCTGGTGTGCAGCTCATGGAGGAGGGATTCCTCAGAGGAGGATTTCCTGTATTTCCTTAATAATTTTCTTAGCATTATTACTTAATCCAAAGATAAAATGAGATTTTAACAGTACCTTGTCTCTTTAAACTTTCTCTGTGTGATTGACTGTGATCTCTATTCCAATCCAACTCTCTTAGCAGTGCTTTTACTCTCTATCCAGTGCTTTTACAAGGCAACTCTCTTTGGAGTTGAGGCATTTCTTTTCTAGTGCCTTTACAATCCAACTCTCTTTGTAATTGAGGGATCTATTTTCCACTAACTTTTTCCAATACAACTCTTTTAGGAGTTGAGGTATCTATTTTCTACTAACATTAACAACCCAACTCTCTTAGGAGTTGAGGTACCTATTTTCTAGTAACTTTTGCAATCCACCCTCACAACTCTTTGCCTCCTTGCCAGTCTTCTGGGGGTGATCTCTCAGGGTCCCCTTTCTTCCCCAATCTTGGTGGGACCTCCACTTGTGGCTGCCTTTGTACCTCAGTAAATCTGAGTATTGGGTGAAAGCCTGGAGATTTGGATATGTCTTGTCCACTTGCTGAGAGAATGTCTCTCACTTTTATTGTGGAACACTCTTATATACAAACTTAAAAAAAAAACCTTGGTCAAAGGGTTCAAAACAGGATATTGATGCTAGTTTGGTGAGGTCAGTAAAACAGGAGGTACCTATGGTTATGCTGGGAAACAACTCTTAGAAACCTCGTGGGGGCTGGGTTCCAACAGTGCCAGTACAACTGGATTCAGACATGCAGAAGATTGCAGAAAGAACCATATCTGTCACCATGCATAAAACTTAAGTCCAAATGGATCAAAGATGTCAACATAAATCCAGCCACATTGAATCTTCTAAAAGAGAAAGTGGGAGATACCCTCAAACGAATTGGTACAGAAGACTGCTTCCTGAACATTACACCAGTAGCACAGACATTGAGATATAAAATTAATAAATGGGACCTCCTAAAACTGAGATGCTTCTTCAAGGCAAAGGACACAGTCAGTAAGACAAAACGACAGCCCACAGAATGGGGTTCACCAACCCCACATCTGACAGAGGGCTGATTTCCAAAATATCAAAGAACTCAATAAGCTAGCCACCAAAACACCAAACAATGAAATTAAAAAGTGGGGTGCAGAACTAAATAGAGAATTCTCAACAGAGAAATCTAAAATGGCTGAAAGACTCTTAAGAAAGTGCTCAAAATCCTTAGCTATCAGAGAAATGCAACTCAAAACAACTCAGAGATATCACCTCACACCTGTCAGAATGGCTAAAATAAAAAATACCAATGACAATCTATGTCGGAGAGGATGTGGAAAAAGGAACACTCCTCCATTGCTGGTGGGACTGCAAAATTTTAAGACCACTTTGGAATTCAGTATGGCGGTTGCTCAAAAAAAAATGGGAATCAGTCTACCTCAAGATCCAGCAATTCCTCTCTTGGGCATATACCTAAAAATGCACATTCATACAACAAGGACATATGCTCAACCATGTTCATTGCAGCACTGTTTGCAATAGCCAGAACCTGGAAGCAACCTAGATGCACCTCAACTGAAGAATTTATAGAGAAAATGTGGTACATTTGTGCAATGGAGCACTACTTACTCAGCAGAAAAAAAAAAGCAATGGAATCTTGAAATTAGCAGACAAATGGATGGAACTAGAAGAGAACATGCTGAGTGAGGTAACCCAGTCACAAAAAGACAACCATGGTATGTACTCACTCATATATGAATTTTAGACATAGAGCAAAGGATTACCAGCCTACAATCCTCTTCACCAAAGAAACTAGAAACAAGAAGGACTCTGTGAGAAAAATGCATGGACCCCAAAGAATGGGAAGGGCCAGGATCTTCTGACCTAACTGGGAGTGTGAGCATAGGCATAAGGGAGCTGCCAGAATGAGAGGAGAAGAAGAGGAGGGGAGAGGAGAGGAGGAAATGGAAGAGCAGAAATGTTGAGTTGGGGAAAGAATAGAGGAGGGCAGGATGAGAGATACCATAACAGATGGAGCCATTATAGGTCGGAGGAGATATCTGGCAGTAGGGAGATTTACAGAGATCTACAAGGATGACACAAACTGACAATCTAGGCAGTGGCGGAGAGGATTCCCTAAAAGCCCTTCCCCTGTAATGAGACTGATGACTACTTTTTATGCCATCCTAGAGCCCCCATCCTGTGGCTGATGGAAGCAGAGGCAGACAGCCACAGCTATACACTGAACTGAATTCTGGAACCCAGTTGCAGAGAGGGAGGAATGAAGATCAAAGGGGTCTGTACCAGGTAGGAGAAACCCACAGAAAGAGTTGGCCTGAACAAGGGAGAGCACATAGACCCCAGACGCTGTCTGGGAGGCCAGTACAGGACTGATCCAGACCCCTGATCATGGATGTCAATGAGGAGGCCTCTGCACTCTATGGAACCCCTGGTAGTGGATCATTATTTTTCCCTGGTGCAAGAAGGGACTTTGACATCCCATCCCATGTGAAGGGATGCTCTCTCAGCCTGGACACATGGGGCCTAGGCCCAGCCCAGGATGATATGGTGGACTTTGGGGAGCCCTGTTGGGGGCCCTACCCAGCCTGGGGAATGGAGGGGGGATGGAGTGGAGGGCAGGGTGGGGGCTGTGTGGGAGTGTTGCGAGGGTAGGGGAGAGAGAGGGAGAAGGGATTGACATGTGAATCAAACTTGTTCCTAATTTGAACTAATAAAAATAAATAATAAAAAACAAAAATAATAATAGTACTGTTTTCTTTTACCAATGACAGTGATATATTGCATAGTGATTTGCATTATCAAAGGCAGGAAATTGATCAACACGAGATGGCATGTGAGTACTCTGTATTTTCATGTAGTAGTCACAGCCCAGATGAAGGACTACCCTTGCCTTATTACATCTGTTGAAATCTATTCTCTTGAGCTGCTTCTTTATACACCTTCCTTGTTTTGTTTACACCTGTAACTACCTGTTAATTCTCCTTCTTGATACTTTTGTCATCTTGAGAAAGTTACATGGAAGGAACCTTCTTGCTTTCCACCTATGAGGAGTTTTTCTTATTACTAAAGTCATGTTAGTTATTATAGCACCTCCACCTGTATTCCAATTCACACACTATCAAGAAAAGCTTTGCTTAACTGGTTGTATTTACTTATTCAGTGTAACTGAGTTTCCCACTGTTTCCTTAATTAGTGTTAGTCTTCCCACAGGGAATGAAGTCTTGCTGATAACAACTGGTGTGTAGAGACTCCAAAGATTTGCTTGGCTTCTGTCCACTCTTCAAAAGCTGCAGCTCCCAAAGAATCAGCTGCCTTACAGGTCTGTTAGCAAAGGGAAGAGTCATGTGAAGCTTTGAAAAATGGTACCAATTCCCACACTTCTGAGCTAGTAACTACCAGGAAAATACATTCTGTTTTTTAAAAAATGATTCCTTACATGGGAAGAAATAGGCAATCTTAGGAGCCCTGTTCTCTTAAAACAAAATGCACAGAGCTGAGATTATGGCTAGGCCAATTAAATGTTTGCTATGGATAGCACCTGTAATCTCAGTGCTGAGAAGGCAAAGACAGAAACATCTTGGAACTTTCTGATGAGATAATGTTGATGAACTGATGAGTGTAAGAGCCAAAATTAATCTGTAAGCCCCATCTGCCCAAGGACAGGTGGCTTCCTGGAATGCTGGGAGTAGTAATTCTTGGGAAATAACAAACTACACTTTAACTCCCCTGTACAAGTTTGTTTGAACCAACTACATAGGAGGTAGTTGACCATATATAGATGAGAGTTACACAGATGGGAAATACATCAGGATGCATGTTTGTCCCTGATTGGGCCTGATGGGAACTGCAATAAATTATGGATTTTGACTTTGTAAGACCCTGCAAAATGTCACTCCTGGCTATTTCCTGGGAATCCTAGAAGGGACCTGGCAAGAATCCATCCTGGCAGGTATTTAATTAAAGCTTGCTTCAAATTTTTCAAATTTGGCTCAAAATTGTGTATCTGGATTTTCTCTCTAAAGTTTCAGGATTACTGTGAACACCAGGTCACACTCCTGGTTTCAAAAAGAAGGTGGAAGGTAATAGAGCAAGACATCTAAAGTTTTATTTTATAGTTCATATTAATAAGCACATACCCATGCACCTCTGCACAATGCACATACATGCTCTCACTCTGTCTGTCCCTGTCTCTCTCTGTCTCTCTGTCTCTCTGTCTCTTTCTCTCTCTGTCTCTCTGTCTCTCCGTCTCTCTCTTTCTTTCTCTCTCTCTCTCCATCTCTCCCCCCCCCACACACACGCACGCGCACACACACGCACGCACACACAAACTGAATTTACAAATAAAGATTCTGACTTTCATAAAGGAATTTCCAGGATCTTATGTCAATCTGCATAAATAGTAGTTCAAGGTTGATAGTAGAGTGGGAGTTATTGCTCAGCTTCTCTATAACTTTGTTTAAACTTGGTTATCCATACTAACCAAGACACTTTAAAGCATCACTAAAGCTCATATTTATGGAATTAGCAGATGGAAACTAGCAGTATCTATACATATACAGAAAAGTATACCATCAACAAATGAAATCATTTACAATGAGGTAAGAGTCAGATTAATATTAGGAAATCAGTCAGCTTTACAAACTGCATCATCACAACAAGGAAAATACAAGAGTCGATACAGAAAATTGTTGTAACACAGTCTGTGTCTGTTCCTGATAAACTGTGGTCTACAAGAAAGACAAAGGACAACCTCATAGAGGATGCTTATAAAAAGCTGACAACTGGTGCACACACATGGTAAGAAATAGTGTATATCCATACTGCCAATCAAAGGCAAGATTCAACTGTGACTCAGGAAGCCTAACCAATGTAAGCTAAGAAAATTAAAGAAATTCAAATTGAAATACAAATAAAATTTCATTTGTTAATGGATACTATCATTTATGTGCAAAATCTAAAGAATTTTGAAAGGAAATCAGCTAGAAGGAAATACTTTAGCAAGTCAAGGTTCACAGACTGTAAAAACATGAAGTTAGGAAAATGAAATGAGTTCCTAGTCATGAGAACCTCTAGTATCAAAAATGTATGTAAAGATCTGGTATAATTAACACTCAGAAAATGCTGGAGTATAAAGTGGTGTGGCTGAAGTTACTTATCTGAAGCAGGTGCTCTTTGAAAGGCGGCCCATATTTATGTAATATTAAAGCTTCACTTTCTTTGACTTAAAATAAAACCTTTGGGGAAAGGTAATTCTGAACATTTCTAGAAATATTTCACTCTGTCATTGTTAAACATCTCCAAAATTATTCATGCTGGCCATCTTTAAGACAGAAGCTAAGCACTTGCAGTAGTTCTGCTTGCCATTTTTGCCTTCTAAATATGTGTTCCTTGATTTAGGGATAAACATGTCCAGGAAAGTGTCTGATATCATTTTATCTTGAATTAAGTCTAAGCTCAGTAAGCTTACTAATATATACTCACATAAGGTGTCTTTCCATATGAATATGCATAAGATCACTGAATAAATGCTCATGTTTCCTTTGTTAAAGGGCATTACCAGTGTTTATATAACTCTAGTACCTTCTTTTACTCTTGTGGTTAATGAACCTCTGTCTATTCTCCTATCTTCTGGCTTGTACCTATTGGGTTTTCCCCCAATAAAATAGCTGTTTTTGTGTTTACTTTGGAAAGTGTCTTGTAAATGTACTATATAGTTCTCTGAAAACTCAAATTCCATAGCAATTCATGTTTAGGAGTTCATCCTAGAGACATGACATTTTAGACTAATAAAAAGACTTTCACAAGATCTTCCTAGCAACTTTACTCAAAATAAATGAAAATTGAAAAAGATTCATAAGCAGAGGAATGGATATTTATACATATTCATAGTAAAGATGCCAACAATTTATAGAGACAAATATGGCAATAAAATGAGATATATTTCCTTATCAAACACTCATCACTAAAACCCCTAAAGTAAAGAACAGATTGACAGAAGAAAAGAATACCAAGTTATCTAAAATAAGTTTTATATGATGCAAACATTTTCAGAAAAAAAGACTAAAGGAAACAAAACTATTTTAAGCTTAGATTTGGGAAAGAATAAACAGTTTTGCCTAAGTATGACTAGAGACAAGATTATGAACAAACAATAATAAGATAAGATGAATTTAAGGAGGATTTCTTGGGTTGAAAATCATGTCTGTGTCCTTAAGTCTACACATAATATATTGATAAATCAGAGTAGAAGGAAGCATTGTCTTACTTTTCCTTGAAGACAGGAAGAAACATCCCTTTTTCCCAGTTAGAGCACTGACAGACAGTAACATGATTGATGAACTGATGAGTTAATTTAAAGGAGCAGAATTGACTCAAAAGAAGCTATATTACTGAAAAGTCACACCCAGTACCATTGAATAGACTGCATCTTCAACATCTTTCTCATATATTGATTAGGAAGCAACAAGTCTAATTATGTGCATTTGAGAGTTAGGTGGAAGTAAAGGCTCAAATCTCAAGGTAGGCTCTTGTGACTCTGTGTTAACAGACTCTCTACCACTGCCATAGTTTGACTGTGGGCCATGACTGTGGGCCACCACATTCTGTAGGTTTCTCTGGCTTCTCTGCATTATGATGACTGATGATCACACAGTGCATGCAATAAGAAACACCTGTGTTTAAACAGAAGGTCACAATTTGGAGGATGGTATCCTGTATTTCTTTGTAGAACGTAAATGAGGTATGAGAGCTTATTTCAGGACATAAAGGATGAGACAGTCCATTGTGTTCCTACTGTTTTTTTAACTGCCAATGCATCTTGTGTTCAGGTAGCATGCCCCAAATTCATTACAATTATAGTTTGGATGAATAGAACTTTTCTGAGCAAGAAAGGCCAGACAATTAAGAATAAATGCTCTGTTCAGATCATGAAAAAAACAGTACCCGGTCTTGATTGCTTATAATTCTTGATGTCTGGGAGTCTGAAGAAGGGGAACTGCAAGTTCAAGGCATGTATGGGCAACAGAGTGATTTCAAGGTCAACCCTGTCAGCTCAGTGATAGCCTATTTCAAAATGAAGTGTACGAAGGGGGAAGTGAGAAATAGCTCAATAGTAGGCACATTTGCTAATACACAAATACCTAGATTCAGTCCAAAACACAAACACACACACACACACACACACACACACACACACACACACACACACACACACACACCATACTCCAATTAGAAAAGTTACGACAGGCTCAGAATTAGAAGTGGGACATATGGCTGTAATTACAGAAAGTTACATATTCTGATTGAGTTGTTGAGTATGGCAGCATATACATTTATCAAAGTTTATTATATGTAAAGAATTTGTATTTTTTAATCTTATTCTTGTTTATTATTATACAAAATTAAAAATTTTGCGGACAATTACATCACATAGCCACTTTATTAGCAAATTCCATCTCTATTTGAAACAAAATGAATGAATACATCTTGTATTTTTAATTACAGGAGGTATGATTTAATCACCTTTTGATAAAGCATTGTTCATTGATACAACCATGAATTACCATCTTCAATATGAGTTTTTCACAGTGGATTGCATATTACTAAAAGTGGTTGCCTAATGATAAGATAAAACAGCAATATTTTGTATAAAGGTAGTTCAGTTTTTAAAAATACTGTCAAATTTTAGAATAAAATATGACAGGAGTTTTACAGTCTTTTGAAATCTCCAGATTTTTTTCATAATTCTTTGGTGAGTTGCTATTTTAATAAATAAGCTACTTTGAAGCAGAAAGTTCATCAAATATAAGCTTTTATTATTGCTGTACATATGGGTAGATCAACTATGCACAGGTTCCTGAGAATACAACCAGAATGATTTAATTAATATGAATAGTCTGACCTGTCAAAATATCTTCTATATGAATGAAACACACAACATACAACTATTACACTTATTTGCAAGTTATGGCATGTATAAAAGTTCATTAGAATTATATTTCATTTCATATTCTAATATGCTATATTATCATTGTTTCTTATGGAAAATAAACACCAAGTATCAATTATAAGATTCCAAAAATCCCTGACTAGGAATTAAACCATAAGGCTGAATATGGTAGCACATACTGGTAATCCTCAGAACTGGAAAATTGACATACGAGGATGGTCAAATATTTGAAGTAAACCACAGCTAACACACTGAGTCCTAGCCATCCTGAAAGAGTGTGAGAGATCCTGACCAATAAAGTAAAATGAATGACAAATATTAAAAGCATTAAAAATAATAGAAATATAAGTGTGTCCAGTTTAGTCAGGATTTTGTTTGTTTTTCTCCAACTTTATACAAACTAGGGCCTTCATGAGAGGGAATCTCAACTGAGAAAATAGAAATGTTGGTGGGGGCACTTTTTTGAGTGATGTGAAAAGGTTCAGATCCCTGTGGGGAGAACCATCCCTCAGCAGGTGCTTCTCGGTTTATATGAAAGCAAACTGAGCAAAGCATGGAGACCAAGCCAGTAAGTCACATTAATCCATGGCCTCTGCTTCCATTCTTGCCTCCAGGTTCCTTCCTGCTGGCTTCCTGTAGTGATGGACTACAACTGAAAGCTGAAGTAACCCTCTTCTCCAACGTGCTTTTTGTATGGTGTTTATCACACCACTATTGGTTTATCACACCACTATATAAACACCAATAGTGTTTCTATAACTTAATTAGGACAAAGAAAGTTGCATAGAAATTTTTAAGTTGGTACACTAACAGACACTAGGATTATATTTTAGTCATCTGTGGAAGAAATAGAATATATGTTTTTGTTCCTATAAAACTAATAGATGTCAGCATTGCTCTTGCAAAGGGATACAGAAAGATCAATATAAGTTATATAAACAAACAAATTTTGTACATTAGATAATGTTAACATCATTTGCAATGTAACTTCACATTTTACCCTGCTTATCTAGATTTCAGTATGAGAAAAATAGTATGTCATGCCTTAAAAAAATATAAGCATCCATTCTAGGATTTTCTTTAAGTGATTAAACTAAGCATAATTGTTCCAATTCCATTCAAATGTGTTGTAATGTGTTTCTTCTCAATAAAAACTGCTTTGTTAGATCATGTATTACTTCTATGGACTTAAAGTTTAGCCAAGCTTTTACTTGCTCAAGTATTTCAATTTTGGCAATCACAAGTACTTATTCAGGTTTATGTCTAAATTTATTGGACAAATTTACAGTTATGGCAAATGTGTCAAAGAAGTTTTTGAATAAAATCAGTGATTTGTTTTATTTACTATCTGGCAAACATTAATCTGGAGACAGATTTAAATTTCAATACAAAAAATTCTTTATAATGTGCCTTCAATAGAGTTCCAGTAAAATAAAAATAAAGGCATTTTGTAGGGACTTTAGGCCCCTGCTTAAACACCCCTTCCACTCTATAACTAAGAAGAAAAGCTAAATAATTTTTGGACATAAAAGGGATATAAACTGGCCATTATTAGTATGGAAAGCTATTACACCCTTTTGAATGCCAGCAATTACCAAAGGAGGTGTTCAAGTATCAGAATCATTTCTTCAACTGCCCTTCACTCTCTCTTTTCCTGGGGATACAAATTGAGAAGAGACAGAACTTACATGTGCTGTGTTTACCTTCATGTTTTTCATCTTGAGGGAATTTTATGACTTTCATGTTACAGCTTGATTCTCTCCTGGCTCTGCCTTTCACTGTAACTTACAGAGTGCAATTAGCAGAACATTTCTCTCTAGCAAGTCATTCCTCCTCCATATGAATCCATTTCAATGGGATTCACCATTCAGGAGGCATACAGATATATAAGTAATACATACAGATTAATTCTTGGGATGTTTTTTTATGACTGTCTTGCTTTTCTACTTAGACATGGAAATGTTACGTCAACATTGCTTCATGACAGATCACACAGCAGTAAACATCGATGAATATAGCCAACACAGCAACTGCAAAAAGAAAAAAAAGGAATAATGTTAATACAAAGGAAATAGAGTATAATTTGGGATGCGGTCCTTTTGCACAATGACAAAACTGAACATTTGCACAGAACTGTGGGAGTGGCAAACCAATGTTTGGTATAATTTGACAGTCACACAAGGAGAGGGACTTCCTACTTAGATGGCCAGGAACTAGAGATTGGATAGTTCAGAGACCTAAGATCAGTGCCTTGTCCATTCATCATAAGAAAGGCTTCCTCCAGCAGCAGATGGGAGGGATGCAGAGACCCTCATATAGACATTATGCAGAGTCTAAATTGGAGGTCTTCATAGAATCCCTCTCCTCAGATATTGGGAACTCCATTGAAGAGAGAGAGGAAAGACTGTAGGAGTCAGAGGGGATGGAGGACACCAGGAGAATCTGGCCCACTGAATCAACTAAGCAGGACTCAAACAGACTCACAGAGACTGTTAACTTAGTTGTTTTGTGGGATTTCTCACAATGGGAGCAGATCTATCTCTGACTCTTTTGCCTGTTCTTGAGGCTCTTTTCCTATTATTAGGTTGCCCTGTCCAGTCTCTATATGAAGGCTTTAGCCTAGTATTACTGCATCTTGTTGTATTCTGTTGGACTGTTGTCTTTTGGAGGCCTGTTGTTTTCTGAAGAGGAAATGAAGAGGGAATGGATCTGGGGCAAAGAGGAGATAGATGGGTAGCAGGGAACTAAGAGAAGTAAGGGGAGGAAAACTGTGGTTGGGGTGTGCTATATAAGACAAGGATCTATTTTCAATTAAGAATATATATATATATATATATATATATATATATATATATATATATATATTTAAAACCAAATACATAGATTCCCCACTATCGAATAAATTGTGTGATTGGGTAGCAGGAGCTGTACACTAATCTCAGTGTAACTTTTGTTGTATCACAAATATTACTTTTGTTGGAGTGACTTAGAATCAAATGAATTATTTCAGTGCACTACTGCATAGGGAACTCAAGAGAAACTTTCACATTTGAGGAAGTGGATTTCTGACTAATCTCTGAATCAATGTTCAGCTTATGAAGATATCTTTATAGAATAATAATTACAGGCATGGAATGTGTGCACTAGTAGGGTATACACTCTATCAGATGGTTATTACCCATAGAGATTTTTCAGAGTAATGAAGTTTTATTTGATCTTTGTTTCATTCCATTTCTCAGCTTCAAACTTGGCCTATATTGCCTGCCATTTTGCCTGGTAAGCTAATGACACCCTCTTCCCTACCCAGGTGATCCTTGGGCAAACAGATTGATCTTCCTTTGCAGCTAATATGTTATTCACAAAATGTGCTACTCTTCTCTCTTCCTCCCTTTCTCATTTTGTTCATTTCTGCCTTTCTTTTTGTCTCTCTTTGGTTCCATATCTACTGAATGAGTACTAGAAACAGATCTTGATAAGGAATTAAGACAATGAGAGAGATATAAAGAGGCACCTGAAAGTGAGCCTAAGTCACCAGGCAGAGTGTACTATGAGAACACAGGGGATTAGAAGAAAACAAAGTCTTAGTGGGTCAGAAAATCACCACACAAATTTTACAGTCCAGTAAAAAGATAGATGAAAGCTAATGCATACCCTAATGTTTTCTTCTCTAAGTAGAGCTCATTTAAGGTTATTTTCTTGACTGCACTTTCGTTGTTTAATTGCTTTTACTCTCTAGTTTCCTTTAAATTGAAATATAGTTGATAAAACCTTTATATATTTATGAGTACACAGTGATAATTTGATAAATATGTATATTTGAAATGATTTCTCAAGTAAATTAAGATGTTCACCTCCTCACATGGTTATGATTGCATACTAGGAGGTATTTAGGACTAATTTTTAAGAAATTTACAATATACACAAAACATCATTATCTGTAGTCATGCTGCTGTATGTTATAAAGCAGAATATATTTATTCTGTAAACTGAACTTTTATAATGACTAACATGTCATTAATCTTTTTAGTGTTATTTCCAACCTACTATTAAACTTTGCTTCTGAGAATCTGAATTATTTTTAGGTTGTACCATGAGTGAGACCATATTGCATTTGTCTCTCTGTCTGTGAGTTATTTCCCTTAGGGTAATGTCTTCTATGTTCATTCTTATTGTAAGAAATGAACTTCTTTATTTAAAAGATACATACTTCATTCTTCACTCTATCTGTAGATAGATGATGTATAGATAGCAGATGGAATAAGGATATTGCTACTCATTTACGTATTCTATTAATCACAGGAGAAATAGCAGGCTTATTCTTATGTGGGATCTTTTAATTGCCATCTTGATGAACATGGGAGTGCAGATATCTCAAGATACAGAATTCATTTCTTTTTACATAAACCAAAGTGGTGTTCCTGGGTGCTATGGCAGTTCTCTGTTTAAGTTTGTCAGTGTTTTCCATTGAGCTCATGCTAATATGTTCTGCTATCGGCAGTGTATAGGGACTGTCCCTTGCCACATGGTTGCCAGAACTTACCTGTGCTTTCGGTCTCAAATGAGTAAGTTAATCAAGCACGAAAGAAGCAAAAGTAAGAGAACAACTAACAGAGCAGGCAGATAGTAAAGTATCAGAAATCATGCCCTTTCTTCATCAACAAGAGACAACCAGAGTAGCTTGACTGAGGGAACAAAGTAACATCATCAGCATCTGGGAGAAACTATCAGGGTAAGCTGGGCTGAAGAAGTCAGTTGGAGTTCCCAATTAAGAGTTTTATCTCCATGCACCAGTTTCCAGTTTCTCAGTCCCCACTGCAGGTACTGTTATACCGTAGAATAAATAATAGTATCCACTACAGAAAATGTTTTTCTCTCTGTCTATGTGCCAGATTGCAATATTTTAAATACTTCTACAGGTTTTTCTAATTTTCTTTTCCTTGTTATAAGGCCGGATTGTAAACCCATCACCAGGCAACAAACCTTGGAAAATGCATTGAAACAAACATGCTTGGGTCTGAATTTGGAAAACCCCTCCTGCTTCCATAGCCTGCTTTTTTGCAGCCTAAAACACACATGACAGTTACAATGAATTTCATATCACACTGAATTTAGATCTTTGTGACAATGGTTCCTCTAACACGGGTGAGGTGACAAATCTTTGAGGTTTTAATTAGCCTTTTTACTATATCAAATCCTTATAACCCAATGTGTGTCTTACTTTTAGAAATATCTACTCAGGTTTTTGGTTCATTAAATACTGAGATAGATGACAATCTCATTTCAGATAGATCAACAAATGAGTTGCAAAGCATATTTCTTCCAAACAGTTACTTCAATTTTCAGTACTTTTCTTTCTATGAAAGTGTTTCTGTGTTTTTCATTGATGTGGTTAAAGTTTTAACTTTTCTCAAAGACTTCACACTTTATTTTGCTTTATTTATGTAATCCAAAATCAAGGAATTATTTCCTGTGTATATGTATTGTGTGTATGTATATGGGTGTGTATGTTGTGTATTGTGTGTATATGTGTATGTGTGTACGTATGTGTATATGTATATGTGTGTATGTATATTTGTGCATGTGTTCGTATATGTGCATTTACGTGTATTGTGTATGTATTTGCATATTGTTTATAAATGTGTGCATGTGTGTGTAAATGCCTATGTGTGATGTATGCATATATGTGTATGTGTGTATGTATGCATGTGTGTATGTGTATATGTATATGTGTGTATGTATGTTTGTGCATGTGTGCGTATATGTGTATTTACGTGTATTGTGTATGTATGTGTATATTGTTTATGAATGTGTGCATGTGTGTGTAAATGCCTATGTGTGATGTATGCATATATGTGTATGTGTGTATGTATGCATGTGTATGTGTATGTTTGTATGTGTGTGTATGTGTGTACATAGGCATACCCCCTTGCTATAGTACATGTATGGCTAGAGGACACCTCTGGTCCAGACCTCCCTTTTACCTTGTTTGAGAAGGGGTCTAACCTGTTGCTCATGCATGTTAACAAAATGTTGCTCACAATTCTTCTATCTCCAACACCCGTCTTCTCATGGGGTGTACTGGGCTCTCAGACTCATGAACTTCTGCTTCCATCTTTAATGTGAGCACAAGGGATCCAAACTCAGGTGGTCAGACTTGTGTAGCAAGCACACTGCCCACTGAGAAATCTCCTTCATCCCCAAGCTCCTCTTTCTAATCCTGCCCATTAATGGAATTATAATTATCATCTACATCCAAGACACACAGTATTAGAGTTATATGAATCTATTTGGAAATTCTTATATTAAGGACATTTAACTTTAATGTATTAATATCTATTTTGGTTGTATGTAAAGGCTGAAAGGTATTATAATTTTGTGATATCTACTTGGTAGATGGATGTTCTATAAAAATCAGCACCATAACAAATTATTTGAATGACATATATGCATACTACATATACAGAATCACATCCACTTAATGAATGAATCTATATATTTTTCAAATCAACAAAAGTTGCTCAAAACAAGTAGAAAAATAGGACTACAGCAGTAAATTAATCAAAACATCCCCCAAATCATAATGAATACATGCAAGACCATTTCTCAGTTCTTCCTTGGTGAAATGTGGGTGAACAAATTCATAGAAGTTTGTAGTGTTAACAATATGTGTTATAATATACACTGAAATACTGTTTGTTGGTATAAATTCTTTTCTATAAACAAAGCATAAATGGATCTCACTGAAATAAAATGATTAGTACTAATTATGGGGGAGGAAACAAGATAATTAGAGGTATGTTTGAGGTGAGTTATGGGAAAGGCAAATAAAAGTTGTATTCATTACTCAGAGAAACTCGTAGTGTGAGAACTCAGCAAGGAGAAAAAGGTTTTGGCCAGGGAAGCAAAAGGAGTGCAGCGGCTTTGGTTACAATGGTTTCTATCAAAAGTACACTCCTTCAAAGGAATAGGGAGTGCAACAATGTACCAGCCAGGACAATGCTTCCTCCAACTTGAGTCCTGAGCCACCAGCAACCAATGTTATTTTCCACAGTCCAGCCAGAGGAGTGAACAGCATAGCTGACACAAGGAAAGAGCCAGTTTTTAAATGAAACTGTGACACAAAATGCCTTGGGAATTAGTTCAATTTATCAGAAAACAGATAATATTCCTTAAAGGGTCTAATCATAGTAATCTTATCAAATCAAATTCAATATCCTAAGCTAACTTTAGGTTTCAGTCATTAAGTAAAGCACCTTAAACAGTCATAACTTTGACTATTAAATTCCTAGTTAAAAAAATCATTGGTCCTGATTATATGTTTGAAGGGATGTTTTTAAAAGCATTATCTCATTATGAACTGTGGAAACTTGAGGGCAGAAGTTTATAAGGCATTAAAACAGTTTTCTGTAAAGCCTAAGCACTGAAGCTAATATATTTTAACTGCATTTCCTGACTGAAGAGATAAACGGAAAGTGCATCATCATTATGGATAGTTTGTCTTTCTTTGAATTCAATTGAAACCAGAAAATCTTTAAAAGGTTTCATGTTAAAACAAGTGAAAAATAAAGACATTTAAAAAAGTCACTTGAAGTTGTTACAGGAAAAGCACTATATTCTAAGAAGATGTGGGTAAGTATTGTTAGAATTGGTATCTTATATAATTCCATTCAACATCTAAATACAAAGTACTTTCTTATTAACTATAAACCACAGGCTATATGGTAGAGATTACTTTTTCTTTTCCTAGATTCAGCCAAAAAGATAGCTTTGAGGATTTAAGTCCAGAGATAGGAGAGACAAAAGACAGAGTCAGGGAGATGCATGTAGCTGCCGAAGGAGTTTGATGCCAGAACAATACCAGTAAGCCACGGCTATGTGGTGATTCACAGATTAGTAAAAATGGGGTGGGTAATTTAATTGGGATAGCTAGTCAGTAATATGCTTGAGCCATTGGCCAAACAGATATAATTAATATTAATACTCTGAATGGTTATTTGGGAACTGGTGGCAAGAGAGAAACCTCATTTACATATTATGTTGGATATTTGTACACAAAGAAAAACTATAATTTTATTCCAGTTTTTTTACTTCTCTCTGTGTGTTATGTTGTTTATACACATTAAGTAATAAACTGATTTGGGATTTTGAAAATTATATAAATCAGAGATTGCAGAGTATGCTCAGTTGAAAGGTAGTGAAAGACTCTTGGGATTGAAAGGTCACCCTTTTTCTCCTGAGATACCATCTGGTTTTCTCTTACTTAACTCTTCCATCAGTAAACTGATTTTCAGTTCAATAAATGACTTAACAAATGTAGACATCATACCAGCTTCCTTCTCTTCTTCTCTTTTTCTATTTGATTTTCCTCATTCCCACCTTCTTTCATATAGCACATAGATACAAATGAAATGTTTAGGAATTTAAATAATTGCATATTTCTAGAAGTTATTACTTAACTCTGTTATGGTTCTTATCTCATAAACTAAATGGTTCTCTGATTTAAGCAAAGGTGAAACATGAAAATGTGCATCCTAAAAATAATCACTCTGTAAATATAATTGGTTTTGATTTTCTTAGAAAAAGAACTCACATAAACACATTAAAATAAAAAATTATTACAAATTTCCCCAAGGAAACTGGGCTCAAAAAATATGTCTATCTGCAGCTTAATGTTACAGCTAAAAAGTAGATTTACCTTTAATTCACCTCAAGTAATGAATTTATGATCAGATATTTCTTCATTCAGTGTTTTGCTTAAAGGATCTAACAAAAGCAGCGGCCTTTTTGGAAATTCACACTCAGGTACAAAAAATAATTTTTAGTCCTTCATATATGCATATGTTAGATGATCCAGATACATTTATGAAAATTAGTCAATCGAGATGAATAACATGTATTTAGTAATATTTCATTCATTCTAGTTTCCATGTATTTCACAATATCATTTTAAATACAAAAATTAATTGACTCTCTAGATTGAATTCTAGTCTCCTTAGGAACCTGAAAATTCTCCTCAATGATTTTTAAAGGTTTTTAGGTTATAATATAATCATATTATTTCTCCATTTCCTCTGCTCCCACTAAACTATAACCCTCTAATTGTTACCCCCCCCCTTTGAAACTCATGGCCTCTTTCACTTTAGTTGTAATTGTACATTGTACACACACACACACACACACACACACACACACACACACACACATATATATATATATATTGAGTCTGTATAATGTAACTTGTATGTATAGTAACTTAAAATAAAGTATGTCTGTTCTTATAAAAAGAGAGCCCCAAATCTCACAAATGTGAAGCACTGTAAAGAAAGTAATTGCTGACAGATTAAATTTAAACTTAAAGATAATTTAAATGTTTTTCAGGGACAGCGCGCTGAAGAGATGACTTGGTGATTTTGAGCAGTGGACTCTCTTCCAGAGGACCAAGGTTCAATCCCCAGCATCCACATGACAGCTCACAGTTGTCTGTGGCTCCAGGTCCAAATGATCTACAACCATATATAGAGACATGCAGGCAAGGAAAATACCAATACACATAAAATGAAAAGAAGTAATCTATTTAAAAAGGCATCATTTAAATTTTTTTTCAGGAGGAGATCATATCTTTTTCCAAATTGGAAAACAAAGTACCCCTTGAAGAGTCCTATTAAAAGACTGAGAAGACCATAGGGCACTCAACACCATGGAGTAAGGCAAAGGTGCTGGCATAAACCATTAAGCCCTGATTTAACCCACCTTGGTATTATAAATCACATCATACAACCTTTAGAGTATGCATGCCAGACTTATTGACATGAGAATCCCTTGTCATAGTGGTCCTCAGCCTTCCCAATGCTGAAACCCTTTAACACAGTTCTTCATGTTGTGGTGACTCTCAACCATAAAATTATTTTTGTTGCTGCTTCATAATTGTAATTTTGCTACTGTTAGGAAATGTAAATATTCGATATACAGGTTATCTGATATGTGACCTGTAAAAGTGTCGGTCATCTTATGCTCAAAGGGGTCATGAGAACTGTTGCTAGTAGATTTTTACAAGCCTCCTTTAACTCTCTTGGAGGAATGAATTTGTGTTCTTACTAGACAGAGAGAAACATAAGCTCCTTCGGTAATGAACAACAAATAGATATCCAGTTCTTTATTTTGCAGTCATATCCTTGATAATGGGGACATTTTGGGTGGCTGGATAAAAATTGTCACTTAATTTTTGTTCTCTTGGGTTTTTCTGACATACTACATTCCAAGAGAAAAAAATGTTTTCCTCTGGCAATCATTTAGATTTCTTTGGAGTCATTTCAGTGTCTTGAGAAAAGGAGAGATTATCTAAAGAGATGATTTTAGATAGTCCCTGCTCATAATCATTCTATGTCTAAAATTCATTTATGAGTGAGTACATACCAAGTTTGTCTTTATGTGACTGGTATGGTTTCTTCTAGTTCCATCCATTTGCCTGGGAATTTCAAGATTCCATTGCTTTTTATCTTCTAAGTAGTACTCCACTGTATACATGTACCACATTTTCTCTATCCATTCTTCAGTTGAGGGGCATCTAGGTTGCTTCCAGGTTCTGGATATTACAAACAATTCTGCTATGAACATGGCTGAACATATGTCCTTGTTGGATGAGTATGCCTTCTTTGGGAATATGCCTAAGAGAGGAATTGCTGGATCTTGAGGTAGACTGTTTCCAATTTTTCTGAGCAACCGCCATACTGAATTCCAAAGTGGTCTTAAAAGTTTGCACTCCCACCAGCAATGGAGGAGTGTTCCTTTTTCTCCAATCCTCTCCAGCATAGATTGTCATTGGTGTTTTTGATTTTAACCATTCTGGCCAGTGTAAGATGGTATCTCAGAGTTGTTTTGAGTTCAATTTCTCTGATGGCCAAGGCTTTTGAGCACTTTCTTAAGTGTCTTTCAGCCATTTCAGATTCCTCAGTTGAGATTTCTCTATTTAGTTCTGCACCCCACTTTTTAATTTCATCGTTTGGTGTTTTGGCTGTTAGCTTCTTGAGTTCATTGTATATTTTGGAAATCAGGCCTCTGTCAGAAGTGGGGTTGGTGAAGATCTTTTCCCATTCTGTGGGCTGTCGATTTGTATTTGTGTGTCCTTTGCCTTACAGAAGGTTCTCAGTTTCCGGAGGTCCCATTTATTAATTTTATATCTCAATGTCTCTGCTACTGGTGTAATGTTCAGAAGTAGTCTCCTGTGCCAATTAGTTCAAGGGCATTTCCCACTTTCTCTTCTAGGAGATTCAGTGTGGCTGGATTTATGTTGAGATCTTTGATCCATTTGCACTTAAATTTTGTGCATGGTGACAGATATGGATCTATCTGCAATCTTCTGCGAGTCCAAATCCAGTTGTGCCAGCACCATTCGTTGAAGATGCTATCTTTTTTCCATTGTATAGATTTAGCATCTTTGTTAAAAATAAGATGTTCATAGGTGTGTGGGTTAATATCAGGGTTTTCAATTCGATTCCATTGGTCTATCTATTTTTGTGCCAATACCAAGCTGTTTTCAGAACTATGGCTCTATAATAGAGCTTGAAATCAGGGATGATGATGCCTCCAGAAGACCCTTTGTTGTACAGAGTTATTTTGGCTATCCTGGGTTTTTTTGTTTTTCCATATAAAGTTGAGTATTGTTCTTTCAAGGTCTGTGAAGAACTGTATTGGGATTTTGACGGGGATTGCATTGAATCTGTAGATTACTTTTTGCAAGATTGCCACTTTTACTATGTTGATTCCACCTATCCAAGAGCATGTGAGATCTTTCCATTTTCTGGTATCTTCTTTAACTTCTTTCTTTAAAGATTCAAAGTTCTTCCTGTATAGGTCTTTCAATTTTTTGGTTAGAGTTACCCCAAGATATTTTATGTTGCTTCTGGATATTGTGAAGGGTGATGTTTCTCTAATTTCTTTCTCCTTGCATTTATCATCTGCATACAGTAAGGCTAATGATTTTTTTAGTTAATTTTGTATCCTGCTACTTTGCTGAATGTGTTTATCAGCTGTAGGAGTTCCCTGGTAGAGTTTTCGGGTCACTTATGTAGACAATCATATCATCTGCAAATAGTGAAAGTTTCACTTCTTCCTTTCCAAGTTGTATCCCTTTGATTTCCTTTTCTTGTCTTATTCCTCTAGCTAGAACTTAAAGTACAACATTGAAGAGAGATGGAGAGAGTGGACAGAAACTAAGAAACAAGAGGGACTCTAAGGGAAAAATGCATGGACCCCTGAGAATGGGAAGGGGGAGTATCTCCTGAGCTAATTGGGAGCATGAGGGTAGGGGAGAGGGAGCTGCCAGAATGAGAGGAGGAAAAGAGGAGGGGAGAGGAGGAAACAGAGTAGCAGAAATGTTGAGTTGGGGAAGAATAGAGGAGAGCAGGATGAGAGATACCATATCAGAGGGAGCCATTATAGGTCTGAGGAGAGATCTTGCACTAGGGAGATTTCCAGAGATCTGCAAGGATGACACGAACTGACAATCTTGGCAATGTTGGAGAGGATACCCTAAAAGCCCTTCCCCTATAATGAGACTGATGACTACTTCATATGCCATCCTAGAGCCTTCATCCTGTGGCCGATGGAAGCAGAGGCAGACACCCACAGATATACTGAACTCTGGAACCTAGTAGCAGAGAGGGAGGAATGAAGATCAATGGGGTCGGTACCAGACTGGTGAAACCCACAGAAACAGCTGGCCTGAACAATGGGGAGCACATCGACCCAGAATGCTCTCTGGAAGGCCATCTCGGGACTGATCCAGAATCCTGAACATGGATGTTAATGAGGAGGCCTCTGCACTCTAGGGGCCCCTTGGTAGTGGATTAGTATTTTTCCCTGGGTATAAGAAGGGATTTTGAGAGCCCATCCCATGTCTCTGCCTGGACACATGAGGGAGGGCCTAGGCCTGGCCCAGGATGATGTGGTGGACTTTGAGGAGCCCCCGTCAAGGGCCCTACCCAGCCTGGGGAGTGGAGGGTGGATGGGGTGAAGGAGAGGTGGGAGGTTTGGTGGAGGGTTGGAGGCAGGGGACAGAGATGGAGGAGGAGAAGGGATTGACACGTGAAGCGAAGCAAGCTTGTTCCTAATTTTAAGTATTAAAAATTATAATAAAAAGATAGTCCCTGCTCATTTACTGCTTGAGCACTCCCTGGACAGTAACTTCTTTCTGATTCCTAACAAGGGAGAGGTTACCCAGAGGTGAGCCTGGGAAGGCAGTTTCCTGAGGCCTCTCCTGAGTCCTATCCAGTTTTCAGGACATGTACAAAAAGAACTGAGCTCCCCTGCAAGCTAAATTGCTAGTCAAGAAGGTTTGAAGAGCTACCTTATGTCAGTACAGTCTATGATGGCCACATATGTCATCACATACAGAAAAAGAGAAAAGCTTTTTAGAAAAAGAACACCGGTGTTGTTTTAACATTAATTTCTCAGATTGTTGTAATAAATCATAATAAAATAGGTGGTTTAATACAATCCACACCACCAGAGAAGCTAGCTAGGAAACAAGGAGGACCCTAAGAGATACACACATGACGCCCCAGAGAAGGGGAAAGGGACAAGATCTCCTGAGCAAATTTGAAGCATGGGGGAGGGGAGAGGGAGCTAGGAGAAAGAGAATGGGAGAAGAGGGGGGAGAGCAGGACATGATGAAGCAGGAAGGTTGAGTCGGGGGAAGAATAGAGGAAAGCAAGGTAAGAGATACCATAACAATGAAGCCATTATAGGTTTAAAGAGAAATCTGGCACTAGGGAAATGTCCAGAGATCTACAAGGGTGACCCCAATTAACCATCTAAGCAATAGTAGAGAGGCTACCTTAAATGCCCTTCCCTGATAATGAGATTGATGACTATGTTCTATGCCTTCCTAGAATCTTCCTCCAGCAGCTGATGGAAGTAGAAACAGACACCCACAGTGAAACACTGAGCTGAACTCCTGGAATCCAGTTGCAGAGAGGGTGGAGTGATGAGCAAAGAGCAGGCTGTTGAAACCCACAGAAACAGCTGACCTGAACAGTCTTTGCCCCCAGACTGATCACTGGGAAATCAGCATGGAACTGATCCAGACTCCATGAATGTGGGTGAATGTGAGGACACCTCAGAAATCTGTAGGGCTACTTATCCAGGGATTGGTGCATGCTAGACAAGTACTCTATGAAACTGAGCAACCCCCTTAACTCTTTTCCCCTTTTAAACTATTTGTATATTCAGAAAAAATGCTAAAATTTCAACTCTAAAATAAGTCATGACAGCAATATATTGAGTTATTGAGTATAAGGAGATATACCTCTATCTACTATAATATAATTGCAATTGGGGTACAAAGTGGAATTTACTTGTGTGAATGCTATTTTTCTAGATTGCATAATCATCCTAAGAGAAACTTATTTTGCAGAAAATTTATGACTTAAATTATCATAGCTAATTATAGAGGAGGAAAATAGAACATGCTTCCTTTGATTGCTCAAGGATTTATTTAGCACTCCTTAACTATATGAAGAGAACTGGGCAGATTCTTTCATAGGGTGTGGGTGGTAATTGTCCATTTACAAATGAGACCATTGCCAGTAACACAGTTTTACTAAGTGTGTTTACAAATATTACATTTAGATTCATTATGTACTAAGTCTTTCATGTTCTCATGTTCATATATTTTGTCTCATTTTATTACTTTAGGTTCTACAAGTTTCATTAAACAAACCAATTTATTAATGAAAGTACAATGAGTCATACTGAGTACACTAGAGAAAATAGATTCTCCATGCTATATTTCTGTTGTTTTCTTTTGGGGAATAATTTTTAACCATATTATCATAAATGATAGGTATGCCTAAAGTTTGTCTGAGTGAAATAAAGTAAATATTCTGTACATCATTTTATATTATAAACTTGTGGTAAGATAGATCAACTTAAAAAAATACAGCTACTACATAACCATTCAGTTTAGAACTCAAAATTCAGAGAAGGAAGAGTGGAGAATGGCACAATAAACTTGAATGACTATCCAACCAAACTCCACATTGCTTAGAATCTTGGAATAGGGTACCTTACAATCTTTGATCCTTTATTTTAAAATAAAGACTACATAAAACCAGTTGACTTGCTTTTTGCAGATGTTGCACTGAAGGGTTGGACAGGAGTCTTTCTGTCTGTCTCTTCTCTTTCTCTCTGTCTCTTTCCCTCTTTCTTTTCTCTCCCCTTCCCTTCCCTTTACTGCCTCTATTTCCTTCCCTTTCTCCTGATAAAACTTCCCACAAATCTAGATTATTTAAGATATTTGCATAAAATATAAAGTTCAGCAGCATGAATATGAACACTAATAAAACTTGTGTAAGTGTTCCTATGCATACATGTATTTATGTGTGTGTGTTTGTGTGAAGAACAGAAACAAAGTTGGGTACAACTTACTCATTTTTTTCAGGTTTTCTTTAACTGGTCTGGAAAATCACAAAATAGGTGAATATTGCAAACCCAGTCCTCCACTTGCCTCCACCTCATCATTTCATTCAGCTCCCTCCAGCTCTTGTTACTTGTGTCTTGGGAATTGAGATGAAATTCTTGTGTGTATAAGTGAAACACTTTATCAATGAGGCATTTCCAAAGTTTAGTAATTGTAATTTTTAATAGAAGCAATGACTGATACTTGTTTTAGATAGAAATAAAGTTGTTAGAAGAGAAAGGAGACAAATCCAGAAAGACAAGTTGGATGTGATGTGATAAGATTGCCAATGAGATCTGTCACTTTAAAAGAAGGGAAAGGACATCAGTATACAGAGTTAACATGATGGTGTTCTAAATATTCAAAGAGGAATAACTTCTTGCAATATTGTATTCCTGCATTTCTCTTCTCTGTGATCTAGCTAAACACTTTTGTATGGCCATCTGTAGAGAAAACACTGTATACCGATTTTATTTCAAGAAACAAAGAAAGAGCTTAATCTCTGCCAGGTGTTGGTGGCACATGCTTTTAATCCCAGCACTCAGGAGGCAGAGGCAGGCAGATCTTTGTGAGTTTGAGGCCAAACTTGTCTACAGAACGAGTTCCAGGACAGGCTCCAAAGCTACACAGAGAAACCCTGTCTTGAACCCTCCCCCCCACCCAAAAAAAAGAAAGAAATAGCTTAATCTCATGTTCTAGGAAGTACAGAGGTGGATTTTCATAAATATATTTCCCAACTTCAAGATTTCCCTACATGAAGATGTTATCTGAGTCTGAACTGAGTCTGTAGGACTAGAAGTATGGGGGGGGCATGACGCATGACAACAAAAATAAAACAAAACAAAAAACTAACATAAAAGCATCCTTTCCCTGCAAGATAGATCAAAGAAAATGGATGCCATAGAAACTGTATCTTCTAAGAATCAATTTTCTTTTGTAGCAGGAAGACTAACTTAGATCCATAGGACTTTATTTTTAGTCTATTAAAATAGCTTGTTCTAGAGGAAAACATCCAACAAGTGACAAATCATAGTGGCAGCCAGAGTTAGAAAATAATTGGTGGATCGAAACCTTTAGCAGACAGTGGTTGGCCATTTGTAATTATGGACTTCAGGTATAGTTGGTAAAATCCTCTTTCAAAATACACAAGTGAAGGTCCAACAAGACCTGTCTTTTATTTACAATTTCATAAAAATATATTAACTTGTGTATGCCAAGTGTTTCAACCACCATTTATAAATAGATACTAGTATTTTGTGTAATATGGTTTAATAATCAAAATACAATAACCTTTGTAGTGCAATCCTTACAAAAGAAGAGGCCTTTATATAAATTACACACACACACAAATAAACATCCACACATACATTCCTATGGTTCTGAAAGAACACTTCAGGCTAACTAAATTTAGCAAAGTCTATTCTTAAAAAACAATTATGAATATGATGGCACCTGGAATCACCAAAGATGTAGAGTGTTCTAGCTAGAAACCTGGGAAGGGGAACTTGCAGAAGTAGAAAGCAGATACAGAGATAGTGTGCTTGACTTCAGGCATACATGAGCCATTCTTAGACAAGATTTGAGCAGCTGATGGCCAGTCCTTGGCTAAAGCCTGACTGTTCTGACTCCACTACATATTTTATACATACACTCCATATTTAAGATTTTGGTATCGTTTTATACTAAGAAAGGTCAAAGTTTGTTGGGAGTCAAGGTATGGAAGCTTCCTCGGGTCAAATTCAATTTAATATAACATCCTTGAACAAAAATATTATGTAAATTGGAATTTAAAGATAAAACTTATTTCCAGAGGAAAAACTGGGCAAAAGAAAGATGTGGAAGAAATATAATTTTGTGAGGGATCTTAAAGAGAGAGTGGTATGAACTTGCCTAGGTTGAGTGCTATGGAAAATATTTTAAATTAGCTACTAAAGAGTAGTTGATAGAAACTAAACTGAATTGCGTTCCTTTTGGTGCCACATAATAATTTCTTACAAATGTCATTTTCTTACTGGGACTTTTAATACCACCACCATTATTCTAAATAATAGTTCTTATAAACACACTATAGCAAATAAGAATAGCAGAAGCCAAAGACTAAATGATAGTCTGCCATGTTCATGGTTGAATCATGGGTGTTAGATAAATAATAATTAATGCAATATCTTTAATTTTCTGATGTGAAAATTAGGAAAGGCATGGACAAATAATAAGGGATGCCATGATGCTCAAGTTTATGTGACAATCATAAATGGTGTCAGTGAGAAAGGACTTCCACACACCAAACAAGTTTGGCTTAATGCATAGGCAATTCAGTCTTATTCTCTGGAGATAGCCGACAATAGTACACTCAAGCATCATGTTGAAAATGAGAAAAATAATTTCAGGACAATATTGCTTTTAAAGGAGTGAAGTGGTTTCCCTGATAAAAGCAATTCTTCCTGTCTCATTCTTGATAAATCTTTGATTTTATCATCTTTTGTAGGACCAGCTATTTATCATCTGATAAAATATGAAGTCTAAAACTACTAATAGAATAACAAGTCTCAGAGATCAATAGATTCCCAGTGACAATGTTGGTTTTTTTTTTTAATTTCCTGCTGTGCTGTCATGTCCTCACTCCTTATCTTCTAACTTATCACGATGGCATATTTGTATGTATGGATTATATGTGTTCTGTGCTGTGTGTGTGTGTGTGTGTGTGTGTGTGTGTGTGTGTGTGTTTATGCATATGCCTGCTTATTACCAAGAAACATAACAGCTATGGTTTGAATGCTTGGCTTCCCCTTACAGTCTGTATATTGAAACATAATTTCTACTTCCAGTGGTCTATGGTGGTGGTGCCTTCCAAGAAATTTCACAACTGGAATTAGAGTTTCATAAAGCAAATGTATTGGTTCCTCATTTCATGAGAAGATATAGCTCATGATCATCTTTAGGGACCAGAACTTGCCAGTCAGAAAACATACTGGGCATTGATCTTGGATCTAGTTGACTCTAAACTGTGAGTACCAAATCTGTTTTTTTTTTTATGAATAATCCATTTTTTGGCATTTCTTTTCAGCAACATGAACTGAGTGAGACAATGACTTAGTTTATTATGCCTTATTGTAAATAAGAACACCACAGCATGGGGCATTTTTTTGAAAATAAAACTGCACTCTCACAGTCCTGAAGGATGGGAATTTACTTATGATGGCATCAGGCATTTTCAGGTAGGAGGCTAAGAAATATCTCACTCCTAAAATCTCCATTTTAAAGGCATTGAACATGTACTGAGTGGGAGCCCTTGTGACATACTTTTAAATATCCCAACTTGGGATTGAGAGGCATCAGACACACAAACCACAATAGAAACAGAGCATAAAGAAGCCTAATACTTTTTCACAGGGAGACACACACCCTTTCACTCTGGTTACTCTTGTATTAGCATCATTCATATGGTCTTCCTGTGGTTTGACTATATTCCATTAATGGGGACTAGACATATAATGTATTGTTGCAAGTGTTACTTGCCTACATTATAGCATTGTAATCTGAGATTTAAAGATCATTGATTAATTAAGAAAAGCCATTTAGTGAATAAGAGAATTTTGTCAGAACTCTAAAATACTAGATTTGGATGAGTGCTTTTTTGTTGTTTCCCATAGGAACATAAATATTTATCTTCTTGGTAAAAATAAAAGGAGGGATTTTTCATATGAAATAAAAATTTAAGTGAAAGAACTATAAGGATAATTTAAACAAGTAGTATTTAAATATGTCCTAATTTTTAATTTAAAAATAATCAGATATTGATTAATGATAGTATGAAAGTCCTAAAATAGAAATACAATGTTTGAATTCATTGTCATTCTTGAAAAAAAATGGGAATCAAATAACTTTCTAGACTAAAGGTCTTATTTTTTATTACTGGTGATTATTTTGTTGTCTATGTGCAGCATTTATTCACTGCAGTAGGGTCTCACTTTGTGGCCAAGGCTTGCCTAATGATCATTAAGTGTCAAAGGCTGGCTTCCGGGTAAATAACATTTATATCAACACACACTAAGATGATATTTTAAATGAAAAGATGAAAATTTATAGGTAATAATTTTCAGGTAAATCAGTACATATATGGATCTTAGCCTCATTAGTACATAAAGATGGCAAATAAAAGGTGAAATTCTATATTGTAACTACAGTCTCCAATATGTCTTTAATTAATTAATTAATTAGTGCTCCAATATGGCCTTAATTAATTAGTGTCCCTTCTCCCCCTCTCTGTCTCTCTGTCTCTGACTCTCTGTGGGTGGTGGGTGGGTGTGGTGTATTTGTGTAGTGCTTGTTCAGATAATATCATGTGTGGTGATTATAGAACATCTCTCAGGTGTAGGCTTTCCCCTGCCATTTCTTTTAGCCAGTGTTTATACTTCCTAACATGCTAGTGGGTAAGTAAATTTTTGATAGCAGTACTGGGCAATCAGGTAATTGAGCTATTTAATTTGGTTCCCTTTTCAGTCCATCTTTCTGCTGTCCTAAGTTTATTATATAAAACTCTATTCATCAGTCCCTCTTTAGACTCTCTATTGTCTCTGTGGTGTGAGAGCATCTTGCTTCACACACTCAAGTTTTCTTTGATTCTTAGTCTTAACTCTGTCTGTCTCACATTTCCTCTCAGACGTTTTTCTCTAAACTGTTAATCTCACCAGTATCTCCTCATGACCCTTCATCCTGTCAGCCCCTGCATTTGTTACCATCTTAGTCATCTTAAACATAAGTCTTTAATTTGATGCAAGAGTTTTATCAATAATACTATTCCCTGTTGTTAAACTTTGGAGATACCATGTAGGTAGACTAGGTTTGTTTGCATTCTGAGATTCTGATATCTGCTTTGAAGACTGCATTTTTATTAGTGAAACTATTGCCAGATGTACAAACTAAACTGAGTGATTTTATTACTATACCCTTATAGTATAATATAGACCACGAGCCCTTGGCACATTTTACAAATTGTAATTTGGAAACATTTGGCATACAAATATTCCACTTTAAAAACATGAGCAAGTAATGTGTATTTTTAGCAATGATCCCATTGGATCAAAAGAAAAGGTAATAAACTGTTTATTTTATATTCCTCATAGTCAACACCTTAGAGGTTATGCCAATAGAGATGATATCCTCTTATTTCTTCCATGAGTCCAGGACTCTCTTGACATTTTCTCCTTTGCAAACACATCCAGTCACAGATGCAATCTTTTGCATAATAATTCAGATGTTTCCCATTACTCTATCCAAATATCCTGTCCACATCTTTGAAGCAATCTTCAACACAACCTTGCTACAAAATGACTCAACTCAAAAGCTCATCAGTAACAACAAAACTCCTTCATGGTAGACAATAGCTCTTTGAAATATTAATGTTAATAAACTTAGTCTATCAAATTACCACTATTAGTTTGTAAGGACAGTTGACAAAGAAAGATGTCAGACTAAAATCTACATATAAGTAATAACCTTCATTGGTATGCTGTCGTGAACACTGACTGGTAGACCAGCAAGATGCATGATCATTTTGTAACCTTATCAGAAGTTATCTCTATGAAATGCTCACTTGGCCTTGTTTCAAATAAGTTACTTGAAATTATGCCAGAACCCAGAGGCAGACATCAGGAGATCAAAATCATAACTACAGAGTGAGCTTCAGGTTTTATGGGACCCTGTCTCAAATACAACATGAAACAAAGAAGAAACAAATCAGGAGAAAAGTTGATAAGACTGTTACACAAGCATATAAAAGGCTCTTTATACAAACATACACAAAGCTTAAAAATAGGCAAAATGTACCCATAATGCTCCAAGTAGCTCATTTCTTCCAAGTACAAACCCACATTAAGATAATATTTAAAATGCAGAAATTAAAATTGGAAATTAAAACTTATTTAAAAGGTGATCATTTCCGGGATATATCAATAAATACACAGATCACAGTTTCATTCATACAAATGAATAGCAAATAAGAAAAGGGGTTCTACGTCTTTCCTTTCACAAGGATAGATATGAAAAGTTAGAGATTATAGCCAGCAGGACTGCCATTTATAATTGGTGCAGATGTAAAGAGATATATATTTTAGGAGCATTTGGCCTTATGTGTCAAAATGTAAAATGTGTGTGATCTGCTACAGCAGTTCCCATCTATCTTCTGATCTTGGATTGGCTCACAAAAATGCACTAAATCATGTAATTCAAGAATATTCATTTTACAATTAAAACTTAAACGATCTACAAAGAAAAATAATAACAAAAAATAATAAAAGATCAATATGTCAAAATAAAATGTGCAGTGTTTATGTGGAGAACGAGACACATCTGTGATACTGACATGGAAACAGTTCAGGTGATAGTCTCCTGTGAACAATAAATATATTCATATACATGTAAAATAGGAATAGAATTTATACAGTTTGATTCATTTAAATTCAACCACAAATGATCAATTTGTTATTACATACAACAAAAGAGAAACAATATTGTAGGAGATATGAGTATGTTAAAAGATAAACATGACCTGAATTATTAAAACTGGCATTTTACAATTTCTGATTATGGAATATAGAATGTAGCAATCATTTCTATGTTAGTATAACAGAGCTGTGTGAAAGAAGGATGAATGGTCTCTGACTTATAGTGATTTGACATATTATCAACTTCATAATAGCTCAAAACTGATACACATTTTATAGACAGCACATTTCAAATATCAATGAGGGCAGAGAGGCGACATGGAGCAGCATGTTCTCATGCTGGGAAGCAGTAAACCCTAGTCCCTGACATCCAAGGACTCCAGATGGTAAGTAATTTTGTTTTGTGTTGATAGCTATGATGTACAATAATTTATATATAGTAAATGCATTTCCACTTAACATTTCCAAATCTTAATGAGCTTATCAAGGCACCAGTGACACCATAACTCAACATCAGTAAAGGGAGTTTCTGTTACCATTATTTAGAATATGATAAACAGATATAAAATGAATTGATGACAAAAATATAGGCTGAATGCATTTAATAATTGATGAAGAAATAATCAAATGATAAACAGAATGTATTGGTCTTGGTATTTTCTGCTTATAAACAAAATTGAAGACTCAGCTATGATCACTTTAGATACAAATCTAAAAATAATAGAATTTATAGTTTTCCTTTGGTTTTTCCTATATTGGCTTTTCCATGAATAACATCAACTCAGTAATTTCTATAGTCCAATTTATTCTGTATAAAAGTCCACACATTTATATTTTGTGTTTCCATTTGCATTTCATGAAAATGTGGGCATATTTGAGCTCAATTAGTAATACCTAAATATAAAATGCACCAAAATGAGTATAGTACCATACTTGTAGTTAGAATTTTTATATTATTTTTAATTCTACTTATTTTTGTTTCTAACTGAATTTAACTATGTTCTATCCCTTCCCCACTCCCAACTCTTTTCATTTTAAAAATGTTGAGTGCACCTGTGTATTAATGTTCTCCATTCAGCTGAATAAATATTTTCAACAGTAAGTGCTATTTTTATAAATATAAATATACTTTATAGTCAGACATGAAAACAAATCAAAGGAGCACCCCACTGCCAGTTTTCCTAGCAACAGGAACTTCCAACCCAGTTCAGTTTGCTACATGGCTACCCTAGAATAAAAGTCTCCATGCAATGTCCCTGTAAACTCCCAGTGTATTTACACTGCCATGGTGTATTAAAATGCCACCAGCAGATTCAGTGTGGAAAAATAGGAGGACAATGTAAACAATTTTTATCTGAGTCATAAATAAAATCTGGTTGGGGAGTCATGCTGAAGTTTTCCATGTCTACGCCATTTAAATAGTGTTTGTGAATCCTAGTAGTAGGACATTTTTAATTTGTAGGGCTGCTCACATCCCACAGAGAGATACAATAGCAGCTTTTCTTAATTGAAAAATAAATTTAAAGCACAGCGCTTAAGACCTATAAATTGACCAGGCATGAGAGCTCATAATGAGATTCTCAGACTTTTCAGGCTTGAGTCTGAAGAATTAATGCAAGTGTGAGGCTAGTCTGGACTATATAATGTGTTCTTAGATGGGTTGGGGAATGTCTCAGAAAGAGTAAATACAAACATAACCAGTAACAGTCTCTATTTAGGAAAACAGGCATGGCAATTAAGGACTAAGTTGTCTGTCTTCTTAGCACTTGTTTAGACTGAATGATAAACATTTTGTTTGTAAACTAAGGCATGGTCAACACTGGATATCTCAATACTATATTAACAGACATTAACTTTTGACTTCTGTTAAATAACCTAGCTCTTCCATGAATATAAAACACTTCCCCAGTCATGAGAGATAATTTTATAACAAAATTTAGTTCAGTTATTTACTCAAAAAGTATAACAGAGATTAAAAATGAAAAGAAAAAACAATATTGAAGGTAAGCTAAGCTAAGGGAAAATGAACATCAATCAGAGTGGCAGCAGACTTAGTGTCTTAAGTGAATTTTGTCTTACCTTAAAAAGATTTGAAGATGATTGTTTAAAAGCTTTTCACTTTTAAAGAAACATTTATTACAGACTTTATATAACATATTATAACTATAATTGGAAAAACCTTTCAAGACACTTCCACAATGTTTCTCCCCAAAGCTTCCCCTAGGAAAAAAAAAGAAGAGGTTTTGAAGATTTAACAGCATATTCATAAAACAGTATGTGCTGGTTTCTGGGTCTGTCATGTCTGAAAGGTAACAGTTGAAATTTGAGTTGTTTGTTGCTAGTAATGATATCCCAAGATGGGAAATAATTCTTATCATTGTTTTAGTTATGCTGCATTTCTGTAAGGCAACTTAAGTCTTAAACTTTGAAAAAGTATATAGCATGAGCATGACTTTTGGTCATCCAATCAGTTGACTACAGAAGAAAAGGATTGGGATGTCCTCAAGCCTACAGAACTGGCTGAGAATAAAAGGAGACCACTTTTAATTTGAGTGGGACATGAATGGTGGTGAGCAGAAGAACCAACATGGAGGAAGAACTCTAGTAAAAATTCCATCTAAGTCAAGCTTTAGAGATTTACTTAGAGAGCAGAAGGTCTCCTTTAAGGGAGAGGCCATGCCCCAGATGGTAGTGACCTAGCTTCTGAAACTAATCTCTTTTTATAGGAATGTGTTAAAGAGAAATGATTTTCAAAGAAAGTCTTATTGAGCAAGGCGACTTGGACTGGGTGAGTGATACCCACAGGCATCTCCTCATCCAAGTTTCCTGCAGAGCCTGTCCTGAGTCAGTGGAACAGTTTCAATTGGATAGAAACCCAAACAAAATGATCTAGTCCCTTGTGTCTATGCAATCCTATTTGTTCAAAAGCTCTTTAAATTTCATTGACATTATAAAACACCAAAGGCAAACTTAGTTCATTTTCAAATTGAAAAGCATCTGGGTGGGGGATAATTTGAGCACCTTCATCTCAATAAGGAGTTGTAAATCAATCCACTATTTAAAACATGAAAGAAACTTATTTCATTAGAGAAGGCCTCTTAATTTTGTAGCTCTGTGGATGAAAGAGCTGTATAGAAACTGGAGAGACTATGGTCATATAGCCACTAACATAAAAATATGTACATTTAATTATTTCATATGTTTCTTAAATGTACCAATAAAATTGGGTAGCATTTTAGCTATATTACAAGCAGTAGGGTTGCCCATGGGAGTAATTTAACCGTTCTCCTTAAGAAGTCCTCATGAGACTTAAAAGTAATAAAGAAGAGGTTTCTTTCAGTGGTAAAAAAAAATCTTAATAGGCAAGAATGAAAATTGTAATAAACATGATGGGCTACATGGATGGCAATGGGCATTTAGCAAGAGGTAACAGGATAGAAATGTTGTGGTGGTAATCATTTTAGCACTATACTCATTTTCCTTCGGTAATTTATGGCCTTAATCATTTGCAGGCAAATTTAATCATGAGGTAATACCCTTGATAGCTGGATTTAATAACACTGGCCAGGCTCAGTGGGTGAAAACGTCACACATAGCCTCATGCACCACAGAGGAAGTTTCCTGTAGTTTTTTATTATTATTTTCTATTTTCATTCTTCTGCATGAAAGGATGGAGATCTGGCTTTTGAAAATAAGCTTGCCTTTGAAAAGGTGCCGTAGAGGGGTGTAAACAGGTCAGAGACTGCTTTCTCATCCACAAAGCCATGGGTTGACTTGCTTTTCCTTTGATCTGAACAATGTATGTGGAGAAATAGACCCCAAGATCAGGAGAAAGAAAGATTGGACTGGATTGTTGATCAACATTCTGAGTCATACCTAGGGATGTTCTGAATACATATACCACTGAGTACAAGTATGTACGCACAAAGTATATATGTGAATGAGCTGATAAATGTGGGTGTGCTGGCTGTTTCATGTCAGTGGACTAGCACTGAAGTGATAAATTTTAATGCAAAACACACTGTTCTTCCTAATGTATAATAGAGTTGTACAAAATGCTACACACACACACACACACACACACACACACACACACACACACACACACAGACAGACAGACAGACAGATAGATAGAGATATAGATATATTATAACACCATGACTGTTTTAAGACTAAGATTCTCAGTGGTTATATTTTCAGGGATTCTATATCTAGTGCAACTTCATTAACAGCTCCTGCATGTATTGTTATCTATTGAAGTATTTGTGTGATTAGTTAGTGAATGTTTTAAAGACAAGTACTAGATGTATTTTCATGTTTCAATATTTTCCCAGTACCATCTGTGTTAAATACATTTGACCAAAAAACCCTTAGAATTAGTAGCACACAAATTATCTTTCTGAATAAATGATTTGATTATTGAATTTCAAGAGACATAAAGGTATGTTAGGGTATTTGCCAGTGAAGTAACATTTTATAAGATGTTTCCAAATTTTCCTGCAGTTTCTTCCTTCCAAAGTGTGCCAACTCTGGTTTTGGCTAAAACGTATGAAGAAAACTACTGGATCAAAGATTGATTGTGAGAGGTATTGGAAATGATTGGGAAATACAGAAACAGCCTTTAGAAGATAGCTTTAGTAAGAAACACACTCATCACAACACATGAAATAGGGCTGGCCAGATTGCTGGACTCAAGGACAGAGCATGCATTGCATTAACTGAATTGCATGAAACATTTTCATGTTATTCTTGTTAATCTATGAAGAAGTGGAAATGTGTCAAGCAATTAAGTAGTTAAAAAGTGAAGCCAGCATGACACAGAGTGGATGACAGCTAAAAGAGAAGATCTACTGGTTACACTCCTGTCCTGGTGTACATTTGTAGTAAATGTGGATGATTCCCACTTGGCAAAACTTTTGAAAACACAAAGAAAGGAGATTTAACACAATGAACACATGACATCAAATTCTGTCAACTGTCTGGGCAAATGCTCGTTGTACAATAGCAGGGTTTTATTTCAAGCAATTTGCTTATTGAGGTAAAAAGAAAACCATTGATATTTGTTTGGAAATAATTCAAGAAGCTAGGGGAGTGATGTCTGATGAAGTGAAATATCATTTCCCCGCCCTAGATAGTTATTGCAGGTATCTTAGTCCTCTCCTTAATTTAGGACAAAACATATTGTGTACTGTATTAATTTCTTAGTATAATACCATTAAATGGTTTACAAAAGCAGGGTTTAAACTGAAAGGAAAATCTGAGTGTGAAATGAGGAACATCAAGAAGTTGATATTGAAAAACAAACACAATATTCTAGACAAAGAAGCAATATATTCACTCACTATAATCAATTACAAAAGCCTTCAAAATTACCATCAGAATTCTTTATTAAGATACCAAGAGGTCTTATGTCTAGGTTGGTGCCAACTTTCTGACTCTTTGGCCAAATATTTATAATATGCTTTATCCAGCTCTTCTTTACATCTTACTCACCATAAAGGATTCGTCTTGGAAACTTGCCTCTTTGTGTATACATTGTCCATCCAACTTTCTTTCACATGGACTGCATTTCATCTTAGCCTTTTTTGTACCTCTCAAGGGGTCTTCTGAACACCTAGGATATTGTTCTCACATATAGACAAGAAGATCACAAATTTGAGGCCATCCTAAAGTATAAATTTCATTCAGGAATAGCATAATCTATTTGGCAAGATCTTGCTTGTGATCAACAAAAACTGAAGGTGTTTCACAGAGGTGCAACACATTTTGACCCCACTCAAGATCCTTGGTTCGACCACTATCTGAAAAAGTAGACTGAATAAGACAACGGACAGATGTTACATGACAGATTGATGGATAGAAAGATAGATAAATGATTGAGATATAGATAGATGATAGAATATATCCACACAACAAGAATTATATTTTCGTCCGTATGATTTTTATCTCCCTTTTCCACAAGTCAAAGAATCTGTTAACTAATTCCAAAGAAAAGTGATCATAATTCTTGATTTCCAAATATTTAACTAATACTTCCTGTTTCTATAATATTTCATTTGTATGTGTATTGCATGCGTGTGGGGGGTAGAGAGAGAAAGCATGTGTGGGTAAATATACTCACTATTAGGCTCATATTGAAAAGGATGAGGCAGAAAATCAGAAGTTGGGAGAAACTCTTGTCTATTCCTAGAAGATGGAGGTCCAATCAGTGAATATTTGCCTCACAAGTACAAGGACATGAATTTGATCCCTACAGCCAATATAAAATATGGCAAACACAGTAGTTTGTGCACTCTAGAGGTAGAGAATGGAGGTAGTGAAGGGCTGTCTGGGCATTCACTCTAACCTAACTGGAAAACACAAGGCCAACAAAAGACCCTGTTTCCAAGGCAGCAGTTACTGTTCTTGAAGATAAAATTTAATTTTGTCTTTCAGCTTCCACGTGTGTGCACATGCACACACTCACAAATAAACATGCATACTACTGAAAATTAAAATACAAAAATAATTATTTAGAGAGTATCATTAGTGTATTTGAGTTGTGTGTCTAAGAGGATATGTCAATATTCCCACTATCTCAAGAAAGAATTAATAATCATTTAATAATCATTTAATAATGATATATGGGACCAATTGACACATTGTCAAAAGGGTTTGAGGCTCCTCCCATTCTCATTTTTGGTTCTGTTTGACATTAAAACAAAAATGTAAGAACTCACCAAACAATGACAAAAAATGAATTCAGGTCTGAACATTTGAAAGATATTTTGAGTTTCTATGCTTGAATTATGGCATTATTTTTGAGTTTTATTCAGAATTAGGATTGATTTTCAAATGAAGACATGTGCCCTTAGTAGTCAGAAACCAAGATAGGATCATTCTGCTTTAACTTGCACGAAGCTCAGAAAAATGATTAAATTAGGAAGTCCTAAGGCCCCTTTCTAAGTGGAATGACTGTGATATACAGCTAGAGTTTGAATCAGTATGTGAGAAATCAAAAGTTGAGACCATAAAAATATAATCATACTTCTTTTTAATTTTTTTTAATTTTTAATTTTTTTATTAATTCAAATATGGAACAAGCTTGCTTCACATGTCAATTCTTTCTCCCCCCTCCTCCCAACTACCCCACCTGCTCCCCACCCCTTCCACCCTACATTCCCCAGGCAGGGTAGGGCCCTCCACGGAGCTCCCCAAAGTCAACTGCATCATCCTGGGCTGAGCCTAGGCCCTCCCCTATGTGTCAAGGCCAAGAGTGCATCCCTTCACATGGGATGGGCTCTCAAAGTCCTTTCTTACACCAGGGAAAAATACGAATCCACTACCAGGGGCCCCTGGAGTGCAGAGGCCTCCTCATTGACATCCATGTTCAGGGGTCTGGATCAGTCCTGTACTGGCCTCCCAGACAGCATCTGGGGTCTATGTGTTCCCCCTTGTTCAAGTCAGCTGATTCTGTGGGTTTTACCAGCCTGGTAACGACCCCTTTAAAGACCTCATTTTTATGAATTGAGACTGGTTTCTTAGAAAACTGGAAAATATAAAATGACAAGATCACATTCCCAAATTAGATACCCCATCTGGAAAAATTGCCCAAGGTATGCATCTAACATTTGCTGATGCTAGATGGTTCTGGATTTGAGTTTCTATTGATTAGGTTGCCTTACATCTTTGTAACAGCAGAATATAATGTGAACATCTGAGAGTGCTTCCAATCAAAATAATCAGCAAAGATAAGACTTAGTTCTAGGAGAAAAATGTGAATTCAAGATAAACATATCTCAACATGTTTGAAAGCATATATATATATATATATATATATATATATATATATGTGTGTGTGTGTGTGTGTGTGTGTGTGTATGTGTGTATGTGTGTATGTGTGTATGTATGTATACATATTTACTAATATAATCATATATATATATTAATAAAAACATCTTATGTAGTCTGTTTTCCCTTTAATTACTGAAGTACAACTTTTGGTACATTACCAACTGTATGAGTAATAACTTTACCACTTAAAAAAAAAACAAACACCTGTGTGGTGTGAAAGAAGACATGGGAATGAACCCTTTGGGAAGCAGGATAAGAGTCTTTGTCACATAGTCAATGAATAATGATTGGTTAGAGTATTTTGCACAGATATCTGTACATCAAGAAGATGAAGTTGGATAATCTTGCCAAGCAAAATGATTTTATGCTTCTGCTCTCTAGATATACAGAGTTTCTAATCTTTAGTGAAGGTTTTCCTAAAGGCAACAGGTGCCTGGTATTTCTTATCATTTGGTTTATAACTAAACATTTCTTGAAAGCAATGAAATTCATCATTTTTGACCAAAAGTGTGCAATTTTAATAATATTTTTGTGGATATTAATGTTGACTGTAATACATATTTCTAAATTTAAATTGATCAAACATTTGATGAATATTACAGTGTACAACTATAACACAACAAAAATAGATCTCCATTCTCCTCAAAATAACTGTCCTGTCACTAGACTTGATCATGAACATTTTATGAAATGTGTTGGATTCTGTGTGTGTTAAGCGAAGTGCCTGTGGCAGACATTTTACGTTAGGGAGTTCCAAACCAAGTAGCAAAGAATGAAAATAAAATCCATACATTCTCTGTAAGGTAGAACTTAATAATCTTAATAAATGCATCTCTTGTTGCTGAATTCTTAGTAATTATGATTGTGAAAATAATTTTGTAATAGGATTCATTCCTTCCTTTCAATTATGCCTTCAAATTAGTTGGTAAAAGTCAACTAGCATCATAAGTACTGAGTGTCAGAACAATTTAAGAATCTAGAATAGTGTCCTTAGTTAGTGATAGAAACACAATGATAATGACTCCTACCAAGATGTTAGGCAATTTGCTAATGGCAACAGTTATTGCAGATGACAGTAGATTCTTCCTGTTTAGATTTGTGGTTGTGTAGACTGATTTTAGAGTAATCTCAAGTGATTGAGTTGTATCAACTCTTTTCTTAAGTTAGATCAAAACATTTGAAATAAAATTAAATGTTCATTTGATTTCTAAAAAAGTTTCCTGATGTTACACAGTCACAGTTGCAAATGGAAAGTGGGATTCATCAGTTACCTAGCAATTGAGACTGGACTGTTATTTTCAACTCCTTAATTTGACAAAGTAAAAACACAGCATAACAGGACAATTTGTGTTAAAACTGAAAAGTCCTTGTGCATAAGGAAGACATGAATATGCATATGGTTGCCTGAGGAAATGCAAAAGCTAGAGCATTGCACTCATTAGCATAATTGCTAGAGCATTTGCATCAAGGTTTAAGGATGAATTTCCTCTAGGATGTGGTCTCTAAGCTGAGTTTGATGGTTGGAAGCTAAAATTTTCTGTTTAAGTGACTGGACTTAGTTGAGAATGGGAACCTGGAAACATCCAGAAGTTTCTAAAATTTTCTATGAAGTCATGATTTAAGGCAGAGGCCCTGAAGAAGTTTTGATGAATCTTCTGAGATTTGCACAGCTTCTATCCAGTGAGAGGTTATTATACATTTTTAAGAGACTGTGAAATAGTGAGAGCATGGAGACCCTTGTCATAAAGCTGGGGAAACAGCATTGGACCGAACCAAGCCCTCTGAGTGTAGGTGCCAGCTAGGAGGACTAGACAGTCTATGGGTCCTCTAACAGTGGAGCCAGTCTTTATCCTGGAGCACAAATGGACTTTGGGGGCCCATTCCCTATGGAGAGATACTATTGCAGCCCAGATACAGCAAGGAGGGCCTATCCTCTCCCCCAAATGATATGATGGACTTTGAAGGTCCTCTGTGGAGGGCCTCACTATACCTGGGGATAAGTTGGGGATGGGTTGGGGGGATTGGGGGGGAAACATGGGAGAATGGGAGGGCAAGAGAATGGGGGATAGATATGTAAATATGAGTGCCTCTAAAATAAAAAAAGAGATTGTGAAATAATGAACACTAATACATCACCTACATATATGATTGTATTTAGTATAGGGAGGAACACACTGAACATCTTCATGCTTTAGAGAACACACACACACAAAAAAAAACCCAGCAATTATAATCATGAATGGTTGACAAGAAAAAAAAATTCTGGAAGATGGCTGCCTTAGAACCTAGGTTTAATATAGAAGATGGAGATAGATAAAATAAGTGCAAATACATGTTTCACATGGGGAATAATAAACAAACAAAAAGGAAAAAGTTACAATGCAGATGGAAAGCAGGGGTTGCTAAAGCATGACTTGGAATATGGTGGTGAATGGTGGGATTATTTTCTATGATAACGCATTTATAAATGATAGAGAAAACTACTATCTTAGTTCAATAAAAATATTGCTTTTAGAAAGACAATAACAAATATTAAAGTAACATAAACAAGTTATAGGCTCCAGGGTGGAGCCTACTATCATTATTTTGCTAGATAGTCATGTTATCTAACTGCCTTCTATATATGTAGGTTTTAACCATAGACCTGGGTTAATGCCAACCATTTTCAGAGAACTTTCTTTTTGCATTGGGCAGCAGTAAATACAGAGACTCATAACTGATTAAAATCTGAGAACACATGACTGTAAGTGATCAATCTAAAATGAGATGTCTTTATCAAGCCACTGGCCAAGGATCAAGGACTATCACAAAATAAGAGGCACGAATTATGTAAGAGTCAAAGGACTAGGGTGAGTACTGTGAGATGCCAGGCATGACTTCTAGACATGACTCATGAAACCACAGAAGCTGTGACTATCTGCCAAGACAAGCACAAAATTAAGTCAACTAAAATGACAGCATGGAGAAGGGCTGCTCATGAAACCCCATCCCTAGGTGAGGAGCTATTGGAAGTTGGTAGCTGCAACAGAAGGGAGATTCTTCTTTGACAGTGTAGTCACTAAAAGGTTGATCATACTCTAGTGGGGGTCCCTAAACCCAAGCCAATATACGTCAGCCTAAGTAGAACTACAAGACATGAAGTTTGGAGGGGAACATTTGGGGGAGATATAAGGAGACTTGGATGGGGTAAATGTAGACTAGATGTGATCATATTTTGTTATATACTCATATGAAATTCTTAAAGAATAATCTTAAAGAATTTCAATCAACTGTATTAGCTACCCCATTGTAAATTAATTCACAGTTTAGATATATGCATAAACACATCAACAAGAACTAGTTAAGCCATTGCACTTCTTAGAGTGGCCTAACACATTTAAAACCTGTCTTATCTTTTCAGAAGCAACTACAAAAATACAACCCCATCAAACAACAAAACACATCAGAAAAATAGGCTGTTAGTAAAACATGTCTACATTAACATTCAAATAAACAGACATCAAGAAAGTGCTGTTATTCCCATGAGAAAAAATTGTACAGTGAGCTCTCATGGTTTTCTCTTGATGTGCACAGTTAGTTATGTAAACATTCCTTAAAGCATCTTCCAAAAAATTCTTATCAGAGCTAAAGGAGAGTCTGCCAGAATCTATAAAAATCAAAAGCTGCTTCCCTGTTTTGCTGATTCATGAGAAAAATGGATGATTACTCAGGAAAGAAGCTTTGAAATCTTAGGTTGGGGTCTGAAGGATCAGGATCAGAGGCAGAGGGTGTCCCAGGTGCAGTTGTCATCTCTTGATTTGATTGACAACACATGTTGGAGAAAAGGGAGCATTTGGAATTGAATCTCTGCAGGTGGTGCAAAAAAATGTGTTTTCTGTGGTGTAGTTTCAGTAACTGAAGAATGATGAGTGCCTAAGAGGGGGAAAAACATCTATCATAAAAAATAATGTTTTTTAAGTATAATCATTCAGGCTTTTGATAGTTTCTGACATGATATATAGGTTTTCCATTCATTCTTATTGTTTAATCTTTGAGATTATTTTTTATCTAGTAATTTTAGTTGGCTTACAAAGTAGCAGTATTTTATGGCATTTGTACACAGTTTTGACTTACCTACTACTCTCTCCTCTTCAAGAATCAAAGACATCCTTTTATATCTGAAAATGTCACAAGAAAAAATGGTGAGTTGGAAGTTTATTGTTTGAATTGTATATGATGTTTTAATCCCACTAATGAATGGGATAAAATGCATGCTATGTTAACTTCCTACACTTAGCTTCTGAAATTAATTTGACAAGTATAGGGTTGTGGAAAACAAGCTCTACTACATTTTATGTTGAAAAAAAAAACTGGGTAGTTAAAGTTGACCTTACAATTCCATACATGCCAACTTTGTGATGTGACCGCCAAAAAATACCTAATGAAGCCTCAAATTACATTAGAAAAATTATGGTGGCCAAGGAAAGAAAGTAATAATGCCCTGGTACTTTTCTCTCCCCCGACCACATCTGGAGGCAGGTGTTAATTCCTGGTCTCCCTTGAGTGTTAATTATTGTATACCCTCAGGCATATAATCAGTTGCAAACAACTGTAGAAACTATTCAGAGCATCCTAAGAGATGCTAGAAACAGTTGTAAAATATTATTGAGTGCAACCTAAAGGTAAAAGGGATTCATAATAGGCATCTTTATGTCCTTACATTATAGATGGCAAAGAAATTCTGTCGCTTTTGGATTATGACTAGTAACCATTTGCAAATAAACTGTGGGGACTAGATATCAGGTTGAGTGAAGGGGGATAATTTGTGTAACTGAACTCTTCATTAATGAACACTGCGTGGAACAATAGCAAGTTTTGAAGGATGTCCATGACAGAGATTTGCAACATACGCTTGACTCAGTGCATATGCCTTATGAAATCAGGATAAATTTGAAAAAATATTGAGAGATGGCTTGAAATTAGTACTCTCCATCTCAGAATTTATTTTTCCCTTAGGGAGAATAGCATCCCTGTGGATTATCATAGAGGCAGTGGTGAGATTATTTTGTACTTCTACATCCAGAACCCAGTAGACATGTAACTAAATACAAAATGGATTTACAAACAAAAGCCTAAGATGATAACATATGTAGCATTACTGACTGTGAGAAGCAGAACCCAGGTGACACAGCATGGACGAGAGGGGAGCAAGCACCAGGAAAGTGATTCACAACCTCCAGGAAAGGGAAGCAGTGCTAAGGACAGATGTCACACATTTGACATTAAAGTATTATGGTATCTGTTACCGCTAAGGGAGAGAGAAAAACTCAAGAGTGGGGATCTTTTGCCCTTGTTACAGGGCAAGTGAAGTTCAAATCCAGAGTTGCTACATGGGCTAATTGCAGTTGGACCAACTTTCAAACCCAAATCTCCCACCCCTGCTTTTCAGAGCAATAAAGGCCACGTGAGATCATGACTTCTGTAAACATAGCACTCTTTTTTCTTTAATGTGACGGTGGGCTAATGATCCCTAATTTAATCATAAACATAAATTAGGTTAATTCCTGGAGCATTTAAGAGTCTCTTCTGATGGGTGGCCCTTTTGATATGTATTTAATTATGCCCTGAGTTGGATGTTTCTTCTAAAACAACCCCACTGAAATATTCAATAATAGCAAGGTTATGGTAACCCTCTTATAAAAACTTATCCATCCAGCATTTCAAAGTGTAATGGCTCTGAAATTTAGCATACTTCAAAATATCTTTAATTGCTATGGGACTCTTAATAGGCTTTCATATATATTTCATCTCAGAGAGAGAAAAAATGTTTTGCCTTTTAGAAAACCTCGAAACCATTTGTACTTCATTGGCTCAATAAAGAACAAACGGGACTCCATAAATATATCTCCTTTGATGCTTGGAACACCATGTGTGTGCTCTTGGTTTGGTAAGAATCATATTATGATTTGCAAGATATTTCACATTGAATAAATTTTCATGTTTAGCAGCTATTTAAGAGCAAAGCCCTGTGTCATTCATTCTTGTGTGCACATGTATGTGCATACAAACCCATGGGCAATTAAACAGAGCTCATAATACAACCTTTTTGAATATGTAAACTCTTTTAATGACTATTTTCATTAAATATTAATAGCAAAATGTTGCTTCTTTGTAAATTCTCTCATCAATGAAGCAAACCCATATCTTTATTGATTTTCCAATAGTATGAGTGATATAGTACTTTTCTATAGTCTTTGTTAAAGATGTTGATATAAATTTTAAGATCATTTAGACATTAGTTATAGAATGGGGCTTGGAGAAAAAACAAACATATATATGGTTATTGAATGAAAAATAAATTTATATACAAATAACTCCCGTGTATATATATATAATCCAGCCTCAGAGTGGGGCTCAAGGGGTGATGCATGGATCTCTATGGGAAGGGAAAATAGAACAAGTTTTGCAGGTGGACCAGGGGTGCGTGGGGGTGTGAATGAGAATTAGGCAAGGGGGTAGGAGAGACAGGGAGAGAGCATTGGAAGAGATGACTAGAATTGGAGAACATTTGAGGGATCATGGAGAAACTTAGTACAGTGGAAAATCGCTGGAATCCAGACAGTGACCTGTGTGAGCCTAGTGAAGTCTCCTAGTTATGGGTATACAGAGTTTGAACTGGCCATCTTTCATAACCAGGCAAGGCTCTAATCAGTGAAACTGGGACATCAACCCAGGCACAAAAAAAAATTATCTAAAATCTGTGTAAGATGTGCTGGGATTGTATAACTTGTGAAAATGGCCAACCCAAGATTAGTCCAACTTGAGACACATTCCGAAAGAGGTAGTCAATGCCTGACACTTCCTGGAAGGCCAGGCACCAGAGGCATATCACATATCACAGAGACCCAGGATACAGCCAAATATGGCTGGCAAAAAAGTCAATGAAATGATTCCTAATGACATTGTCATGTCCATATGTGTTCAAATGGGAGTCATCCAGCAACTGATGGGAACAGATGTTGAGATCCACAGCCCAATATTAGTTGGAGCTCTGGAAACCCCACACAAGAGGGGGAGAAAGGATTATAGGAGCCAGAGGTATCAAGGAGACCAGGAGAACATACATGGCCTTCAATTAACTCAACACGGTTCATAGGGGCTTACATAGACTGAAGCAACATCAGGGACCATGTATGAGTCTGCCCTAGTTCCTCTGCAAATACCTTATGGTATTTTTTGCCTGTGCTTGGGACCCTTTTGTTCCTACTGGGTTGCCTTGTCCAGCCTTGAAATGGAGGTGTGTGTCCACTCTTATTGTATCATGTTAGGCCATGTTCGGTGCATATCCCTTGGAGGCCTGCTATTTTTAGGAAAGGAAATGGAGGAGGAGTCTATCTGGGGAAGACATGTCTGGGGGAGGGCCTGGGAAAAGTAGAAGGAGAGGCATCTGCAGTTGGAATGTAATGTATGAGAGGAGAATAAAAGTTAAAAACAAGAAATTAATAAGTGAAAACATTGAAAATATATGTGGGAAAATCAAGGCCATATATTTGAATATTTTTCATAAATATTTTCTAGTGAATGAATATTCATCATATTAAATTTATATATATATATAATATTTACATATAAAACATATTTATGCTTACATATATTTTTTTAAAATTTCATTTGTGTGTGTGTGTGTGTGTGTGTGTGTGTGTGTGTGTGTGTGTGTATGTATGTGTATGAATGGCTATACATACAAAGTCCCTGTCCTAGTGCACCTTATGAGAGAAAAAATGCCTATTAATACTAAATATAATTGAGACAGTGAATACTATTTTATGGAAGAAAGTATGATCACTATGAGAAAAAAAATTACAAAGGTATAAGGCAGAAATTAGCACAGCATTTATAAGACTGTCTTATATGTTAGTTTGATTCAAGGAAGAGTGGTTCTTTCTCCTTCTGCCATCATTCAGCAGACTTTCTCACAGAACAGATGTGATACACAAGGAAAAGGATGGCAACAGGGAAGGTGATAAGGAGTTTGTGGTTCTCCATATTCCTTAGGATCATTGGCTGCTAGTCCACAAATGAGGAGGGAGCCAAAGCAAGGAACAGGGTTCAGGGGGTTGTGGGTATCACAGAGATAGCCCTCCTGGAGATGACTTTGGTAAATCAACTAAACTTTATTCCATCATATAGGGAATATATAGGATTGGGGAGCCTGGGGACCAACCCTAATTTGCAATAAGTGGCACAGTCCTATCATAAGGCTTGTCTGTGGCACTAGAGTGCTGTAGCAATGTTGCTAGTACAAGTCCTACTTGCCATATGTGCAGCAGGGAGAAAACTAGTAGGAAACTGTGCCAAGGATGACACTAGAGATAAATTAATCATCCAGGCTTAGAGAGAGCTTTCAGATAAGGTCAGTCCTCTGGGCCTAGAGACATTTCCAGATAAGAGCATGTAGAGTGAAAGATGTCTTGCCGGGGAGGAAATCCCTCATGCTGTCCAGCTTTGGAGAGAGCTTCCAGGTCATGATAGTCTTCAACCTCTTCCAATTTGGGGAATATATATTAACATTCAAAGTTTCTCCCTTAAAAAGTCTCCTCACTTTGAAGGAAACTTAAGGAGAAAGACCCTATGAACATGACAGCAAACCAATGTCTGGTCAAATTCTCTGAAGTGTTGATTTAAAAAATAAGGTGAGTGGTGGGCTAAGTCAGCAGGAAGGATGCTTGAGTATCCATTACAAGTGTTCTTCACATGTCTCAATCAGTGCTGTTTAGGAGAACTATCTTGGATAAAGACAATGTCCAAAATTCACATTGTTAATAATAAGACAATCTTGATATGACAGGAAAAATTTTGTGTTTAAAGTAAATTATTTTATATTTGAAGTATATACTCACATATAACCAGGAACAACTGTAAAAAGCTGTAAATATCAGATGACCCTTGAGTCTTCTTCATGTGTTCTGGCAATGTCTTTAAACTGGGAGGATAATTTATATCTGTTATGTTGTATGGACACTTGGGAAAATGTTGGAAACTATGACAAAAGAACACATAACAAACTATGTATTTGGAAGCAAAACAACTTGATTACATATATCAAATATCAAATAGATTGATCTCACAATGCTTCTATTCAGTTACAATAAATGAGTGGGACTTATCCAGACCCCATGAATGTGGGTGTCAGTGAGGAGATGTTGGTAATCTATGGGGACTCTTGTAGTAGATCAGTACTTATCCCTAGCATAGGAATGGACTTTGGGAGCCCATTCCACATAGAGGGATATTCCCTGAGCTCAGACACACCAGGGAGGGCCTAGGCCCTATCTCAAAGGATATGACAGACTCTTAAGAACCCCTGTGGAAGGACTCACCCTCCCTGGGGAGCAGAAAGCATATGAGATAGGTAGGATTTAAGTTGAGGGGGCAAGAGAAAAGGGGAGGGAGAGGGAACCGGGATTGACATGTAAAACAATCTTGTTTCTAATTCAAATAAAAAAATGGAGAAAAAATAAATTAATGTTAACAATGTTGCAAAATTCAAATACATTTAGACATACTCATGTTAAGATAATATTAATTGTAAAATAATGCATTATATGAATTATGTATGAGCATTGCTTCCTGAATTATACTTAGAATAGTAGTAAAACAAACAAAAGCTCCAATCTACTCTCAGAGCCTAAGACTAAGTTGAAACAGAACACACAAGCTTATTTTAACTATCTGTGGTAATTTTTACCATGCTGTTGCAAAAATAGCATATTGTTTTCCCATATTATAGCAAGAATACCTGCAAAATGATATGTTTGTTTCAATTTGGCTATGGATTGTAGCTGAAAGAATAATTTTGGCACAACAGAGTTTGTTTTGAATCCCAATTTCTATGTACTGGCAGATTACAGACAAATCATTGACCTCTCTGATCTTTCTACCAAAATAAGCCCTAATTAAAACAACTTTAAAGAACCATATTAAAATATGTTATGATGCTTTCTATAGTTCTTGGTTCATAACCAGCTCTCAATATTTTAAAGCTCTTACCTAGTTATTTACCCCATTGCTAGTTCACTGCTGTATCTTTTAAAATGTGTTAATCATCCATCCATAATATCAAATACATAAATAAATTCAGTTTTAAGTCTAATAGTTTGAACAAATCACAGTAATGAAAATGAATACAAAACCTAAATGTTGGAAAGCATTTATCTTCCACCATGCTTGCAGAAGTCTAGCTCTTAAAACTTCACTTTGGTTTGTTTGCTCCACTGGCTGATTGGCCATCCTTTGTCCTCTTATCATAGAAAGCAAATTTTGTTTAAAGCTATTATAATCAACAAGCACATCTGCAAATTAAACTGTTTAGATATTTAGTACTAAGTCTAATTGCTAAACATGTATGGTCAAAGTCTGTTCTATTAAATTTCTTCCTAGTAACCATTAGTTTTTAGAACAGAAGTTATTGGCTTTTAATTTTTACCATGTGTTATTTTTCAATATTCATGAATGTAGATCAATAGTATAGAATAATGTTTTGACATAAGTATTTTTATACTTATATGTAATTTGTATGTTCCTCTCACCAATATGCTCTCCAACATCCCCTACACAACCTGTCTGGTCCCCTTCATTTCCCAAATATTTCATGTCCTTTTTCTTTATAATTTTTTCTCTGACTATTTTAGTTTCTTAACTTCAGTAATAGAAACAGAACTCACAAGCTGTAAAGAATTCATTATCTGAAGTAAACAAATCATTGGAAGGACATCAATGAGCTGGCATTAAACAAACCGACAATATGGAATTTAAAATGTCATAGCATTCTGTGTTTGACACTTTTTATCCTACACTTGGTCTCATTTAGTGAAATACATGGGCTCATAGAGACATGGGATTTATTCTACCAGGTCTGCAATCTTAGAAGAAAGGGCCATGTGTCCAGTTCCAAATACTGGTGACATAACTATTGATCATTGTTTGTGTCTATTGTCACGAGCAATGAGAGTGTGAAATTGAGTAGGCTTGGGTCATCCTGAGCCACAGTGGCAGGGAATGTTGTCATCATTGGACAAAGGAAAAAGAGGAAGGTAAGGGTACAGGCAGAATGCACCATAGACAATGTAGACACTCTACACTTTTCCCATTAATGCATATATTTTTCCATATTGAACAACATGTGGTCATTTCATCAAATCCTCTAGTCTGTCATGGTATTCAGTTCATCATCATTTTGAAAATAAGCACAACTTGCAAGTAAATATTTCCAATGATCTTCCTTCCATTATTATTACACTATTTCTACATCGATAAGTATACTCATGTACTTTTAGCAGATATAAAACCTAAGAATCTACAAAGGAGTCATTAGGAATTAATACAGGGATTGGACACAGTTGAATATAGATGAACTGAAAGTAAAGAGAAAGAGAATACTGGGAACAGAAATATTCAAGTGAGTAGAGGTGTGACAGGAATCAGGAAAGGAGGAGCCAAAAGAAGGCTTCACCAAAATAAACAGTGCATGAAGAAGCTATGATAATGCAATCCAAGTTTATATATATATATATATATATATATATATATATATATATATGTACACACACACACACACACACACACCATATATATGATATAAGTATGTCAAAGAGTCTCCAGAGGCACCCAAAATAATACAAGGTATTACCATTCTTCTTGGTTGCTCACCATAACTAGGCAGGAAAACCTGCTGAAGATACAACATTCTTTGGTTATAGATCACAAAAAAAAAGAGTTTGAAAATGACCAGGAAATTCTCCCTGCTTTCATGGTGTTGGAAAGTGGCATGTAGGCCACTAGGGAAACATAAATATCAATAATCATATCTAGTACTGAACCCTACGTGCTACCTGCCAGGCAAGATGTGCATGAGTGGTAATACTCTTTATTGGGGTAAGCAATCAGTCTCTTGATGGATTCTGGAATCTTTTCCAAAGGCAGAAATTCATGCCTGGTACCATAAATATGGTTAAAGCCCATTGCTCAGTAAGTCATGCCCAAGAGCAGATGTTATTGATTCTGCTTTTCTAAATAGTCATGGTGTCAAACTTGCTTTTTAGTGTTTATGTTTCTACCCATTAATTTGTATTGCTCCCAACCTTGTTCAGAGAAGCTTCTTATTGCACAGGACGCTGGTTAGTGGAAAGGCACATTATTCTTAATGGCATTGAGAATAACTATGAGTGTTTGGCTATACATGAGATGCCAGCATCATTATTCCCTGTATATTCAAGGTTCAAAGAACAACTCTGGGGAAGGGATGGAAAGAATGTAAGGGCCAGAGGAAGAGAAGGAATGGAGTTAAATTCTATCCTCTAGATAAGATATGACTGCTGCACAAAATAACTCATATCAGTCATGCTTACCTATTCAAGCCCTTCACAAGATTAAAACATAAAATTTCCAGAATGGAAAGAGGAGGATTTTTTAGGTTCTACTCTTCTCTGAGGAGCTACTGGAATTTGATGACTGTTGGGAGAAGGATTATTTTCCTTTATGCTTCGGTCTATGACCCTACTACACACATGTGCATGAGTACAACACTAAGTGGACTAAGTTGGTTAAAAATTAGTTGGGTAATTGAAAATTAGAAAAGGAAGATATGAAGTCATGAGAGAATCTGAAGCTCTGATGTAGAGATGTGGTGATAGGTCCTGGTGAAAGTTTTAGGTGGAATAAAGGGTTAGATATATATGATGAAGATACATTTTATACATGCATTAAATTTTCAAAGACTAATTTGTAAATTTTAAAAAGTTGATTCGGAGTTTGACAATAGTAAGTTACACTATTGGGTGATGAGCTATAGAGGCTTTTGTACTCATTACTTTGAGGGAACCCAAATGCCAGGACCAGTATTTATTTCTCAGCAAAAGTGGAATAGAACCTGGTTTTTACTTGTAGAGATACTGAAGTGGCAGCAATGACATTTTCAGTAAGATGATTCGTATTTAGTCCTTCTGCTTCCCTTCTTTGTCCCATAAACACTGCTGTCCCATAAACAGTGCTGTCTCAGATGTTGGCACTGCCCTAAGGCCAGTTATTTAGAATATTCTGTATCATTTCTTGTACAGACTGAATCTCCTGTGTCTTGGAATAAGAGAATATGAATGGCCATTTCACAGTGTGGGAAATTTAAAGGTCTGAGTGGCATAACATCTGATATTCTTTGAAGACTTGTGGTTTGATAGCCTTCATTCAACACTGATTTTTCTACCCACCATTAATTGGGTTTCAAAGTTCTTTACTATGGAGGTCTTGGCAGGATGTCAAAAGATGAGGTTTCCTGCAAATGGAGTTTGCAGAAGTTTATACTCAGCATCATCAAATAGAGGGAAATATGGTCAGGGTGACCTCAAAAAAAAAAAAAAAAAGAAAACAAATGATCTGCACAAGTAACTATACTTCCACCAACTTTCAATTTCAAAATTAGACTTACAACCCTCTGTGGGAATGCCTCACATTTATTTACATTGTTTTGTACATTTTAAAAAATGTCTTTAATTTCTATGGGTTTTGAAAAAACACCGTATTCTTAAATAGCCCCACTAAGCCTATGAACCTTAGTATTCTCACTTTAAAATAGGACAATAATCAAGTCTACCTTTTGAACTGCTTGCAAAGATTGAAAGCTAAATAACTACAAAGAAATTTCTACCATGCCTATAACTACAGTAAGATTGGTCTTAAGAAATGTTATGCCTTAGAAATTCAGGAGTTTCAATTTTTCTTAGTTATGGCAAATAACAATACACAGTAAGTAATTATTGCTTGTGTTGCTACTGTAGTCGTAAATGGCTCTCCTTTGTGCCAGGACTAATTTAGGTATTTTAGTTCCAGTGTGGAGCAGTGAAGTGCAAGGTACTCATTCCTCTCAACTCTTGTGTCATATGGGTGCTATTATAATATCTACCATAGAAATAAGGAAACCCACACACATAAAGGCGGAGATGCTTCCTCAGCTTGGTCAGCGAAGTGACAAAATCAGACTCTGAGTCTAGGCCATTTGGCTCCAGTGTCTGGATCACTTCAGTCACAGATAAACTTCACTCATTTGTAACATAGCAACAGCAATCACAGGTAGTATGGGTTTTTAAAAATGAGGATTATGTGAGAAATTACATTTTAGGAAACCAGTAATACAAGCAACATAGAACCAGAAGAAAACCAAGTAAGTTTATTATTTTTCAAGCATTAAATTTAAATCCTTCTAAGCCTATATATGTTGTTTGCTTAAAATCTCCAAAGAATTGTTTTTATAATCATTTATTTCACTGTAAAGTTCATAAAAATATTTTCCCACTTTAACTAAATGAAAAAGTGAATAGCAGACAAATTTCTTTGCAGAGTCTTGCTGTTTTTAATCCGTATAGTATAATATGTAGCTACAATTATATGTTTGGAAATCTTTGGCTTCCAGTAAAGTGTAAATTAGTACAATGAATCTTTTTTTCCTTATGTTGTCTTTTACCTATGCAGAAGTCATCCAAAAATCTTTCATCATATATTTGTGAACACATATTAATGTCTCAATTTATTGAATCACAATGCCCTAGCCTCAGTAGAAATAAAAATAATCATTATTCTCAGAATATGGTTTCTTCACTGTGCTTGAAATAGCACATATAATATTTACTCAGGCCATCCAATAACTTTCAACATTAATGTTCTTTTTCTGCTGGCCAACTGAGGTTCCTGAATGTGGAAAGATTTGAAAAGGATCTCAGTAGCTCAGATTCCAGTCCCATATTTGAAATAACAATTGATGACCTCGAAGTTCACAATTAATGATGTCTCATTGTTAGGAACTGATTGTAAGCGCTTAAAATCTTTATACTACCCGCATACATATTGAGTTCTCAATATTTCACAAATAAAAATGCTGAGAAATTATATATGTAAAATTTAAAAATAAAATACATAATTATGAATTGTTTTAGTTTCATTCCTGTTACTGTGATAAAAACACTCCACTAAAAAGCAACTTATGGAAGTAAAGTGTTTATCTGGCCTACAATTCCAGGTTGCAGTTCTTCATTGAGGGGAGTCAAGCAGCTGGTCCCATAACAGCCACACTTATGAAGTGAAGGGAACAAATGCATGCTACTGGTTTCTTGGTTGCTCCCTGCTTCCATCTAGCTTTGTCCAGTGTGATTTAAGTCAAGACCCTCTCACAAGGGAATGATATTACCCACAATAACCCAATGGCTTGGTATTATTTATAGTGCTTGGGAAGGCTCTACACAATATACAACAAAGCCCACTTCAAGAGTTCTATTAGTAAAGTGTGGGGAAAGGGTAGAGGAAGTGTGCAAAGGACTGTCTGGAAGAAATGGGTTGAGAGAGAGAGGAGGTGGGGCAGGTGTGTCTGCTTTTAAACGTCTATCATAGATCGTGTGGCCATGCTGCACATGCACATAGATTGCATAAGGCCCTGGATGTCTAGGCATTTTGCCCCAAAGCTAATGAATGGTGCATGTGCAGAGGACCCCAGAAATGCTAACAAAGCATTTTGCCTGACAAAGCATTTTGCCTATATGCTGATGGCCTTGTGCAGCTGGGACCTGAGAAATGCTGGAAATGACAACACTTTGGTCTTCCTACATTAATTAACAAGGTATCAATCCCACATGTATACACGAACAAGCCAATCAGTGTGGGGAGCCACAGCCCCAAGATGGCGCCTGGCTGGATGCCAGGGAGACCGAGCTTAGCTGTAAACAAGCCTTATTTGGAAGCGCTTAGTGGATTTGGTGTGCCTCCTCCAGCTGTGACCTATCCGGGATCGCCAGGTAGCTTGAGCTAATTGGGTAATGAGCTTGATTTCTGGGATTGCCAGGGGGCTGGGAGAGACAGAAGAAGCAGAGATAGAAGCAGAGAGAGAAGCTGAGGTAGAAGTAGAAGGAGAAGCTGATGTACAAGGTTTCTGAATAAACTGCTTGAAAAAGACTCATGGTCGTGTCCTTCTTGCTGGTCGAGATAGACATGACAAATCAGAACTAGGCAATTCTTCTATAGAAGTCTTCATCTTATCCTCAGTTGTGGCAAATTGACATTTAAAACTAAGCAGCACTTTCAGACACATCTGTATGCAATGATTAACACCTGCCAGGCATTCTATACGTGTAATATCACTTATTCAAGCAGTATGCTTATACTGCTAGAATAAAATTTATAATTGCTTATTTACTTTAAAACCTGTATAAACTATTATTTTTATATGTAGCTCTCCTCATTCATACACCTCTATCTGTAGTAATTTGTGATGATTAGTTTTGAATGTCATCTTGACTTTACCAGAGGGTACCTAGACATTTCCCCAGATATTTCCCTGAGTGTTTCTCTTAGAGTTTTCTTGGTTAATGATTAACATTTACATCATTAATTAAGTAGAACAGTCACTCTTGATAACATAGGTGCTTTAACCAAAAAGTTCTCAGCATCCTGAGGATTATTATTATTATTATTATCTGATTGCTTTGGATGTGGATAAAAGTTTGTACTATCACTGGACACAAGCTGAAACATTTTCTTCCTTTGGGTCTTGAGACTACTGGACATGAAAGTAAAAATAAACCACTAGCTCTCTTCAGTCTCAAATTTACTCTGTAGTTAATGGAATTTGGCAGTATCCATATCCATGAACTAAATGCTTATAATGTACCTTCCCCCCTTTAAAATATAGAATCCACTGTAGCTTCTAGAACAACTCAGTTTCAGAAAGCATTTAGGTTTAGCATTGTGACTATATTACTATAGCCCCATGTCAACCCATGTTTGCCAAATCTGAACTGTCTAACAAGTACACATTACTCTTCTGTACATATTACTTCTTCCATTTTCAATTGTTTGTAGAATTATACACCTTCTATACTATGCAACTCTTAAATGAACACAGGACACAGAGGAAAGAAAAACTGAATCCACTGCTAATTTTCTTCTTCCCAAAAATGGACGTCATGCAGTCACTGAATAGACAATAATTATGCCTTTTTTTCTACATCAGGCTTAGTGGTCAGTGTGTAGAACCCAAGGATGTTCCTTTAATATGCTGAGCATGAAGTCAGGTCAGGAAGCAGCATTGGGCAGGGCAGGTCACTCAGAAAGGTGCTTAATTTAGCTCAGGACCTGTGGCATTAAGGGCTTCCAGGGACATATATTTTTTAAAGGATATACAGTACCAAATAATGAATAATTTTAAATTAGCGATTATCTCAAAACTCCATGTGTAATTATTGCAGTTTAATGACAGCCTGTCCTACTAGTTCTTAAATGTCAACCACTTTTTTAAAGAATGAGGGTCATGAGCATTGTTATGATAATTATCCACTTCATTTGAAGGGATTTTTCCCTTCAAGATTGTTCATTTAGAGCAGAAGAACAATGTTAATAAATGTCAAACGAAGAAGAAAAAAACTAAGCCCCCAAAAGTAAAGAACTAAATAGTTATTCAAATGAAAGTATTAAAAATTTACATTAAATACTGAGCCAATTAACTCAGATATTCAAAGGCAGATCCCAAGAGATAAATAGAAAAAAAAAGAAAACCACTAACTTGTACTCAAATAAATAGCCTTTATTATTTTCCATAGAGCATCCTTAATGTCAGTTTTCTGTAATCTACCATAATGCAGCCTTTGCCAATAATAATTGATTTCAAGTGCACTTAATAAGTGGTCTTTACCATTGCAAGTTCCCAGTAACTTCCTTAAACAGTCCTAGTTCAGCAATCAAAGTATATGAAGAATAGACAGATTATTAAGTAGATGCTAGTGGTGGGCATGGAGCCTGTTTTCTTGAAACATTGTGTGTGGGGGGGGGGATTTTAAGATACACAAGCACATTAACCCAAGCATGCACTTACTCATCTCAAAAGCAGTAGACTGCTGGTTGTGTGGAGACCAGCTAAAAAGCCAATGAAATATGATCAATTACATACACTTAAAAAGATAGAATTACCAGGCAAGAGGTCATGGGAAGTACACTAGTCAGAAGAATAGAGAAGCTGGGATTACTTAGAGCTTGACTGGGGTGAAAGCAGCAAGGCTCAGAGATAGGCTAATTAATGTCAGAACAAACACAGGAAGCCATGCAGAGAAGAGGTAAGGGTGTGGACCCTGGAGCCAGACAGCCTGGGACTGGAGTTGGCTTCCTCTAGCCACTCATTACTTGGCTGTCGGACAATCTTTTTTATTAATCTGTGCCTCCATTACTACACATCTAATGCAGGAGTAACATTGAGTGTGTTCACCATAGTATGTAGAAAACAAGACTGTAAAAACACTTAAGAGCCATGCTTGGCATGTGGCAAACACCAAATGTCAGCTATTTATCATTTATTAATTTTAAAAGCCATCTGCTAGAAGAGGGGAGAATTTGAATTATTGAAGTGAAGTGAATCTGAAGGAGCTACTCTGAACTGTTATGTGTACACAGTAAATCACGTTAAGTTGTCAGTGAAAGAACACAGAGTAACCCAAGGACTTGCTGCTGCTGTGCTATGATTTTTCTCAATACATCCTCACAGGAAACCTGTGAGGTAGGTGCTATTATGATCCCCAAACACACTTGAGAGAACATAGAGATTAAACAAAATCGGCATAAAAACCATAGGAGATACAGAAGTTCACCCTGAATCTCCTTGAAACAAAATGTATTCTGGCAGCCTCTGTAACAAATCCCAGGTTTTATTCATATATTAGGACTCTACCCCCCAGCAACACAAGACGTTACTTGTCTGTTATAGAAGTGGTTTGTTTATTAGAAATCTTTTTAACGGATATAGGTTCATGGACAGGGAAACAAACTCATCAGGAGACAAGAGAAGAAAGCTATATTGGTTGTGGGCTGTATTGTATGTGCAGAGGGGAGCCATCTTACAAATGCAGTGCTAATATATTCCCAGTTGTGAATCTGCAACAATGATTCTATGTGCTTCATTAAGAATTCCATGTCCACAATGCACTGTCCTGAAGGTGCACACATTATGCAGCAACAAAATTATCAAATTCATTTACTCTTTCCTCAGGGAAGAGTAACATGCCCACACCTTCTGCCACATTAACCTTTCCTTTTTGGTATTGAGGGTTTTTTTGCCTCCTGTTCACTCTCCTGTTCCTTATTGCTTATAAACATTCAAATCTCTGTAGCTTTTGCTGAAATGTGCAAGTTTTTTTCCCCAGGGCTGTGATCCCAGTTAATGTATCACTTGCTTCTTTCTCCCCTTTCTATGGGATGCAAGCAACCATCTGCTGTTTTAAACGGCATTGTCGCCAGCACAAACTGTCAGAGGTAAGTTAAGAAGATTCAAATCTGTTAACACCCTGCAGTGGAGAAAACCTGCTTTAAATTTCCCTAAAGGTTACCTATATCCAAAGCCTGACTTGTTTCCATTTGAGGACATTAAAATGAAAAGGGCCAGAAGTGAAACATGCTGATAACACTATAGCCAACCCACTCTGATAAATGCCACAAGGGAAGACTGGATCTTTTGGTATGGTGTCCAAATGTCATCTGATAACAGCAGTCCTGGAATTTTGGTGAGATTGTTATGCATTCCTCATTTGGACTTAGCCAATAGCTGAGAAGTAACTTATAATCATAGCCAGGGCAGTTCTTGGTGTTTCACATGGAAATTTATTGTTAGGCTCATTACTGTTGTTCTAGAGAAGATTCCACTTCAGTCTTTCTAAATAGCCAGAGAAAACCAGTTGGTCTGATTAAAGGGCTTAATCTCAAATTTCAAAAATTAATACTGTTCTTCATAGCTTTTTGAGATGTCTGGATGGGGAGGCCATTTTCTTTGATTTATTCTTCCCCCATATATTACATCCCAACCAGTTTCCCCTCCTTCCTCTCCTCCCAGACCCCACCCCACCCAAAATCCATGTCTTCTCTTTTCAGAAAAGGGTAGGCTTCCCAGGGACATCAAACAACCATGGCATATTAACTTGCTCTAAAACTAGGCCTTCAATAAGACCTCTCCTTGTACTGAAGCTGGATAGGTCATCCCAGTAAGAGGAAAAGGGTCCCAAAAGCAGGTAACAAAGGCAGAAACAGACCTTGTTCCCACTGTTAGGAGTTCCACCAAGCTACACAACCCTAACATATATTCAGAGGGTCTAAGTCAGACCCATGCAGGCTCCCTGATTGACAGTTCAGTCTCTGAGAGCTCCTATGAAGACAGGTTAGTTGATTCCATGGGATTTCTTGTGCCCTGGCTCAGGAAAGCTATTCTTACCAAGGTGATGGCAACTGGAGTACCATCAATGAGATGTAGCATCATAGAAGCCTTGAATATTTCTCTTATGGTCCTCCTTGTTTCCTGGCTTCTCTGGGTTTGTGTATTGTAGGCTGATTATCCTTTGCTCAGTGTGTAATATCTACTTATGAGTGAGTACATACTGTGTGTGTCTTTCTGTGTCTGTCTGTGTTGCCTCACTCAAGATGATTTCTTCTAGTTCCATCCATTTGCCTGCAAATTTCAAGATGTCACTGATTTTTACCACTGTGTGTACCATGTTTTCTTTATCCATTCTTCAGTTGAGGGGCACCTAGGTTGCTTCTGGATTCTGGCTATTACAACTAATGCTCCTACGAACATAGTTGAACAGATGTCCTTGTGGTATGAGTAGTCATCTTTTGGGTATATGCCTAAGAGTGGAATTGCTGGGTCTTGAAGTAAACTGATTCCCATTTTCCTGAGAAACCCCTATACAGATTTCCAAAGTGGGTGTACAAGTTTGCAATCCCACCAGAGACATACATGGAGCCCCCAAGAAGGGGAAAGGAACAGGATTCTTCTGAGTAAATTGGGAATGTGGGGAGGGGGCAGGAAGTAGGAGAAAGAAGAGGGGAGGAGAGGAGCAGGAGGGGGAACATGAGGGGTCAGGAAGATCCAGTTGGGAGAAGAACAGTAAAGGAGAATAAGGAAAGAGATACCTTAATAGAGGTATCTGTTATGGGCTTAAGGAAAAATCTGGCACTAGGGAAATCTCCAAGGATCTACAATGATGACCCCAACTAAGAAACTAAGCAATAGTGGAGAGGCCACCTTAAATCCCCTTCCCCTATAATGATATTGATGACTAACTTAAATGCGATCAGAGTGCCTTCACCCAGTAGCCAATGGAAACAGAAGCAGAGATTCACAGCTAAGCACTGAGCTGAACTCCTGGAATCCAGTTGTAAAGAGGGAGGAGTGATGAGCAAAGTGGTCAAGACTATGCCAGGAAACCTACAGAAACAACTGACTTGAGCAAGTGGGAGTTCATGGACCCCAGAGTGACAGCTGGGGAATCACCAAAGGCCCTCTGAACCTGGGTGTCAGTTCGGAAGCCTGGGCAGTCTATGGAGCCTCTGGCAGTAGAACCAGTATTTTTCCCTTGTGCATTTGACTAGAAAAATAAGTGTTACCCTTCTTCTTCTGCCCTGCTCAGGGGCACCTGAGGCCAGGGGACTGCTCACTGTGGATCCCAATTTGGTAGGATCCAACACAACTAGAGACTTCCAAGTCCCTGGAACCAGTCCAGCCTCCATCCACCGGACTAGAGACTGCCAAGGCCCAGGTACAAGTCCTGTCTCCATCCAATATCAGAGTATTGGATCTGTTTGCACCTACAAGAAGGGAACGTTGGTCCTGTACCCACCAGGAGAGAGACTCCTTCTACACCCACCCAAATAAAGGATGAAAAGAAGACAATATAAAAACACATTCAAGAACAGAAATGGAAATGGGAAAAAAAGAAATGGAAGAAAATACAAGAAATCAACAAATCTCTTAAGGAAAGCCATGAAAATACAATCAAACAGTTGAAGGAAACAATTCAGACAGTTCAAGACCTGAAAACTGAAATAGAGACAATAAAGAAAACACAAGCTCTTTGTCCTACAGCTACCACCCGAACCTGGGGTAAGTCTGGGCGCTACACTGCCCCCAATCTCCCCCATCAACCCCTGCTCACTTCTGCCTGACACCCCCCACACCATACTAGCAAGAACTAAAAAGCCCAATGCAGAGGATAAAGAAGAGATGGATCTTAAAAATTATATTATAAAGATAATAGAGGCCACTAAAGAGAAAACAAGAAAATCCCTTAAAGAAATAAAAGAAAAAACAGGCAAAAATTTCATGAAATTGAGGAAAAAACAAACCAAAAAATTCAAGAAATAAACAAATTTCTTAAAGAATGATAAAAAAGCCAAGAAAAAACAACCAAACAAGTGAAGGAAACAATTCAAACAGTTCACGGTTTGAAAGCACAATTAGAAACAATAAAGAAAAGGGGGACATAACAACAGACACTGAAGAAATACAGAGAATCATCAGGATTCTCTTTGAAAACCTGTACTCCACAAAATTAGAAAATCTAAAGGAAATGGAACTTTCTCTGGATATATCACTTAACAAAATTAAATCAGGAACAGATAAGCAAGGCAAATGGACCTATAACCCCTAATGAAATAGAAGCAGTCATCAAAAATCTACCAACGAAAAAAAGCCCAGGGCCAGATGGTTTCAGTGCAGAATTCTACCAGAAATTCAAAGGAGAGCTAATACCAGAACTCCTCAAATTGTTGTATACAATAGCAGCAAAAGGGACATTGCCAAGCTCTTTTTATGAGGCTAAAATTACCTTGATACCCAAGCCACACAAAGACACAATGAAAAAAGACAATATATCTCCTTAACATCGATGTAAAAATTCTCATCATAATACTGGCAAATTGAATCCAAAAACACATCAGAGAAATCATCCACCATGATCAAGTTGGATTTGCCAAGGAATGCAGGGATGGTTCAACTTATGAAAATCCATCTTTGTAATCCACCATCTAAACAAACTGAAAAAGAAAAACCACATGATCATCTCACTACATGATGAAAAAGCCTTTCAAAAAATCCAACATCCCTTCATGATAAAGGTCTTGAGAGACCAGGAATAACAGGAACATACATAAACATGATAAAAGCAATATACAGCAAACCAACAGCCAACATCAAACTAAATGGAGAGAAACTCAAGGCTATTCCTCAAAATCAGGAAGAAGACAAGGCTGTTAACTCTCTCCATATATCTTCATTATTGTACTTGAAGTCCTAGCTAGAGCAATAAGACAACAAAAGGACATCAAGGGGATACAAATTGGAAGGAAGAAGTCAAACTTTCACTATTTCCAGATGATGTGATAGTTTACATCAGTGACCAAAAAAGAAACTCTACCAGGGAACTCCTACGGCTGATAAACACCTTCAGCAAAGTGTGAGGATCCAAGATTAACTAAAAAAGTCAGTAGTTGTACTATATACAGAAGATAAATGCTCTGAGAAACAAATCAGAGAAACATCACCCTTCAAAATAGCAACTAACAGCATAAAATATCTTGGAGTAATACTAACCAAAAAAGTGAAAGACCTGTACCATAAGAAGTTTGAGTCTTTAAAGAAAGAAATTAAAGAAGATACCAGAAAATGGAAGGATCTCCCATGTTCTTGGATAGGTAGGATCAACATAGTAAAAATGGCAATCTTACAAAAAGCAATCTACAGATTCAATGCAATTCCCATCAAAATCCCAACACAATTCCTCATAGGCCTTGAAAGAACAGTACTCAACTTCAAATGGAAAAACAAAAAAACCAGGATAGCCTAAAAAACCCTGTACAATAAAGAAACTTCCAGGGGCATATCCATCCCTGACTTCAAGCTCTATTATAGAGCCATAGTCCTGAAAACAGCTTGGTATTATCAAAAAGATAGACAGATTGACCAATGGAATCAAATTGAAAACCCTGATATTAACCCACACACCTAAGAACACTTGATTTTTGACAAAAAAGCTAAATTTATACAGGGGAAAAAAGAAAGCATCTTCAACAAATGGTGCTGGTATAACTGGATTCAGACATGTAGAAGAGTGCCAATAGATCCATATCTATCACCATGCACTAAACTTAAGTCCAAATGGATCAAACATCTCAACATAAATTCAGACACACCTCCTAGAAGAGAAGGTAGGTGGCACCCTTGAACAAATTGGTACAGGAGACTGCTTTCTGAACATAACACCAGTAGCTCAAATATTGAGATCAACAATTAATAAATGGGACCTCCTGAAACTCAAAAGCTTCTGTAAAGCAAAGGACAAGTCAACAAGACAAAATACCAGCCCACAGATTGGGAAAAGATATTCACCAACCACACATCCGACAGAGGGCTGATCACCAAAATATACAAAGAACTCAAGAAACTATTCTTGAGTTCACCAAACAATACAATTAAAAAGTGGGGTACAGAACTAAATAAAGAATTCTCAACAGAGGAATCCAAAATGGCTGAAAGACACTTGAGAAAGTGCTCAACATCCTTAGCCATCAGGGAAATGCAACTCACATCCACTCTGAGATACCATCTTACTCCTGTCAGAATGGCTAAAATCAATTACACCAATGACAATCTGTGCTTGAGAGGATGTCGAGAAAGAGGAACTCTCCATTGTGGGTGGGAGTACAAACTTGTACAACAACATTGGAAAGCAGTATGGCAGTTTCTCAGGAAAATGGGAATCAGTCTACCTCAGGATCCAACAATTAATTGCTTGGGCATATACCCAAAGAATGCACACTCATACAATAAGGACATATGTTCAACTATGTTCACAGCAGCATTATTTGTAATAGCCAGAACCTGGAAACAACCTAGATGCCCCTCAACTGAAGAATGGATAGAGAAAATGTGGTACATTTACACAATAGAGTACCACTCAGCAGGGAAAAAAAAAAAAAAAACAATGGAATCTTAAAATTCACAGTCAAAAGGATGAAACCATCCTCAGTGATGTAACCCAATCACAAAAAGATAAACATGGTATGTACTCACTCATTTTTGATTTTTAGACATAGAGCAAAGGATCACTAGCCTACAATCCACACTGCCAGAGGACCTAAGAAACAAGGAGGACCCCAAGTGAAGATTGCATTGTCCCTCAAAGAAGGTGATGGGGACAAGAATCCTTGACCAAATTGGAGCCCAGCGGCAGGGAGGAGAGTCTTCCTCCAGTTGCTATTCGAAGCAGTGACAGACACCCACAGCTAAGAACTGAACAATAATCCTGGAATTCAGTTGTGGAGAGGGAGGAGGGTTGAGCAATGGAGCTAAGACAGGGATGGAGAGACCTGCAGAAACAGTGGACCTGACCTACTGATAGAATGGAAACCCTAGTCATAAAGCTGGGGAAACAGCATTGGACCAAACCAACCCCTCTGAATGTGGATACCAGCTAGGAGTCCAAGACAGCCTATGGGTCCTCTAGCAGCCGAACCAGTCTTTATCCCGAGAGCACAAATGGACGTTGGTAGCACACTCCCTATGGAGGGATACTATTGCAGCCCAGATACAGCAAGGAAGGTCTAGGCCCTCCCCCAGACAGTGTGACAGACTTTGAAGGTCCTTGGTCGAGGGCCTCACTACCCCTGGTGAGGAGTCAGGGTGTGGTTTGGGGTGGGTTGGGTAGGGAACTTGGGAGGATGGTAGGGTGAGGGAATGGGGGGATGAATACATAAATATGAGTAATTAAAAATAAACAAAAGAAAACACAAACTGAGGGAATGCTGGAATAAAAAGAGTTGAGTAAATGATCAGGAACTACAGATGCAAGCATAACCAACAGAATACAAGAAAGAGATGGAAAAGAGAATCTCAGCAGTTGAAGATACTCTAGGAGAAATAGACTTATCCAACAAAGAAAATCTTAAGTTCAACAAATCCCTAACACAAAATATCCAGGATATATGGGACCCTGTGAAAAGACCAAGCCTAAGAATAATAGGCTTAGAAGAAGGTGAAGAAACCCACCTCAAAGGTGCAGAAAACATATTAAACAAGATCATAGAAGAAATTTTTCCCAAACTAAAGAAAGACATGCCAATGAAAATGCAGTAGCCTATAGAACACCAAATAGAGTAGACCACAAAAAAGGACTCCTCACCACATAATAATCAAAACAACAAACCTACAAAATAAAGAAAGAATATTTAGAGCAGCAAAGGAAAAAGGCCAAGTACCATATAAAGGGAAACCTATCAGAATTACATCTGACTTTTCCATGGAAACTCTGAAAGCCAGGTCTTGATAGATATTCTACCTATACTAAAGAGATCATGAATGCCATCCCAGAGTAATATACCTAGCAAAACTTTCAAATAATATAGATGGAGAAAACAAGATATTCCATGACAAAACCAGATTTAAACAATACATAGCCACCAATCCAGCCCTACAGAAATCTAAGCAACAGAGGAGAGGCTACCTTATATGCCCTCCCCTGATAATGAGATTGGTGACTAACTTATATACCATCTTAGAGCTCTCATCCAGCAGCTGGTGGAAGTAGAAGTAGACACTCACGGCTAAACACTGAACTGAACTGGAATCTAGTTGCAGAGAAGGAGGAGTGATGAGCAAAGGGGTCAAGACCAGGCTGGTGAAACCCACAGAAATAGCTGACCTGAATAAGGATTAGCTTTTGGGCTCCAGACTGACAGCGAGGAAATCTGCATGGAACTGATCCAGACCCTATGAACCTGGGTGTCAGTGAGGAGACCTCAGAAATCTATGGGGCTCCTTGTAGTAAATCAGTACTTATCCCAAGCATAGGAATGGACATTGGGAGCCCATCCCACATAGAGGAATACTCCCTGAGCCCAGACACATGGGGGTGGGCCTAGGTCCTATCACAAAGATGTGACAGACTCTGAAGAACCTCTATGGAAGTCCTCACCCTCCCTGGGGAGCAGATTGGGTATGGGATAGGTAGGGTGTTAGTTGGAGGGGAGGCAGGGGAGGAGAGGAGGGAGAGAGAACTGGGATTGACATATAAAACAATCTTGTTTTAATTCAAATAAAAAATGGAGGAAAAGCAAAAATGAAAGAAAAATAAGTGTCTTCCTGAAGCAACACCCCAGTGTTCAAAGTCAGTTTCTGTAGATTAAACACTGAAAGTTTTCAGAAAATAGGCTGCTACTGGGTGCATCAACTATACTTAAGGAGGTCCCTCTCCAGGTGTACTTGGCCAGAACAAAATGGACTCCCTCTCCCTCGAACCTTCTGCCCTCTCTGCATTTTGTTTTGTTACGTTATTTTGGTTTTCATTTTTGCTTTTGAGAAAGAGGAAGAAAGAGAGAGTGATAGCATGAAGTGAGGTGGATAAGAAGGTGGGAATGATATTGGAGGATTTGAGCAGGGAAAATAATTAGGATAAAATATATTGTTCAAAAATTAAATAACAAATGTCATAGAAGATGATCCTTCAAGTAAAAAAATGAAAAATTGTCTTGTAAACTTCTAAAATCCATGAATTAATAATTTAAATGGGAAAAAGACATTTTTCTGTAGCATAAAATATTAATGTCCAGAAGTTATTTAATATTAGATATCTGAACTTGATTAGATAGTTCAATTTTGCTATCCTGATCCCAGGGGAAAAAAAACTATTTAAAGAAATGAATTGTTTCCACTAATCCTTTCTTTATTGCCATGTTTTCTTTTAAAGCATTTTAGAAAAGACTTTCAGTCTTTGGATGCATGCTGAGACTGTCCTGTGAACACCTCTGAGAATCTGGGCTCCAGAACAACTTGACATATGTCAGTCAGGAAAATGATAGGCTGCCATGATTTGAGGACAAAACCAATACATTCTCTTCAGGGAGTGGCTGGATGTTGCTTTATACTGTGTTATTGTCTTTGAGTTCTAGTTAACTGTGCTCTCTGGCAGGAATGGTATTGGACTAATAAGGGATTTTCCACTGTTAACATTCATGTACAAGTTCAGAGCCAGGGGCTTTGTTTCCATATTACAATGGAAACTACATAGCACCAGGGCACTTGTCAACAAAAGAGACTCTAAAAGGAAAGGTCACAGAAGTTTCAAGTGGTGTCCTGTAGAAAATAGTTACAAAATTAATATAAATATCAAATAAAGTAATGTTGATTGCCTATGAAATAGACTGAGACTAGAACAGAGACAGTAAAGAATATGCACACACTAAATATGCAAGGTGGGAGGCATATCAGAAGAGGAAACTCCCCATATGAATACATTACTTGATCATATTTAGTGTTATGCTGGGGGAATATGTGGATAAGCATTTAGAATGAATTCCAGTTCGATGACTTGGGTATGTGTAATGGAGCATGATTTATGACACATGTCGATTAAGGCCTTTCAACTTGACATATGATTATTGATGATAATCTAGCTATTGTTCCAAAGTAAACACGCCTGGTATTGTGCAAAGTTCAAAAGTAGTTATTTTATGGTATATATGATGGTCTCTTAAGATCATTTTCTGAGAAATTTTACTTAGAGAGAGAACGAGGTAACAGCCATAAATATGATTATTATCTGGGCTATGGGCTAAAGATTAACATGATGAATCGATAATATGACAGCATGCAGAAGAAAGACTTTTAAAGAGATAAATTAGAAATGCGTTTTGGTGTCAATCCAGTATGTTTAGAATCCTTTCAAAAACCAAGAAATAAGGACCCTTATAACACAGACAGAAGGACTGCCACATAATGATACAAAAGGTGGCCATCTGTGCAGGAAGGAGAGCGACTTCTGTATAATCTAAATCTGTTGGCTTCTACCTTGAATGTTTAGGCTTTGGGAACTACAAGAAAATGTATATTCTCATTCAAACCATTCAATGTGAACTGTATTATGTCAGCCTTAGTAAACTAATAAACTCCCCCAGGGTTCTTTTCCAATGATATTTGTGTTACCAAATTGGGTTTTAGGAAAAAGAAGAGTCTAGGGAAAATATAGAAAATCATTTTCAGTATCATGTACAAGTAAATTATCTTGAGGGGAAATAAAAGAAGGAAATTATAGTGACTTTATGGAAGGTGTGGCATCTGGACTCTCTGGATATCATGGTTTCCTTATAGCTAAAAAAAAAAAAACCCTGAAAACTTCAGTAATATAGAAAAAAAGTATACTGAAATACACTTGGGAGTAGGGTCACAGAAAGAATACTCTGCAGGTAAAAGCAAGGTGCCACCAACTTGATTACCTGAATTGGATTCCTCATTATCTCACAGTGGAAGGAGAGAACCAACTACAAGTTGTCCTCTTATTTCTACACATATGACATGACATATGCACCCTCCACATATATATGGAGGGATAAATAAACAAATAAAACATATACTGTCTATTTCGTAAATATGTTTACAAACATGTTTACATATATGATACACATACAAGAATGCACACACGCACACACACACAGTCTACTAATATGTAAAGTTTACATAGATCTTCTTGATCTGTGTAAAAGGAGACAAGCCAAAGATCTCACTCCCAGAAGCACATATTGGTTAGAACTTTCTGGGGGGAATAAACCAAGCTCAAACAACATCTTAAGATCTTAAAAATATTGCCAACTGACAAAATGTGTTCATTCAGTAAATAGTAGGTTGCCACATGGCAGGAATGATAATCACAGAAATGGATAAATTTTAAATATTCATGGCCAAGTGTGTTGTTTCCACACTTGTGCATGAAACATGTTCAATTGTTCCTTCCAATCAATGAAAGAGATGGCCTGCAATGGCTGAGATAAAATTTAGAAACAGAAAAATGCACATAGTAAAGGGCTTCACTGTATTTGATAGTTCTGGATGAATTTTTTCTGAGTGTGAAGCTATTAAAACTAAAACTATTGTAAAAATCATCTTTCAGTTATACAATAATACTATAGTATGCTTTGACATTCATCTTCTTCAAATCAACTTAGCAAAGTTCTTATGAACTCACAGAGATGAGGCAGCAAGCATGAGGCCCACAAGGCCCACAGAGCACCAAGTGCTCTGCATATACATTATAGCTTTAAGCTTAGTATTTGGCTCTCTGACTCCTGTGACTTCTCTTGCCACTCTTTTGCTTCTTTTGGTTTACTTTGTCCAATTTGAATTACCATTTTTTTAAAAAAATTGGTCTTATTATGTTTTATTTTGTTATGTTAGGTTGTTATCTCTTAGAAGCCTGCTTTTTTCTAATAAGAGCAGTAATGGGAGTGGGTCTGGATGGCTGAAGTGACAGGGAGGAACTGGGAGGAGAAGGGGAAATTGTAATCTAGATATATTGTATGAAAAGATAATCTATCTTTTATAAAAGGGGAAGATTTTATATAAGTCCTAATTAGTTAATTCAAAATTTGCCTCAGATCAAAGCCTTGTATATAGTTTTTTCTAATGTAGCAAGTAAGACTCGTATGATGGGGAATGTTCTTCTGTGTATGTTTGTCTTATTGGTTGATGAATAAATTAACGATTGGCCAGGCAGGATGATAGGTAAGACTAGGAGACAAGGTAGATTCTGGGAAGTGTAGGCAGAGAGGAGTCATCATGTGTTCCCAGAAAGTGACTTCTTGCCTGTCTGTACAGACTGCCAGACCTCTATGGTTAGCTAGTGTGAAGCTACATTCTCTAACGCCCAGACAGGCTTTTATTTGCTCAAGAAAAATATCACCACAGGAGCCTGTCCTGGAACTCGCTATGTGGACCAGGCTGACCTCGAACTCACAGAGATCCGCCTGCCTCTGCCTCCCAAGAGCTAATATTAAAGGAGTGCACCACCACTAACCAGCCTCTAATTTATTTTATAGAACTAATGTGTTAGTATTTAGTCAGTCTTCTGTTATGTAATATCAACCCAGCTGAATAAGGGATTTGAAACTTAAGTGAGAAAAAATAATGCAAATCCCTTTAATGACAACAGTCACACAGACTTATAAATTTTGGCTTGAATGTATTAAGCTATGTCCCATTTCCTACAGTTTGGCTATAAGCTCTGTGTGTGTGTGTGTGTGTGTGTGTGTGTGTGTGTGTGTGTGTGTGTGTGTGTGTGTGTGTGTGTGTTAGCCATTAAATCAAGATCTTACTCCAGATATTCACTCTGCAAATGAATATTCTCACCCTCTGTTCTGTCCCTGCTTCTGTGAATCTCAGAGTGTACTGGTATTCCAATCTCAGAGTGTACACATATCCCAGGTCTTCCTGACTCTGCCTCATGACTGCTGGGGTCACAGGTGGTTACAGTCATCATGTTTGAATGATGAAAATTCTTCACTGACTTTGAAATTTTTCATCTAACAAATAAGTGAGTCACTGTCATTTCTTGAAGTCAAAATTATAAATCTAAGTCTGCATATTTTACTTTGCAGAGAAATCTAGTCCGAGTAAATCCAATGCATACACAGCATTTAAACTTACAATTATATATTTGTAAAATGTATGTGTAGAAATAAAATACTACAGTGAACTTTCTGTCTTTATGAGGAATGATAGATACATCTTCATTCTGTGCCAAGCTGAACATGTCTGCACTCCTGACTAATTGCTCATTTTGGAATTTATCAGGTGTTATCTATATGATCTCCACAAATGTACAAACACTTTATATGCTGAAATTTTCACTGCAAATAAATTATTCAGCTGCTGCATAGTTGAAAATACACTCGGTTACTGGAAGCAAACTTACAAATAGTTGCTATTCTTAAGGAATTCATACGGTGTTTTGCTCTTTTATCTGAAAAGTTTATTTAAAAACAAGCAAAATGTTGTTATTCAGATTTTGACAGAGCAATAGAAATAGTCACTATCGCTTGCATTTTACCAGAGACTAAAATGCCAGCAAAGGAATGAAAAGCTTTAGAGAGGCAACAAGAGACACTCTGGTGTGGCACAGGGAAGCTGTAGGTTGGCAATAGGTTAGGTATTCATATCTGTCTTTCTCTGAAGAACATAAACGTTAAAAATTGGGGCAAAAATTGTGGTGACTTTCAGGGCATGGACTTAGACAACTGTTATGGGTGAAATCCTGTAGTTTAAAAGAAATATTGCCTTGACCTTACCTAAATCTTATTTGCCAAGAGTAGAGAGTGTCCACGCCTTTAATCTCAGCACTCGTGAGGCAGACGCAGGTGGATCTCTGTGAGACCGAGGCCAGCCTGGTCTCCAGAGCGAATGCCAGGATAGGTTCTAAAGCTACACAGAGAAACCTTGTCTGGAAAAGAAAAATAAAAGACTATAGTGTCTTCCTAGGCTGGTAACAATAGAGGATGGGTTGAATCACAGAGCATGGTGCAGATTGTGTTGTATTTTTGCTTGCTTGCTTGTTTTGCTTTCTTTGTTTTTTTGTTTTGTTCGGTTTTGGCCTTGCAAGTACTTTGAGGGTTTTCTGTTTAGGCTTTTCCCGGTATCAGTTCTGTTGTTGGAAATGATCTCTTGTTTTAAGAGCTTTACATACATGTGTTTGTTTAAAAATGTGGATTATGCATATTTGTGTGTATGTGTATGTGTGTATATATATATATATATATATATATATATATATATATATATATATATAGTGCTTCCTCTAGTAACATTAGATATACTAAGATGAGATGCTATAGAACTTCCATTGTTCTTTTATCCATAATCAGCTGTCAGTGGATTATAAAAACTTAAATGAAGAATATCTGGATGGAGACTTCAAGACTCAAAGTAAATGGTTGTAATTATTATTTGGGTATTATTTAAAATTAACACAATTCTGTCCAACCAAAAGTACTATGTCGCTGGACAATGGGGGTACATGTCTTTAATACCAGCACTGGGCGCGGGAGGCAGATGCAGATAAATCTCTGTGAGTTGGAGTTCAGCTTGGTCTACAGAGTGAGTTAGAGGACAGGCAGGACTGTTACACAAAGAAACACTATCTAGAAAAGAAAAAAAATTCTTTTTCCTGGAATCATCAAAATCGATATACGAATAGCCTACTTTTCTTAGCAAATAGGTAAGGATATAGAAGCCCTGAAACAGTAAAATGAAGGCCCCAAACTCAGTTCTCCATCTGGGGTTGTTTACAACCTCAGGAGAACTTGGGGTTTACAAGGACCCATTTGGAAAATTTTGGGCGTTAAGGGTAAAAATCTAAACGTTGCACTGTGAAGTGTGAGCCTAATTGCTACTCCATATATACTCTAATGCAGGTGGTCATCTTAGGAAACTGAAAACCCTACAGCCAATCCAGCTGAAACTCACAACCCACAACATTATGAGGAAAAATCCTGCAAGGATGCTATTGAATTTATTTTGTGTTGAGCATTTACTCCTTGGCATGAGGACCCACCATTAAGATTGTATCTTGGGTATCATTTATGTAACAGCTACTATCCAGATGTAAGTGAATACATACTGTATTTATCTTTCTACATCTTAGTTACATCATGATGATTTTCTCCAGTTCCATCCATTTGCCTGCAAGTTTTCATGATGTCATTTTTTAAAAAAAAAACATCTGGTTAATACCCCATTGTGTAAATGTACTACATTTTATTTATCCATTTTTCTGTTGAGATACATCTAGGTTCCTTTAATTTCTGACTATTATGAATAGAACAGTAATGAACACAGTTGAACAAGTATTCCTGAAGTGTCTTTTGGGTGTATGCCTAAGACTGATATTGGTGGATCTTGAGGTGTATAGATTTCCATCTTCCTGAGAAACCGACATACTGGTTTCCATAGTAGCTGTCCAAGTTCTTACTCACACTAACAGTGGACACATGTTCCTCTTATTCCACATCCTCACCACCATAAGCTGTCACTGTAGCCATTCTGACAAGTATGAGATGGAATCTCAAAGAAGTTTCTATTTGCCTTTCCTTGACAACTAAGGATGGACAACATTACTGTGTTTCTCAATTGTTTGAATTTCCTCTATTGACAATTCTGTTTAGTTCTGTAGCCATTGTTTACTTGGATTATTTGGATTTTTGTATCTAGTTTCTTAAGACGTTCAAGTCTTCTATTGGATATGGAGTTAATAAAAATCTTTCCATTCTGTACAATGTCATTTGTTTGAATGATGGTGTCCTTTGCCTAATAGAATCTTTTCAATGTCATGAGGTTCCCATTTATTAATTGTTGATTTAACTGCCTGTGCTAATAGTGGTTTGTTCAGAAAGTCTTCCCTGGTGCCAATGAGTTCAAGGCTATTCCCTACTTCCTTATCTGTCAGGTTAAGTTTATCCAGTTTTATGTTCAGGTTGCTGTTTCATTTGGAGTTGACTTTTGTGTAGGGAGATAAGGATAGATCTAATTGCAGTCTTCTACATACTGACACCCAATTTGACCAGCGCCATTTTTTGAAGACACTTTCAGTGTTCCAGTGTGTATTTCTGTCTTCTTTATCAAAAATCAGGTTCCCATAAGTTTGTAGATTTATTTCTGGGTCTTCAATTCAATTCCATTGATAAATGTGTCTGTTTTTACTTAAATTTTATTAATATGGTTTTGAAGTACAATTTAAATTGGGAAAGGTGAGACCTCCATCAGTTCTTTTATTTTTCTTGATTGTTTTTAGCTATGAAGCTGAAAATTGTCCTTTCAAAATCTGTAATAATGTTGCAATGTTGATGGGGATTTATTGAATTCGTGGATTGTTTTTGGTAGGATGGCCTATCTGACTATGTTAATATATACTACTGCTCCATGAGCATGGAAATCTATTTATCTTCTAGAATCCTCTTTGATTTTCTTTCTTCTGAGGCTTGAAGTTTTTATCACATTAAGTCTTTCACTTGCTTAGTTAGAGTTGCTCCAAGATATTATTTGAAGCTATTGTGAAAGGTGTTGTTTCCCTAATTTCTTTCCCAGTCCATTTGTCATTTGTATGTAGGAGGGCTACTGATTTTTGTGAGTTGATTTTGTATCCAGATATTTTGCTGGAAGTGTTTATTAGTTGCACGAGTCCCTCCATGAAATTTTTTAGGTTCAGTTATATATATTATTGTATCAACTACAAATAACACTGCTTTGACTTTTTCCTTCCCATTTCATATCCCCTTCATCTCTTTCAGTTGTCTTATTGTATAGTTAAGACATCAATAACTATATTGAATAAGTATGTAGAAAATAGACAACCTTATCTTGTTCCTTATTTTAAAGGAATTGCTTTGAGTTTTTCTCTATTTAAGTTTTTTTGTTATGAGCTTGCTGTAAACTGCTGTGTTTACGTATATCGTTGTATCACCAGTCTCTCTAGAACTTCTATCATGAAAGGGTGTTGGATTTTGACAAAGGCATTTTCTGGATTAGTGAAATGATTATATGGAGTTATTGTTTGTTTCTTTTTGTTTTTGTTTTAAGTTGGTCAATATGGTGGATAACATTTAGTCATTTTTATGTATTGAATTTCAGTATAATACAATTTTTGTTTCTCTACAGAAAATAAAATTGAAGGCCTTGACCATGCTAGATAAACATTTTGATTCTCCCAGTTCTAAAATTTAAATTTAAAACTTATTGAGAATATAATAGTGGTTGCCAAAGACTTGGCATATTAAAAAGCAGGGAAAATTAGAGCTTGACCAATAGATCTTAAATATAATTAGATACAAAAATTAAGTCTTGGTGCTCTTCTATGAATTGTAAGGATCATAATTAATGATAGAGTAACATTCATTTCAAAACCTTGGAGAAAAGTATTGTGAATAATTTACCACAATAAATGAAAAATATTCATGACATTGATATGCTTACCCCAACTTGACCTTTGTAAAATGTGTAGGTTATCAAAAATTTCAGGGAGTACCCTATAAATATGTATTGCCTTTATGTAGTAATTTTAAAAGCTGTCAATAGAGTTCTTAAAGAACTATTTGGAACAAGGTACATATGTCTACTTTAGTACCTGTAAACTTTACGGCATTTAAATACCAAGCATATGTTTCTGTTTTTAAAACTTGGCTTCTGAACTGAAGTGGGCTGTAAGTGGAAAATATACATATCAAAAATCAAAGATTTATTTTCTAGAAAATGGAAAACATTCTATTCATAATTTTAAGACAAGATCATGTTTCTAGCATTGGCTAGCTTAGAACTTGCTATATAGGCAAATGTGGCCTTGAACTCCTGGTGATCTTCCTTCCATTGCCTCCTTCCCAAGTGCTGAGATTACAAATATGAAGCACTTTGGCCAATTTCTCTATAACAATAAAATAAATTTATAGTGACTAGATATGGAAATTCTTGGATATATTTAGATCTTATACTATGTTATAATTAAATTTGCTTACCTTTTTCTATTGTTATTAATATAATCTCTGAAATATTTAACTATTTTTAGTTGACTCAAATTTTATTTCTTTAATAAGAAATTATTAAAGTTGTAGTCAAGGTCATTCCCCAATTCTGTGTATTCTCTATTGAATCCATCTCCTATGGGAGTGTTTTGTCTTTCTGCTCTGGTTAGTCTTTTGTTAACTTGAAAGAAGCTATAGTCATCTTGGAAGAAAACTCAGATCAGGGAATAAGAAGTCTTAATGAAAAAAATTCCTGACCCATAATGGCTTATTGTCATTTCTGGAAGGCATTTTCTTTATTAGTTATTGATGGTAGATCACCAAGCCCACTGTGACTGGTGTCATACGTGGGCAGGTGGTCATGGGTGATACAGAGTACAATCTGGGCAAGCCATGAATGCAGGCCTGTAAGCAGCATCCCTCCATAGTCTCTGCTTTAGTTCCTGCTCCCAGTTTCCTATCTCCATATCCTGCCCTGATTTCCCAAGTTTTTTGGCTATGGCATTTTATCACAGCAATAAAAAAAGGAAATAGAAACCACCTGCAATACACATAGCATTGAACAATACCATGAAGTCTAGCACACCTATATCCCTTATTCTTTAACTCCAAACCCATGACTGTACACTAGAAATTATTACTCATCCTGCTCCATTTGTATTTGTTAACACTCATTACAAAGGTTATAAGTCTACATCTTTTTAATTCTTTAATATATAGAATTATATCACTGTGGTAATTTGAATAGGAATAGCTCCCATAGACTGGTGTGTTTGAATGCTTGGCCCATAGGGAATGACACTATTCGAAAATGCAGACTTGTTGGAGTAGGTATAGCCTTGTAGCCTTGTTGGAGGAAGTGTGTCAATGTGGGGGCAGACTTTCAGATATCATATATGCTTAAGGTAAGCTTAGTGCACAGTCTCTTTCTGCTGCCTGTACATTAAGATGTAGAACTCTTAGCTCCTTCTCCAGCACCATGTCTACATACATACTGCAGTCTTCCTGCTGTGATGATAATTGACTAAATCTCTGAAACTATAAGCCAGCCCCAATTAAATGATTTCTTTTATAAGAGTTGTTATGTCATGGTGTCTCTTCACAGCAACAAAAACCCTAGGTAAGACCATCACTTTCCTACTCCCTTTCATCCCATCAGCCATTCCTGGCTATTCTCCCTCAAATCCTCCCCTTGTCCTACCACTCTCAATCTTACAGACTTTTTTTAAGCTATTGATACATATATACATATAATATATATAATACAACCTCCTGAGTGTATTAAGTGGGAAGGAAGGGAAGCAATACCAGTTAAAAACTAAAGGTCTTTTTTTGCAAAGTAAAAAATTAATTTATTTTACCAAGGGAATTAATGATGAATACATGAAATAATAAATAATGCTACCAGTTAGTGATGGAAGTTTTAAGTTTATTAAAGCAAAATGATTATTTGTGTTTTAAATTTTAATTTTCCCAAGTTCAGTTGCTTTAGTTCCCATTTAATGAAAAACAATAACAAAAAGTATAGAAGAAGAGATTCAAGGATTCCCAAACTAGTGATTTATTACTCCATTAAGTGTGGTCAGCCTATGCCAGAAGGGCTCTTCCAGTAATTAATGTTGTACTTATTTGCACATTATATCTAGAAGCATTGTTGGCTCAAAGGCCAAGTCGTTTAAATTCAGTTCAAAGGTCAGGTAAGGAAAGGGGTTGGTTAATGCTCATTATTATAACATGAATGGGTTAGAATTTTAACTCCTTTTTAATAGCCCAACCTCTGAATGAAGGAAAACGTCGTGTGTTGGGGGTGACTTTTAGAGTTCTTCACTGACTCCAAAGAAAATAAATGTCAGGAAATAAACTAGTTTGAAGCAGTGGTGTGGCAGTGTTGTTTATCTCAGTAAGAAGAATTCAGAGCTGTATTTAATTCAGTAGTTAGTTACTGGATGGCACCTGTGTGAGCCAGTAGTTTATGAGAAGATACACGTAAACAAACAGCCCTCAGCTTGAGATATGAACTCAGTGACTAGGGTGTGTTAGCAGGTACTTGAGGGAGCTGTAAACACCATGACAGTTGTTCATATGATACATTATTTTTCTACAGGTTAAGAGAAGAGATGAGATTCTGATGTCAATGATTGAAATATCTCTCCTTGTGACCTAAAATTAGAGGCCTAGTGAAAGATTAAATCCCTTATCTCCAGTGTCTCCAGTGTCATTTAGAAAAAAAATGAAGACATGGGATCCTAATAATTACCTGGGCTGAGATTAAAATTTCTAACACCACAGGTGGAGACTGAGCCTGACACTCAGCCTTGATGTGGATTGCTAATAATGTCCCACCTTATTTAGTTTGCTTAATTCATCTTGGAAATGTCTTTGGATCCTGTTGGGAACACAGAAGTCCTTGCACTTACAAATAAGTACTAAGGACACCAGGAATGTTAATCATACAGGATTGTCTTTTCAGTAATGGGAGGGATATATGTTTTTCCATCCAGAAGGCTGGGAATGAAGGTGGTTAATAACTGGGTGATTTAGTCTAGACATGGTGTTACAAATCTTTAATCCCAGCACTCAGGAGGTAGAGGCAGATGTATTTCTGAGTTCAAATCCAGTCTGATCTACATAGTGAGTTCCAGGACATCCAGGACTATACAAAGAAGCTTTATCTTAAAAAGCAAAAAATTAAAAAAATAAAATAAAAGCTTGGTGACTTATGCTATCTGCAGGGCCATGCCTACCAGTTCCGACAATCTGCACTAGAGGTGGCTAATAGCCCAAATGACCTATACATTGTCTGTGTGACCAAGACCACACCACATCCTTCCCTTAGTCCTTAAGTACATGTAGCCTATCTTGAGAACTCATCTTCTTGGAAGAAGTGAGATGTTCCTTGAGTTGAGTTTCTACATAAGTATGCCTCCTGTGCACAGGGGATTGTATCACAGGAGTAAACTTTTTAACTCTGCTTAAATGTGCTTACAAGAAACTGCTTTTGTCAAGGTCTAGACATTCCAGCCAACTTGGCTAAATTATGTTTATCCAGATTATCCAGATTTCATTTTGCCTCATGGAGATCCTGATTCTGCCAGCCCTGATAGGCACAGAGACCCCCCAACACACCACACACACACACACACACACACACACACACACACAGAGAGAGAGAGAGAGAGAGAGAGAGAGAGAGAGAGAGAGAGAGAGAGAGAGAGAGAGTTTTCTCAAGCTAAGAATGGATGGCCCAAACCCTACATTTTAATAGGCATCTGCCATTTGGTTTGTTCACGTGTATTCATTGTGTTAATGTTAGGACCACCTGTCCTGTGTAGAAATTATTAAATTTGCCACTAATTTTATGACAAAAAATTAATTTCATCATTTGAACAGGTGAAACAGCATAACATATATTATTCCCCTCAGACTTGTGTCATTTGTTCATGAGTTCCCTTCACTTGTGTTAAACTTTCACTGAGGCTTATGGAAAAGTTAGATAAGGAAAAAAATAACTAAGCACCATTAAAAACATCAACAAATTAAGGTGAAAAGTAATAATTGGCACAGCTGTTCTGCTGCGCTATTATTACATGAAATTTGGTTTGCTATTGTTTTGCTATGTCATTTAACAAGCTTCACCTGTGTACTCAGGGAAAGAAGGTTTTCAGTACAGTAACCAACTTCTTTTACTACCTCCCTCTCCCCTCTTCTGTCCCTCCTTCCCATTAGTCCCAGGAGCTAAAGCAAGAGGGTGTAATTTGAAGATTTCCTGTGTGATGAGTACATAGAGAATATTCAAACTATGCCTCTGCGCGACAAATTAGGCTCCTAAAATACAGTAGAGGCAATTTTCCTGAGAGTAATTTTGTTATTTGCAAGAATTGTGTGTCTTAGAACTCAGGAGCTCGGTCTTGATGGAAGCAGGAGAGAGTCCCATTCTTACAACAATGTACAAAGTACAAAACAGTGAACAAGATTAAAAAAAAAAAACTGCCATTGAAATTGTGCCTCAGCTGAGATAAGCAGCAAGAAGAAGGAAGAACTACCTCACCTCAGTAGAGCTTCATTTTCAAAGCATAAACATGAAAATCCTAATTATCATCTCGAAAAAACTGTCAGATATCTACATGAGATATATTAAGGAAAAGGAGATTGGGGTAAACTAAGCCAGAATCTGGGCATAAACACTATCAAATAAATGGCTTTCCCTCTCTTCCTTAGTAAGGACTAAGAATTCTATACTTTTTGTTTTGTTTTGCTTTGGTTTGGGTTTTTGGAGACAGGGTTTCCCTGTGTAGCCTTGGCTGGCCTTGGACTCAATTTGTAGACCAGGCTGGTCTCGAATTCACAAAGATCCACCTGCCTCTGCCTCTGCCTCCTGAGTGCTGGAATTAAAGGCATGCACCCACCACCACTGAGCAGAAATTTTGTATTTCTAACTGCGATGGACAGCTTGATGATTAATTAAGTGGGAGTAATATCTAACCTTATGGGAAATATCTATGCCATCATGCCATCAGTATTTTTCATCTCGGTCCCAGGGTGCTGGGTTCTCTACCACTGCACCTTCAAGAATGCAGAGAGAAGATCCTGGATCCCTTGCAAACCAGTGGTGATAGACACATAAATATTTTTTAATGTCATAGTGAGATGAAATCCTTTGGCATCTTTGGTTAGGGCAGAGTGGAACTGTTATGGGGGGTGGAGCAGTCTTTCAGTTCTGATCTTTTTTAAAGTATCTTTTTATTTTTATTTTATGTGTATGAGTGTTTTGTCTGCATATATGCGAGAGTCCATGAAGGTCAGTAGTGGGTGTTACAGGTGCTGGAGTTACAGACAGTTATGAGCTACAATTATGGTGTTGGTAAATGAGCCTGGATCCTCTGCAAAAACAGCAAATAAATGTTCTTACTACTGAGACATCAATCCAGCCACGTTATTATCATGTTGAACAAAAGAATTCAGTCAAGAGACATAGTTGAGTTGTTTATTTAGCTCCAAAGAGAAATTAAACTGGGCTGCCCCAAATTGAGAACCATCCTAGTAATTACTATGTAGTGCATTTTGAGTGGTTCATGAATATTTATGAGTGGTTTGTATACTCATGGCTTAAGGCAACACTTTTCTGTCCCAAATTATATTGGGCCAGATCTCGCTTTTACAATGTTGTCGTGGAATATTTCTTTACAATGCCTGAAGATGTGTTACTGTAATTGGTTTGATAAAAAGCTAAAACCATCAATAGTTAGGCAGGAGGTATAGGTGGGACTTCTGGACTGAGAGAGCTCTGGGAAGAATTAAAGGTGATCTTGAGCTGGACTCAAAGGGAACAAAACTTAAAGGAGGAGAGATAAAAGCTATGAGTCACATGGCAACGAGTAGATGATGAGAAATGCGTTAAGTTATGAGACACAGTGTGACATGCCTAATCTATAGGCCAAGCTTTCATAATTAATAATAAATCTCCACATCATTTTGTATGAGCCAGCTGCCCAAAGAAAAATCCATCTACACAATATTTCTTCCCTTCCCATGATACCCACTAAAGAGAAGGGATGTCAAAACCACAATGCAAATGATGTTATGCCATTAGGTCTTTTGAGGTTGAAACTCATTAGTATACATGTGGGAGAAAATGCCAGGGTACCTGAGTTTCAGATATGGAGATTGTTAAATCTAATAGCATCTTCAAGGATGTTTAACCACCAGGTGCACAGAAAATATCAGGAGACATAGCTACATAGATACAGCTTGTTTTCCTGTTTCCTTATGACCTGTCTCATGTCATTTAGTTCAAAACTTAGCCACCTTTATTAAATTTAAAACAGATCAATATAGTTTTATTCTTTAATGTCATCTACATAAAAATAGCTGAATCTCTGTAAAAATGTTTTACTGCCAGACTTACTTTATTAATGAAAAAGTTTCTAGTACTGAAGACAGAGAATTCATCAGCATTCAAGTCTTACTCATCATAAATAGACCTTACCAATTTCCCTGATTTTAAAGTTCTAACATATGATCCCATTAATCTCTTGTCTATTGCAATATGGGGGGATTTATTCATACATTTCCCTGTGTGTCTTACTAACTGGAGAACATGCCACCATTTTAAAAAGGTATGGATATACTATTTATTCAGCAAGGTAATATTGAAAATATAACCTGGCTTTTAGACTCTAATTTTATTATATTTTGACATTTATTTGTTGTCAAAGGCATGTCCTCAACTTTCAGCAAAACTGAGGACACAGATATTTCCTATCATGTGTTTCCTCTGAATCTTTAGTTCATTTTTGAAAGGCTGAAATGATAGCATTTAATACTGTTGGTGTTATGTTTAGTAAGAACTTACTCTAAAATTAATAAGCAACACCTGCGCTGTCTAACTTAACTACCTGGCAATTTCCAGTTAGAAATTCAATCAAATAGATGTACTGAATGAACTTTCATTTTCCATTATATGTGGAAAATTCAAGCTAACTGCTCAGATTCAAATTTCAATATGATCTTTTATATCAGAAAGCATTTATTAGTTTGTACATTGAAACCACTTAAAAATAAATATAAATGTGACCTGAAAAGAATGTAATACAATTTTAAATGTTATTGGGATAAAATAAATTATCTTTTTTTTTTGGTTTTTTGAGTTTTTTTTTTGTTTCTCTGTTTAGCTTTGGAGCCTATCCTGGCACTTGCTCTGGAGACCAGGCTGGCCTCGAACTCACAGAGATCCACTTGCCTCTGCCTCCTGAGTGCTGTGATTAAAGGCGTGTGCCACCATCGCCCGGCTCAAAATTATCGTAGTTAAAATTATATTTTAACATATGTTATAACATGTATCATAAGAAGTCATAATATTATCCCTTATTCCATATTATTTGCAAAAAACTCTGAGAATTGAACAGAATGGTCATAGTTTAATCAAAGAGAAAGAGGCAAAGAAGCATTTAGGTGACCTAGCTAGTTTCATTTAAAATTCATATTAGTTTATATACTAGTTTATTAAATAGTGATATTCTTTTATATATAGAGAGAAATAATACTAGTCACAAATGTGTTATGGTAGAAGACACAATGATGGGAAAGTATCTCATGAGAAGACGAGTTGAAGCCATTCTTCTAGTAAGCCCATCTAGACTCTGCTTCCTTAGGCACTCTAACCAGGCCACATGTGTTTCACATGAGCTATTTTTGAATTTCCCACTATCTGATAAATCACTCTACTTTTAGCAGGAAATCAGCTGGAAAACTGGCCTTCATAATTGAACTGCAGTTTCAACATTCTTTTGTGAAATCAGTGATCTCCTTCATTATGGTTAATTTCAATTATCAGGTCCTATTTTTCATGGTTGTTTAAAGGGGAATATGTTAAAAATCAACAGCTCTTGCACAGATTATGACTTCTAATAACAAGAATTTCTTGAGTTACAGAGACATGGGGAGTCAAGGAGAAGTCTTTTCGTGTATTCTTAGGTGAATTCTTTGGCAATTAGCCTCACAACATGATCTGATAAAATTCAGTGTTAATCAACTAAAACAACTTTTTGGACAGCATAATAACCTTTTACTTGTTTTTTTCATTATTTTTTCATTTATTTTACACACCAACCACAGTCTCTCCTCCCTCCTCTCTTCCCATTTCCTCCCTTCTGTCCCATCTATACCCTGCCTCATCCACTCCTCTATTCAGGAAGGGACAGTCCTTCCATGGCAGTCAACAAAGTATGGCATATCAAGTTAATGCAGGACCAAGCTCCTCCCCTTGTATCAAGGCTGGGCCAGGCATCCCAGCACGGGGAATGGATTTCTATACTTTTGGTTGTGAACCTAACCTTTAATGCCTAAGCCATCTCTCCAGCCTGGGGATTAGATTCCTAAAAGCCAGCTCATGCACCAAGGACAGTTCCTGACCCTGCTGCTAGGGGCTCTACAAACAGACCAAGCTACAAAACTGTCACACACATGCAAAGGGTCTAGACTTGTCCTGGTCAGTCTCCCTAGCTGTTGGTCCAGAGTCCATGTGTTAGGTTTTTGCTTAAATTAGAAATGAAGAAGAGGCACACAAGATGAGACACAAGATGAGACATATTAACTGCTTTATTATAGGCCTGGCAGAGTAGAGAGACTAAGAGAGAAGAGGAACAGGGTTAATGGCTGACCACCATGGATGGTCACCATAGAGAGGCAGAGAGAGCTTAAGAGAAGAGGCCGAGAGAAGAGGGGCAGAGAGAAGAGAAGAGGGGCAGAGAGAGCATAGGTGGGAGAAGAGAAGAGAGAGTAAGTAGGCAGGGGTCTGTATTTTAAAGGGGTCCTCTACACCTGCATGCAGACTTACTTCCCATAGAACCCTGCGCTGACCAGGGTACTCCCTGTGTGGATTCCACCAGGTAACAGGGCAGACCAGAATAATGCCTCAACCTTTCAATCTTACCTTTACTTATTATTAAAAAGGTGGGGTGTTAGACATGGCAGATTAAGGAGTAAAGGTATCAAATTCTCAAGACTGCTTCCTGCTGACATGGGGGGGACATTGACCATCTCTGAGGGACCTGAGAAAGTTTGGGTGCTGCCACTTCCTGGGTTGGCTGGTTGTTTCATCGCAGTCCAGGCTGTATGGAACTCCTGGCGCCTCTTAGACCTGGCAAGATTTTGGCAGAGTAGAGGACAAGGCTAAGTTTACAAAAATTTTTTTCTTAGGTCCTGGCACTTTAGGGGAAGATTGTAAGATGAGGGAAGGTTTCCCTGGTGGTCCCAACATGAGGGAATGGAGTCCTGGGACCAGGGAAAGACTGAATAATATTTATTTGGAGTGAATCTGACCTGTTTGGATCCAATTCAGCTCCCTGGAACTTACAAGAATCCTTAGAGTTTGTGGAAACATAAGAATTAGACACATTAGCAGCATATTTATACTAAAAACAACTTGGCTGAAAGCATTAACATTTTAAAATTGAAAGATATTTTTGGGACAATGAAAAGAATCTTAATGTTGACCTTGTAGTTATAATCATATAGTGGTATTGTAGAACTTTACTGACTATGAACAGTAGCATGAGAAATAGAGAATTTTGGGACATATTTCATTCTTAATGTCTCAACTCACTTTATCATCACTTAAGCCCTTTTATTCTCAGACCTTCATTACTTAATTCATACACCTTACATTGTCATCTTAGACCTTCTGTTCTCAGACGTTTATACCTTCCATTCTCAGACCTTCATAACCTGTATTTATCCACTGTGTTAGGCCTTTCCATCCTCAGACCTTTGTAACTACATTCCCAGACCTTCATACACTTTATATTGTCCTATCTTCACATAGATAAACCCTAAAATATCTGTTCCTGAACTCTGTTTTTGCTTTAAGCTGGCTGGACTACCAGTCGTCAAAAGCATCAGAGTTCTTGAGAAGGATAAGATTTTACCTGAATTAATGATTAAAGAATAACAGGGGCTTGCCAGCAGGACATTAACAGCCACCCCCAAGATCCTCCATCCATGATTTCAGGCATAGGACACCTGCCTTCTTGCTGACAGCATGTGACCTGTGGATTAGGGACTATAGGAAGACTGGTCTACCGTTGGCCCAAGCAACGTGGGGAAAGTCAATTCCACTGTCCTCTTGTCCACAGTACTTTGTAGCAGTTGAAGTGAAGGGCAGGATTGCTCAGTGACTAGGGTTGTCACTGACTCGAGATGAAGTTTCTTCAGTGCCCATCAGTCTTCTTGGAGGAAATGGGGTGGGGCCAGCTGTTGGCCTATCTCTCTGTTATAAAAAGTTTTTTTTTATTAAAACATTTTAAATGCCATGTTCTCTAGATCGATGAGCATTTGAGGGCTGTCTGTTTAGTATCTCAGCAGTTAGAGAAAAATCCCTTTTTGTAATAAAAAAGCTGTACCTTTGTAAATGGCTTACAGGATGAACTGAGTTGTATAAATATTTTGTTAATGTGAAATAGACCTTTATGATTTTAAATGTTCATCATCATTTAAAGATACATCACAATTTAAAAATATGAGACTTAGCACAGTTTAATTTAAGGTGCATATAGAGTTAGATAAGTATAAAGTTAAATTACAGGTACAGAGACAAGCAGGATTGGATAACAGTAAAAGGAGGAACCAGAATGTAATCTCTGATCCAAACAGACATGAGATTTAAAGGGACAGAACAGACTTAAACAGAGGACCCTGGAAAGGCACAGTATTCTATAAACAAGCCATGAGCAATAGGGCCAGTGAAAGAAGAAATCACAGACAAAAAAAAAAAAGCAAAAGAAGATCTGACAGCCAGGGTTTGCCTCACAGGCAGCTGGAGTGGGTGTGCCTACAGAGGGGTAATGTGGCCAAGATATCGGCCCCCAGGTTAGCCCACATGGCCAAAATGGCGGCCACCATAAGCTACTTTTTTGTCTGTTTGTTTATACCCGCCTTTTGGCTGCAACCAGAAAGGTATCGTATGCATTTCCCATGAATGAGGCAAACAAAATGGCAAAATCCACTCTCCAGAAGCTTGTCAGCCCAGAAGTGGTGCCAGGACCATGCCCGAAAGACTGATGGGGTTCTCAGCAGTCCTGGTACTGAGGAGGACCCAGTGGTCTGAAACAAAACACACCTCTGCGCACATGGGTAGGATTTGCTGAAGGAGGCAGAGAGAAGAGGAGCACAGAGTGGAGAAGAGGGGCAGAGAGGGGAGAAGAGGGACAGAGGGAGCATAGGTTGGAGAAGAGAAGAGAAAGTGGGCAGGGGTCTGTCGTTTAAAGGGGTCCTCTACACCTGCATGCAGACTTAGTTCCCGTGGAACCCTGGGTTGATCAGGGTACTGCCTGATTGGATTCTTCCAGGTAACAGGGGCAGGCCAGCATAATGCCTGAACCTTTCACCATGAGCACCCACTAGCTCATTCCAGTTGTCTCTGTGGCTCCCTGTGTCACAACCTTGGTCCACCTGGCTCTTAGATCCCCTCCTTCTTCTCTTCATCTGGACTCCTGATCTCAGCACAGTGTTTGTCTGTGGATCATTGCATCTGTTTGCATTATTTATTGGATGTGAAAGACCCCCCGGAAGGCTCAGGCCCCCAGTATCTCAGTCCAGGAACTCGGCCACACCAATCACCCGGCAGAGTCAAAAGCTTGATGAAAACTGCACGAGGCTTTATTATAGTTGTTTAACGAGCTAACCCCAAGTTAGGTAGGGTCTTTCATCCACCCACCATGGCAGATGGCTAGGAAAGTTGGCTCGAAGCATCTGCATAGAGATCTTATAGGGCAGCATGAGGGGAGTGTCTAGGGGTACGCACAGGCTCAGGATTGGTGTGCCTCCAGGCTTGGAGGGTTTGCCCTGTGTTGATTGGTCAACTGATTGTTATGGCCCATAGGCCCTCCCAGGGTGGTTGCTATGTTCTGTGCATCATTGCTGTGCACTTGTCCATAAAGCACACCCAAAGCCTTAAAGCATAGCACCACCAGCTAACTTCTAATTGGTTCCTTGCCATGAGGCAGGCATCTGACCTCCTAGTGACCAAGGCAAGGTCAGACAAGCATGTGTTTGGCTGTTATGGCTGCCGAAATGGGGAGCTGGTCCCTTCAGATGAAGGCTCTGTGATGACAATTATAGGATAATGCCAGTTCAGTTCAGGCACCCTCTTCACTATTACTAGGAGTCTTAGCTGGGGTCATCCTTGTGGATTCCTGGGAGGTTCCCTGACACCATGTTTCTCCCTAGCCCCTAAATGGCCCCTTTTATCAAGATATCTCTTTCATTATTTTTCCCTTACTTCCCACCCCCAGCCCAACCAACTGGGTCCCTCAATGTTGCCCCATTCTCTATCTTCTCCTCACCACCCCAATGACCCTCACCAGTTTACAATTCCTTTTAAAGCTAAAAATTATTGAAAACTTACAAAACAGACTTTGTGAAGGATCACTGGGTTCCCTCCATTCAGGAAATACAAGATTAGAGAAAGCATCCCTTATAAGACATATTTTTACAGACCAGTGAACAATTCCTCCACATCACTTATCTGTGGTAAAACAGAAGCCCCAGGGAAGTGAGTCCACTTAATTCTAGGGACCAGCATTGAGCTTCATTCAGTTTTAATATCCCACTTTTGCCTCAGAATCCAACAGAATACCTGGACAGACAAAATCATCCTTAGTACCAAAAAAATGATTCCATAGTACTAATACACATCCGTTGCTTCATACCAGCCATTATTTTAAAGGAGTGTTTGCAATTCCATCTCAGGTACTTTAATAAAGTCATACCCATAGTTTACATATATCGTGATAGTGTATATACGTTCGTTTTAAAACTGTTTCGTGTGGTATTCATAAAGGAGCTGTATTCAAGGTTCTTCCACAATTTGATTCATCTTCTTTCAGCTTTATGGGTGCTGCTGGTTTGATCTGCTAACCTAGCATCACTAATGCAAGTGATAATTGTAGTATGAAATCATCTTTAAATCTTCTGGTATATATTAACATTTCTCATTTATTTAATCACTTGGCTGTACCACTTTTCTTCTTTTAGTATAGTTAAATACTGGTGACCTTTTTTATTATAGTTTTAATATGAAGTCCAAGACATTATAATGGATTATGAATTTGTTAAAGGTAATATTACTTATCTACCTATATCATCTTGTTGCATTAGCAGAGACATAGCATAGTGACTTTATATTAGTGACTTGTTCCAAAATGCATATATTGATTGAATGAATAAATGGATTTCCTAGATACAGATTTTAGAGATTTACTTGGCTGAATTCACCTGTTCAAGGATTATTCCTATGGCTTTCTAAAGCATCAATGTAGGAAATGTAAAGCCCCTTATTCCAGTTACAATTTACTATTTCTGAGAACAAAGTACATTAGTGTCCCCACCCCATTTGTATGTAAACATAAAAATTGATTTGTCTTTCTGAAGAGGTGAGTAATTGGAATGAACATCTGTTCCCGAGGAACATCAAATGTAGACCTCCTGCTGTCAGAATAAACATGAAAAATGGAATGCAGAGAGCCAGCAATTTAGAATTAGGCTCCAGCTTCTTTTGAATGAGTTTTGAAACGTGGAATATTTTATGTTTTGTTTTCCATATTTTAAGGTAAGAAAAAGCAATATCTCAAAGTAGATATAGAGGGGTGGATGAAGCGATGGCTCGGAGTTTAAGAGCACTGGTTGCTCTTCCAGAGGTCCTGAGTTCAATTCCCAGCAACCACATGGTGGCTCATAGCCATCTATGATGGGATCTGGTGTTCTCTTCTGGCGTGCAGGAACACATTAATGCAGAATATTGTGTACATAATAAATAAATAAATGTTTCAAAACAGTAAAGATGGATTGTAGATAGCAAATAGCTATCCATTCTTGCAAATATTTATTATTATATTTAGGCAAAGTATAGAATGGTGCTGCCTCCTGTACTGTATAGTAACAAGAAAACATTGGATTTATTGATTATCTACTATTCTATGTCATTACAAAATAGGGAATGCTTTCCATTAACAAAGAAATCATGGCCTGTTCATATCACTTCTTATAATATCACATTTTCCCCATGAAAATCAACCTTTAGTTTTAAGATATTTTTTGGAAGATTGTGATGCTTAAATATATGCTCATCATTTCAATCTAAGGTGAAGAAAGAATGGAATTTTCTGATAAACTTACTGATGCAACTTAGAATTGAAATGCTATTGATACCCAATGTATATTTGCTCTAACATTACACAAAACCCAGAATATGTGCAAAAAAAGGAATCTAAAGCAAAAAGAGATCTTTTACTGTTAATCATTCCTTAGCTCTCTACTTGGCAATGTTGTTTTCAAGATAAAAATTATTTCATATGGCATTACACACTGAAGAAGCAGGAAGATAACATAAGATTCAGTGCTTACTTGTCACAGAATTAGGCCTTTTACTATGTGCTGTTGACCTGGCCCATGAAAGGCTCATGAGATCATGAACTTATTCAGGAAACACCTGAGTCCACACCCAGCCATTGTGCAAGTTCCAGAAGAGGAAGTGCTGTGAGAATCCTACTGTGATGTGGCAGGATCTTGAATAGTATTTATGGGTGTTAGAGTTCATCCAAGCACTGTCTGTCCATGTTTCACTGCATTTCCATTTATGGACTCCAGTCTGACAGCTGGGGAATCAGCATAGGACCAAACCAGGACTCCTGAACGTGGGTGTCAGTTAGGAGGCCTGGGAAGTCTATGGGGCCTATAGCAGGGAATTAGTATTTATCCATAGTGTCTGAATGGACTCATAGAGGGATACTCTCTCAGCCTAGACACACGGGGGAGGGCTTAGGCCCTGCCCCAAATGACTTGACAGACTTTGATGATCCTCCATGGAAGGCCTCACCTTCGCTGGGGAGCAGATGGTGGTGGGGGACATGGGAGAATGGGAAAAAGAGGGAACAGAGATTGTTATGTAAAATAAGATTATTTCTAATTTAAATAAATATTTATATAAAAAGAAATCTGCTAAACAATTATGTTTTAAGCTGAGTTACAAATAACTGAAGCAGATTATGAAATTCGTGCAGTCTTATTACCAAATGAAAATTTGTATTTTTATATACAATTTTATAGCTAAAAGTTACATAAAGATTTAACTCCAACAAAAATTCTCCTTATTCCATTTTCTTTCTTTTTATTAAATTAAAAATAGTTTTTCCATATAATATATTCTGATCCTTGTTTCTGCCTCATCTCTCAAATCCTCCCTACCCCCATCCATCCAACTCCATTCCTTCTAACTCTCTCTTTAGAAAATAGACAAATAGATAAACAAGTGAAAACAGAGAGTAAGAAGAAAAGAGGAGAAAAGGAAATATGCACACACACTCAGAAAAACCCATAAAAGCACAAAATTGGAAACCATATGAGCAAAAGACCACTAAGGGGGAAAAACACAGTAAAGCATTATGAGGAAAAAATTATCCAAAACTGCCATTGAATTCATTTTGAGTGTCTGTGTGCTGCATGGGCATGAGATCTGCCTTTTAAGTATGGTTTCTGTACCATTGAGACTCAATTAAAGAACAGTAATTTTACCTTGTGAATAACTGTCAGATGGAGATCATGTGTACTTCCCCTCTCAATTCTGGAATCCCCACCTGGTTGGACCTGTGCAGGCATGCCCTGTGCTTGCTGCCACTGTCTGCATTAGTTCATACTTGTGTGAGTGTTGTTTTATCTGGGGGAACACTGTTTCTGTGGTGTCTTCTATTCCCAATGGCTCTTACAACAATTCTGCATCCATATCTCTTCCCTGACCCATGAAGGGAGGTGTTTGATGGAGACCTCACATTTAGGACTGGGACAGAAATATAACATTAAAAATCAATGCCTCTTATTGATAAAAAGAGAAGATGATGCTTGCTTTAATTTAGTAGCCATTTCCCTGATAACAAAAAGTACTATCTTAGAATTCAGAATTGCTAAAATTGATCAAAGACTCTTTGCTTATCTCATTGAATCTGATGAGATTTTTACTTCTAAAACTATTCCTGATGGTATTTATTTTAATTAGTTTCTCACAGTCAGTCCATCAGTCATTTAGTGTTCATTAAATTTAAACAAACATCTGTTTGGAGGACATACCTAGAATTAAAGTTGACTCATTATGCCTAATTTTGTTACAGTCATAATATACAAACAAATTTTGGACTAGTTATGTATCATTTACTATTATAGATACTAGAATTATATGAGCTATTGTCAATTAACATGTAGGCAAGCTAAAATATCCTTAAAATTATTGTTTGTCTTTACAATTTAAAAAAATGACCTATTGGAGACTAGGCAAGAGACGAGTCCTGCAGACCCAAAGTTGCAGGACATCCAACAGCAGGATAACCAAGAGGAGTTCCAGTTAGGGCACAGCATTGATAGTGTAGCAGAAACCAGAGTCCTTGAACCAAACCAACAACTCTTTTCAATGAACACCTGCAAATAAAGACGTGTGGATAAAATTGTGTCGCACCACAGCGTCCATGATGAGATTGATTTTCATTTTTTTCTCTTAAAATTTATTTTTTGAGAGGGGCACTTGCAAGGACAGAGGGTGGATATGAAGGGATGGGAAAATGAATGGAATGGAGATGCATGATGTGAAGAACAAAGAATAAATAATAAGAAAAAAAGAAAAAAAATCCGCTTAGCAAAAAGAGTAGATATTGGCTTACTTTCTTACTCCTGGATACTCTTCTGCTATGCTGGCACTTTGGAAATAGAATGCAAAGTGGGCAAATATCCACTTCATGTACACAATGCCAAGTGTTTTCATAGAAGGAAGAACTTACACATCAAAACATTAAGCATATACTTTTTAAAAGTTGTACATCTGTAACATATTAAATAATATTCTGTTAACCTCTTACAAATACTTCCAAAGTTATGTCTTTAAAGATGGAGTTATATCAATAATTTTGCACTAGAAAGGAAGGTGGGGTGATTGAATCATAAAAACCACATTACTGGTGAATAATAATATGCATTCTTGTGGGATGGGAAATGACTGAGTATTTGCCACTTACACATTAAAAGACTTGACTATATGAACATTTCCTTTCCTCTAATGTCTTCCCTATCTCTGATGTTAGCTTTCTTTATCTTCCTTTCTTTTATTTCTATGACTTCTTCTTAGCCATTGAATCATTCTCTTCTTCACAGTGTAAACCTCCCCCTCTCTTCACTGTGGGGAGTGCTTTTCCTGCTATAATAGTTTTGTCAGCAGGCACTTTAGAAGCTGATCTGCCAGGTGTCCTTAATTACCATTCTGAAAATATATATTCAAGATCTCCTGAAACTTTTGTTACCATTGGTAACCATTTATGCTTACCATCTACTTTTTCAGCCTTATCACCTGTAAAACAGCTGTTTACCTGAATTTGATAGCTACTTTCAAAGACTATTCTCAGGAAATATTTCCTATCCATGGAAACTGCTAAGTATAAACAAACATAGATACCCTTCTAGAGGCAAGTTATGCTCAAAATATTGTTGGCAATATTAAGGCTACATTGTTTTGCACGATTTGAGGAAAATGTCTTAATTCACCCATCTTGTAAAAGATAAGTGGAAGCTTTTTTTATATGCATTGATCAAAAACCAGGAAACATACACTTATTTTTGTAGTATATAGGGTAATAGGCATCATTCTGGATGTCTATTATTTAACTCAAGTATTGGGTGGTCATTGTTTCTTCTTCTGCATGCTTGCCATTTTTCTATCTCCAAAGTACATAAACTCTTGTATTTTATGGTTTATTTATTTTTGTGACAGGGCCTCACTATGCTATCTTGGCTGACCATAAACTCACTTGGCACAGCCATATCTTATGGGAATGGCAAAAGTCTTAAAGCCAGCACAGCTGCTTTATAAACATCCGGCAAAACTGAGTCACATGACGGTCACCGTGCCACTTTCAGTTTTAATCTCCAAGTGTTGCAAATTTGGGGATCTTTTAATATTTGTACAACTTTGGGATGTTAGATGGATATGAATTTTTTATGAATCATTCATGCCTACTCCTAGGTGTACTGCTTCTAAGCTTCCCCTGGACAGTCCTGAACACATTACCCCTCCTACTTTTAGAGAGATAGCCGTATCTACTTGAAGGTCTTCCTTATGCCAGGGGTCTCTGTATGAGGCTGTGAGATATTTTTAAAACATCTGCCTCTGCACTTACTCAGGAACAAGATAATCAAAACAAAGTACACTTGAAAAGGCCAACAAAATTCAGTGGTCTGGAAGAGTTGTCCACAGATAAAATTATAAGGCTTTCCCTACTATATACTCAGTAAATTATGTGGCATATACAACAACAAAGTTAGATAAACTGAAGTTACCTCTTCCCTACACAGGGAATTATATTGGTGGACATATAATGATGTGGAAATATTATGAAAGAATGTGGTGTCAGGACCACCCTTTCTTAGAGAAGTTAGTTCTTGTAGAACCACTGTGATGACATATGACCAAGGAACAAAAGAATTCCAGGATTAGACATATAAATAAATTCTATAAAGACATAAAATGTAACCATTGCCTTAGGGAAGAATTTGAATAACCACTGCAGCAGCTTTGTCCTGAAGACATTTCTTGGACACTCCATCCATTAATAGTGTACTGCTAATGACATGGAAGGCTACCTGAGCTGGCTTGGGGGTTTACTTTCCATCTAACATTCATGAAGCCACGAGAGCTTCCAGCCTGAGAACAAGATGTCAGATATCTGTAGATTCTTAAAATCTTAACGTTGGAGTTGGTGAGTAAAAATCATTATAAAATATAACTCTTTATCAATGATGACAAAATGAGGGGAAATGATTATAAAAGATAACTGTTCCATCACAGTTTATCAATGATGACTAAACATATAATCACAGACATGAAAGAGAAAAAATTAAACACATGTCCAAAAACAGTAATTTAATGATCTGTGTTCTGCCCAACATGAATTTATTCTAGCTTACTGAATCTGTATAAATAAAGAAGCATTCTGTGGGGGAGTCAGTCAGGCTGAAAGATTCTCACCACCACTGTGACCTGACTCAATTTCTCCTTCACTAACCGCTTACCTCCTCTCTGAGACCTGGCCACCCAACCCATTGGGGCTACCTCCCAGCACTCACTATGTAGAACAAGCTGGACTTGAACTTGTAGAGATCAATCTGATTTTTCCTTCCCAGTATGAGATTAAAAGCACATACCACCACACTCAGCAAATACACTTTAGTAACCCCTTATAAAATTACCAATGGCATATAAAGGTAATTTAATATCCTGAGATGCTGAAGAATTATTACTCCCTAAGCCATCACTTCCTTACAAAATATGTCGATATTAGTTTATTCATTTATTTACCTAGAAAATATTTATTTGGTGTTTATGCCAGGAAGTATACATGCTGACAAACACCAGTAGTGACCCTGATTGTCTTACTGGAGTCTCTATCAAGATGAATATGTGTTATATCTAGACAAAGGGAACTGTGTGGTGCTAAAAAATCTTAATATTAGGGGTTAGTGAAAAAAAAAGATTGGCCAAATAAAACTGAAGCTGGGCCCTTAAGTCTGAGTGATAGATATGAAGATCAAGAAGAGGAGAAAAACATCTTCAATAAAGGTAACAGGTATCTTGCTACACATATAATTAGACAGGAACACAGTCATTCATGTAGCTGTAAACAAGACTGATGGATTGCCTGGGGTTAACTGAGACTAAAGAGATAGCAAGGAGTTAAGCTACACCCTAAAAAGGGTTTAGTTTCATGTTGAAATGGTTTATCTGGTTAGAGAAATATGCATTAGTGAGATGATATGGAATGCCAGTCCAGATAGGAACAAATTACTTCTAAATTGAAGACACAGTACAAGATTGAGCTATCACAAAGAGTGCAGGATGTTTAGTCTTAGGAACTTTTTAGGAATTAGTCACCTAGACTTATTGATAGGCTATGCATAAAGGAAGAGGTAGTGATGTCAGTCATGACTCCTGGTGTTCTAAATGGTATTTCAGGATATTGACTGACACATTTTTTAACATACAATATTGGGACTATGCATATTTGGGATAGGAGGAAAAGTCCTATTTTTTTTAATACTTTTTGACATGAGGCTAACCTTCACACAGTATTTAAACCAGGAAAAATAGGCACCAAAAATATTAATTGAAAACAGCAGCAACAAATAATAGATAAGGATGTACATTTCAGGAGTGGGTGTGCTGACCATCAAATACCCAGTATAATCAGACAAGGTTGTTAGTCTATGTCTCCTATTGTTTCATTTAAGTATTTTATATTTTAAATAATGCTTTATCATTTTCTTTTGCTTCTACCTCAAATCTAGTAACAGTCTTTCTGTAAATTGAAATAAAATATGGAAATGTGCTTGAAAATATGCTTTGTACTTCAGAAACCTTTCATAATTGGGCTTTTATGGCTAGCTTAGTCCACTGGTTTCTTTTGGGACTTATTTTTATTTTATTAATATTTGCCTCCAATTTCTCTGTTACTCTTCTTTCTCTTTATGCATATGTGTGCACTCGCATGCACGTATGCACACAGGCAACTGCATGGACACACACATGCATACACACATGAGCACACACACACACACACACACACACACACACACACACACAAACACTCACAAAGCATGTCAATACTCTAGATATATACCTAAGTTTTTTCTTCTGGTAAGGGGGTCAGAACTTTTCTTTGTTCCTTGAAGACAATCTGCTTTAAAAGTATGGTGGTTTGAAAGAAAATGGTCCCCAAAATAGAGTGGTACCATTAGGAGGTGTGACCTTGTTGGAGGAAGTATGTCACTGTGGGTGTAGGCTTTGAGGACTCTTTTGCTCAAGCTTCCCTCTGTGTGAGAGTCATTTTACATCCTGTTGACTCTGTGTCAAGATGTAGGACTCTCAGCTCCAGCACCACCTCTGCTTGTGCTGGCATGCCAACATACTCCCCCCAAAATGATAATGGACTGAACCTCTGAAACTGTAAGAGATTCATCCCCATTAAATGTTTTCTTTATAAGAATTACCATTGTTATGGTGTCTTTTCATGGCAATAAAAACCTAACTGAGACAGAAGTTGAATATTGCTGTTGATAGGCCTGACCATGTCCTGTTTGGAGTAATATTGACTTTGGTACTTTGGGTTAGGAAAGCACTGGAATGCTTTAAGCACTGCTTAATGGGCCATACTAGTAGGAACATGGAAGACCATGTGTTGATAATGATTGGAAATGTTGGGAGTTGGCTCAAGAGGTTTCAGAGGAGAATTTTAGTATGTTGCCTAGTGATCATTCTTGAGATATTTTGGTGAAGGAAGCCTTATGCCCTAATCTGAAAAATCTGCATGAGAAAAAAGTGAGGAGTTTTGGATTAATTCCATTGGCAGAGAAAATTTCAAAACAGCCTAGTAATGACTCTATCTTGTGGATATTAGCAGTAACTCTAATGAAGATACAAATTGAAAATGAACAAGCTGAGCAAGAAAAAATAGTTGGAAAAAAAAGGGCACCAGAAAGTGGAATGAAACTAAATTCTATGTTCTTAATCCATTTATCTCCTTGAACATAGGCTGGTGGATCTCTGAGTTTGAGATCAGCCTGGTTTACAGAGCATATCTCAGGAAAGCCAAGCTTAGGCAGTGAAAGACAGGATGCTGGTGAAGATGAGATTGAACAAGGGGGGCATGGTCCAGTCCCAGCAAGCAGCAGAACTTGGCAGCTTCAGCTACATGGTTCTGGCTTTAGAGTTAAGGATGGAAGAAAAGAGTTATGAAATAAAGCCACTAAGACCAGGCATGTGTCATGGGTGTCCCTGAATAGAGGCCTAGTAGACCACCAATTATGTGAGCTGTGAAGTTGAAGCCTGGGTTGCCTTGCAGAATCCGAGAGGTTAGAGATGTCAGTGGTGTAGCAGGTAGCCCTGCTGAGGAGGGCTGCCAAGAGGAAGTGGAGTCATCCCACGAAAAAGAAGTATGTTGTAGTCAACAAAGCTGAACACAGTTGAATATATGAGAAGAATTTTGATACCAGACATGTAGCTGCAGAATTTGGAGTTTGCCTACCTGGTTTTTGGTCTTGCTTTTGTCCAGTATTTCCTGCTATGTTCCCTTCCTGACATGTTGGAATGTGTATGTATATCATGTGCCATTATATGTTAGAAGTATGTGATCTGCTTTTTTAATTTTGACTTTTTCCTGGGGGATTATAGTTAAGAGATTTCCATGAGTCATAAAAGACTAGACTTTGAAACAAGTTTGAAATTGTTATAGATTATGGGGACTTTTGAAGTTGGACTGAGTGAATATTTTGCATTATGATATGACTATAAACCTTTGGGAGCCAGTGAGTAGAATATGGAGTAGAATATCGAGGTTTGAAAGAAAATCCCCCCAAAGGGAATGGCACTAGAAGGAGGTATGGCCTTGTTGGAGGAAGTGAGTCTTTTGGGGGGCAGGCTTTGAGGTCTCTTTTGTTCAAGCTTCCCACAGTGTGAGTCAGTCAATTTCCTGTTGTCTCTAAGTGAAGATGTAGGACTCTCAGCTCCAGTACCACCTCTGCCTGCATGCTGTCATGCTCCCTGCCATGATGATAATGGACTGAATCTCTGAAACTGTAAGTGAGCCATCCCATTTAAATGTTATCTTTATAAGAGTTATCATGGTTATGGTGTCTTTTCACAGTCTTGAAAACCTAACTAGGACAGAAAGTCCTGAGCTGTTAGTGCAAAAGCTTGGTAAAGAAGATAGGAGAAAACAGAATTCTTCAAATATATAATAGAACTCTGCTTTTTACCATGAAAGTTTGTTCGTATTCTCTTACTGTTTCATTCTACTCCACTGTCTCTTCTTTCCCCATGCCCCTTCCTTTCCTGTGCCTTCGTTGTGAGTTCTTGCCACCAATCATTCTCCAGCTCTTCACCCTTACCATATGGAACAGCACACAGAGCCTGGTTCATCTGTGTATTTGTGTCTGCCCATGACTCTTACACTACACAGGTTTTACCAAACATCAAATAAAATATTATATAACTATAGTCACAAAGGCCTTTCCTGGATTACAAAAGTAATCATGAATTTTAACTTCTATTACAAATTTTGTGCCTGCACACTCACAAGCACACACCTATGTTGGCTGTTGATATGAACTTTCAATGTTATAGTGAATGAAAATTAGCCTGCGTATTCATGAGATTACTTAAATAAATAGGTACATGAAGAATTGTGGCATATTTACACTTCCCTTTTCTGGAACTGTACTTACTTGAATGTTGGGGTAAGTGGAGAAAAAGGTTCCTCTGCCATCACACCATCACATGCTTCTTAAGCGTATTGTGTGCCTCAGAGTCACACTCTGAAGACTTCAGTGAGTAAAGTGGAGGCACATACAAGACCTCTACCCCAAGACCACCATCAACCTTTTCATGACTTATGCATGGCATTCCAGATAGTCTCAAATCTAGATAGAAAATGATCAGCCCCAAATCATTACAAAGTGTGGGCTTGTAAAGTATAAACTATGACTTAAACTTCATTTAGGGATTTTGTTTGTTGGCTTGTTGTTTTTTCAAGACAGTTTTTCTCTGTGTAACAGCCCTGTCTGTCCTGGAGCTAGTTCTGTAGAACATGCTGGCCTCAACCTCAAAGATATCTTCCTCTGGCTCCTGGGTGCTGGGATTAAAGGCGTCTGATACCACTTCCCAGTACACTTTGGTTTTAAAAAAGGTCAACAAACATTTGATTTGTGATATGGTAGAAAATGAGGACCCAAAAGTTGAAGCCAAGTTAGAGAACCAGAAGATTGATAGGTCTAAATAATACTTGTATTTATATAATAAGGGTATTATATAAATACACAAGTTTCTTTTATATGATTTTTTAAAACTTGAAATGATATTTTACATAAATGGTTAAGAACTTACCAGGACAGAGTTGTTGTACATTTCTTTAAGAGTCCTATAATTTGGAAATGATTAAGATTAGCCAAAAATGTAATAAAATGATTATTCATTACCTGTATGTTGACTGCATTTCATGATTTAGCAGAGTGGGTAATTGCTACAAGACAAAAATAAAATAAAAGCTGTCAAATTTCAGCTCTTGGCATCATTTTAACAGCACTTACAAATATGAGTTACCACATTAATATTTAATGTTCAGCTCAATTCTCCCAGAGACCATCATCGCTGATTAAAATGTCTTTTAAATACTGTTGAATCTTTTTAATTTTCTTGGAATTATAATTTGTATATAACTCACCAGGAAAATTGTCTTCAGAATTTTAAATCATATTTCTGTTAATGTGAAAATTATCTGTAAATTACCATATTCTGACATGATCTGAAGTTCCATTATTATTTCCAGAAACACCTTAAAATGTTGTAAGCATAGTCCTTTATTGCTATTTTCATCATTAATAGTTTAGTATGAACCATGATAAAAGTATAACTTCAAAAGGTATGTATTCAAACATCAGCCTAAAATATGCAATTTGTAGTTACTGTGCCTTAATCATAATGTCAATGATAGGAAAATTTTTGTCCCATGAATAATTATCCTAATATTTATGTTTGTTTTGTTTTATAGATGATGGTTGACAAAGACTCATAGACATACTTTGAAGGATCACTTCTGTTGTGGACAATGAAGATACTTCTCAAACAGAACTTTTTTTGGACGCTATCAAATAAAGATGCTTTTCACTGTAGAAAGGTGGAAAAGGAGAGTTCAAGAGATAGTTCAGTAAGTAAACATGACTGCTATCCAGAGTTAGAGTCCAGGGACTAGCATTTAAAAAAAAAAGACAGGGTGGCCCTCATCTGTAATCTTGGACTTCAGTGAAGAAAAAGGGAGCAGAAACAGGTGCATTGACCAGAAGCTCACAAGCCACCTAGAAATAACAGGGTGTGTGTAAGATGAAAGCCAACTTCAGAAAGTTGTCCTGTGAGCTCTATCATGAGTGTCTCATACACACACACATACATACACACATACAAGCACAACACATGTATACACACAAATTTAAAAACAAGTAACACATCATTTTTTTAAAAAATGAGGGTAAGAAGGAAAATATGAATGACCCTCACTTTTCAGATTCCTGACTATCAAATCACAACAGCAAGGCTCTAATTTTAAAATGGAATAGCACTAAATGAGTATAGGCAAAGGTTATTAGAAGTCAACAAAAACTGAAAGTTTTAAATATCACCTAAATAATGAAGTATACAACAGTCAAGAAATTAATATACACATATGAATTGTAAGGAAAACAATTGTAACTTCCAATGGAATTACTACCACCCAACGGAATCCCGATGGTAAGCTTGCTTTCAAATGTGTGGCCTGACAATCTCTGACTCTCAAACACTAAGTAAAGAATTCCCCTGCCTTCACCTCCAGCAAGTTTAGTTATGTGGCCAACAACAGGTAATTCAACACACATAGATTACTTAACCTCTATTGCAACACTTTGTATGGATCTCCTTTTTAAAAGGGTTGCATAAGCCATGCCCCCGGGAACACTGAAATCAAAATAAGAATGAAAGTGAGTCAGAGATTTGATTTTGACTTTCTTGTTGGGCGAGCTATTAAAACTACTGTGTCAGCAGCGTAAGCTGCAAAATGAAGAGTGTTTAGGGATGTTAAAGGCTTAAAGTGAGGCTGTCATGTGAGCTACATGAGTATTATAGGTTAGTACATGAGCATGTTCATCAATACTATATACCATATAATTAAGCACACACACACACACACACACACACACACACACACACACACACACACATATATATATATATATATATATATATATATTCTCAGATTTCTAAGTTTGCCTATAGGTTATGAGACTGGTTGAAGTATTGAAGTGCCTGAAACTGACTTATTTAAAACATATTATGCTCAAAGAAATAGAGAAAACTATGATTTGTCAATTATGTATTATTCTTTTTTCTGAAATAAATATAGTCTCTAAAATATTCTTCTTATAAGGATAAGATTTAAAATGTAGTAAGGTATTGGAAAGTGGTAGGAGCAGATTGTTTTCTAAGGGCTCTGACTTTGCTTGTCCTAATAACCTGGCTAGGCTTCCACTCCCAGACATGATTTCCCTCCTGCTGAGTTGGCCTTAGGTCTAATTAGATAGGTGTTAGTTGATACCAACATACGAGTGCCACTTATTGCACCTTTATGCACATCTTCCTATGTTGGTAACTGTTGTGGTTAATAGGTATTGCAGTTTGGTTCAGATTCTCTCCCATAACAGATTGTGTAATTTTTTCTTCTGGAACCACAAGAGGCTTTCAGGTCAGATCCAGCTCAAATCATCTGTCTTAGGGTTTCTATGAAGGTAAAAAGACACCATGAACAAAGGAAAACATTTAATTTGAGTGTCTTAGTTTTCAGATATGTAGTCCATTATCACCGTGGTGCAACATGGTGGTGTGCAGGCTGACATGATGCTGAAGCCGAGAGTCCTACATCTTGATAGGCAGGCAACAGGAAGTCGTCTGAGACACTGGGTGTAATCTTGAGTATATATGAGACCTCAAAGCTTGCCTGCACAGTGACATACTTTCTCCAAGAAGACCACACCTATTCCTACAAGACTACCCCTACTGTCTTCCTGTCTGTGCCAGGATGGCGCGTGTTCCACGCCGAGCAGCGGGGAAGTCCTGTCTGCGCAGTCAGAATGACTGAGTGGGACACAGCCACACCTGCGGTGGCAGAGACCCCGGACATCAAGCTCTTTGGGAAATGGAGTACTGATGATGTGCAGATCAACGATATTTTCTGCGGGATTACATTGCTGTGAAGGAGAAGTATGCCAAGTACCTGCCCCACAGTGTGGGGCGGTATGCCGCCAAGCGCTTCCGCAAAGGCCAGTGTCCCACTGTGGAGCGCCTTACTAACTCCATGATGATGCACGGCCGGCAAGAAGCTTATGGCTGTTCGAATCGTCAAGCACGCCTTTGAGATCATCCACCTGCTCACTGATGAGAAGCCTCTGCAGGTCCTGGTCAATGCCATCATCAACAGTGGCCCCCCGGGAAGATTCAACACGCATTGGGCGAGCCTGGACAGTGAGGTGGCAGGCTTTGATGCGTCCCTACTGCGCTGAGTGTATCAGGCCATCTAGCTGCAGTGCACAGGAGCTCGTGAAGCTGCTTTCCAGAACATCAAGACCATTGCTGAGTGCCTTGCAGATGAGCTCATCAGTGCTGCCAAGGGTTCCTCCAACTCCTATGCGATCAAGAAGGATGAACTTGAGCATGTGGCCAAATCTAACCTCTGATTCCCCATATGATGCCTAATCAACTGTGTGCCCTTTGGGAGAATTCCACCAAAAAAAAAAAAAAAAAAAAACTACTAAAAGTACTAAAAGTGACACTCCCTTTAGGCACCATTTTCTTTCAAATCAGCACATCACCCTAGTCTTGTGTCCTAAGTATGTAGTATCCTCAGCATTAGGGGCCTACTCCTCAATCCCTGAGAAGCCACTGAATGCTACATCGATAATCTATATTTAAAGGTTTCCTATGCCTGGTACTTGGGTCTTTGTTACCCTGAAGTTCTTGTGGGAAGCATTGTTGTCAAGCACAAATGATTTAACTTCCTTTATTTAATCATATATATATGATATATCATTTTATATATTTAATATATTACATATGTATGTATTGTGTATAATTGTAGGTAAATATAAAACAATATGATTCCTTCTGGCTTCATCAAACAACCCTGACATATATTTATACATTCAGAGATAGGTGTTGCTACCACTCCTTATCAAAGAAACCTCTCTTTACAGAAAATGGAGACCCACAGAAAACCTTAACTGAGAGCCAGGCGTTGGTGGCCCACGCCTTTAATCCCAGCAGTAGGCAGAGACAGGTGGATCTCTGTGAGTTCAAGACCAGTCTGGTCTACATGAGCTAGTTCCAGGACAACCTCCAAAGCCACAGAGAAACCCTATCTAAAAACAAAAAGAAAGAAAGAAAGAAAGAAAGAAAGAAAGAAAGAAAGAAAGAAAGAAAGAAAGAAAAAACTATAACAGGACACTTTGCAGAGATCAACAACAGATGGGGGGCGAGCACAGCCCCTATTGCTCCATCTAAATCACAGCTTTGTAGATAAACTTTTCTTTCGCACCAGCCACTTCTCAAATGACCACACAGAGACTTAGTATTAATTATAAAAACTGCTGGGCCAATAGCTCAACTTGCTACTAGCTAACTCGTACATTTTAAATTAACCCATATTTCTTATGTACACTGTGTTATGTGGCCAATACCTTTTCTCAGTAATACAAGTTCATCTCCTCCTTCCTCTGCATCTCCTCAAGACTCCTAAGACCCTTCTTCTTTGTCGGTGAGTCCCATCTATCCTCTACATTACCTGTTCAGCTAATGGCCAGGCAGCTTCTTTATTAAACCAATCACAGAAACATATATTTGCACAATATAAAGGAATATTCCCCAAAGTTTCTTCATCAATGGATCATGGGATACTGTAAAAGATGGGGTAAAAAATATGTAAAAGCCAGAACACCAGGGAATCTCCAGTGAAACAGTGTCTCCTAGAACTAGCAACATTGTGTAAACAAGCCTAGAACAATATCAATGGACATGTTAACGTGGAAGGGGACATTTCATGAGGTCCCAAACCAAGACAAAGAACTGCAGGTAACCAGTTACTGCTGGGAGAGGAAGAATTAGCCTGTCCCCAGGATAAGCCCCCTTTTAGAATGGCCAGTCCTAAAACCTCATACATACAAACAATGAAAATGGACCAATCAAGTTTTTATAGTTATTTGGGCATATGCATACATAACATGCATACATACCTATGTAATTACATACAAGTATGTAACAATGAGACTCAAAGAAAAAGGTCTACCTGCTTGAGGGGGTGGGGGAGGTTTCAAGGAGGAAATTTGGGTGAGTAGAAACAGGGGAAAGTGAACAGGGAAAGTAAAGTTGTTTTTTTCCAAAACTGAAAAACTATTCTTCTGTTTTCAAACAATATCCCAAGATCATGTGGATGAAGGAACAAAGAAAATATTAGTCTATATAATCACTTTGAAAAAAGTTCACTATACAGACAAAGTCAATATATTTCAATAGTATTTGATACTTTCTGTTTCATACATCTTCCTGTCTTAAGTTACCTGAAGAGGAGACATTTTTTTCTTATTCATTGTTATAGCACCAGCTTGGAGTAGGTTTGTCTGGTGCAAACTAAGCACACAGCAATGTGGATTCAACTAATTAAATGAAATATAATTATACAGAGTTCAAGGATTTTTTTAAAAATGAAGTAACATTTTAAAATTAGTTATTGAAAATGCATTTCTAAACCAAAGAATTTTGAATTAGCCTAAAATAATTTGTAGCATTTCTGTACTTGATAGAAATTAGAATTTTAGTGTTATTTTAGACTTATTTTAATAAAGAACTGTAAAGATAGCTAATCTGTTTTAAAATGTACATATATTTCTTCATTATTTTAAGAAGGTAAATAGTATTGTATTATAAACTGTAGCATCTGTTTTTTAAGTATGAAAATAAAACTGTAGCAACTAAAAATGAGCACATGGGTGGAGGATGCTAAAATGTATGTGTTTCTAAAAAAATATTTGCATTCCAGAACTGTTACCAAGGTGAAATTAAAATATTTTGTTTTATCAGACATGGTATTTAAAGAGTAAAATGTACCTGTTTAAACATCTAGTGCCACTTAACTTGGAAAAGCTGAAGGAGAGTGTTCCCTATTCTGAGATATACAGAATGTTGACAGGGGAAGAAAACATGATCACTCCCTCCATTGTGTAGACATAATCCATTTTTTAAGGATCTTGGCAGATGTGTGCAGGTGTCTGTGTAGACTGCACAGTACTTCCTCAGCAAACCAGAACAAAAGAGAAGAAAACAGCTTTTAGCTATCATGCTGCAGAGAGCTGAAGTGAAATATTGCATAATAAATTGTTTTTGGCAAGGCAGTTTCCTCCCCGAACCGAATATCAAAATGTGGTTTCCATTTTTTCCATGAGTGTGTTACAAGTTCCATTCTATGTGACGCCCGAGGCCTTGGTTCAGGATGTGCACTAGGAAGGAGCAGGTCACAGCGATAGTACCCAACACTTAGATATATTAATGTATTGGTCACTTTTCTAATAACTTTATGTAAAAAGACTGCATGCCACTAATTATTTTCTCCTATGTCATCGTTAATATTGTGGTTCAATAATATAATTAATTGATTAATCCAATAATCCAATTTATATAACCCAATTTGATTGTGTCAAGAAAATAAATTGTACTTTAAATTAGTTATAATTTGTGGGGGGTAGAGGAGATAACAGTAAACGCACTTGAAGATGTCAGATCATATCATATTTTAGGAAAAGCTCAATTTTCAAAGTTCCATCATCCTGAATTGGAACAAAGTTCTAAAGTCACTGTGATGCACAAAAGCCTTTAGAACTTCCTGTAATCTGGGTTGTATGCTGAAGTATAACTTCATTGTTCTAGCCAACTATTTACATAAAAGCTGACTAATTTTTTAAAAGATCACTTTATCTTTAAACATCATTCATCAAAAGTAGATTAGTAGGCTTGTCCAAAGATTGCTTTAGCAGGAATAATATACAAAAGTAACAAGAAAGAATTAATAATGCTAACAACCCCTGGTGTTCAAGTTTGTTTATTTTAGAATAACATTGGGTTAAATTTGGTTAATAAAATACCCATATAAGGCTGAACTGAAAACTGCTATGATCAGAATGTCTTAGGCTTTGGTCCTTGTAGAAGACAAGACAAGATCAGGATATTTCCTGTGAATCTGCCTTGTGGACCAGAGTCAGAGTTCAATAATCAGTTCTCCAGGATGGGACAATGATTCCAGTGTCAACATGTACAGGCCTTTGAAAACCATTGTGGTACATGGGGAGGTGCTTAGTCTTATTGAAACTTGATATGCCATGTTTTGTTGATACCCATGGCAGACCTGCCATTTTGTAAACAGAAGCCAAGGAGAAGTAGATTGGGTGTTAGGTACAGAGGGGCATGGAGGAGAGGAACTGGGAGGAGAGGAAGGAGGGGAAAACTATGGACAGGATGTAAAATAGCTAAATAAATAAATGTATTAAAATTATTATGTTTATTAGTTAACATATGAGCTAATAAGCTGGGCATTGGTGGCGCATACCTTTAATCCCAGCACTCAGGAGGCAGAAGCAGGTGGATCTCTGTGAGTTCGAGTCCAGCCTGGTCTACAGAGAAACTTCCAGAGCTACACAAAGAAACACTGTCTGGAAAAAACAACAACAAAAAATGATATGCGCTAATAATATCTTATCACATTATAAAAGGTTATAAAAGATTACAACATATGTTTTTTCTCCATTTTTTATTTAAATTAGAAACAAGATTGTTTTACGTGTCAATTCCAGTTCCCTCTCCCTCTCTCCACCCCTGACCCCACTAACACCCTACTTATCCCATACCCTTTCTGCTCCCCAGGGAGGTTGAGGCCTTCCATAGGGGGACTTCAGAATCTGTCATACTCTATGGGATAGGGCTTAGGCCAACCCCCTTGTGTCTAGGCTCAGGGAGTATTTCTGAGGCCTCCAAACTGACACACACATTCATGGGATCTGCATCAGTTCCATACTGGTTTCCCAGTGTTCAGTCTGGGGGCCAAGAGCTCCCCCTTGTTCAGGTCGGCTGTTTCTATGGGTATCACCAGCATGGTCTTGACCTGTTTGCTCATCATGCCTCCTTCTCTGCAACTGGATTCCAATTCAGATCAGTGTTTACCTGTAACTGTCTGCTTCTACTTCCATCAGCTGCTGGATGAAGGCTCTAGGATGGCATATAAGTTAGTCACCAGTCTCATTATCAGGGGAGGACATTTAAGGTAGCCTCTCCATTGTCACTTAGATGGTTAGTTGGTGTCATCCTTGTAGATCTCTGCACATTTCCCTAATGCCTGATTTCTCCTTAAACCTCCCTCTCTGATGGTATCTCTTATTTTGCTCTCCTCTATTCTTCCCCCTACACAACCTTCCTGCTCCTCCTCACCCTTCCTCTTCTCCCCTTCTCATTCTCCTAGTTCCCTCTCCCCTCCTCCCATTCTCCCAATTTGCGCAGGAGATCTTATCCTTTTCTCCTTAAATAGGGGACCATGCATGTCTCTCTTAGAGTCATCCTTGTTGCCTAACTTCTCTACTGGTGTGGATTGTAGGGTGGTAATCCTTTGCTCTACGTGTAAAATCCATATATGAGTTACTGCATACCATGTTTGTCTTTCTGTGACTGGGTTACCTTGCTCAGGATGGTTTCTTCTAGTTCCATCCATTTGCCTGCAAATTTCAAGATTCTATTGTTTTTTTTTTTCTGCTAAGTAGTACTCCATTGTGTAAATGTACCACATTTTCTGTATCCACTCTTCAGTTGAGGGTCATCTAGGTTCCTTCCAGCTCCTGGCTATTACAAATAATGCTGCTATAAACATAGTTGAACAGATATCCTTTTTGTATGAACATGCTTCTTTTGGGTATATGCCGAAGAGTGGAATTGCTGGAGTTGCCATACTGAGAAGTCGCCATACTGATTTCCAAAGTGGCTGTACAAGTTTGCACTCCTACCAACAGTGGAGAAGTGTTCCCCTTTCTCCATATCCTCTCCAGAATAAGTTATCATAGGTGTTTTTTATTTTAGCCATTCTGACAGGAGAAATAGAGTATCTCAAAGTTGTTTTAATTTACATTTTGCTGATGCCTAAGGATGTCGAGCACTTTCTTATGTGTCTTTCAGCCATTTTAGATTCCTCTATTGAGACTCCTTTAGTTCTGTACCCCACTTTTTATTGGATTATTTGGTGTTTTGGAAACTAGCTTCTTGAGTTCCTTGTAAATTTTGGAGATCAGCCCTCTGTTGGATATGGAGGTGGGGAACATCTTTTCCCATTCTATTGGCTGCTGTTTTGTCTTGCTGACTGTGTCCTTTGCCTTACAGACGCTTCTCAGTTTCAGGAGGTCCCATTTATCAACTGTCGATTTCAATGTCAGTGCTACAGGTGTAATGTTCAGGAAGTAGTCTCCTCTACCAATTCGTTCAAGGGTACTTCCCACTTTCTCTTCTAAGAGATTCAGTGTGGCTGGATTTAGGTGGAGGTCTTTGATCCATTTGGACTTAAGTTTTGTGCATGGCAATAGACATGATCTATCTGCAATCTTCTACATGCCAGCATCCAGTTATGCCAGCACCATTTGTTGAAGATGCTTTCTTTATTTCATTGTATAGCTTTGGCTTCTTTGTCAAAAATCAGGTGCTTATAAGTATGTGGGTAAATATCAGGGTTTTCAACTCTATTCCATTGGTCTATCTGTCTATTTTTGTCCCAATACCAAGCTGTTTTCAGGACTATAGCTCTATAATAGAAATTGAAGTCAGGGATGGTGATGCCTCCAGAAGTTTCTTTATTGTACAGGGTTGTTTTGGCTATCCTGGGTCTTTTGTTTCTCCATATAAAGTTGAGTATTGTTCTTTCAAGGTCTGTGAAGAATTGTGCCTGTATGTTGATGGGGAGTGCATTGAATCTGTAGATTGCTTTTGGCAAGATTGCCATCTGTAATATGTTGATTCTACCTATCCAAGAGCATGGGAGGTCTTTCCGTTTTCTGGTATCTTTAATATCTTTCTTTAGAGACTCAAAGTTCTTGCTCTACAGGTCTTTCATTTGCTTGGTCAGTGTTACCCCAAAATGTTTTATGTTGTTTGTGGCTAATATAAAGTGTGATGTCTCTCTGATTTCTTTCTCAGCCGTCTTATTGTCTATATATAGTAGGGCTACTATTTTTTGAGTTAATCTTGTATCCTGCCATTTGCTGAATGTGTTTATCAGTTGTAGTTTTTTGGATGACTTATGTAAACTATCATATTATCTGAAAACAGTGAAAGTTTGACCATATGTTATAAAATTATGTTGGAAGTTACATTTGGTATTAACTAATCCATAGGACAGGACAATAAATACTATTAAGATAGCAATGAGAAAAAAAGAAAACCATTGTGGCAGGCACCCACTGAGTTTAGTTGGTTCTTTGTATCTTTGAAATATTTTCCTTTCTTACTGTATTGCACACTTCATTTGTGTGGCTGCTTTTTATCATTTACTAGGCTCAAAATAAAACCATTGGTGGTGGTGTATGCCTTTAATGCCTGTACTTAGGCATTGACAGACTGAGTTCCAGCATATCCAGGGCAACACATAGAAACTCTTTCATGGAAAAACAAAAACAAATAAATAAATTAAACCATTTTGTGGATTTAATGCTAGTATGATTTGCTTTTTCTAGAGTGTGTTTAGATTTACTTGTTCACATACCTAGGGTTATCAACAAATGAGAGTGGCCTTACTATAATTGATGTTCTACCTTGGACAATGGAAATATATTTAACCTCTATTTGGAAGTATTTGCTGATTTTTACCAGTGCTTCCTGGTGAAATTTTTATTTTTATATGTTTAAAGTTTGACAGTGTAGTAGTTTAAATGCAATTGGGTTCATTGAAACTCATAAAGTGTGGTACTTTTGTTAGGTATTCCTTGCTCAAGTAGGTGTGACCTTATTGAAGGAAGTATATCACTTTGGGGATGGGCTTTGACGTCTCTGTTGCTTAAGATTCTCTCAGTTTCACTCAAATATGTGATGAATCCAAGGTGTTTCAGTGAGTGCTCACCTGTGCATGCAAATTTGATTTCATCTTTAGTAAGTAGTAAAGTTATATGCTTGCCAAAAAAAAAAGTGACACACTGGAAGACAAATGTCACACAATTTCAATCTTATGTGTAAGCTAGAAATGATGAACTTATGGGAACAGAGAGCAGAATTGTGGCTATTAGGCTTCAATGTGGGTCTTTTAACAATGGGGAAATGATTGGTTTAAGGATATAAAACTGCAGTTGGACAAGAGGCATGGACTCTCTGAAGTCTTGAGGTCTACTGAGAGCATGATAAATATGGTTGATAACAATATGCTATATTTTAAAAGTTGTGAGATAGTATACTTTAAGTGTTCTCAAAACAAAAATGATGAATATGTGTGATATAACATGTTAATTGGTTTAATTTAGCCATGCCATTGTGAACATACTGTATTCTGTATCATAATTGTGCATGACTTTATTTATGAGCTAAATAAATGAATGAAAAAAAAAGATTCTCTCAGTTTCACAGTCAACTTCCTGTTGCCTGCAAGGTATAGGACTCTCGGCTACTCCTCCAGAACCATGTCTGCCTTTACACTGCCATGTTCTGCCATGACAATATTGTAATAAATATCTGAATAGTAAGCAAGTCACCACAATAAAGTGCTTTCCATTATAAGAGCTTCCATGGTAGTAGTGTCTCTACACAGAAGTAGAAACCCTAACAGACATTCTCTTTTCAAAATCCTGACATTCCAATCATTTCCTCCAAAGTTGACTGGCCCTCCAAGGGAATAGGACCTCAAATCAAGTTCCTGGATTTTACAGGGTTTTTGTTTGTTTGTTTGTTTGACTTTTGGAAATTTGACCCTATTTAGTCTATCTCAGTAAGAAGAATAAACCAAATTGCTGTTACAGATACGCAAAACATGACCCTAGAGCAGATATATAATATATAATTAATGAAAATTCATGCTCTCACTGGTGGTGGATGCAGTCAATGGGGATGGATGCCTAGGAATCCTGAGAAACCACACAAGACTGAATGCTTTCTTTCCTATGAGGGCTGTATTCAAATAAATGTCATCTTTGCATGTTGCTCATTCTATTGTTAAACTCTGTCTCTTTCTGTCTCTCCCCCTCCCATGTACGTGTGTTGTCACTTACTTTGGTATAATCGTTTATAGAAAATAGTCCTTGAACAATTAACTAAACCCACTTTAGTAACATAGGAAACTCAAACACAAAGGCAGTCAGTGCCAAAATGGCAAGTAGCAATAAGGTGAAATTATTATTGGCTAGGCTGTTTCAATAATGAGATGACCAGGTCTATGCCTACTTTATAGCAAGGTGGATGGTAAGGTGGCCAGCTGTGCCTCACAGAACTAGTTAGGATCTAATTGAGGTTTGGTGCCATCTAGTGGCAGATTTCTCCGTGTCAAAAATGCTATTGGAGAAAATTCTAAGCCCCTGAATTAAGGACTAGTATTACCCTTTGTTTCCTATGAAACCTGGAGGAATCTTTGAGGAATCTTCTCAGGCAAGTACTGCAATTGGGAACTCTCTTTGCACTCTAACAGGCTGTTCTAGCTTGCTTCTGATGCACACCTGAGTATTTTTCAGGTGTCCTATTTCAGCCTGAGTTTCAGGTAAATTGTGTGTACTTGAACTTCAAGGATGGGGAATTCTTAGCATTCCTTACATGTTCCTGCCATCCCCCACTTTTTCAAGCAGCCTTGTAAAAAGAGTTGGATCTTGGCCAAGAATGAATTTTTAGACCATTTCCATTAGCTTTGCTTTGTAGCAGGTCAAAAGGCAAAATCTTGGCTAGGGCCATCTTGCCATAGCTGCAGCAACGGGAGAGTTTGCTGGAGTGAAGAAACAGAATTCTGTGGCTATCTTCAAGTCCCATTTGCGTGCCTAAAACACTAAGGGTTCTCACAATCCTTCCCTGGTCTAAGCAGCCAGATAGAAGCCTGTGTTAAAATTTACTGGTGAGGAAGGGGGAACGAGGCATCTCGTAACTGGAATTTGTGAGAATTCTCAATTATCACAGAACCCGTGTTTAACCTTCAAAAGTTCAATAAAATTTCAGAATCTTTCTTATATCTATATCTGTTTCTTCTTCCTTTTATATCTGTCAAAGGAAAAAAGTTTGTTTCTCCAATGTCCTTGTAGAGGGCTTCCACCACTTGGAATCTGCTTTATCTAGTCCCTGACAGCCATGTCTTTCTGGAACAATCACCACGTATAGTAATGTAAAGTTTCTTCCTTTCTTTTCTGGCGATTACAGAAGGAATAGCAGATTCCAATCAAAATAGGAATAGCATATTCCAGAGAGTTTGCACATCATGAAAAGAAGTGGGATGCACACTCATTATATTGAACTATGATTTAGTTTTGCATTTATGAGTTTCTTGCTAATAGGGCATTTTACATTCTAGTATCAATGACACTTCTATATTCTATGATGAGTTGCTCACATGTCTGTCACTGGCAGCACTGTGAACACTTCTGAGGCAGTCAGTAAGTCTTACATGCCATTACAATAGCACAAGAACTCGTATCTGATGAATATTCTCTGTGAAGCAGACTCTTGTGTATGTTCTAGGGTTTGTAATTGCATTTGGCATTACTATAAGCTCTATAAAGCAGGCTTCACAAGGATGCACCCTTTATAGTAAAATGTAAGACCTTGCTGGAAGTTATGCTTTGCAAATCCAGATTAAAGTTCTTCTCTAACCACCTTGAAATTCTTAATAATTCAGCTTGATCTTCATGCAAAACCTGAAAGATAATGCAGTATATGACTGAGTAGTGTGATTCCAGGGCAGACTCAGGGATATGAGGCTGACAAGGGAGTTAAACAACCAGCAAGGAGGCAGAGAATATAGTTTTACATGACAAGAAAAACAGGAGCAATCAGTCCCTTCAATAGCCAGTGTGATTTGAAGCCACATTAACAACTATGATAAAAAGATAGATCGTGGCTGTTGTGTCCCTGGCTATAAGAGAATAGTGATTCTACTTCTGAGGAGTTCTGTTCACCATGGGGAGAATATAGGTGACCCTCCATTGCCAGAGCCTATCATTGGCAGGCACACAAAAATTAACTGTTCCCCTTCAGGGATCTACAAGAACTGTCAGTGCCAATGCATATACAGAGGCAGAATATTTTTTTTACAAAATACAAGGGTGTACACAGTACAATAGAACACACCAGAAAGTGGCTAGAATTCTTTTAAGTGTGGAAGACTGACTTTGGAATAATGCACTAATTTTGGAAAGCAAATATCCAATGCCTCCAAAACAGAAATTAAGCAGAAAATACAATTTCCATATGAACCTTAAATTAATTTGGAAAACAACTTTAAAGATGTTTTCAGTTTTTTATTCCAAGACATAGAGATAAAATGCATTAAAAGACATTTTGAATTATAGACATATCACGAATCCACTTTTGGTTTCTTAAATTGACTCCTCAAATTACAGGAGATGTCAGAGCAATATTAAAATATCACTGTCTAACTTTTAATTTAAAATTAAATTTAGGGTTACATGAAACCAATTTGTATTAGTTAAAGATATTCTTAGCAGTACTTGTAGTAGCATCACCAGAAAGAATTTTCTCAACTTTAGAAACTACCAAGTTTTACTTGTCAAGTTGGCTGATATCACTTTTAAATCAATTATGGGAAAGGAAGCTGTTACATTAATTTTGATATTCTAACAAATTAATTTGCAAAAGAAATATGCCAGAAGTGTCTTCAGTAAATAGAGCTAAAAAGTTAATAGATATTATTTTTATTATGTTACACAAAATTGTAGGACCAAGTTACTACTTTTTACTGTTTTAAGTTATTCTATTATACATCTCATTACACATTTATACTATTGCTAAATGTATGTTCTTAAGTATTAAAATAAAATGATATTCTTAGCATTATTTTAATATTATCATTATTATTATTTTAAATTTAAATATTTAATTATTTTATTTATTTTGGCAACTTAAGCATTATTTTTCTTCTTTTTTTACTAGGTACCCCATATTAACATTTACAGATAATTAAGAATTTTCTGAGACTACAAATAGATGAACTGAATAAAAACACTCGCCAGAAAATAATGTGAACCCAAGGGATCCACCATAGAATCCGAGGTCTCACCTGCTGCGTTATGTACTATTTCTGCATTCTGGAGTCAAAACTAGAAATTAAATATGTGTAATGGTCAAGTTGCAATAATAAAAGTGAAAAAGAACTATCTCCCCTTGAACAATACAGAGCTTGTTACTTGACTTTGATTTGCTGAAGAAATCATTAATTATTAACAACCCGGACAGTTTACTAATAAGCCTGAGACAGATGCCCTTCTGCTTGTAGGTGCTTTGTTACTGTAACTGATCCCAAATTGAAAATGTCCACTCAACAATCCAGTGTCTTTACCTTGTAACTTAGTATCCTAGAACCTGTTGTTTGCCCTCCTGCTTGTATAGCTTTCCCCAAGAGCTCTCGTTTACTGTTTCTCTCTAGCTTCCTGAGGAATTATTGTATAGGATATAGCTAACATGGGAGATATTCCAGAAACTGAGGATTATACCAAACACTGTGACATACCTCTAATTCAGTAGGCTGAATTGGGAGCCTTGAGAGTTTTGAAGCAAGCATGTAGTACAAAGTCAGTACAGGGTCAACTAGGATTACATACATAAGAGCTTGTCTTCAAAATGTGGAGGTTAGATGTGGATACAGTTGTTACTAATTATTACTTTTGCAGTGTTGGAAGCAGAAAATTCCCAAGCTCCTCAATTCAGGGTTATCTGGACACAGGTTTGCTGGATTCTCAATATCCAGGTACACATCTGGAAGGTTGGAGGAACATTAAAGGATTTGTTTCATAGTTACTAAAACCTGTGGGATCCAAATATTGGTTGAATCAGTACTGTAGACTGTGTTTCTGTTCTGCCTGGTCCCTCTGCTCTTAGTCCCAAATAAACACACGGAGGCATATATTAACTTGAAACTGTTTGGTCAGTGACTCAGGCCTCTTACTGGCTAGCTCTCTCTTAATTATTAACCCATTACTATTAATCTATGTATTTCTACATGCCCTTATCTTACCATAGAATGCCTGGTGCTTCCTGTCTTCCCAGTAGCTACATAGAATCCCCCCTTGGCTTCTCTCTCTACTCTCCCTAGACTTCTCCTTGCCTGGTAGCCCCACCTATACCTCCTGCCTGGCTACTGGTCAATCAGTATTTTATTCATCAACTAATAAGGGAAACATATATACAGAAGGACATCCCCCATTATAGTACTTCTGCAGACTGAGCGTAAAACAGTTCCAGAACTTTCTCCATAATTTGTAGGTGTCTGTCTTCCCCTTATATCCCTGTATATCCCCTTATATCTCCACCACCCCTCCTGAATGTCTCTGTTTTTTTTTTTTTAGTCTCTTTTTAAAATATAATCATATTGAATTTGGGGTTTAATTTGTACTTGATAATCTCTGTAAAGATGTCATATCACCTCAAATAAAAGAGTTAGAACTTAACAATTTAAGTTTAGTTAGTAACATTCTAATTAATGAATTAATTTCTGAATTTAGAGGTTTCATTTTCAACCTATTTTACACTGCAACGTGCCTTAAAGGATTTCCATAGCAAGTCAATCAGGACTAAACAAAATGAACAAAATATAAAGGAAAACATGATATTTTATAACTTTTATAAGAGATATTGAAATGTTCAGCTCATAGAACTCTAGTACATGTCTGTTTCAATGTCCCTAACCACTAAGACATGTTTCAATACTAAGTATCTATTGGGCTTAAGTATTTTTTTTTTACATTCCAAAATCATTTTCTATTGTAGATATCAATAGAGTTCACTCAAGTAAATTTTAACAGTCATTTGTTCTGTAATAGAAAAATAAATTAAAACTTTAGCTGCATCGAAGATGGTCTTGGTTGAAAAATCCTGAACACTGGAAGGGAAATTCATTTTCAGAATATATTTTTCTAACACCTAGTAATCTTAAGAAAATACTTGAATAGACAAAGAAAATGAATCAACAAAAATTGGTAGCAACTGAGCTAGTAAAAAGCATGGCTGAATTTTATTAATAATGATTTATTTCATAGAAGTGGTTTATAGTAGAAGTCAAAAGCTTGTCTAGAATACTTTATAAGAGGGGCAATCTGAAAAGCAATATGTTCCATGGAAAATGTGTTTGTTTGTTTTTTACTGTGAAAATCAACTGGGTAAAGGGACACAGTTTAATTCAGAATACCACCTAATCATCCTATTCTTGACCTAAAAAATAAATGTTGAAGTAGTGCAAAGTATTAATTTTTACAAAACAGGATACAGAGTGAGAGGTTCATCAGGCTGAACATCTTTGTACAAGTCACAGTAACCTTAAATCTTGATCTCGGCATCTTAGATACTTTCTTTTGTACTTGTAGGGTGTTGATTCCCAAGGGCTTTCAGAGGAATTGTCATAGTTGCAAGGAAGTGTGCATCTATGTATGAGAACAAAACGCTGTTTGTCCACATTCTCAAACAATACACTCAAGTGTAAAGCATAAATATACAGGAGAAAATCCTTTAAATCTAAGGATTTGTGCAGAAGTATAATGTGTTCCCATTGTCTCCAAGGACAGTTATGTGGATGCAACTTGTTTTTTTTTTTTTTTTTATCAGTTCTGTGTATCTTGAGTTGGAGACTTAGTATAGGTATCCTGTAAAAACAAAACAACTTTCACAGAATCCTGTGTGTGCAGTCAAGTTTAAATGCTTAATTATTTCAGCTCCCCAACTTTATAAAGCTAGGAACAAATTATGTGACTTTAGAAACTGTTACTGTTTACCCATGTAAGTACAAAACTATTTTACTGTCAAATGAAGCAAATTTTCTCTTAGAGTTACTGGGCTTACTTTTTGATTATGTGTCAAGTAACATTGCAATGTGAACCTGGAGCCTTGTTTAGTTAATATAAAATATAAGTACAATCTGGCAGACAGATACAATGACTTCTGCTATGGGAGTAGATGATTCAAACTTAGTATTTGACACAGATTTATATTTTAATTGCTACTTAGTTGTTGCTGAATTAGAATTTTTCTACATTCCCCCACAATAGTGGACCAGCAGGGAGAATGGCATGGTGTTGCGTGACAGTTGCATTAGGCAAAATTCCAAGATGGGCCCCATGACTCCTGCCCTTGACATTCATGGTTTTATATATATCTTCTACTTGAATGCAGACAAAAATTTTATCTTTCTTTTGAACCAATAGAATATAGCATAAAGGAAGGAGATTATGCAGATATAACTAAGATTTCTTATCCAAAGGAAGATTAGCCTGGGTCCCTCTGACATAAGCAGGTAATCCTCTTTAAAAAGGATCATCAGAGCATCCCCTGAAGGGTGAGACAAGATCAGTAGATGATCTCCTGCAGCTCTGAAGAGCTACAGCTACCATATGAACTACTGCTTCTGAGTCCAGGTTCCAGGAACTATGAGCAGGAACCAGTCCTACCTATAGCATGTACTGTATTCTGTCAGCATCAGGATAACTAAGAAGATGACTCCAAGTTCTATCTCCTACTGACACCTTCACCAAAGCCTGTGCTAGACACAATGACTCTTGCCTCAGCTGGCCCAAAATCCTGATCCATGCTTACCTTAAGATTACAAACAGGGATTATCATAGATCACATTTTGAAGTCATTTATCATGTAACCACTAAAAATTAATACAGCAGTCATGAAATTCACCTAGGCAAAAATAATGATGTCATTGTTTAAACATTATCACCCCACTTTTGTATAAAGCTTAGCATATTTAACTATTTACTATATTGCTTATGTTTATAGAAGCAGATCCACATACTCTTATCTATCCAGACAGTGACTTAAGAAGCCCTTAAGTAAAAAATTAATCTCATGCAAATATCTGTTGTTAGGTTACAAAGTCAGCATCACTTGGCCCAAGGTCAGATTTGCTCCAAAGCTTCTAAATATCAGAACTTGTAAGCACTTGCTCATTTCAAAAACCTGACTGTATCAGTGTGCTCCCCATTCCTTGTTAGATCATATGGCATGCGTTCAAGATGGGAGGGAACACTGTAATTCTATGTAAATAGAAGTGAGCTGTTGATGGATGATTTTGAAGTTTGGATGGATTAAAACTGTAAATCAAGAACAGTTTCATGTAATTTATGTCAATACACAGGACAGAAGCCATGATTATTTAAGGAGTAAAAATGATCAAATACAGTTTCATATTTGGTTTCAAGTAACTAATAAAATGTGAAACAAAGTTTTAGGTAAGAAAAAAATCTTAGTTTTATGATCAAAGTGGCAGAAAAATGTTATTTGCTTTCTCCTTGATTAAACTGTGAGAACTGCTCTACAATGTGGTCATTTTTAAAAAATGCTTTAAAGTGTTTTGCAATCAATGCTTTACCACCAGGGTTATTATACATATATACTTGTAATTTAAAAATCATCAGCTCGAAACAGTAAGATGCTATGCAACAGAGCTCATGTGGAGGCTTTTTTATTTTTTTAAATTAGGGGGAAGGGAATGGGAAAAGGAGGGATGGGAGTGGAAGACCCGACTCTGGGGACAGGGGCAGCAGAAGAAAAAAGAAAGGTGGGGGTGGGGGAGACATGCAGAGAAGCAGTGAGTGAGAAAGTGAGAATGAGGGGGGGGAGAGAGGAGAGAGAGAAGGTAGGTAGGACCCTTTTAAAAGGGAAAGTAGTGAATAAGCACAGGTGGCACTCTTAGTGGCTGCAGCTGAGGACATATCCTGCCAGAAGCCCAAGGACAGTCCAGTACCGATGCGAGAATACTAACAATACTTATCTTAAATTAAGGTCAGATAATACCTAAGTGTGATTTGTTTCATATAATAATGATTTCAAAACTCCAAATATCAAGTTAGTGAATGTGCCTCTTTGTTGCTAGGCCAGAGGAACTGACATTTCCATCTTGTTTTCTCTGACTCAGTCTTGAACATTTGGTTTTTTTCTTCAAAGCCTGCCATACATTCTGAATTAATTTTCATGAAGGGGCCAGGTATTTAATTATATATATGATATTTTTGTATGTTTTCCATGCGGATGTCCAGTTGTTCTAGTTTTCTTTGTTGAAAATGATTTATTTGTCCTGTTGTATTATATTTGAAAATGATTAAAGTCCAGTTGACTGTATCTGTATAAGTGTATTTCTGGGTTCTCTGTTCATGAAGAACATAACCACACGTATGTCATGTGGGATTTTTCTTTCATCTTCTGTTCTCCTTTATTCTCATTTTAGATCATTTATTTGGGTAAGTGTATGTCTTGGCTTAGTTTTAATTGTAACCCTGTATTTACTTATTTTCCTCCTCATTTGGGCCATTTTGGCCTATGACCCCTGCATCACTCTCAAAGTCCCTTCGTTAGGTTTCCTTCTTGTTTTCTGGCAGACATAGTTACGTTTTATTCCCTCTTCCTTTTTGCAAGCCTCGGTCACTTCTCCTGGGTGTTGTGGCATTTTCATTGGAAAATGATGTGTGTTATCTTTTGGACACTGACGGTCTATTTTCTGAGGTAATTCAAGGCAAACAACCCACACCCCAAGCAAGTCTCTTCCCATGCTCTCTCTCTTGAACACTGCTCCAAGACCTACTCCATTTATGCCTTCACAGGCTCTCCACACCCTGGCACATGAAGAAAATCTAGGTCTCACTGCTAATCTCCATGTTCCTTTAGACTGCAAAATAATGATCAAACAAACAAACATAAGCTACCTCTGTTATAACTCATTGCTGGGGCTGTATTTTGATCACCCCAAGACTTGCCTTATTCCATTCTGTTTTCCACATTGAACCAAAATAGGGCAATATTCTAATATCAAGTGACTGATGAGATCTTGAATCATTGATTTGAATTATCTCACAAAAAACCCCTGACATAGCTTCCCAACTTCCTCCTAATCAACCAGCAACACTAAATTCCAAGTTCTGTCGGGTCTCCTTATAATGAGTTGTTGTCATCTTCTTCTGTGTTGTTCTCTATAGTGGAAACATTCTTACTGCCTCACCTCTAAGCAATCACCTAACATATTCAAACTTCTCTTTCACTTCCTTCCTTCCTATCTTTCTTTTTCTATTTTTTATTTAAATTAGAAAGAAGATTGCTTTCCATGTCAATCCTAGTTCCCTCTCCCTCCCATCCTCCCCTTTCCCCCACAAACACCCTATTCTCTTTCACTTTCACTTTCTATGATAAGCTTATATTGTAGCAGCAAACTGGAAATAAAAGCAGTTTGTAAAAAATTTAAAGTGTGGGATTTTATTTTCCAGTAATGAAATGACCTCTATTTAATAGGAAAAACACATGTTAGAGTTGTTTTTCTTAACATGTATATAATACCTTTAATTATCTGCAGTATTGTATTTTTGCATCATATTTTATTACTAATGTTCTTCATAAAATATGACAAAAATTATTTTTCAAATTTTCTACCCATAAATAGTAGTAACAAAGTTCTAGAACAGATTAGTAAATGAAAATATATGTTGTAATTAGTAATAATAGTGATGATGACTACTGAACAATAAATAAAACACCAAGCCTCATTAATAAACATACATAACTGCAAATAAACTTGGGTATTCCTCATGGGCACATACAATCTAATGCTGTGATGATTAGAATAGAAACCTTCTATTTTCTCTGCAAATGGATTCCAGGAGTTTGGCTCAGTGTTTAGCTGTGGGTATCTGCTTCTGCTTCCATCAGCTACTGGATGAAGATGATGAGCAAAAGGGTCAAGACCAGGCTAGAGAAACCCACAGAAACAGCTGACTTGAACTGAGCACTGTCTTAGTGTTCAAAGAAAGCATTTAATTGAGGTTAACCACATGTCAGGGTAGCCCCCTAACAGTAGAGAGCCAACACAATACAAAATTAATGGTTGCCTCAGTTATTGCTGTGAAGAGACATGACCATGGCAACTCTTAGAAAAGAAAACATTTCATTGGGGCTGGCTTACAGGTTCAGAGGTTTAGTTCATTGTAATCATTTTGGAAAGCATGATGGCTTGAAGGTAGACATGGTGCTGGAGAGGTGGGTGAGGGTTCTATATCTGAATCCACAGGCATCAGGAAGTGAGAGCCACTGGGCCTGGGCTGGCTTGTGCTTTTGAAATCTCAAAACTCATCCCCAGTGACATACTTCCTCTATCAAGACCACACCTCCTCCAGCAAGGCCACGCTTCCTCCAGCATGGCCACACCTCCAGTAAGGCCACACCCCCTAATCCTTTCAAATAGTGCCACCCCCTAAATATTCAAATAAATGAACCAATGGTGACCAATCTTATTCAACCTCATTATGACTTAGGACCCTTTATATTGTGTTAATTCTGAGAAGACAATTTGACAGCCTAGGACATACCTTGCAATTCCTGGAGTCAGGTTAGGGCCCTGAAACTGACACAGTGTCATTGGCATCTGGTATATGCATTCAAGATGCTGCTAAGCCTCCTATGTTGCACAAGAGAGTCCTCCACAATGAAATATTATCCAGCCCATAATCCTGATATCAAAACGATAGACCAATAGAGAGGGAACTAATTTGAGAATCTCATAATTTGACAATTGCTTTGTTGTTTGCTTGGTTAAGAAGTTACATGTTTGATTTTTCACTCCCAATAGCTAGCTTGCTCGGTTTAATTTGAGATGTGCTGTTCTTCACTTAGTCATATTACTGCCTCTGTCAAATGCAAAAAACCAGAAGAGCTTCCTATTACCTAATGACATAGAGTGCTCTAAATTGTTCACACAAGGAAGAGGTGAGGACCATTTTGATGCTGATATCTCACAAAAATCATGGCTATTACAGCATTGTAAATTATGTGAGTAGGAGGAAAGCATTATTGAGTGTATTCTGCAAAATTTACACATCAATGTAATACTTAGCATCGAACATATCCTGTTTGAATTTTAACAGCAAAAAGTAAGGATGACTATTTTCCCCTCAAGTATGTTTAAGCATTTGTGTGTGTGTGTTCTTAACAAAATCTGTTCTAAGATTTTGTGCCTTAGTAGCCCTACAGAACATAATCATTTTAGATATTTTATGTCCATTGTGTCCTATGACTGCTGTTCTTGTTCTTGATTTATTAAAATTCTTGTGTATTTATGTGTATTTATACATAGTCAAAATTATAATTATCAGCTATGCTTTGATTAAGAAATTCTATTACATATACTAGGCAATTAGAGCAAATCTGTGAATAATGTAGGAAAATATTCACATGCAAAATAAAATTTCTTAGATAAACTGTTCAATTTTACATCAGTTTTTATATTTTCAATTCTCATGTGCTAAGTTCTTGAAGTACATGCTTGAAAAAACTCTAAAAATCCACCTGTAACTATATCTAGGCATATTTTTATTCTTCCTGTTCCCTTGGTAAATGACCTGTACTGGGAATTATTTTCTTACAATGAATTCAATAGAGAATCCATGCGTAACAATTCATTTTCTTTAGAAGAAGAGCTAGTCACTTAAAACAATCACTTGATAACCAAGTATCAGTCTATTAAATTACCAAACCACATTTACATCTACTAAAAATGTAGCATCTAATGAGGCTTTGATATTGAGCATATAAGAAGTATAATTACATGTCCACGTGGAATCTATAATAAGGCAATCATAATTGGTTTTATAAAATAAAACTCTATATATCTGAAATTAAATTATTTACCTGTTAAAGATAAGAAGCAAGCTTTCTTACTTTTAACAATTTCATAATATTGATCATATAAATCATTAAACAACTGTTCATCACTTCAAATGACATGTTAACTAGTCAAATGTTCCATTGCAATCTTCTATGTGTGCTGGGATATATTCCAGGCAATGGCATAGAAATTAGACTGTGTCTCATTGCCATTTATGTTGACTTTTCTAGCAATATACTTTATTAGCATCTGACAATAAAAGAGTTACACAACCGCACAGTTCCATTTTTAGATTTTATTCATAGAAACATAATGTAATTCACAGTTGGTTTGTAAACATTGTATATTTCTGAAAATACTTAGGATACTGTTTATTTTTTCATTGACTTGAATATTGTTACAGTTTTACTCAACAGATATGATTGTTTTATGGTATAGCAATATCTCATTCTGATGAAAGTCTTTTTATGAATATCAAATTGAGATAAACCTATTGTAATCCTCAGACTACGCACTAGGTAGAATCTGCATGATTCCTTGGGATTTGTTAGGACTCTTAGCCTTGATTTCTACACAACTTAATATGTCACAAACTCCCAAAGCCAGAGTGAAGAACATTGTTATTCTGCTCTTTGTATAGATACTTTGCAGAATGCCTAAGTGGAGACAGAGGTACAGATGTGCTGCAATGAAATTTTGTTTTAAGTCTTTTCTCAATAGTGGTTTAAATTCCTTAAAAACAGAACACACAATTTACACTGTATCCTTATTAAACTCTTTTAATTAATGTTATATTGTGGGCTTTTTTAAAGTGGTCAATCTTAAATTAGAGAAAGTAAACAATGTCTCAAGTTGTACTAAATTAAATAAGTTTGTTTATGATTATTAACATATGAAGTCTTTTCATTCTGGCTAAAGATTTCACAGTGAAAATATTGGGTATGAATTTCTCTTTTGTGAAATATGAAGGTAGTGTCTGCTGTAGCACATTAGCAAACACCTTGAGACATCGTAATATTAATTCTTCTTGCTGCTCCAAGGATAACTGGGATAGCTGGTAAGTCAATCTTTTTTTTTCCTTATTTTTCACTCCATTTCAAAACATGGCTTATTCTGAGGCTTTCAGAAGTTATTGCCTTAAGTGGCTCCTCATTAAAATGTATTTATGATTCCTTCCTAAATATTAAAATAGAAAGTTTAATCAGGTATCAATGTAAAATGATATTTTTTTAAGATTTTATTTATTTTTTATTATGTATATAGTGTTCTGCCTGCATGCCAGAAGAGGGCACCAGATCTCATACAGATGGTTGTGAACTACCACGTGGTTGCTGGGAATTGAATTCAGGACCTCTGGAAGAGCAGTTAGTGTTCTTAACCTCTGAGCCATCTCTCCAGCCCCTAAAATGGTATTTTTAAAAAACTTTTCATTTGATTCACAAAACAAGGTGGCTGATTTGGTAGCATAATTTAGTCAGGATAGCAATGAATTTCTTTAATCTAAAAAAGTCAGGGCCTTGGTTTAGGCTTCCCTGCTACTTTAAAGTCATGGAAATTTTAAATTTTAAAATTTTTACAATTCTATAAGAAATGGAAAATAGGAAAGTTTAATGTTCCTTGAAACCTTTGTTATTTTGGATATATTTGGAGAATTTTGAATACCAATTTACCTTTTCACTGATACTATGTATGAACAAGAATGAGCAGCTACAAAAGTCATCATTATTGTCTCATATTTTACTTTGGTCATGAATCAAAACTTAAGAAACACATGAATCCCCATATGCCCAGCTATACCATTCCAGATTCATACCTAAATGACTTCATTCCTACTCCAATCACAATGGCAAGAAAAGAACATTAAATCACAAGTCCAAGAGTAGATGAATGAGTGATTAAAAAAATTCATGTACACATACATAATGGACTCACATTCAACCATAAAGAAAAAATTGAAGCCTGAAATTATCAGGAAATGGCTAATGAGGTATCCTAGACTCAGACAAAAATCTCATATTCTCTCATAAGCAAATTCTAATTTTTAATAGTATGTATATGTCATATACATATGGATGTGTTTAAGTGACAAGAAATAGAACCATCAGAAGCTATAAATAAAAGGGAAGGAGAGAGGAAAACAATACTGAGACATTAACATTGAAGGACAACTATTAGAGGTGTAGGCATATAAACAGTATTGGGTGAGAGAGGCACCTGAGGGAAAAGCATGTAGAAAGAGTAACAACAAAACAAAGTCCATGTGAAAGAGCTTAAATGAAAACAAACAAATAGAAAAACATTGAATGCCTGAAGAAATAGTTGATGATATAAAATTTAGGGAAAAAAGACTATAAACAGGATTGATGATTACCATGACAAGATTATGGGCAATATTCTCTCCAACAAAAAAATTGCACATCATAAGTACTAAGGTGCTTTACTTGTTTGTGTAAACATATCTTGTAGCTGTTTAACAATAACTGTTAATGCTATAAGTTATATCAACAAGTCTTTAAAATAATACCATTAGATCATTAAAATAATGCATACTTTAGGAGTCAATAGTGATATTTTTAAATATACTGGGAGTGAGCTCAATCACTGTTGGTGGGATTGCAAACTGGTCTTGCCACTCTGGAAATCACTGCAGATAATTCTCTAAAACCTAAAAATATATCTTCCATATGACCCAGATATACTATTCCATGGCAGCATAGCTGATAGTATGCTGAAAGGACTCAAAATGCTACACCACAGACATTTGATCTGCTGTGTTCATTGCTAGTTACTCTTGTCACAATAGCTAGGAAATGCAAACAAACTAGATGTTCTTCACCTGACAAATGGATAAGGAAAGTGTCATAATATACGCTATACAATAGTATTCAGATGTAGACAAAAAATGAAATTATGAAATTTTCAGATAAATGGATGAAACTAGAAAAGATCATATTGAGTGAGGGAAACCTGATTTAGAAATATAAACCCCATATGATCTTTTGCACCCAAGGCTTCTAGTTCAGTTGTGAGTACACATCCTGGAGTAACTGAAAACACCAGTAAAGTAAAAAGGGACCATTTCCGTGGTGTGATGTATGAAGGAGTAATAGACACAGGAATTGAAAGCTATTTGTTATCTGAAGGGGGTAACGGAAAAATGGAGAGCTTTAATTAGGAAAGGAAAATGGAAAAACCCAAAAGGAAGGAGGAAAGAGGGAAATAACATTAAAGATGTATGAAAATGTCATAAGCAATTTATTAGTATCATTATCATCATTACTAGTATTGTTAATAAACCATCTACTTGAAAATAATCAAATAGTCATCTATTATATATAATATATATATGGTTTAAATGAATTTTCTTTTCTACAATGGCAACACTCTCTCCAAGAGCCATAGATTATAAAACAAAAAATTTAATACCAAGCATATGAAGCCCTCTTTGGAGTTGCTAGTCAGGGTTGTCCAACAGACTCCTCAAAGCATTATAGACTATTACTTTTGTTCTTGTTTGCTCCCTCCCTGCAGAGATGCATGATAAGTCCATATTGTGGAAGACAACATGAATTTCACACACAAGACTCAGAAGACCAGAACTGTATCTCACCAGAAAGCCTTCTCCCTGAGAATAGGATCATTCCTTTCCCAATGTCATTGCTTTTGTACTTTAAAACATCATTCAGTAAATGAAATTACTTAAACACATGCACCAAGATATCCTGGCAGTGGGTGTGATGACAGACACAGCTACTGTGTAGCTAATGAGTAGATGGAATATGTAGAGTGAGTACAGCAGACAAAGGAAAGATTATCCTTTGGGGCATAATGAAGAGACAGAAGGACTGTTAGAGCCAGACTAATAGATGACTACAAAGAATCAGTGTCTTCCAGGACACAGAAGGGAAGCTGTCCATGTGATCACAGCATTTGTGACCACATGCACAAGAGCTGACAAGTCCAAGCCAGAAATAATTCCAGCAAAGAGAGGGAATGGACAATTGATAACTTCTGTGAAAGGCAGGTTCAGTTTTCTATAAGGTTTGCCCATGATAAGACAACCATGATCCAAAGAAAGGTCACACATCTGAAAATAATGTGTAACACCGATTGGCCTTGATGGGAAAAGAAGGACCCAACATTTGGTGGGAAAGAGTGGCCGTGGATTTGGAAAGAGTTAGCAGGTAGAGGGTAGCTAGGCTCTAAGCTCACTGTACAAAATACTCAAAGAATTAATAATAGCAAAAAATAGAAGCACATTGTAGCAACAGGGATTGAATTAGAATTCATCCTGTTAAGGGAAATATAAACTAAGCACAGAAAGATAAATACTGCATAGTTTACCATCTGTGCCATAGATGCTCATATCCATTGCTGCTCCATACATTATGGCCCCCAGGGTTGTCGTGTAAGTACCTTTACCACTTTCCCCTGAAAACCTGTTTCAAAGAAAGACCACATATCCAAAAACATTATATAACATAGACTGGCCTTGGTGGCAAGAGAAAGAAACTTTGGTGAGAAGTGGGGGGCAGTGGATTTGTGAATTTAAAAAAAAAAAACTGGACTATACATATCAATGCATAGGAAAATACTAGACTTTTAAAAGTATATTTATTTTATCACCTGCAAATAAACTACTGTAACCTAGTATTGTTAGTTCTCCCTCCTTTGCCGCAGAGTAGTCAGATAATGACCTTTGCCACATTTATAAGGTAAGCAAACACAATTTCAATTGATTGAGTGTGATTATCAATAATAGTCAATGAATTTTATCTTTATGTAGACTGTTGACAAAACCCTTTCCTGATAATTAAATTCAAGTGGACTGCTTTTTAGAAGAGTAATATAAATAACTAGATATCCAATCTTGAAGGAATATTTCAATAGCACGTTCTCAACTGTTCTTACTCTCTGACATTCTCTTCACTTGTATTCAAATCATTTTCACATTATATCTTCAACTTATTATTATTATTATTATTATTATTATTATTATTATTATTATTATTAAGGAATAATTACACTGTGTGCAGTTCCCCAGGAATCTGGGAATTTATTCCTCAAAATGCAGGTATATTACTCTTGGACACATAGTCATAGAACTCTATATCCTACTCTAGAGACATTTGCTCAATCATGTTCACTGTTGCTCTGTTAATAATAGCCAGAAATTGGAAGCAGTCTAGATGTCCATAAAGTGATGGCTCGAGAACAAAAATGTGGCATATTTGCAAATGAAATATTATTCAGCTCTTTAGAAAATGAAATTATGAAGTTCACAGGTAAATGTGGATAGAGCTAGAAAAAAAAATCATCCTGACTGAGGTAACGCAGGCTCAAAGGACAGACACCATGGTATGGGTTCTCTTATATATGGGTGTTATCTTTCAAGAATTTTGTAGGTATGCTATAATCTACATAATCATAGAAGAATGGATTGAGTAAGGGACTGGGAAGAAAGGATGATCTCCCATCTTTCTGGTGCCTACAGAAAACATTGATCTCTATTAAATAGTAGAATTCATGGTACTCTGAATGCTGTCAGAAGCAAAAGGTAATCATCAACTCACTTACAAACCCTTTGATCTACAATGGTGACCTGTTTTTAAGATATTCTGGTACAATGGTGGCACAAAAGTTATATGGGTAACCAAGCAGTCTCTGATTGGATGTAAGGCCCACTCCAAGTAATTGAACCCATACCTGCTACCATTTGGGTGGCCAAGAACATGAGACTGGATACGCCACAGGCCTAGGGAAAGACCAAATACTATTGCTCTACTAATTATATGGAATAGTAAAATGCCATTTTGCTATCTCCATAGATGAATGACTCTCTCAGTCATCATCCAGAGAAACTTCTTGCTGCTGTAGATGGAAACTAACACAGAAGCCATACCTCCAACAATGCTATTTCCTATGACTCTATGGTGGCAAATTTCATTGAAAGTATCACAATGGAATTTTTGTAGGGTTTTTGTCTCATATTGCTTTGTTTGGTCACTTTTTTCTTATCTGTGTTTTACTTATGTATCATGGTTTCCAATTTTGTGTTTTTGAGGGGCTTTGTTTTTGTATTGTGAGTTACTTAAGTTTATTTTCATCATTTTGTTTGCTTGCCTGTTGATTTTTTTAAAGAGAGAGAACAAGAAAGGTGTATTTGGGAAAATGGGAAGTATCTGGGAAGAGTTGAAGAGGTAAATGTGATCAGAAAATATTGTATGACAAAGAAAGAGAAAAACAGGGGCTTACTAAAAAAGAAAAAAAAAGTATAATTATAGCTATGAAATTCTCAATCTAGAATTAAGTAATTGCTGAGTACTAATGCAGGCAGCAGGTGACAACCAACTATGTATCTAACACTGGACTATGAAAGAATAACTACTGACACAATGTGAGGTCCTTTGCATTTTTATTGTGTGTCATTTATCTGTGACAACAGTTTATTGTTTCCATTATTTGGCATATGTCAGTCTATGTATGTTTATATATTCATGTCACACACACTCACACACACACATACACACACACACACACACACACACACACACACACACACACACACACACACGTAGTTGAAGGAGACTGCTTTACTTTGTTAAAAAGGATTTACCTAACCTTGGTAGCCCAGGGAAGAGGCCAAATGCATGGCCTTTCTTGGTTTCTGGGTCTTGAAGTTAAATTATAATAGCTCACCCTCTTTTCCGGCCTTATTACCCTTTGAGAGATATGATCCTCATCGATTTTCATGGGAAGGTGAAGGTCAGGAGATCTCATCTTCAGTAACTGCTTCCAGATGGTGAGGGTATGTAGTCCTTCCCTACTGGAGACAATGCAACTCTCACCCCAGCTGATCCAAATGAGATGGAGACTTCTCAGTTTTGTTTTGATACTGGTTGGAAACCCACTGGAAATACAGTTGGAGTTTGACAGTTTTTGACATTTTGAGGTCCATTCACAGTGTGGGTTCCCAAATTTCTCTGAAGAAATGAGATAGAATTACATATTTATTGGTGATTTCTCAGGCTCATATGGTCTGTATCCAGAGTGAGACATGCAGTGCCATCGCTTTCTTCTGCCATTGTAAAAATGGCCTTCAAGATTATTGATGTTGCCATTTGTTTCCCAAATCAGCAATGTTCCTTCAGGTCCCAGCATCAAATCTCTGTGTGAATTCTTCTGAGAAAGTTCCAGCAAAGCCTACTTTTTTCTTTCTGAGGTTCACAGATGCAGCCTCAAAAACCAGCACCACTATGCCCTGTCTCCCCTGAATTCCCCTTGCAGAGATGCTCACAGCAGAAAACTTAGAGCCACAAGATACCTCCCTTAAAATAGAGCAGAAGCCCCAGCACCAGGGCACTGGAAAGAACCTTGTATATTAACTTTTTGTTAAATGTTTTGCTTTTGAGCTTTATTCATAGTGATCTCTTATTTTTAATTCTTCTTAACTAAAAATAGTCTCGAAGAATCCTAAAACACCTAGCACTTGGGAGGCAGAGGCAGGCAGATCTCTATGAGTTCGAGGCCAGCCTGGTCTCCAGAGTGAGTTCCAAGATAGGCTCCAAAGCTACACAGAGAAAACCTGTCTCGAAAGAAAATAAATTAAAAAATTTGTAAAAACTGTGATTTAAAAAATATACTTAGCCTGTGTGTTTGTGTAAGTGCTACCGCATAAATATGGAGGTCAGAGGGTAACCATGGAGTCAATTGTCTTCTTTTACCTTCACAGCAGCTCCTGAAATCCAGCTCAGGCTGGTATGGCAAGAGCTTCTACTTGCTGAGTCATCTCTCAGGTCTTGTATATGTAACGATTTATTCATGTATATTTGTGTTGCTACATTCATATAATATGTGTGTGATGACAGATACATAGATGTTAGATAGATATATAGACAGATGGTAGACTTTATTGTTAGTATTCAGGCATCTGGCCTGTCCTGTCCTTGGGATCCTCACAGGATATGCCCTCAGCTGCAGCCACTAAGAGCACCGCCTGTGTACCTTCACTATGTTCCCTTTTAAAGGGCCCTAAACACCTCCTATCCTCCTCTCTTTCTCTCTCTCTCTCTCTGCTTCTCTGTCTCTCTTTTCCCTCTCCTTCTGCTCCTGTACCTGGAGGCCAGTCTACCCCTCCCATTTCCCCTTTTTATTATCTATTTCCCTAATAAAAAATCCCCTCTCCGTTCTCCCTCACACAACTTTTCTTTTTTATTCAAATTATAAACAAGATTGTTTTACATGTCAATCCAAGTATCCTCTCTCCCCCCCTCCAGTGCCCTCCACTGACCCCCTATCCCATGCCCTTTCTGCTCCCCAGGGAGGGTGAGACCTTCCATGGGGGATCTTCAAAGTCTGTCATATCATTTGAAGCAGGACCTAGGTCCTCCTCCGTGTGTCTACACTGAGAGAGTATCCCTCCATGTGGAATGAGCTCCCCAAGTCCATTCGTGCACTAGGAATAAATAGTGATCCCCTACTGGAGGCCCCATAGATTGGCCAGGCCTCCTAACTGACAACCAAGATCAGGGGTTCTGGAACAGTCCTATGCTGGTATCCCAGCTATTAGTCTGGGGTCAATTAGCTCCCTCTTGTTCAGGTAAGCTGATTTTGTGGGTTTCTCTAGCCTAGTCTTGACCCATTTGCTCATCCCTCCTCCTTCCCTGCAACTGTATTCCAGGACTTCAGCTCAGTGTTTAGCTGTGGGTATCTGCTTCCATCAGCTACTAGAAGAAGGCTCTAGGATGGCATATAAGTCAGTCTTCAATCTCATTATAGGAAAAGGGCATTCAAGGTAGCCTCTCCACTATTGCTTAGATAGTTATTTGGGGCCATGCTTGTAAATCTCTGAGCATTTCCCTAGTGCCGGATTTCTCTTTAAACCTATAATGGCTCCCTCTATTTGGTATGTCTTTTCTTGCTGTCCACTATTCTTCCCCTGGCTCAATCTTCCTGCTCCCTCATGTCCTCCTCTCCCCTTCTCTTCTCCCCTTCTCTTTTTCCTAACTCCATCTCCCCTCCCCCCATGCTCTCAAATTGCTCAGGAGATCTTGTCCATTTCCCCTCCTTGCTTCCTAGCTTCTCTGGCAGTGTGGATTGTAGGCTGATAATCCTTTGCTCTATGTCTAAAATTCATATATGAGTGAGTACATACCATGTTTGGTGTTTTGTGACTGGGTTACCTCATTCAGGATGGTTCCATCCATTTGCCTTCGAATTTCAAGATTCCATTGTTTTTTTGTTTGTTTGTTTGTTTTGTTTTTTTTCTGCTGAGTAGTACTCCAGTTTGTAAATGTATAACATTTTCTGTATCCACTCTTCAGTTGAAGGGCATCTAGGTTGCTTCCAGGTTCTGGCTATTACAAATAATGTTGCTACGAACATAGTTGAACAGATGTCCTTTTTGTATGAATGTACATCCTTTGGGTATATGACTGAGTGGAATTGCTTTCCTGAGAGTTGTGTCAACTTACACTTCTATGAGACCTATGTGATTTTCCATTTTTCCAGATTCTTTCCAGAATATAGAGATTGGGCTTTTATTTTTTAATCATTGGTCCTGAGGTGTAATTCATTATATCTCACTAAGATAATCTCATTACAGATATAAGAATTGTGAAATCAAAGAAGGCATTATTACAGACTATAACTTGCCAAGTTAGCCTGTACTCATAATCAGGGAGTTTAAAATTTTCATTACTGGCCTTAAATGGCTTATGCAGTTTTATTTTCAGCTCTACTGACTCTCAATTGTATTTCTAGAAGGCCATTTCTTAAATTACCTGGGAAATCCTCTGCAGGCAAATTATACAGTCCTACCATTGGTCAACTATTTTTGAAACTCCATTTAGGTGAGATGTGTTTGTTGCACAATTAAATCAGAGAACTAACAGCCTTTACCACATGAATGTCTTCTCTCCATATCTCCCTTGTGTCTATTCCTTATCATGTCTTCCTACATGCTCAACATATGCTGTCTTTTGGCACGATGCAATTCTGTGGTTATAGTTTGATTCTCAAGTGCCACATTTGTCCATGTGTTCAATGCTAGTTCCTGAGAATTAGCTATATTTTGGGAGTCCATGTTACTACTATGGGATGGGAACTAGCTAATGGAGTCAATCAAGAAATTTATTATGGGTAGGTCTTTAAAGGATAGATCTACCCCATGGTTCTGAGTACTCCTCAATTCCTAGTCTTTTGTGGTGTGAGAATGTTCTCACTGACACAGGACCTGCTGCTATGCCATGTCTTTCTGACTGTGATATATCCTGTATTCCTATAAATCATGAGCCAAAATACAGTTTTATTTCCTTATGTTATTTTTATCACATATTGTGGTTACAGAGATGTGTATGTTTAACTACTATACTTCCCATGCCTCATGCATTTGAAACCTTGATTGAACTTTGGGGCTTCTCCCAAAATACTGTAAATTTGTTGAGTGTAAAGAGCTCAAGAAGGTAGTGATCAAAACACCAAATAATTCAATTAAAAAATGGGGTACAGAACTAAATAGAGATTTCTCAATAGAGGAATCTAAAATGGCTGAAAGACATGACACTTAAGAAAGTTCTCAACAGATCGGTCCCTGAAGACACAGAGCCCCTGATTCTGCTGAGATCACTGGGCTATTCCAGCCCTGACAGAGTGCGGAACTGAGATGGTTTGGCCGCCCAACTTCTGCCTGCCCACTCTGGGAAATCCTGCCACAGGATCTGCAGGCAAACTGAATCATTCCCTGAAGACTCAATGACCCTGACTCTGCTGAGTTTACTGGGCTACTCCACCCCTAGACAGTGCAGAGTGCAGAGTGCAGAGAGTGCAGAGCTAAGCTGTTTGGCCCCTGACTTGGGTCCAACTTCTGCCTGCCCACTCTGGGAACTCCTGCCCAGGGGTCTGTAGGCATGTCGACTTGGCCCCTAAAGACCAAGCCATCCAGAGTCTGCTGACATCTCTGCATCAGTCCTGCTCTCACCCATCTGGAGAGCCAGGGCCTCAGACCTGTCTGCACCCACCTTGAGACCCATCAGAGTATTGGACCCAATTGCACCCACCTGAAGAGAACACCAGTCCCATACACACCAGGAAAGGAAGTGACACCACCTGCACCCACTGGAAGAAGAGATTGGAAGATGAAGATGACCATATAAGAGCATATCCAACAACAGGAAAACCAATATGACACCAACAGAGTCTAGGGACTCTACACCAGCAAGGCATGAACATCCCAACACAGAAGAAGCAGAAGAGGACAACCTCAAAAAACAACTTCATGCAGACGATGGAGACCCTAAGAGAGGAAATCAAAAATCCTTCAGAGAAATTGAAGAAAAGACAAATGAAAAGATGCAAGAAATCAAGGAAAACCAAGAAAAGAAATTAAACAGCTGAAGGAAACAGTTCAGGACCCGAAAACTGATATAGAGACAATAAAGAAAACACAAACTGAGGGAATGTTGGAAGTGGAAAAGCTGAGTAAACAACCAGGAACCACAGATGCAAGCATAACCAACAAAATACAGGAGATGGAAGACAGAATCTCAGATGTTTAAGATAAACTAGAGGAAATAAATTCATCAAGCAAAGAAAATCTTAAGTCCAACAAATCCTTAATAAACAATATCCAGGAAATATGGGACACCATGAAAAGACCAAACCTAAGGAAAATAGGTATAGAGGAAGGTGAAGAAACCCAACTCAACATGTTCACCAAAATCATAGAAGAAAACTTTCCCAACCCAAAGAAAGACATGCCGAGATCGCTGGGCCATTCGGGCCCCCACAGTGTGTGGAGAGTCCAGAGGTGAGCTTATTTGGCCCCTAATTTGGGCCCAACTTCCGCCTGCCCACCCTGGCAAATCCTCCCCAGGAATCTTCTACAGGACTACTTGAACTCTGAGGACCAAGTAACTCAGAGTCTACTGACATCTCTGAGCCAGTGCTGCTCTCACCCACCTGGAGAGTCAGTGCCTCAGACCTGCCTGCACCCAACTAGAAGCCCATTAGAGTATCAAAGTCAATTGCACACACCTGAAGAAAACACCAGACCCATACTCACCAGGAAAGGAAGTGATATCAACTGTACCCACTGGAACAAGAGATGGGAAGACAACATTACAAGAACACATCCAACAACAGGAAAACCAATATGATACTACCAGAGCCTAGGGACTCTGCATCAACAAGATATGAACATCCCAACACAGAAGAAGCAGAAGAGAGCAACCTTAAAAACAACTTCATGGAAATGATAGAGAATCTAAGAGAGGAAATCAGAAAATCCTTCAGAGAAATGAAAGAAAAGACAAACCAAAAGATGCAAGAAATCAAGGAAAGCCAAGAAAATACAATTAAAGGAAGGAAACAGTTCAGGACCTGAAAACTGAATTAGAGACAATAAAGAAAACACAAACTGAGGGAATGCTGGAAGTTGAAAAGCTTAGTAAACAATCTGGAACCACAGATGCAAGCATAACCAATAGAATACAAGAGATGGAAGACAGAATCTCAGATGCTGAAGACAAATTAAAGGAAATAAACTCGTCAAGCAAAGAAATCTGAAGTCTAACAAAACCATAAGACAAAATATTCAGGAAATTTGGGACACCATGAAAAGACCAAACCTAAGGATAATAGATATAGAAGAAGGTGAAGAAACCCAACTCAAAGGTGCAGAAAACATATTCAACACAATCATAAAAGAAAACTTTCCCAACCTAAAGAAAGACATGCCAATGAAAGTACAAGAGCAGATGACAGGAAATAATAAAAATGAGGGCAGAAATCAATAAAGTTGAAACAAATTCAAAGAATCAATATAACAAAGAATTGGTTCTTTGAGAAAATCAACAAAATAGACAAACCGTTATCTAAATTAACCAAAACGCAGAGAGAGATCATGCAAATTAACAAAATCAGAAATGAAAAGGGGGACATAACAACGGACAGTAAAGAAATCCAGAGAATCTTCAGGTCATACTTTGAAAACCTGTACTCCACACAATTGGAAAATGTAAAGGAAATGAACAATTTTATGGACAGTTATCACTTACCAAAATTGAATCAAGAACAGATCAAAGAAGTTCTAATACCAATACTACTCAAATTGTTCCACAAAATAGAAACAGAAGGGACATTACCAAAATCATTTTACAAGGCTAAAATAACCTTGATACCCAAGCCACACAAAGACACAACTACGAAAGAGAATTACAAACCAATATCCCTCATGAACATTGATCCAAAAATTCTCAATAAAATCCTAGCAAATCGAATATAAGATCATATCAGAGAAATCATCCACCATGATCAAGTAGGCTTCATCCCAGGGATGCAAGGATGGTTCAACATACGAAAATCTATCAATGTAATCCACCATGTAAACAGACTGAGAAAAACACACACACACACACACACACATGATCATCTCACTAGATTCGGAAAAAGCCTTTGACAAAATCCAACACCCCTTCATGATAAAGAAATCAGGGATAACAGGAACATACCTCAACATCATAAAAGCAATATACAGCAAGCCAACAGCCAACATCAAATTAAATGGAGAGAAACTCAATCCAATTCCTCTAAAATCGGGACAAGACAAGGCTGTCCACTCTCTCCATACCTCTTCAATATTGTCCTTTAAGTCCTAGCTAGAGCAATAAGACAACAAAAGGAGATCAAGGAAATACAAATCAGAAAGGAAGAATTCAAACTCTCACTATTTGCAGACGATATGATAGCCTACATTAGTGACCCAAAAAACTCTACCAGGGAACTCCTACAGCTGAAAAACACCTTCAGCAAAGTGGCAGGATACAAGATCAACTCAAAAAATCCGTAGCCCTACTATACACCAATGACATACTGGTGGAGAAAGAAATCAGACAAACATCACCCTTTACAATTGCCACAAACAACATAAAGTACCTTGGGGTAACACTAACCAAAAATATGAAAGACCTGTACCATAAGAATTTTGAGTCTCTAAAGAAAGAAATTAAAGAAGATACCAGAAAATGGAAAGATCTCCCATGCTCTTGAATAAATAGGATCAACATAGTAAAAATGGCAATCTTGCCAAAAGCAATCTACAGATTCAATGCAATCCCCATCAAAATCCCAACCCAATTCTTCACAGACCTTGAAAGAACAATTCTCAACTTTATATGGAGAAACAAAAGACCCAGGATAGCCAAAACATCCCTATACAATAAAGGAACTTCTGGAGGCATCACCATCCCTGACTTCAAGCTCTATTACAGAGCTATAGTCCTGAAAACAGCTTGGTATTGGCACAAAAATAGACAGGCAGACCAATGGAATAGAACTGAAAACCCTGATATTACCCCACACACCTATGAATACCTGATTTCTGACAAACAATCCAAATTTATATGATGGAACAAAGAGAACATCTACAACAAATGGTGCTGGCATAACTTGTTGCAGACATGTAGAAGACTGCAGTTAGACCCAAGCCTATTGCCTTGCACAAAACTTAAGTCAAAATGGATCAAAGATCTCAACATAAATCCAGCTACACTGAATCTATTAGAAGACAAAGTGGGAAATACCCTTGAATTAATCGGTACAGGAGACCGCTTCCTGAACATTATACCTGTAGCAAAGACACTGAGGTCAACAAATGATAAATGGGACCTCCTGAAACTGAGAAGCTTCTGTAAGGCAAAGGAGACAGTAAGTGAGACAAAACAGCAGCCAAAAGACTGGGAAAAGATATTCACCAACCCCACATCTGACAGAGCACTGATCGCAAAAATATACAAAGAACTCAAGAAGCTAGTCTCCCAAACACCAAACAATCCAATTAAAAAGTGGGGTACAGAACTAAATAGACAATTCTCAATAGAGGAATCTAAAACCACTGAAAGACACATGAGAAACTGTTCAACATCCTTAGTCATCAGGGAAATGCAAATCAAAACAACTCTGAGATACCATCTTACTCCTGTCAGAATGGCTAAAATCAAAAATACCAATGACAGTTTATGCTGGAGAGGATGCAGAGAAAGAGGAACACTCCTCCACTGCTGGTGGGAGTGCCAACTTGTACAGCCACTGTGGAAATCAGTATGGCGACTCCTCAAGAAAATGGGAATGAGTCTACCACAAGATCCAGCAATTCCACTCCTAGGCATATACCCAAAAGAAGCACATTCATATAACAAGGACATATGTTCAACCATGTTCATAGCAGCATTATTTGTAATAGCCAGAAACTGGAAGCAGCCTAGATGTCCCTCAACCAAAGAATGGATAGAGAAATTGTGGTACATTTACACAATGGAGTACTACTCAGCAGAAAAAAACAATGGAATCTTGAAATTTGCAGGCAAATGGATGGAACTCGAAGAAACCATTCTGAGCAAGGGAACCCAATCACAAAAAGACAAACATGATATGTACTCACTCATATGTGGATCTACTTTATGATACAAAGTAGTGACCATGCTTTATCAGAGCTGTTTTTAATGATGTTGCTCAGAATTGTTTCCTCCCAGATGATGATTGAGAAGCTAATTTAAAAAAAAAATGGTGCCAAGTACCACAAGAGTAACAGAACTGCGCTGTTTTCTGGGATTTTGTCTTAATTTCCCTCAATATTAATGGTCTTATCTCGCCTATAAAAAGACACAGGCTAACAGATTGGATATGAAGACAGAATCCATCCTTCTGCTGCATACAAGAAACACACCTTGAATTCAAAGACAGACATTACCTCAGAGTAAAGAATTGGGATAAGATAATCCAATTAAATGGACCCAAGAAATGAGCTGGGGTAGCTATCCTAGTATCTAACAAGTTAGACTTGAAACTAAAATCAATCAAAAGAGATGACGAAGGTCATTTCATACTCATCACAGGAAAGATCCATCAGGAAGAAGTCTCAATTCTATACATCTATGCCCCAAATATAAAGGCACCAACATTTGTAAAGGAAACATTATTAAAACTCAAATCACAAATAAGAACTCACACAGTTATAGTGGAAGACTTCAGGCCCTCACTCTCACCACTGGACAGGACCACCAGACAAAAAATTAGCGAAGAGACAAAGGAACTAACAGAAGTTATGAACCAATTGGGATTAACAGACATCTATAGAACTTTCCATCCAAACACACAAAAGAATATACCTTCTTTTCAGCATCACATGGAACCTTCTAAAAAATTGACCACATACTCGGCAACACAGCAAACCTCAACAGATACAATACAAAAAAAAAATAGAATAATCCCCTGTGTCTTATCAAACCACCACACTTTAAAGTTAGAATTAAAAAACAACACAAATTGCAGAAAACCTACCAACTCATGGAAATTGAACAACACACAATTGCACCATACCTGGGTCAAGGAAGAAATAAAGAAAGAAATTGAAGACTTCCTAGAATTCAATGAAAATGAAGACACAACATACCCAAACTTATGGAACACTTTGAAAGCAGAACTAAGAGGAAAGTTCATAGCTCTAAGTGCTCACATGAAGAAACTAGAGAATAGCCACACCAGAGAGCTTTCACATCACAGCTGAAAGGTCTAGAACAAATGGAAGCAAATTCACCTCAGAGGAGTAGATGCCAGGAAATAATCAAAATGAGGCAAGAAATCACTAAAGTGGAAACAAAGAAAACAATTCAAAGAATCAATGTAACAAAGAGTTGGTTCTTCGAGAAAATCAACAAGATAGATAAACTTTTATCCAAACTAACCAAAAGGCAGAGAGAGAACATGCAAATTAACAAAATCAGAAATGAAAAGGGGGACATAACAACAGACACTAAAGAAATCCAGAGAATCTTCAGGTCATACTTTGAAAACCTGTACTCCACAAAATTTGAAAATTTAAAGGAAATGGACAATTTTCTGGACAGATATCACTGACCAAAATTGAATCAAGAACAGATAAGCAACTTAAACAGACCTATAATGTCTAAGGAAATAGATGCAGTCATCAAAAGTCTTCCAACCAAAAAAAGCCCGGCACCAGATGGCTTCACTGCAGCATTCTATCAGAAATTCACATAAGAGCTAATACCAATATTCCTCAAATTGCTCCATACAATAGAAGCAGAAGGTTCATTGCCAAACAAAGACACAACTAAGAAAGAGAACTATAGACCAATATCCCTCATGAACATAGATACAAAAATACTCAATAAAATACTGGCAAATTGAATCCAAGAATATATCAGAAAAATCATCCAACATGTTCAAGTAGGCTTCATCCCTGGGATGCAGGGTTAGTTCAACATTCGAAAATCTGTCAATATAATCCACCTTATAAACCAACTGAAGAAGAAAACCACATGATCATCTCACTAGATGCTGAAAAAGTCTTTGATAAAATCCAACATCCCTTCATGATAAAGGTCCTGGAGAGATCAGGAATAACAGGAAAATACCTGAACATAATAAAAACAATATACAGTAAGACAACAGCCAACAGCCAACATCAAACTAAATGAAGAGGAACTCAAAGCTATTCTTCTAAAATCAGGAATAAGAAAAGGCTGCCCACTCTCTCCATGTCTCTTCAATATTGTTATTGAAGTTCTAGCTAGAGCAATAAGACAACAAAAGGAGATCAAGGGGATACAAATGGAAAGGAAAAAGTCAAGGCTTCACTGTTTGCAGAAGATATGGTAGTCTATATAAGTGACCTGAAAAACTCTACCAGGGAACTCCAACAGCTGATAAACACCTTCAGCAAATTGGCAGGATACAAGATTAACCAAAAATATCAGTAGTCCTACTATATATGGATGATAAATGTGCTAAGAAAGAAATCAGAGAAACATCACCCTTTACAATTGCCACAAACAACATAAAATACCTTGGGGTAATGATAACCAAAAAAGTGAGAGACCTGTATCATAAGAATTTTGAGTCTTTAAAGAGAGAAATTAAAGAAGATACCAGAAAATGGAAGGATCCCCCATGTTCTTCTTGGATAGGTAGGATCAACATAGTAAAAATGGCAATCTTGCCAAAAGCAATCTACAGATTCAATGCAATCCCCATGAAAATTCCCGCACAATTCTTCACAGAACTTGAAAAAACAATTCTCAACTTTATATGGAAAAACAAAAGGCCCAGGATATCCAAAACAACCCTGTACAGTAAAAGAATTTCCGGAGGCATCACCATTCCAGGATTTCTAGCTCTATTATAGAGCTATGGTCCTGAAAACAGTTTGTTATTGGCACAAAAATAGACAGGTACACCAATGGAATCGAGTTTAAAACCTTGATATTAACCCGCACACCCATAAATGCCTGATTTTTGAAAAAGAATCCAAAGCTATACAATGAAAGAAAGAAAAAATCTTCAACAAATGGTGCTGGCATAATTGGATGCTGGCATGTAGAAGACTGCAGATAGATCCATGTCTATCACCATGCACAAAACTTAAGTCCAAATGGATCAAAGACCTCAACATAAATTCAGCTACACTGAACCTATTAGAAGGCAAAGTGGGAAATACCCTTGAAGGAATTGGTACAGGAGACTGCTTCCTGAATATAACACCAATAACACAGACACTGAGATCCACAATTAATAAATGGGACTTCCTGAAACTGAAGAGTTTCTATAAGGCAAAGGACACAGTCAACAAGACAAAATGACAGCCTATAGATTAAGAAAAGATATTCACCAACCCCACATCCGACAGAGAGCTGATCTCCAAAATTTACAAAGTACTCAAGAAGCTAGTCTCCAAAACACCAAATAATCCAATTAAAAAGTGGGGTACAGAACTAAATAGACAATTCTCAATAGAGGAATCTAAAATGGCTGAAAGACACTAGGAAAGTGCTCAACATCCTTAGAAATGCAAATCAAAACAACTCTGAGATACCATCTTATATCTGTCAGAATGGCTAAAATCAAAAACACCAATGACAGTTTATGCTGAGAGGTTGTGAAAGAAAGCAAAACACTCTGCCAGTGCTGGTGGGAGTGCCAACTCGTACAGCCACTTTGGAAATATGTATGATGTTTCCTCAGGAAAATGAGAATCAGTCTACCACAAGATCCAGCAATTCCATTCTTAGGCATGTACCCAAAAGAAGCACATTCCTACAACAAGGACATCTGTTCAACTATGTCCATAGCAGCATTATTTGTAATAGCCAGAACCTGGAAACAACCTAGATGCCCCTCAACTGAAGAATGGATAGAAAAAAAATGAGGTACATTTATACAATGAATTCAGCCTGGCAAAAGGCAATGGAATCTTGAAATTCAGAGGCAAATGGATGGAACTAGAAGAAAGCATTCTGAGCGAGGTAACCAAGTCACAAGAAGACAGGCATTGTATGTACTCACTCATATGTGGATTTTAGACATTGTGTAAAGGATTGCCAGCCTGCAGTCCAGGCTGCCAGAGAGACTGATGAACAAGGAGGACCCTAAGAGACATGGTCCCCTGGAGAACGGGAAAGGGACAAGATTTCCTGAGAAAATTGAGAGCATGGGGGGAGGGAACTAGGAGAATGAGAAGGGGACAAGAGAAGGTGTGAGGAAGACATGATGGGACAGGAAGGTTGAGTTGGGGGAAGAACAGAAGAGAGCAAGATAAGAGATAATATAGAAGAGGGAGACATTGTAAGTTCAAAGAGAAATCAGGCACTAGGGAAATGTCTGCAGAGCTACAAAGAAGACACCAACTAACAATCCAAGCAACAGAGGAGAGGCTACCTTAAATGCCCTCTCCGGATATTGAGATTGTTGACTAATTCATATGCTTCGGTATAGCCTTCATCCAACAGCTGTTAGAAGTAGAAGTAGACACCCACAGCTAAACCTTGAACTGAACTGAAATCCAGATCCAGAGAAGGAGGACTAATGAGCAAAGGGGTCCATACCAGACTGGTAAAACCCACAGAAACAGCTGACCTGAACAAGGAGAAACTCTTGGTCTCCAGACTGACAGCTGGGAAACCAGCATGGGACTGATATAGACACCCTGAACGTGGGTGTCAGTGAGGAGACCTTGGAAATCTATGTGGCCTCTTGTAGTGGACTAGTACTTATCGCTACCATAGAAATGGACTTTAGGAGCCCATCCCACATGGAGGGATACTCCCTGAGCCTAGACACAAGGGGATTGGCCTAGGCCCTATCCCAAAGAATATGACAGACTTAGAAGACCCCCTATGGAAGGCCCTATGGATGGGTAGGGAGTTAGTTGCGGAGGGGCAGGGGAGGAGGGGAGGGAGATGGACCTGGGATTGACATGTAAAATAATTTTCTTGCTAATAAAAAAAGAAAAAAGAAAGAAAGAAAAGAAAGTGCTCAACATCCTTAGCTAACCAAGAAATGCAAATCAAAACAACTCTGAGTAATTATCTTGTACCTGTCAGAAAGGCTAAAAAATAAAAGCACCAATGAGAGTGTATGCTGCAGAGGATGTGGAGAAAGGGGAACACTCCTCCACTTCATAACAACTGATTTGAATTAGCATGTGTTAACTAAATGACTACATTCCATTTAACATATAATATCAATTTAATTATTTGGAAGTACTACAGATAAACAAAGGATAGTGAAATATTTTGGTCTTGTCCATGAATTCCTGAGAGTGCCTGTGAGGTAGGGTGGGGTGGTAAGGTGTGTCATGTGTATTTGCACACTTATCTGCCTATGCAATATTAAGGTCAGGAGTAGAATTGTCATCATACACCTTTTAAAAATTGTCTCTGCAACTGACTTGCAGAAAGCTGATGTGCACAGAGAACAGGAAAACAGTTAAACATTTAGCTCTGCAGCATTTAGGAGAAGCAGCACTGCTCCTTTCAACAAGTGGCAGGGCTGATATGTCTTCAGGCTTCCCAGCAGTTTGTAGGAAATGTGACACTCCATTAGACTAGCTTGGGACCGAAAATTCGAATTTTCTCCACCCAAAATTGAATCCCTGATGCTTTGAAAACATTAAAAGCTTCACTTTTCCTTTGCAGTGGCATAAAATACATTCAATGAGCTGCTGCAAATGAGGTGAATTTTCAAACATCTTGACCTGCAGTGGTGGAGTTTGTTTGAAAGGGTGAGACTGAAGATGATTTCATGGCATTGAGCTTATTGAAGAACCTGCAGAGGGAATGCAATATAGCACAATTCAGCACAGTGAAATCAGCATGGTATATGCTTTCTAAATAACTTCATGTGCTTACAAGGTAATGAAGCAACCTTCCAGTCACTGTATTTCAAAGGAAAAGGAGCAATGAAAAGTGAGTTGAGGGTCAAGCAAGCAGCAAGAAAACAAAGCTTGGGTTTGGTGCTTCTCTAAGAAGCTTTCAAAGTTTCTCCAGTCATAGTGGCATACACTGTAATCCAGATTGGATGGGTAGAAACAAGGTGGATCAAGACAAGTTCAAGGACAGCCTGGGCTACCCTATGTCAATTAAAAACAAACAAACAAAAAACCAGACAGACAAATTTTTAGAGTGTGCTAAATATGGTGCTAAGAGAGAAGACCCAGACTCTTGTTTTAAATCATGTATAAAGTAACAAAAACCTTTTCTAGAACACTTACAGGTTATTCTTATCTCATGTCAGAACACTCCTAACATCATAATTTATTCTAAAATACTCCACGGGAAAGCATTCTAACTATGACTATCTGATCTTCTTTCTTTTTAAATTTTTATAATTAAATGAGGATAATAGCAGCCCAGTTAAAAATGCAGTTGATAACTTAGTGTACTGTGCTGTATTTTATTTACATTAGTATTGTTCACATTCATCTATTGACAGTTGCAATGGACATTTTAAGAATACAAGACATTTTGTTCTTTGCATTGTCTTGTTCTCAGTTCTTTGTGCTGGACTTGGAAGGAATCTCTAGACAGTAGGTCATTGTCAGTTCTACTCTAGGTAAGACAGATTTCCATTACAACAGACTGCAAAGCATCTATCAAAAGTATCCAGGAAAGCATATTTCCTAGTCTCCCTTGGAAACATGCTCCAATCCCAATTCCTGATTCTACAGCAGTGTGTTCTCAAACATTTCTCACCATCCCATACTCCAGCAATGTTCTGTTGATATTAATAGCATTGATCATGAATACCCTAAATCCCATCAGCTAAAACTTAATCCCATATGCACATGGCTCCTGCTTAACAATAACCCTTGTATAATGATCCTCTACATGTTTAAGACTTTTAATTGACTTTGGCACAGGAGAGCATGTAGCATAATAAAAAAATATGCCAATTGCTTAAGAGCAGTATAGCCTGTACTGGAGTTGGCTTTCCTGTAAGGATGTGACGCCATCCATTTACAATCTCTCTATCAGAGCATAAAGTTCAAGGACAGCTAGTTGGGATTAGCGAACAAAATCATCCTCTTTAGAAACTGCTCTACTGTGGTCAGCACTGAGGCCATTTGAGATAGCTAAGTTAAAGGAATATGTAGCTTTTGTGACAAAAGGGCTTAGCCTTTTATTTTTTGCATAAGCTTTTCAGCAATTTAGACAGACACTTGAGCAACAGTTGTGGAAGAGGCTTAGAGTTGCAAAGCTTCTGCACGTGACCAGCTTGTAGAATCATTATTTGCAGCAAGTAAAATAGCAGTAAGTTGTCCAGATGTCGTGTGTCCATAAGGGGTAGAGGGGATTGCCTAAAGATGCCACTCTATTGCCCAAAACCTCAGTTCTAATAGGAAGAAGTCAACAGCCATCTCCATGCCTTTATATTTTTGATATCAAAGCCTTCCGTTTTGGAAGTTACAAGAGTTTGTTGTGTTTTTGTTTGTTTGATTGTTTGTTTGGAGAGTGAACTTAAATGTTGGAAATAAGGCATGTATAACATATTACAGAGGCTGTGTAAAATGTGTGTATAACGTGTGTGTGTGTGTGTGTGTGTGTGTGTGTGTGTGTGTGTGTGTGTGTGGTATATGCACAAATGTAGGATTTGGAATCACAGCATCCAGAGGAAGGCATTTGGTGCCTTGCTCTATCAACTCTGCTTGATTGTTTGAGGTAGAAGACATTGCTGACACAGGAGCAGTTTCCTTGTTGTTGCTGCTCCTGCTGTTGTTGATTCCAGTACTGGTGGCATTCAGCAAGTAGAACTAGTTCCCTGTTCTGAGGTTATAGGTATTCATAGGGTCTTCTCCATTTACAAGGGTTCTGGGATCACAACTCTGGTCACCATACTTGTGCAGCAAACACTCTTTACCCCTGGACTACCTCTTCAGCCCCTGAGATGATGATTTTGATGTCATTTCAGATTTCTGTAAAATATGTATATTTTCCTTTCTATTGTGTCTTAGGCACTGGGAAAAGATGAAGGATATTTTAAAGTTGCATTTTTGAAAATGATCCTTTTACTTCTTTAACCCCAGAATGACAATAATTTCTGTCATTGTATAACAGCTACCTGGGACTTTGTACTCAAGTCAGAATTCTCCATCACACTTATAACTCAGCTAAGTTTAATGTCTTATGTACCTAGTAAGAGTAGAGTGAATGCTCGGTTTTTCTCTTTTGGTAAACCAAGTTTTCAGTTACAAGTGACTATCAACTGGAGATGGCTTCTTCACACCTCCTTTCAGCTCTAAGACTCCAACTGGCACAAATGGAGTAGTGAGCCCTGTGTATGATGCCACAGTCTGTAAGAGTTCATATGTGTTCCAACCCTGTTGTGTCGAGAAACCCATGATTCCTTAGTGTCCTACATCCCCTCTGACTCTCATATTTTTACCTCCTTTTCTTGCACAGTTCCCAAGGACTTGGGAGGGATTTGTGGAGACATCCCCCTTCAGACTGATCTTTGTTTTCTAAGGAAAGAAGGAAAGTGTGTGGATCTGCAGGAAATCAGAAGGGAGGTGGGGAGGATCTGAGAGGAGTAGGAGCAGGGAAAACAGTAATCAGAATATATTGTATGAAAAGGTATTTTCAGTAAAAGGAGAGAGAGAAAGAGAGAGGGGGAGAGAGAGAGAGGGAGGGAGAGACTATGCTCTTAGGTAGAGATGAATAAAACACATAGGTTGCCCCTTAGTGGCCCTGTCAGAGAACATGTTTATTCTATCACAATCTCCATAAATAATGACTTTCTTTGAAAAAAACTAAAACAAAAACTTAGTTTTTAAACTAAAAACAAAAACAGAGCAATGCTTTCCAATAGGCACAGCTATATTTGGAAAGTTCTGCTTTGGATTTCAGGTCGTTGAGGTGGCTGGAAAAGCATTGCTCTATGTATGATTTTATTTATTTTTTTGTATTTGGAGGAGGAAAAATTCAAGTTGGAGTTTGTTTTTAGGCAGCAGCAAAACGTAAGAGAGAAGTTCTAGATATGCAAGATATGTTATGTAATATTTGCTGACTTTGACCAAATTAAATCACATGGTCAAGTCTAAACTCAAAGTTATAGCAATCACACATTTATGAGTTAAATAAATTGTACACTGTGTTCAATACTCCCTCTACTGAGAACCATTGCTCATCCTGAATCTGTTCTGCTTTCCCAGATATAAGAAATATATTAAATGCTCTTGGCTTTTTATTCTTACGCATTGGCCAACTACAGGATGACTCTTATCAAGAGTGACTAACAAAAGACTAAAAGGCAGAGAAATTAGAGTTTAGATATATTTTTTCCCTGATTTAATAGCATACCTGTGGCAGGATTATCCTCCCCTGTTTTTGACACTCCACAGTCGTATCATACTGTGTATGTGTTCCTAAATCTGACATCCTGCAGCAGTTTTACACACACACACACACACACACACACACACACACACACACACACACTCCACTTACTGAAGTCTTTTCATTTCTACCATATAAATTGAATTATGTTTTCTCTTGGTATTTACACACACACACACACACTCACACACACACACTCACACACACACACACACACACACACACACACACACACACACACACACACCTACTTTAAATATATGTCAGATAGCTGCTTCATTATTTACAAAGCCCAACTCAACATTATTTCATGATTTTTTTAAATATAAAAAGTCAGCCATTGTGGTGGTCTGAATGAGGATGACCTATAGGCTGATATGTTTAAATGTTTGGTCCTCAGCTAGCGAAACTGTTTGGGAAAGATTCATTGGAGAAGTGTGGTCTTGTTGAAGAAAGTGTGTCATTAGTGGTGGACTTTGAGGTTTGAAAGCCCAGGTCAGGCCCAGTCTCACTGTCTTTTTCTGCTTCTTACTTGCATATAAGGATGTAAGTTCTCAGCTACAATTCCAAGACCATGACTGTTGCCTATCACCATGCTTACTGCCATTATCACCATGGACTAACACTCTGAAACTGAAAGCTAGTGACTAAGTACTTTCTCTAAGTAGCTTTGGTTACAATGTCTCCACCTATCAATAGAACAGCAGGGAAAACAACCAAATTCAACATTTGTATGATGAAATACTCTAACATCTTTCACAAATCCTTGGATATTGTAGTATAAATTTTGGCTCCTGTGAAGACTCTCAGTTTTTTTCTATACTCTACTTCATTAAAATATGTGGTATAATTCTTAGAAAAAAAAAAAGAATTCTTTTATTTGGTCTGACAGCAGGAAAATTGTGCTCTTCCCTAGGAAGATAACCTATTGGTTATCCAATACTAAATAGTCATCCCTGAAAACATGAATACAAAACACATGATATGGACTAAACATGTTATATTTAGGCATATATGTGCTCATATTATTATATATATGAATGAAGAACAACTGATGGAAAGGAGGCCGTGGATTTGAAGGAGAGAGAAGAGTAGGTGGGAGGGTTTGGAGGCAGGAAAGGAAAGGGAGAAGATTGTTATTAAGTTAAAGTCTCAACAGAATTGATTTTGCAGAGGATTCAAGTATCTTTTCCAGATGCCCATATTGGGCATCACCCAGCTGTTTCTAATTCCAGCTCTGAAAGATCTGAAGTCTTGACATGTTGATCTTTAGTTTGCTCTACCTGTGCATCTTTTTAAAAAAATGAATCAAAAAAGAACGGTTATGAAAACAAACACTACTAAACATGCATCAAAAACTAAAATTTATTTATATTTCAGAGAAATAAGTCAGTCTATCAATTAAGTGGTGAGATCTCTAGAGACCTAAAGAAACTCACATGCTGGGTCAAGCCTTTGGAACATGATCTCCACAGTGAAATTGTTTATTGACTTATTGCTTGGTTATAACATTTTCCTTTTGAGAATATCTCATTAGATCATTCATGCAAGAAAAACTGAGCAGTAAGTTGGATCTTCCTTGAGATTTATTGTGAATTTTCAGCTGAAATTTATGGAATGTAGGAGTTACTGAAGAGAAAGGAGCTTTGTTAAACTACAGTGAACTTTGATAAAAATGTCAAGGGAAAATGGAAGAAGATTACATGATCTTTTGTTTCATAGATCCATGTCATAATACCATGTCTGTCAAACCCAGGAAGCCTAGTTATTTCATCGGTAATTTGGATTTTAACAGAAATTTTTGACATAATTTATTTTTATTGCTACCGTTCTCAAGGGAGCAATTTTATCTAATCAAGACTAATCTATAAATTAGTTGGACTCAGAAATAGTGATTGGTAATTGATAAAGCATTGAAACTGCTTTATCTGTAATTAAGCTTAAAGATGAGGAATGAACAGACCATTCAAGGAGAGTGTTTCTAAAACTAATATGACAAATTTGGGAAATTCAAGTATCATAATAATGGAATGGGGTCTTTCATGTGAAAAATCCTTTGCCTCTTCTTGTTCTGGAAGCTCTAATCTCACAATGATTCCAAAACTGTTCAAACAACAAACCCACAAGCATCACAGAGATAGCATGTAATTGATTTCCTGACTCAGGAAGCCATCAGTTTCTTTCATTACTCTATCACCAATTACCCACTAGTATTAGCCCTATACTATACTTCAGAATTCAAAAGGCAGTAGATTTTTAGTTCCTAGAACATAAGGGTCTAATTTATATATTGCATTAGTTCAAATTAGGAACAAGCTTGCTTCACATGTAAATCCCTTCTCCCTCCCTTCCCCCCAGCCCCCAACCAGCACCTCACCCCATCGCCCCTCCACTCCCCAGGGTAGGTAGGGCCCTCCATGGGGGTTCCCCGAAGTCTGTCAAATCATCCTGGGAAGGGCCTAGGCCCTCCCCCATGTGTCCAGGCTGAGAGAGCATCCCTTCACGTGGGATGGGCTCTCAAAATCTCTTCTTATACCAGGGAAAAATACTGATCCACTACCAGGGATCCCCTAGAGTACGGAGGAGTCTGGATCAGTCCCATGCTGGCCTCCCAGACAGCAGTCTGGGGTCCATGGGCTCCCCTTTGTTCAGGCCAGCTGTTTCTGTGGGTTTCACCAGCCTAGTCCTGACCCCTTTGATCTTCATTCCTCCCTCTCTGCAACTGGGTTCCAGAGTTCAGTTCAGTGTATAGCAAGGGTGTCTTCATCTGCTTCCATCAGCCACTGGATGAGGGCTCTAGGATGGCCTATACAGTAGTTATCAGTCTCATTATAGGGTAAGGGAATTTAGGGTAGCCTCTCCACCATTGCCTACATTGTCAGATGTAGTCATCCTTGTAGATCTCTGGAAATCTCCCTAGTTCCAGATCTCTCCTTGGAACTATCGTGGCTCCCTCTGTTAGGGTATCTATCATCCTGCTATCCTCTATTCTCCCCCCCCGACTCAACCTTTCTGCTCCTCCATTTCTTCCTCTCCCCTCCTCTTCTCCTCATCTCATTCTGCCAGCTCCCTCTCCCCTACCCTCTTGCTCCCAGTTAGCTCAAAAGATCCTGCACCTTCCCATTCTCCAGGGGTCCATGCAGTTTTCTCTTAGAGTTCTTGTTTGCTAGTTCCTTTGGGGATGAGGAACTAGGCTGGTAATCCTTTGCTCTATGTCTAAAATTCATATATGAGTGAGTACAAATCATATTTGCCTTTTTGTGACTGGGTTACCTCACTCAGGATGGTTTCTTCTAGTTTCATCCATTTGCCTGTGAATTTCAATGTTCCATTGCCCTTTTTCCACTGAGTACTACTCCATTGTGTAAATGTACCACATTTTCTCTATCCATTCTTCAGTTGAGGGGCATCTAGATTGCTTCCAGGTTCTGGCTATTACAAACAACACTGCTATGAACATGGCTGAACATATGTCCTTGTTGTATGAATGTGCATTATTTGGGTATATACCCAAGAGAGGAATTGCTGAATCTTGAGGTAGACTAATTCTATTTTCCTGAGCAACCACCATACTGATTTCCAAAGTGGTCTTACAACTTTGCAGTCCCACCAGCAATGGAGGAAATATTCCTTTTTCTCCACATCCTCTCCAGCATAGATTGTCATTAGTGTTTTTGATTTTGGCTGGTGTAAGATGGTATCTCCGAATTGTTTTGAGTTGCATTTCCCTGATGGCTAAGGATTTTGAGCACTTTCTAAAGTGTCTTTCAGCCATTTTAGATTCCTCTGTTGAGAATTCTCTATTTAGTTCTGCACCCCACTTTTTAATTTCATTGATTGTTGTTTAGGAGAATAGCTTCTTGAGTTAATTGTATATTTTGGAAATCAGCCCTCTGTCAGATGTGGGGTTGGTGAAGAACTTTTCCCATGCTGTGGACTGTCGTTTTGTCTTACTTACTGTGTCCTTTGCATATCTATCACCATGCTCAAAACTTAATTCCAAATGGATCAAGATCTCAATATAAATCCAGCCACACTGAATCTTCTAGAAGAGAAAGTGGGAGATACCCTTGAAAGAATTGGTACAGGAGACTGCTTCCTGAACAAAACAACAGTAGCACAGACATTGAAATCTCAATTAATAAATGGGACCTCCTGAAACTGAGAAGGGTCTGCTTTTAACAGTGAAAAAAGTTCAACTTATAGGAAACCTGAAATACTTTCTTTGGGATACATAATAACTACATGTAACTATCTTTTAATTGGCCAAGTATATCTCTAAGACATAGCTTGCAAGAGTACGTGAAAATGATCAAACATAAGACCATTTAAAGAGAGATTGAAAAGTTATAATTAACACTAAATTTAGAAGGAATTCTTTCTACTTTTAAAATCCATGGGAAGTATGTCAAATATGAAGCAGGTAACAGCATCTGGATATAGACAGCATAAACACTTAAAGAATTGTGTTCACTTAGAAATTCAATAATTTGTTAGAGGAACCTGAAATACAGAAAAAAAAGAAAAGACAGGAGAATGAAGGGGAGAGCAAGGGAAAGGGAAAGGATAAAGAGAATGCCTAGATCTCTACCAGAGCAATTTGTCTTATATATAAAATATTGCGAAATTATATTTATTGTCTACTGTAAATAAATCCATCGCCTACATTCTAGAAGGATTAGTTTTATAGTTAATAACTATTTGATCTTAGAATATAACTCATCATCCCACCATTACAACCACAGATAATACATCAATTCAGGATCCTTTGAGATACTTAAGAAGTTTTCATTTTCAATGAAATAAACTTAAATTTTAATATATTTTTAATGTAGCACAAAAATCTTTCAGAATATAATATTATTATTAAAAAACATGCTCATACAAGTCTTCATAAATATTTTAATATAATATAATATTTCTTAATTTGTAGTTGTCTTGATATCTTTGATACAAACTATTTAAATTCAAACAATGAAAAATTGTCAAAGTCCATATTAGCAATGTCATTTTCATAAACATCACCTCTAAGTTGCTTTTAGAATTGATAGTAGCAATAAAGTCACTAAACACAACTTAATGAAAATGAGCAACATCAAAAAATTGTGTAATTTTTTGTGTTTTCTAGTAGCTTATCTGCTCAACCCTCTATCAAATAGCGCTTGTTATTTTTCTGTCATATGACAAATGATTACTATAAATAAGATGAATATATAAGCATAGGTATAATAGCTACACAATCAGAATAAAGGACAATTTAAGTAATATAGAATTATGACATACAACTTATTAAAATTAGTTATTTTGTTTTAAGTGCAGAAAGCAAGATAAATATGCATAAGAATTATTGCAAAAAGTAATAACTTTGTTTTCAGGAAGCTAAAACTTCATAAGTAAGGATATACAGTTAACTCACATGAGTGAACTAGATAATACTGAACTCACAACATTTTCAAACCTCAGGAAAAGAGACTCATAGAATGAGGAGAGCTCAGTTAGAGAAACCCTGTTTCTGTCTTGAGACCTGGCCACTTAGAGTGTTTCAGATGAGTGACTGGGCCATTGTCTGGCCTGAGAAAACAAACCTCTCCCAGCTTCATTTCTGCAGAAATGAGAAATCTTTACATCACTCACTAAACACAATTGCTGTGAAATAATTTAAATGTGAAAAACCTAGGAGTAAATGTTGAAAAGATAAAATTGTATAGTTTGTAATAAAAACTACAAGTGGAATACGTGGTCAAGATTTCACTCCCTTACCAATGAAATTTAAATGGAATCTGAAACTACTGTTGATTCTCAAGTAGCTGAATTTCCAAGTCTAGCTAAATTTGCAAACAAATGTTGAGCCAGGGCCCATGAAATGACTGTAATTGATGATTGATATATGGAGCCAGCCATTAATGAAATGGCACTTTAAGGCCAACAACTAATGTTATAAAATTTGAAGAAATGATGTAGCATAAATAGATATTTCCAGATAATTACCTCTCAGAGAACATGGGGTGAAAGGTCATGAAATCCCATCAAGTCTAATCTATTAACATAAAGCATAATTTTGACTCAGTGATAAGCTATTATATCCAAATGTTCTATGACTCAATTTTAGCAATTTTGATAATTTGGGCAATTAATAAGATTGGTATAAATGGCATCAATATTTTTCTAGTTACATAAAATTTATTATTTTTAATGTCCAGTAACATTACAAATGAGACTGCAAGGAATTAAAAAAAAAAACCTTATGATAGTGGTATCTACATTTGCACCAACAGTAACATCTAACTCCTTTCTTATTACATAAAATTCCAATTTAAATAAACAGAATGCAAAATTGCTAGAGTAATGACCCAACACCATTGCAAGTGTTGTTACATGATTCATGAGAGTCAGTTGTAAAAGTCAAGACAGACTGTTTTTTTTTTTCAAAGTTTTGGATGTCTTGTTAATCCAGCTTTTAATTGTCTTCCACCTTCTACTGAATGCTGCCTCGGGAAAACTATTATTTTCAGTCCTGCAAAGTCCAGGTGAAGGATATGCCAGATATACAACCAGAGAAGCACAACGATGACTCTTCCATCTAGCCACTCAAATCACTGCGAATTTTTTGGGTCATCTAAGAAGGCATTCCAAATATCATACTGATGAAAGAAATCTCCTTTCTTTTTCCTAGGCAACTTTCCAAATTAACACTTTCAGAATAATGAAGTGGTTTATTTTACATCACTCTTATTTTCGGTAGTCTCGGAGGAACAGAATTGGGCACTTGAAGTAGACATTGTCCTAACTTTTGGGACCAGCGAAACGATTAAGTGCCACCAGAATTCAAAACAAGCTTGGTTAGATAGTATGTAAAATCCTGTTAGGACTTGAGAACGCTGTCACTAATAGCTTCAAATAAGAAATGAAGGAATTACTAGATAGTAAAAGGGAGTTGGGAGTTGTTATACAATTACACAAAGTTATGGGAAACTGCCATCAGCTCTGATGTCATGAAGAGTAGAAAATGCCCCCTCAATGGTTGTTATTGAAATGAGTCTAGCCATAAGGATTTATAGCCATTTCCTCTCCCTCTCCTTCTCCCTCTCCCTCTCCATCCCCCTCTCCATCTCTCTGTCTCTCTGTGTCTCTGTCTCTGTCTCTGTCTCTGTCTCTGTCTCTGTCTCTCTCTCTCTCTCTCTCTCTGTGTGTGTGTGTGTGAGTGTGTGTGTGTGTGTAGCTATCACTATCATTATCAATTTTTTATCATATTTAGTTTGGGAAGCTATAAATAAGATATGGTATACCTGAAAAACTAAAAGAATTTCTCACAATTATGGCAACTTGGAAATCCAAGATCAAGGTGCTGGCAGAGGCTGTGGATGGAGACTTGCTTCCTTGACTTCAAACTGTCTTGTTTTGTGTATTGATGTGGCACAGAACAAAGAAAAACAGCAGAATTTTCTCTCTCTTCTTATAACCACAATGACCTCACTCTAATTCTTCACCCTCACAACCTAGTTACCTCCTGCAGAGCCCTCATCCTAATATTATAAAATCACAGTAGAATATAGAATTTCAAGCTCATATGAAATTTTTGAAGAATAAGACATTCAGCCCATAACAGAGTCCATTCAGAGAATGAAGGCAGGAACCATTCAATTTTCAAGACAAACTTAAAAGAAACCCCATATATCCAGGAGTTGCTGGCTTTAAATTTCCCATAATGCAGGAAAGGGTCTTAAGGAGAAAATCATGTAAAAACTGCAAAGTCCTTTTGAAAATTCACAATGGGTTCTGTGAAACACTAAAGGCCTTCTAAGGATATCAAAAAGTGTACTGTACATAGATCTTCAATAAAGAGTGAAGTTATAGAGGATATCAAATCACTGGAGCTCCAACAGAAACCAGGGGCAGAGATGAAATCATTTCCAAGGGATGATCAGGCATTACTTTTGTGTGATACAGTGGCTTCCAAATCAATATATACTGAAGCCCACATAATCTGTCAAGGAAAGAAGTGCCATCTGTGAGTGAATTGGTCAGGAAGTGCAAAATGAAGAGGACTTTGGAGTTATGGATTGATAAAATTATATGTCTAAAAGCAAGAGGTACATTGAGGTAAATTAGAAGAGAAATTATTTCATTGCATATAGCAACTATCTGGAAAGAATAAGACCCTGAGATCAGGAAGAGCCATGGCAAGGAAATGACAAATCCATGACTGGATTTTAAAAGCTACTGATTGATTTTGTTAATTGTTCCCTTTCTTTGATCCTTTGAATTTGAGTTTCTATTGCAGATATTCTAAACTGCTCATCCACATTGATCAGAGCAGACAACAGGAAAATGTGCCCAAGAAGCAGATCTTAAAGTGACTTATCAACTCACTAGTCTACCATTAATAATGGACCTCAAGCTTGAGTCTGATGCCAAGAAAGAATAAAGCATTTGTAGGTGGTTGGGGACTTCAAATAGATTTTGCATGTGCCATGATATTCTTCCCAAAGAAGAATGTTATACTTGTACCTTCTTTTTGAGCTGGAACACACTGTTATCTGTGTGATCCCAAGTATGATGCAAGTAAAGTTCTGTCTGACTGTGGGTTTTTATTACTAAGACCTATTAGAACTTGTGCTACATTTGGCCCCACATTCTACTGTGGTGTACTCCCTTCATGGGTGTTTCCCTTTGAATTTGTTCCTTTGGAATCAGCAGGGAAATAGAGTAACACTGGTGGCTCACTTATAGGTCTCTGGTTGGAAAACCAAGCCAAGCTTAAGTTCTCAGTGATAAAACATCAGGCACTGGAAATATAGGTAAAAATAGCTCAAAGTTATTTCAGTAATTTGCAGTGTCCCTAAATACTCAGATTTTTCCAGCTGAGCTCTAACATAGACAGAGACTAAATCACCTAATTTTTCAGGCTTTAATTTCTGATCCAAGAATAATAGGTTTTATTATTTTATGACTCTTGGATGGTTCTTTTTATATCACAGCTTTTATTTGGAGGATAAGACAAGTCAGTGTTAGATTTTACTATGACTGTGAAAGGAATGTGCTGAAACACTTTGTTCTTGACTTAGTCTGTGTGTGTGTGTGTGTGTGTGTGTGTGTGTGTGTGTGTGTGTATCTATATGGTGAATGTGTGTGTGTGTGTGTGTGTGTGTGTGTCTCTGTGTATGGTGCATGTGTGAGTGTGTGTGTCTATCTGTGTGGTATGTTGTGTCTATCTATGATGTGTGTGTATGTTTGTGTATGTAGTGTGTATGTATGATGTGTATGTCTATCTGTGGTGTGTGTATAAGTGGTGTGTAAAGTGTGTGTTTTTGGGGGTGTTTGGGGGTGTGTCTGTGTGTGGTGTGCGTGTGTGGTGTGGTATGGTGTGTGTGTGTCTATCTGTGGTGTGTGTATAAATGGTGTGTGTGTGTGTATTTGGGGGTGTTTGCGTGTGTGTCTGTGTGTGGTGTGGGTATGAGTATCTGTGGTGTTTGTGTTTCTGTGTGTGTGTGTGTCTATCTGTGGGGTGTGTGTGTGTGTGTGTGTGTGTGTGTGTGTGTGTGGTGTGGTGTGTATATCTATGTTGTGTGTATAAGTGGTGTGTGAAGTGTGTGTGTTTGGGGGTGTTTGTGTGTCTGTGTGTGTTGTGGGTATGAGTGTGTGTGTGTGTGTGTGTGTGTGTGACTATCTGTGGTGTGTGTGTGGTGTGTGTTTGGTATGTATCTGAGTGTGTGTCTATCTGTGTGTTGTGTGTGTGTGGTGTGGTATTGTGTGTCTATCTGTGTGGTGTGTATGTGTGTCTATCTGTGGTGTGTATGTGTGTATGTGTTGGTGTGGTATGGTGTGTATATGTGTGTGTCTATCTGTAGTGTGTGTGTGTGTGTGTGTGTGTGTGTGTGTGTGTGTGTGTGTGTGCAGCTTTTAATGTGTTTGTGTTCTGGTGCACCTGTGTCCCTGCACATGAATGGAGAAGGACCACCCTGGAATTTGGTCATCAATTTCTACTTTATTTAAGAAAGTGTACCATGCTGTTCACAAAAAAGAGCACCAGACTAGCTGGATCACAAACACCTTGGGATTCTCCTCCCCCACCTGCCATCTTGCTCTAGAAGTTGTGAGATTCAGACTCCTGCTACCACATCTGTCGATGCAGACTCAGATCCTGACCCATTCATGGCAAGCGTTTTTCTCATTGAGACATCTCTTCATCCCTACACTGCAAATTCTGAATAAATCAAATGGTCTGATTTAAATAGTTGCAAGACAAATATATTTTTAAAATTGTTATTAAATGTTATCTTTTATGATTTTAAACTTTTTTCTACTTTTGTTAAAATTTAAATTAGAAACAAGTTGGTTTTACATGTCAATCCCTCTCCCTCCCTTCCTCCTCTGTCTCCCCAACACCCTACTTATCCCATACCCTTTCTGCTCCCCAAGGAGGGTGAAGCCTTCCATGGGGAGTCTTCAGAGTTTGTCATATCCTTTGGGATAGGGGCTAGCCCCAGCCCCCCACCCCGAGTGTCTAGGCTGAGGAAGTATCCCTCTATGTGAAATGGGCTCCCAAAGTCCATTCCTATGCTAGGGATAAGTAATGATCTACTCCAAGAAGCCCTAAGGATTTCTGAGGACTCCTCACTGAAACCCACGTTCCTGGTGTCTGGATCAGTCCTATGCTGGTTTCCCAGCTATCAGTCTGGGGACCAAGAATTCCCCCTTGTTCAGGTCAGCTGTTTCTGTGGATTCCTCCAGCCTGTCCTGACTTCTTTACTCATCACTCCTCCCTCTCTGCAACTGGATTCCAGTTCAGTTCAGTGTTTAACTGTGGGTGTCGGCTCTACTTCCAATGGTCACTATTGTTGGCATATAAGTTAGATATCAATCTCATTATCAGGGGAGGGCATTTAAGGTAGCCTCTCCTCTGTTGCTTAGCTTGTTATTTGGTGTCATCCTTGTAGATCTCTGGACATTTCACAAGTGCCAGATTTCTCTTTAAACCTATAATGGCTCCCTGTATTATGGTATCTCTTATCTTACTCTCCACTATTCTTCCCCCAACTCAATCTCCCTGCTCCATTATGTCCTCCTCACTCCTCCTATTCTTCCTTTCTCATTCTCCTAGATCCCCCCCCCCATGATCCCAATTTGCTCATGAGATCTTCTCCCTTTCCACTTCTCCGGAGGACCATATTTGTCTTAGAGTCCTCCTTGTTTCCTAACTTCTCTGGCAGTGTGGATAGTAGGCTGGTAATCCTTTGCTCTATGTCTAAAATCCATATATGAGTGAGTACATACCATGTTTGTCTTTTTGTGACTGGGTTACCTTGCTCAGAATGGTTTCTTCTCTAGTTGCCTGTTAATTTCAAGATTCCATTGCTTTTTTCCGTTGTGTAGTACTCCATTGTGTAAATGTACCACATTTTCTCTATCCATTCTTCAGTTGAGGGGCATCTAGGTTGCTTCCATGTTCTGGCTATTATAAATAATGCTGCTATGAACATGGTTTAATAGGTGTCCTTGTTGTATGAATGTGCTTCTTTTGGGTATATTGTGGAATTTCTGGATCTTGTGGTAGACTGATTCCCATTTTCTTTATTCTGTATGTTTGGGGTTTTGATTATTGCATGACAAGGGGACATTTTTGTGGTCCACTCTATTTGGTGGTCTGTAGGCTTCTTGTACTTTCATTGGCATGTCTTTTTTTTAGGTTGTAAAAGTTTTCTTCTATGATTTTATTGAAGATGTTTTCTGCACCTTTGAGTTGGGTTTCTTCACCTTCTTCTATTCCTATTATTCTTAGGTTTGGCCTGTTCATGGTGTCCCATATTTCCTGGATATTTTGTTTAGGGATTTGTTGGACTTAAGTTTTTCTTTGGTCAATGAATCTATTTCTACTAGTGTATCTTCAATGCCTGAGATTCTGTCTTCCATCTCTTGTATTCTGTTGGTTATGCTTTCATCTGTAGTTCCTGATCATTTACCTATCTTTTCTATTTCCAGCATTTCCTCAGACTGTTTTTTTATTGTCTCTATCTAGCTTTCAAAGCTTTTACTGTTTGAGTAGTTTCTTGAATTTTTTTTGTCTTCCATTTCTTTGAAGGATTTTCTCATTTACTCTCTTAGGGTTTCTGTCATCTGCATGAAGTTTTTAAGGTCATTCTCTTCTGCTTCATCTGTGTTGAGATGTTCAGGTTTTGCTTGTGTAGAGTCCCTATACTCTTGTGGTGCCAAACCGTTTTTTTTTTCTATTATTGGGTGTGTTCTGCTATTGTCGTCTTCCCATCTCTTCTTCCAGTGGGTGTAGGTGGTATCTTTTCCTCTCCTGGTGTGTATAGGTCCAAGGTTCTCTTCCAGTGGGTGCAAGAGGGTAAGATACTCTGATGGGTTTCACGGTGAGTGCAGGTGGGTCTGAGTCACTTCCTCCCCAAGTGGGTGGAAGCAAGTGGGACTAGCACAGCTAGGTCAGCAGTCTCAGGGTTGCTTGATCTGGGCTTCAGGGACTGAGTTGACCTGCCTGTAGACCACAGGACAGGAGTTTCCAGAGTGGGCAGGCAAAAGTTGGGCCCAAGGCAGGGGCTCAAAGCTCACCTCTGCCCTGAGTGGGGGCAAGAGTAGCCCAGAAATCTCAGCAGATTCAGGGTTGCTTGGACATCAGGGGCCCAGTCAGATTTTTAAAATTTTAAAGATAAAGTATGCTTATTCATCAATGATGCATTTTAGAATTATAGCATAAAATGAAATAAGCAAATTTTCTGAGTATTTTAAATTCCTAGCATGTCACTCTTTGCAATTCAGGGACAACAACAAATCAGCATTACCAGTCAACCTCAGAATTTTCAAAATTATCTTTATTTTAAGCATAATGAAAATCTATATATGGTATCAGTATTTTATTATAGCTTCTGTAAACTCTGAGTAGTATTTATCAAATCAAGTACAAGTAATTTAAAATCAACCTTAACAAAATCCCAAGCCTGAGTATTGAGTAGACTTGTTAGGAGATAATAAAAGGTGAGTTTTTAGTATTAAAAGATGACATCACCCAATTGTATAATACTGAAATGGTTTATTTAAATCTTGTTACTATAATGACTTAAGTGTAGATTATTACAGTAATCAAAAGACTTGGTGGATGTTTGTCCATCAGATGTTGCACAGAGTTAGGTGGAACATTTAGGTGGAAAGAATGCACATTCAAAGAAGGATCTTGGGAGCAACCAAAGCAAACATCAGTGCATCCATTTATGAAAGAGGTAGGAAGCCCTGGGGAGTCATCACCTGGGCCTCTTAAGAAATGCATTGCATTTAAAGTGTTCCTGAGTTTGGTCCCAGCAATGGCAGTGCAGGAGGTGCAGAAGCCCTCACAAGCATGTTGTGTAGTCTTTGAATCACAGTTATATTGATTTCTGAAAAATGAGGCTGCTATCACAACAAAACGAGTGATGGAGATGTTCTCTATTGGCTCATGAGGCCAGGAAATGGTTCCTTTCCATAGACAGTGATAGACAGAGTCCTGTTTTAACAATTTAATAAAATATTAGACATGGGTGTGATAAACAATTGCTTCACAATATTTTTTAAAAAGGCATTAGATTGTAAACTGATTTTTCTTCAAAGGCAACAATATAAGAAATAAGCAAAATATGATATGGCATGAAAATCTGAGGCATAATTAAGTTTCTAAGACAGAAATTCTGGCCTTTGGGTGATTATATCTTTTTATAGTATTTTCTGTGGACCCTTAGAAAGGAGAAGTAACTCAATGAAGTTTTCAATTGTTTCAAAATTCAAACTAGACCAATCAATTTCTCATATGAAAGGATAAGTAAAACATGGTTCCTTTTTATTTTATTCCAGGAAACTAAAAAGTACAACTGTTTTATCTCAGTCTTCAGGATTTAATGGGATTGTATTGCTTTCATTTCTCTTAAGGTCATTAACAAGATAGAATAGTACCTTTGTATGTCCAAACAAGGATGGTGGGGAAATGATAATGAGGACAGTGACTGACAGCCCACTGCTCTCATCAGACAGTCATGCATCACTTTTCACTCACAGCTCTCTCTCCTTACCATGTTTCTCAAACAAAGCCTTTTTCCTTGTAGCTTTATTACACGCCAATTTTGGTACTTTTTTGCAGTGTTATTAACAGGCATCTGTGGCATCTTTATAGAGAACTAAATAAATTGTATGTCATTGCCTTTATACGCTAGATAAAAAAAGAAGTTTAAAACCTTTTCAGTACTGCCCTATACCACTTACAATATTAACTGGTGTTTGTGTGTGTGCTCGAACCTCATAGGATTCATGCAGGATTGTATGAGAGTGCAGGGTAATAATTTACATAAGGCAAGAATAAAGACCCATGTCTGTTACCTATATAGAAAAAAATTGGAATTCATGAATTAGTCATTTCTGACATGGTATAAAACTTTTTAAAAAAGAAGAAAGAATCTAATATTTTCATTATATCTATTTGAGTTTCTTTTCCTTTATGAAAGAATGTTCCCAAGAGGACAAAAGTAGATTCTGCATCTCTATATGAAACAAGATACCAAGGGTACAAAAGAAGAAACAGAACAAGTGGCTCCTAAATTCTGCCCCCTTGGTTCCCCTAAGTTCCCCAGATGTGCAGCCTGGGCGGGGCCAAAAGAGCTAGCCTACACTATGAATACTTTGATGACTGTGAACCTGTCCTCACCCTTTCTGTCTCCAGAGGTCTCTTTGATCAGTTATACGTTTTAAAGAGATGTGGCCCTGTGATCTTGTCTGAAAGCTGTGTGGAAATGTATAATGCTGCTAGCAACTCAGAAAGCAGACTAATAACCAGGTCTAGGGTTGCAGTGTTAAAAGAATCAAAGGTCTCTAATGTGAGAGTTTGTTTTCAACGGTCTTTTTAGCAGAAGCCTTGCAGGAACCAGAGATCAACACCAGGCTGAAACTCGAAAAGAGATGAGGGATTCTGGGAACATGTTTCCATTCAGACCTCTCCAGATAACAGATCCAGAGAACTGACTGGTTCCTTTTCTGGAAAACCAGAGAGGTGAAGCAATGGTTTGACTCTTCACTGAGAAACTTGGTACCTGGCATCTGACAGTTTCACCTGGTTCAAGGCTACAATTAAACTGTTTTCCAAAAGCTAACCATAAAAAGCCTATGAAAGAAATTACTTAAAAATGTAATTGAAGTGCTGATGACAGGGGATAAAAAAAGAACAAAATACTTCCTCCTCTTTATCAGTAGTGAGGTCAAATTAACCAGCAAATGATTTTATTATACCCACTGCCAGTCCCACGCTATTTGCACAGTTCAGTTGGGTGGAAAATGCACAATTGAGGTCTTTTCCAAAGTCATTTAAAGGAAACCCTGAAATACAATGCTAAACTAATTAGTCATATTTCAAGGAGAGTACTTTAGTGATCTTAAATGGCTTTGCCTCTTTTTTGAGAGATATGTAGGCGTTAAATAACACATAAAATTACTTTGAATAGAAGAAATATTTTAATAGAATATTAAAGTTGGATATAGGCAGATAATAAAAGTCCATAAGAAATTATCAGAATTATTTAAATTTTCTTGTTTGAAGAAGGGAAAAATTTTATCAATTAAATTTACCAGGCACAGACACCCAGCAGAACATTTGAAATCAACCTGAGGAAAGAAAATGGATTCATTTAGGAGAAATATAACTTTTGTGTTTACAAAGTGATTGTACAAAGAAAGGTGAAGGGTTTCTGGTTTTTACAAAATCTCATAGTCAAGAGGAAATTCAAACTTTTAAGACAAATTATCCTATTCATAGAATTTGCAGAGGAAATTGGATACAATTTCAAGCCGAATCTTGTTCACAGGGAATAATGGCGTTTTTATTGCCTTAGATGTCATGGCTAATTATTTTCTTTTTAAACCATCTTTCTTCTCAGACTTCCTTCTCTTCAGCTAAAAATGCTAACTTAACTAGCACATACTTGCCCAGGGCCACTTTCTATAATATATAACTTGCTATTCAATTAACTGACCTTTGCTTAAAAGTCTAAAGTTCAGTGCAGCAATAGGTGGCAATAACTGGATTTATGTTTTGTGAAGTTTGCTCTCAATATCTGGTTTTATACTGTTTTACCCTCTCCTCCTGAAATTCATTTCTACAAGACAGCTGTATTTATCTTGCACTACCACTTAAAGTTTAAGGGAGTAGTAGATAGAGTCACAGATGCTTTCTCTACATGTAGAAGGGAAATAAACATTATATTTTATGGTTACAATATGGGAACTCTCTGCCATGAAACAAGTAGGTCCAGCACAGATGGTGAGCCCTACCATGTCCCTTTCAGGAGCTAGGGAGACATACTTCCTTCAGAGGATTAGAACATAGTGAAAAATTTAAAAGTCAGTACAATCTGAACATCTACACAACAGTAACATTGATGTAAAAAAAGAGCTGAAAATCTACTTTAACATTTATATTTTAATTGCTTATTTCATTACATATAGTTATATATTACCCAGTAAAACTTAAATATAAAATATAAAACAGCTGAACTTATAAGGTTAAGTTCCTATTTATTCTAGGAAAAATTAAGAGCCAGAATTAAATACTTTCATAAAAACCATGAGAGACTCACATAACAGTTGAATTTTACTAAACACTTTCTGATAAGTTTCTCACATATTTACACATATACAAATAATATTTTGTAAGCATTGTTGTTTTGAAATTTGGATTCCTAAACATAATTTTCTACAGCATTGATATTTACATTGTTACAGAAAACAATTGAAGCAGTAAATACAGGAACTATACAAACAAATTATGTTTTTTTCCACATTAGTAGAGTTAAATAAGCAAAGTTAAGTAAGAGTATAATCAGAGAAAGGGTAGATGTTGATACTTCATTAAATTTGGTTTTTATGCTTGTATAGTAGCTCTAGTATATTAAGTGCTTAAGAATCTCCTAAGCAGAGATAAAGCAAAATTGTCCTCAAACAAAGCTCAGAGATTCTAGAATTGAAAGGTAAGTAAATGAATAAATGAAAAAAGTAGGCTAACATACTTAAGGAAGAATGGGGATGAAAAATATACCAATGAAAGATACAATAAAGTAGTGACTGCACTTGAAGACTGTCAAGTCAGACTTTTAAATTTAAAGGTCCTGTCAAAGCTCCAATTATGCTGTAGTCCAAAGGCAAGATATACAGTCATGAGAGTAAGGGAAGCACGGATTCACTGAGTCAGAATATCAAAGAATTAGTCAGTGCTGATGCACACACAGCACTGTTTTGAAATAAGAATGACAAAGAAACAATGGCTTGGATATGATGCCTAAGCCATGAGTAAGGATGAAGGAGTGTACTAGATGCTAGTAGATGCCATTGATGGGAAGAGATAATGTTAGAAATCCGACAAGAAGTCACTGTCTTTGTATAAGATAATGACCACTGAGCCATGCTTTAAAGCCATGATATATTTAGCCTGTACATTTTGGACAAATAGAGGTATAAGAAAATTACTGGCTTACCAATAGAGCTGTTGATATATTCAGAAAGTAAATAGTGTTTTCTGAAATTTATGTCTACCAAGCATCACAGAAAGTAACTTTCTTTATTACAACACAGGATATTAGCAGATGCAACTGAAATAAAATGAGATCATACTGGATTAGATAGGCCCCCAAATCCAATGACTAGTGTTATCACAAAAGGACTGGAGAAATAGCTCAGTGGTTAAGAACATTGACTACTCTTCCAGAGGACCTGGTTTCCAGCACCCATATGGCTCACAATCTTCTATAAATCCAGTCCCGGGCATTTCGTGTACTATTCTGCCTTTTGTGAGTACCTGGCACATAGTAAAGGCAAAATACCCATACACATAGAATTTGTAAAATAATTAAAGGGAATACAAAATGCACAGGGCTCAGAAATTAGAAGGTTAAGTAAAAGCAGAAGCAATGTTTGGAATTACATTTCTCCTAAGAAAACAGCATCAACCAGTAGCTAGGGAAAGGCATGGGACATAGTATTTTGTTGGGCACTATGTAGTATTATTTTTACTTCATAATTCTAGAACCGTGACTGTTAAAAATTTTGGTTGTTTACTTAAACCATTTTTTGTATTAATTTATGAATGCCTAACAAGAATGTTTGCAGGAAACTGGGTTATCAGTCACACTCCTGAAAGATGGGCTGATAGAAAATAGGAAAGCTCTGTATTCCAGTTAACACAGAGATGAACTGGCCTATTTTTATGCCTGGAAATAGAAGAAACTAATTTTTTGAGTAAAAATGATGCAGAACTAATATTGTGAAATGTGATTTGACCTATAGCACCATTTATCCAAAACAGAAAATGAAGAGTTGGGAGACATGCTTAGCATATTAAATATTGGCAAATTAGCCTAAAAAGGCTAATCAAACCTGTGAACTCCACTGAAGTGAAAATACTAAAACATTTCATGAATAACTTCGGAAATGCCTCAGGATAAATCAGAATTGAAGTCAGATAGATTTGCATAGCTGTCCTTTTCGCATCAGCACCTTATACATTTTTGGAAATTTCATTTGTTACTTTTATTTTACAGTCTCTGATTCTTACTTTGCTTTTCTATAAAATGAGAGCATTAACCCTACCATAGATGTGGCAGTGCTCATGAGGTGACAGAGGCTCAGCCTCTAGTGTATGGTGTTCAGCATAATAAAGTATATCATGATGAGAAAAGGCGAACAATTCCATAGGTTTGTTGAAAGACTGAACATATGGAAAAACCATAGGACACACCCTCCATATAATAACTATCAGTCAATCTTAGCATATTATATTCTTCTTTTTGGCTTGATGGTAAATACCAAATTCCTAGAGAGGAGGTGCAAGTGTTAGTGATGCACTGTAATAGATTTGCTTCTTCAGATAGTCCACATGAGATTTATGCGTACCAATTATGAAAACATTAGTTTAATGTGGGCTTGCGAAACAAAACATAAACATGAAGAAGAAGAAAAAATATTCTCAGTACAAGTTACAAGAACATGTACTGGGCACACTGTTTCTGAGGTGTGGTTGTCTGACAAAATGTGCTGGTAACATGGAAGACTTTGTTACTAATGTCATATTCTTGGAACAAAGTTGTATTTTAAACACACTTTGTCATTGCGCAAGTGTAACAATATATTGCTCATCGTGGGAAGTACCCAAATCATAAACAATTATTCACTGTCTCTGATTTACATTGTTCCCAGATGCACACACATAGTAAAATGAAGATGAGAAGGGGAATGGTAATCTAGTTCAGAATAAAACATAAAAGTTCTCAGATAGAAAAACAAATGGAAGTGACATTCTTAACCACCTTCTACATCGATAAAATATCATCTTCAACTATTTTCAAAATAGTCATAATTGTTTTCTATTTTCCATCTTAATATTTTAACCAGATGGGCAATACAATGGCACTATCTACCCTCCATATTTCCCCTCAAATCCATAGACCCTTCATCCTTTGCATTATTTTGTTTTATGCCAGGCAAAAACTGCCTGTCATGTTATATCTGCTGTCATGAAACAGTCTTTTTAGAGTTATTGACAGTTATATTGGTGATAAGAATCAGAGAATAATAACCCTATAGGTGAAATAAACAAAGGAGAAGAAATAATCATACCTGCTGAGGGTCACTATTTTTTCCTTTTCCTTTTTCCTTTTCTTTTCTTCTTTTTCTTTCTTTCTTTCTCCCTTTCTTTCTTTCTTCCTTTCTTTCTTTTTATTTTAATTTTTGACGCAAAGTTTCTCTTTGTATCTCTGGTTGTCCTGGAACTTACTCTGTAGACCAGGCTGGCCTTGAACTTAGAGAATTGCCTACCGCTGCTTCCCAAGTGCTGTGATGAAAGGTGTGCATCCCTGCCCCCTGGTGAGCACTATTTCTTAAAAAGCCTTTTTCTCACAGATATCTGTAGTAGCCACTCTATTGTAATGGATCTTCCAGTTTTCAGTCTTCAGTTTGAGAGGGATGCCATGCTAACCTCACTTCCCTGAATGCCAGCCTGTGGATGATATGGAAGTCCTGGCTGCAGAGGGGGGAGGAGGAGAGACATCAGAAGCTTCACAGTTCTCTAGAAATTCAATTTTGTATTCTCACAAAGATATATATAAGCCTAAATACATCCACTACAAATTAAATACAGGAAACAAGAGTGTTGGCATAAGTAAACAGATGTTTTTAAAATTATATTTGTCCACCGATGACAGTTTATGCTGGAGATGATGTGAAGAAAGGGGAACACTTCTCCACTGCTGGTGGGAGTGCCAACTTGTACAGCCACTTTGGAAATCAGTATGGTGACTCCTTAAGAAAATGGGAATCAGTCTACCACAAGATCCAGCAATTCCACTCTTAGGCATATCGTGAAAAGAAGCACTATTTGTAATAGCCAGAAACTGGAAGCATCCTAGATGCCCCTCAACAGAAGAATGGGTAGAGAAAATGTGTTACATTTACACAATGGAGTACTACTCAGCAGAAAAAACAACGGAATATTGAAATTTGCAGGGAAATGGATGGAACTAGAAGAAACCATTCTGAGCAAGGGAACGCAATCACAAAAAGACAAACATGATATATACTCACTCATGTGTGGATTTTAGACATAGAGTAAAGGATTACCAGCCTACAGTCCACACTGCCAGAGAAGCTAGTAAACAAGGAGGACCCTAAAAGAAACAAACATGGTCCACTGGAGAAGGGGAAAGGGTCAAGATCCCCTGAGCAAATTGATAGCATGGGAAGGGGGGAAGAAGCTAGGAGAATGAGAAGGGGAGAAGAGGAGGGATGCAGAGGACATGAAGGAGCAGAAAGGTTGAATCAGGGGAAGAATAGAAGATAATAAGAATGGAGATACCATAATAGAGGGAGATATTTTAGGTTTACAGAGAAATCAGTCACTAGGAAAATGTCTGGAGATCTACAAAGATGACACATGCTAACATTGTAAGCAACAGAGGAGAGGCTACCTTAAATGCCCTCCACTGATAATGAGATTGATGACTGACTTATATGCCACCTGATAGCCCTCATCCAGCAGCTGGTGGAAGTAGAAGCCGACACCCACAACTTATCACTGAACTAAACTGGAATCCAGATGCAGAGAAGGACGAGTGAAGAGCAAAGGGATCCAGATCAGGTTGGTGAAACCCACAGAAACAACTGACCTGAACATTGGGGAACTCTTGCTCCCCAGAATGATAGCTGGGATACAAGCATGGGACTAATCCAGAACCCAGGAACATGGATTTCATTGAGGAAACCTCGGAAATCTACAGGACCTCCTATAGTACTTCAGTACTTATCCGTAGCATAGGTGTGGACTTTGGGAGCCCATTCCACATAGAAGCCAAGACACACGGGGCTGGGCCCAGGCCCTATCCCAAAGGACATGATAGACTCTGATGACACCCTATGGAAAGCCTCACCATCCAGGGGAAGCAGAAAGGATATGTGACAGATACGGTTTTAGTTGAGGGTGGTGGTGGTAGAGGACGGGAGGGAGAAGGGAACTGGAATTGTCATGTAAAACAATCTTTTCTCTAATTCAAATAAAAAATGTGAAAAAATTATGTTTGTCTTATTTAGATGCTCTCCATTAAAAGGAACAAGAATGTATCCACAAAGATAATGAAAGAATATGATTGCTGTATGTGACAAAAAGTCAGGAGTTATGATGCCTAGCAGTGACAGGGAGTTTAAAACAGGCACTGGAACAATGGTAGTAAAAATTCAAAATTGTAACATGTCAGATTCCTATGTTGTGTAAGTATTCCTGTTTTAAAAAGAACAGTATGAGCCAGGTGTTGGTGGTGCAAGCCTTTAATCCCAGCACTCAAGAGGCAGAGGCAGGCAGATCTTTGTGAGTTCGAGGCAAGTGCCAGGATAGGCTCCAAAGCTACACAGAGAAACCCTGTCTCAAAAAAAAAAAAAAAAAAAAAAAAAAAAAAAAAAAAAAAAAAAAAACCAGGATGAACATGAAGTTGGGACAAACCTTCTTTCCCAATGATGGCTGATCTATCCCAGTTACTCATGATCTTAGCTTCCCATAACTGGTTTTAAATTAAATGCAAATGTACATTGAATTTCAACTTTAGAATCCACAAGCACCAAAAAGCAAAACAACTACATTTTTCTCCTAAAATTCTCAAAAGAAAGTACAACATATCCATCAGTCTCTAAATGATATTTTTATCATAGATTGATGCCAACAAAAATTTTGTTTGCTCCAAGGGAGTCTCACTGGGGAAACACACTAATATTAAGAGAAGGCTACAGTCCCAGCAGTAGATGGGCAACAGAAAACTAACTCAATGACAGCTTTGGCATACCTTGTCTCAGAATGTCATGTCAGGGCCTTTCCTCTCTTTTTCTTTTTTCTTTTTCTTTTTTTTTTAGTTTTTAATTTCCCCTTCTCTCTCCTTCTCAGAAAGACTCTTTGCATATATCTTATGGCTTCTGGTATTATGTTTTTATGGAATTCCTGAGTATGAATATGAGTGGGTCTCTGTATCTATATCTTTTTCTTGTACTGTTGGTTGAGATATTTACTTCTGATTGTTTTTCCCATGCCCACATTTTTGTTTATCTTATATTTTTTATTTTTATTTTATTATTAGCCCTTAGAAACTTGTTTATTTTCAGATGAAAGGCAGAAAGTGGTGAATATGGGTGGGAGGGGAGAAAGAACTAGTAGGAATAGAGGAAGGGAAAACCATTATTAAGATATAATGTGTGAAAAATGTTTTTCATAAAATCAAAATGCAAAACCAGACACAAACAGACAAAAAACCTAAAACAGTAGTACACTTCCTTTTAAAATAGTGAAGAAAATATTTCAAAAAGAAATATGCATAGTAACTATATGAACATAGCTGATGCGTCATGGGGTTTTAATTTGAGAGCTTTATCTAGGTGGGGAACTACCAAAGGTTGAAAAAGTCTGTGTAGAGGAGCAGAAAGGGATGGGATAGAGAGTTGTTGGGGGGGGGGGACAGGGGAGAAGGAGAGGGAGAGGGATCTGGGATTGACTGGGAAAACAATTGTTTCTAATTTAAATAAAAAAGAGTCTGTGTAGGGATAGGGATCTACCTTACTTTGAGTTGTGTCCACTGGAGGTCAGCCATGCTCTAGTAACTGGCCCCACACCATGTACTGAACTCAGTGGGTTATCATAAATGAAAGAGGAGTGGCATGAAGTGGGCATGAAGTTTTTTGAGGTGGCATAAAAGAACTTGGAAGGGTGATGAAGGCGATATGATCAAGATACACTACATAAAATTTTCTAAGAATGAATTTAAAATAATATATAACAAGATTGATTAAATAAAGCACTCTTGGTGAGCACACCCCTCGTGTCCTCCTCAGGATTGCCACTGAAGCAGCATACCCCCACTCCCACAGGCACTAATTTTCATATACTCTCATTCTTTCAATCATCATAGAATGTTTATTTCTTTGCATACAGCAAGACATTCTTTTATTCTGTAATATTTCAAGTTATTCTGTTCCTCCTCTTCTTTCCATTAGAAAGATAACTCCATTGTCTAGGGCCAACCAGATGACTCAATTGTTAAACACGCTAACCATTAAACCTCACTGTCTAAATTCAATCCCTGATGTCCACTTTGTAGAAATAAAGGATCATTTCCAAAATTTGTAAATTGTCTTTCACCTCCACATGGGAGTCATAACACTCATGGACCCATGCAAATGCATGCACATATAATACAAACACACAGTAATTATATTAAAAATGTTGTTTGGGAAAATATAAGAGGCCACTCTGATGCCTAAACTTGGTTGTCAACTTGACTATTTTCAGAATCAACTAAAATCTGAGATGTGGGACACTTCTATGGGAGATTTTCTTCAGATTGTCTGAAGAAGGAAAACCCACCCTGAATTTATGCCAAACCACCTGGTTACGGCCCACATAAAATGACATGGAAAAAGGATATTGCTTTTTTCTTGATTGCCCTCACTCTAAACAGAAAGTTTTTCTATCCTGTCTCTTCAGCCAGTATCAAATCCAAATTCTTCCTGCCCCAAATGAGGTGACAGATTTTAATGATCCCCCATGGGAGGCCTCACCCTCCCTGAGGTTGTGGATGGGGGACAGGATTGGGAGGTTGGTGGGAGGAATGGAAGGACTAGAAGGGGAGGGAACTGGGACTGGTACGTAAAATAAGATTGTCACTGTGCAAAGCATATATTGCAATCTATGAGTAGCTTTTCAAGAAGGGCAGAGCATATGTCATGCCATGTGTTATTGAAAAATACTAAGGCAGATCAGAAGACACTGTCATGATCAACCAGAAGAGGGGAAATGAGACAAATCAGAAAGGTGACCATATTCATTATGCATCTACGACACACAGGAGCTCAGACAAATCACTGCCATGTAGTCCATTTCACACAGTAGAATTCTGATATCCAAGGGAGTGAAGATTTACACACACACAATCACAGAGCAAAGATATGCACTGAGTTAAAACCTATGCTTCCACATATGTTGGTATTTAAGATGATTTTGAGCTACATCTAACTGAATTTATTGCCAGAACACACTAAGAGAATATATTGATAGTGTAACTGACCTCATATTCATCTGTCAGAAAAAAAACTTATGAAACACTGATTTTTAAATGTTTTGGTAAAGATGGACAGAATTCACAGATAAAACTATTTGTATTGAAATCACTGTCTTGTGTTTTAACAGAGGTTATTTGATTGCAGAGACTAATGAATTTATCCAACAATTTATAGTGAACTGTTTTTTTTTTTTAATTTTCTAACGAAATAAGCAGTGTTCAGGACTGTTGCTGTGATCTGATGAAAGCCACAAAACAGACAATCAAAAAACCAAAAAAAATTATGGTTAACATAAAATATAAAGTGAAAACTGGCAAAGGCAGATAAATGTATCTTATAAACTACCTTATTTAAAAAAAACTTGTACTATTGTCATTTGAAATTTCTATGTAACTGGTAGCTTTAGATTATTGCTACAAATAATTGATGTTTGATCACTTTACTAGTGAAATATGTGTATAATCCATACAATAAATTGCATAAGTAAGTGAAATATGGCCATGTGTTTTGATACATTTCTCAAGAGTATTTATATAAATACATATAAATTGGGTAGTAAGTAGTCAAACAGATATAAAAGATATAAAAGAAAATATGATATAAAAGAAAATATGAATGATAAAATGAAGAATGGGGAAGAGGAAGAATTAGAGCACAAAAATAATTCTCTTATTCAATAATGCTACTGGGTGTAAGGTCTTAGCAAACAGTTAACTTAGGTTCCCATAGTCCAAAGTAGACATAAAAGAGCGCCTGGCTGTGATATTCAGAGGTGATGGGAAAGCAAATTGATTAGAGCCATGGTTCTCAACCTTCCTAATGCTGTGACTCTTTAACACGGTTCTTCATGTGGTTGTTACCACCAACCACAAAATTATTTTTGACACTACTTCATAACTATAATTTGCTACTGTTATGAATTGTAATATAAATATCTGTGTTTTCTAATGTTCTTAGGTAACCCCTCTGACATGGTCATTCAATCCCTCCAAAAGGAGTCATGACCTACAGGTTGAGAGCTACTGATTTAGAGCAAATTTTCTTTTTTTTTCTTTTCAGATTTTTTATTTGAATTAGAAACAAGATTGTTTTACATGACAATCCCAGTTCCCTACTCCCGCCCATCCTCCCCTACCACCCCCCCAACTAATACCCTACCTATCAAATATCCTTTCTTCTATTCTTCCCCTGACTCAAACTTTCTACTCCCTCATGAATTCTGCATCCTTCCTCTTCTTCCATTCTCATTCTCATAGCTCCCTGCCACCTCTTCCCCTGCTCTCAATTTGCTCAGGGAGATCTTGACCCTTTCCCCTTCTCCAGGGGACCATGTGTGTCTCTCTTAGGGTCCTCATTGTTTACTAGCTTCTCTGGCAGTGTGGATTGTAGGCTGGTAACACTTTGCTCTACGATTTTAGACATATGAGTGAGTGAGTACATATCATGTTTGTCTTTTTGTGATTGGGTTCCCTTGCTCAGAATGGTTTCTTCTAGTTCCATCCATTTTCCTGCAAATTTCAATATTCCGTTGTTTTTTCTGCTGAGTAGTACTCCATTGTGTAAATGTACCACATTTTCTCTATCCATTCTTCAGTTGAGGGGCATTTAGGCTGCTTCCAGTTTCTGGCTATTACAAATAGTGCTGCTATGAACAGATGTCCTTGTATGAATGAGCTTCTTTTGGGTATATGCCTAAGAATGGAACTGCTGGATCTTGTGGTAGACTGATTCCCAAGAGCAAATTTTCTTAATGTTAAGACTTTAAGAAATTCCCCCCTTTTTGACATAAAGAAGAGACAGCATTTTTTTTGTCATAGTGGAATGAGTTAATGTCATTAAGGCTGAATAATGGTGAAAAAGCAGACAGAGCTTAACTGTGTAGAACAAGGTTCTCTAGCTAAATCGCATGTTGATGGTCTATGGGTGTCAAAACTAAACTGCTAATTACAACAGGAATGGATATATTTTAGGCAAACTTCTGTAAATTTTTCTTCAAAAACTCATTTTGAAATAAGAACAGTGTGTTGAAGGCTGCATTTTCCATCTGGGACTATGAAATGCAAGTTCTCTATGAGACCAATTTAAAACAAACAAAACAGAAACTCTACACCACAGAAATCTGCATGTCTAGCTTTAAGTCTGAACCTTTACAATTAGATATTTATACTGATTCATTTAAAGAATTGTATTCATTTCCAATAACTTAGGATATATGTCTACAAAGTCTCTTGACCATGTCAATATATAGACACACACACACACACACACACACACACACACACACACATATATATATATATATATATATAAATATATGTACATTTCAAAACTGAAATAAATTTTGAAGAACAAGTTTAAAACTGTGTTAAGGTATAGGTGAAATATTTAATACATCAACAATTAATCACATCATTCATGATAATTTTTATCTTCATGACAAAATTCAATATTAGATATAGCCATAAATAGTAGAAGAAAGAACATGATAAATCATGTTTGGGGACAATAACAATTTGATTGCACACCTAAAGTTTTATTTGCCCTGTGATCCTGGATAGATTAATCATCCCTGTTGTATGTTATAACCCTCCTAAATAATATTATCTACTAATAGTTTAGTAGTTACACTGCCAGAGTCTTCATTTTCATTGAAATGGGTTTTAGATGATACCATCCAGAATTGTATTTTCTAGTGCTTTTCTTCATGGATGTGGGAACACATTCCTAAGCGTCAATTATTTGGATCTGCTTCGAAGCCCATTTTCGTGTGTGTTTCTTCAGACTCTAACTTCTCTCCTATGTCCGGGAATTATTTTCTTCTGCACTGTTGAATTCTGTAAGAAGTAAAGAGCCACAATAAAAGTCAGAAGCAGGGTGATTTGAAGAGATTTTCTGCTCCAAAGGACTGCCTAAGTCAGGAGAAGAATGTTGAAGAGACCACTGCTATTAGCAGACTTTTCCTTTCCCCCCGGATTTTCCAGATAGCTGTATTCCCACGAGAAAGATGGAGAGTGTCTAGTATCTCTTTTCAAACCCCATGCACAGTGTTGCCCAGGTGTGGTGTGGTGGGCAAAACTTCACTCTGGGAATTGGTAAACAATAAAATTCAAGGCATTTTGTGTGGAAAGCCAGTGAGTAGAATAGAGTCACAGATCTTTTCTGCTCTCAATCCCAAATGCATCCTTCCAAATGCTCTCCCTATCAAACCCATGTTAGTGTTGCTCAAAAAATACTTTGATTATCTTTTTTTTAAAAAATCAGTTATTTTCCTTGGACTATTTGGTCTAGTACTTCATGCGTTATTTTTTTTTAATTAAAAGTTCTTTAAGGTCTTTTGCTGTAAATTTTGAGTCACTTTACTATTTAACTCTCAGTAGGTTACTACCACTAGTATGGGCATCAAGCTAAGCTAAGACACTTGAAGAATTCCTCTTTAGAAAAACTGGTGATTCCATTGATCAGAAACAGCATTAAATGCAAAGTGTGTAAAAAGCACAATAATTGTCACTGTTCAACAAGGACAAAGTCCCAGTGAGGCAAAATTAATTTCTAGAGGTCTACTGTCAAATGTTGCCACAGTAGTTTATAATACCAAAGTGTGCATTTGAAATATTGCTTCAAACATAACTTTCAAATTGTTCTCATTACAATAAAAATCTTTAAGTGCATCAGTCATGGGTATTTGTAATGTTTTATCTCCTTCAGATATCTTTTTGAATTCATGAGACTACTGTTCTGTTTGTACCTAACCTAAACAATCCAGTCACTACCTACCTGCTCTACAACCATAAGCTATATTTCAGTTTTGTGTACACTGTCAATCTAGCTTCACTGAATAGCCTGAGCATATTTTTAAACTTTACTCTCATATTTGAAACATTCAATGACTTTCTATTTCCTATCAAATCAAATAAATTCCCCAACCTGGAATTTTAGATTTAACTACAAAACACTTACTATTTCTTCTAAAATTATCTGTTTCATTCTCACTAATTCATTTCTATGTCACTTGCACATCCCATGGTATCATCAAATTCACAAGGTTACATTCATCAAGATGCCTTTCTCCTGATGACAACTACTGGTTCCTAATTTGCACGTTTATTTAATACTTCATAACCTTAGCTAATTATATTGGCTTTGATTCATAACTAACTGTGCTTTATCTTATCTTCCATTCTTGAGTATGCTGTTGAGGCAGACCCACTACATTATCATAACTACAAGAAAACCATAAGTTAAACAAATATTCCTAATTAAATAACTGCTTGACTCTCCTGATTTAGGTAATTATTAGATATATGATACTTGTAGCATGAATTCTAATTGGTCTTAATCAGAAAAACTTGGAGTCAGATATTGGGGTTAAAGCTGAAGATCAGAGAAGCAAAGCATACAGCCATTAGAGAGTTCTTACCTCTACCTCAGATGGAATGGACAATTCTGTCTCCATGAATCCTCAGACTGCATTGCTCTCCACCAAACTCAGACTGCATTGAGTTCCTGTCTCTTCCCACCTTGTATTCCTCTCTAGTGCATGGATTAAAGGTATGGGATCCCAAGTGATGAGATCACCTTTGTGTGAATTGTTTCTCTTTTAGACTGCATCAATATGGTGTAGCTCAGTGTGGACTTGAACTAACTGAGATCCACCTCCATCTGTCTCCAGATTGCTGGCATTAAAGGTGTGTGCCACCACTGCCTGGCCTCTATGGCTAGCTAGTGTGTCTAGCTTTGCACTGATCTTCAAGTAAGCTTTATTTGTTAGATCATGAACAAAATCACTACAGATACTCATTTGATTCACTTCATATTTCATGAGCATATTTTTGTTTTCAATTATTACTAAATTATTCTATAACTGTTTTATAACTACTACTTATGTGATGAAATATAAGTTTTTAATACTAGTAATTCAATAGTAGAAGACATAAAACTAATTTTTATTAATATGCAATTTAGATTCAGATTTCTGACTTTAGAACCCATTATCCATATACTGCATTAAAAAGAAGGAATGATCCAACAATCAACAAATTCTATGCACATCCTTTGCACCTCAGAGGTAATAATTCAACTGAATAATACAAAACATAAGTCAACAAACAGACAAGAAGATCATTTCAGAACATAAACAAATTCTATAAAGGATATAAAACACAATTAGAAAAATTACATAGTATAAAATTAGTTGAAAGGGTAATCATATATACCTGTGTGGAGGTAATTTATTTTCACTAACAGCCATGCTTTGTCTTATTTTATTTTTGGAATAAGATTTATCTGTTAATTGAAATAAATCAACTTACTACCTGTGTAATATACAGCTAGAAAGTACTTATGATTGCATGTTTCTAAAACTTCATTACTCAAGTTTCAATAGCAGGTAGTGCAATTTTAGTACACTACTCCATTGAGACATAAAATTTAAAAAGTATCCCCATGCAATTATGGGTTATGAGTTTGCAGTACACAGTGAAACATCAGACTGAAGACAATTCATATGATAGTCTGTAAGCTCACACAACTCATTACATTTTATGCATCATTAGTTAAAATTTGGCAATATACTGTATGCTTTTTAATGTAGAGGAATAAAGGTTATGGGGGAGTAAATGAGTCAAGAGATCATTAGTGAACGCCTCCAAGCTGACTCAAAGTCAAGCTCAACTTCTTTGGAGAATAAATTTTATTATGAGAAAACAACTGGCTGGAAAGAATGTAACAGTGTTCTTGACTCAACTGCCAATAAATGATAAGCTGTACTCTGAAAGTGACTGTAAAAACCTGATTCTACCTTGTTTAAAGAACCTACATAACTTACCAGATACATATTTACAGATGAAGGATAAAGTTTCTCTGAACACAATCAAGGGAATGTCTGGACACACAATGCAGATATCGTCTCTACTCCACTGATCATTTCTTATGGAGAAAATTGCAGAGCAAACATATTGGTCTTAAATTAGTGATTGAGATATATAAAATGTTTAAAACCAGTTTAATTTTAAATATATGGCCATTTTATGTAAGTGTATATTTTCTGAAGGCATATCACTTCTGAAAATAGATGTCACAAAGTATTAGCATATTAAGTGAAGCAAAAATAATGCGTATATTTACTATTATTATTTGGCATTATTCTAAAATTTAATCTAGACATTATATGTACACATATACATACACAATATAATGATAAAATATTTCTCACCTCTTATCTACCAATATCTTCTAAAACCAATTGGCAGGTTTTTTTTTTCTGCACAAGTCCTAATCATTTTGAAAACTATTGTCTTCCATTTCTACATTTTGCATGCAGTGTCATATTTTTCATTAAAATTTTATGTTTACAGTTCCTGATTTCATTGTGCTCTGCATCTTATACTGTCCTTCCTCTAACTTGTGAAAAGAGTTGATGATGGGTTAGTGTGGACTGGACACCACCTAAAGCTTGGGAACATGGTAGAAGGGAAGGCAGAAAGATGGCAAGACAAAGAACAGGATGTCTGCTGTAAGAATATATCTCCTGACATAAGGAAAGCTACACTCATGAAGTCTCAACAACATGGCTGTCTAAACAAGACCAGAGCCAGGACATGCTAACATAGAAGGGAGGTATTCCACAGAATTCAGTCCTAGAGAAAGAACTAAGGAATGCTGAGAGTAGTAAAAAATTGTCTTACCCATTGGATAGCCTTCATAATTTTTTACTTAATACCAAAAGGTCAGCCTTGAAGTCGTGCACACAAAAGTAACTCTGCACACCAAGGGTGAAGAAGAGTGAAAGAAAGGGAACACTTTTGTGCTTGCTCTGAATAACAACAACAATAAAGGGCAAATGTTTTCCATTTTCGTAAGCCAACAAGGTGAGGAGATGATGATGAGTCTGAAGGAGAAAGAATTACATAGAAAGAGTTTGTGAAAGAGGAAGAACTAAACCATGGAGGAAAAAACTCAGCATAAAACTTCCTTTAGCAAAAAGCACATAGGCTTCTCTAAAATGATATATCTGACATTTTTTTTTCTTTTTTTCTACCATATCCTAACAGTTTTCAGTAAAACCTGAACATTTGCAAAAGCCATGATCTGGTATTCATTTTAGAAATGTATCTACAGAAATTACTTCTTTAGATAATAAAAACCATGATAGTGTGATACTCACTATTTCTTTTCTCCATGTATAGAATGGGACATTACAAGACAGTTCACATATTGTTGAACCAATTGTAGAAAAGGAAAAACATTCTGAAACCTTGCATGCAGAGTTGATCCAATTAAAATATAAATATACAAATACACCTGTCTTACTCAAAAATATACAATATTTTCATTCAAATTAATTTATTTTACTGTTTCCATCTCAAGTCTATTCATATATCCATTCATTCCCGTTTCAGGCAACCAATTGCACATTATTTTGTGTATGTATATTTAACGTTGCATAAATATGTATGTATGTATATATGTATCTATGTATGTATGTATGTATGTATGTATGCTAGTATAGCATGGATTAGACTCAGCTTCTAAATTTTGAGCCACAGCCCTTTATGTGTTTACATGTGAATTTTTGAGCCACGAAATGACAATTAATGCGTGGTTTCTGAATATGTATCATGTCACGGCATTAGCCCTGAAGTGTAAAGAGTGACGAAGGCTACGAGTATACCCATCAGAAAACAAGCAACGATCTTTTCCTCTCTTTGTGTTCTTAGGTATAAATGTGCTGGGTCTAGCCACGTGAGTTCCTGCCTTGATTCTCCTCTATGATACACTGGACCTGAAAATGGAAGCAGAGTAAACACCTTGTTCTTTAAGGTTGCTTTTGCTAGGGTGTTTTAACAAAGTAACAGAAATGAACTAAAACAAAACTTAGTACTGAAGAAGTGGAGTTGTTGCTATGTGGAGCTTTATGATTTTATGCAAGGAATGTGGTTTAGTCTGGATAAGCAATGGAGTGCTAGAGGCAGAACTTGTTGGGTCATTGGTGTACAAATTTGGAAGACAGTGATACTGAGAAAAAATTAGTTGAATAGGCTCAGCTTATGAGGTTTTATAAAAGAACAAGGACTATCTTAATTTGACCTGAAACTAATCATATGACAATTTGACTAAGAACTTGTGTGTGCTTCTCAGGCTGGGACTGAAAAACTAACTGTGATTACTAAGAGATTGACAGTACTGAAGCAACAAAGCTTCAGTACTGGTCAGGCTGACACTGAAGAATCAGCTGTGATAAAGGATCAGTAACTGTGAGTGAAACTGTCTAGACTTCATTGGAAAAGCAGGAATACATTTCTTTAGGCTCAGCACCTAGGGAGCTATCTAAAGGGACAAGCTACATGTCAAGCTTCCAGAGAACTTTGCAACATGTGAGAATCATCTGCATGGTTACTTGTTTTGAAGGCATAAAAGGTAGAAGACTTGAGGGGGTCAAGTAAGAACAGCTGAGGCATGATACCTTGGAGGGGCTGTTGGTAATGTTGCAGAAACAGCTGCAAAAGAGGACCTGAGATACGGGGATATTAGGCCATGGGGACATGGGCATTCAGTTGTGGAGAGGAGCTGGCCTATGATACCACAGAAGCTAAGAGTGCTCTGGATGCCAAAGCTGATGTAGTAAGGCTGCCTAAACCTTTAGGAGCCCAGCAAAACATTAGTAGATTCAGATGTCAGATACTGAGCTGTAGGATTTGGATTTACACCCTTAGATTTTGTGCTTGTTTTAATATGATTGTTTTATGCCTCAGGTCCTCCATTCAGAGATAAGAATGTTTAATAATGTAACTTGTTTTATATTTTATAGGGTCCCACAGTTAAAAGAGTGGACTTTTAATTTTTTTTTAATTTTAATTAGAAAGAAGATTATTTTACATATCAACCCCAGTTCTCTCTCCCTCCCCTTCTCCCCTGCCACCCCCAACTAACACACTACATATCCCATATCCTTTCTGCTCCCCAAGGGAGGGTGAGTCCTTCCATAGGAGGTCTTCAGAGTCGGTCATATTTTTGAGATAGGGCCTAGGCCCACCCTCCTGTGTCTAGGCTCAGGGAGTATCCCTCCATGTGGGATGGGCTCCCAAAGTCCATTCCTATGCTAGGGATAAGTACTGATCCACCACAAGGGGCCCCATAGTTTTCCGAGGTCTCCTAACTGACACCCACATTCAGGGGTTCTGGATCAGTCCCATGCTGGTTTCCATGCTAATAGTCTGGGAACCAAGAGCTCTTCCTTGTTCAGGTCAGCTGTTTCTGTGGGTTTCACCAGCCTGGTATAAATACCTTTCTTCATCAGTCCTCCTTCTCTGCAACTGGATTTCACTTCAGTTCAAGGCTTAGTTTTGGGTGTCTACTTCTACTTCCACCAGCTGCTGGATGACGGCTATAGGATGGCATATAGTCAGTCATCAATCTCAAAATCAGGGGAGGGCATTTAAGGTAGCCTCTCCTCTGTTGCTTAGATTGTTAGTTGGTGTCAGCTTTGCAGCTATCCAGACATTTGCCTAGTGCCCTATTTCTATTTAAACGTATAATGTCTCCCTCTGTTATGAACTCTTATCTTGCTCTCTTTTGTTCTTCCCCCGATTCAACCTCCCTGCCCCATCATGTCCTTCTCACCCCTCCTCTTCTCCCTTCTCTCCTCTTCTCTCCTCCTTTCATTCTCCTAGTTCCCTCTCCCTTCCCCCATGCTCCCAATTTGCCTAGGAGACCTTGTCCCTTTCCCCTTCTCCAGGGGACCATGTATGTCTCTCTTAGGGTCCTCATTGTTTACTAGCATCTCTGGCAGTGTGGATTGTAGGCTGGTAATCCTTTATGTCTAAAATCCACATATGAGTGAGAACATACCACGTTTATCTTTTTGTGACTGGGTTACCTCTCTCAGAATGGTTTCTTCTCTAGTACCATCCATTTGCCTGTTAATTTCAAGATTCCATTGCTTTTTTCCACTGAGTAGTACTTCATTGTGTAAGTGTACCACATTTTTTCTAGCCATTCTTCAGTTGAGGGGCATCTCGGTTGGTTCCAGGTTTTGGCTATTACAAATAGTGCTGCTGTGAACATAGTTGAACAGATGTCCTTAATGTATGAATGTGCTTCCTTTGGGTTTATGCCTAAGAGTGGAATTGCTGGATCTTGTGGTAGACTGGTTTCCATTTTCCTGAGGAATCACCATATTGATTTCCAAAGTGGCTGTACAGTTTGCACTCCCACCAGCAATGGGGGAGTTTTCCTTTTTCTCCACATCCTCTCCAGCATATACTGTCATTGGTGTTTTTTATTTTAGCCATTCTGGCTGGTGTAAGATGGTATCTCAGAGTTGTTTTGAGTTGCATTTCTACGATGGATATGGATTTTGAGCACTTTCTTAAGTGTCTTTCAGCCATTTTCGATTCCTCTGTTGAAAATTCTCTATTTAATTCTGCACCCCACTTTTTAATTTCATTGATTGGTGTTTTGGTGTCTAGCTTCTTGAGTTCATTGTATATTTTGGAAATCAGCCCTCTGTCAGATGTGGAGTTGGTGAAGATCTTTACCCATTCTATGGGATGTCATTTTGTCTTGCTGACTGTGTCCTTTGCTTTACAGAAGCTTTCAGTTTCAGGAGGTCCCATTTATTAAATGTAGATCTCATTGTCTTTGTTCCTGGTGTAATGTTCAGGAAGCATTCTCCTGTATCAATTAATTCAAGGGTATTTCCCACTTTGCCTTCTAATAGGTTCAATGTGGCTGAATTTATGTTGAGGTCTTTGATCCATTTGGACTTAAGTTTTTGCATTGCGATAGACATGGATCTATCTGCAGTTTTCTACATGCCAGCATCCAATTATGCCAGCACCATTTGTTGAAGATGCTTTCTTTATTCCATCATATAAATTTAGCTTCTTTGTCAAAAATCAGGTGTTCGTAGGTGTGTGGGTTAATATCAGGGTCTTCAACTCTATTACATTGGTCTACCTGTCTATTTTTGTGCCAGTACCAAGCTGTTTTCAGGACTATAGCTCTATAATAGAATTTGAAATCAGGGATGGTGATGACTCCGGAAGTTCTTTTATTGTACAGTGTTGATTTGGAAGTCAAGCTTTCACTGTTTACAGATGATATGATAGTCTACATAAGTGACCCGAAAATCTCTACCAGGGAACTCCAGCATTAGATAAACACCTTCAGCAAAGTGTCAGGATACAAGATTAACTAAAAAAAATCAGTAGCCCTACTATATATGGATGATAAATGTGTCAAGAAAGAAATCAGAGGAACATCACCCTTTACACTTGCCACAAACAACATAAAATACCTTGGGGTAACACTAACCAAAAAAGTGAAAGACCTGTACCATAAGAATTTTGAGTCTTTAAAAAAGAAAATAAAGAAGATACCAGAAAATGGAAGGATCTTGGATAAGTAGGGTCAACATAGTAAAATTGGCAATCTTGCCAAAAACAATCTACAGATTCAATGCAATTCTTATCAAAGTCCCAGCACAATTCTTCACACACCTTGAAAAAACAATTGTCAACTTCATATGGAAAAACAAAGACCCAGGATAAAAGAGTGGACTTTTAAAGAAGCTGTGAACTTATGGAGTGGCAAAATACGTGAAGAACTGTAAGAATCTTTAGGGATGGGCTGAATTTTATGTTATGATATGAACATGAGACTCTGGGGAGAAGACATGAAAGATGATGGTTTTCAATCAAAGAGTTTGTGTGTCAACTTGATAAAAGGTGGATTGTGAAGGTTTGTTTTTAACTTGCAACAAACTATAGACACCTGGAAATCTAGCTCAATTAAGGAAATAGGTAGGTCAGTTTGCCCTGTGTTCATGTCTCTTTGGGAGGAAGGTGTTTATTAGGGTTGTTAGTTTAGATGGGAAGACCTACCTCAAATGTGTGCAAAAGTGATTTAGCAATTATTATATGATTTATATGTATATATGCAAATATATATTCACTTGTAGTTGCTTTTTTCTTGACACTGTAACAAATCATCATAAATTTAGAGATCTAAAACAATGCAGAGAGAAGACACTTATGTTATTTTAGAGTCTTTCTTGCCACAATTAAACTCACTTGTGCTTGCGTGATGTCAGCAATGCTGATCCCTTCAGAGTTTCTCAGGGAAGTTCTACCCTTTGTCTTTCCCAGCAATAATAGCTCTCCGTGTTTGTGTGTGTGTGTGTGTGTGTGTGTGTATAATTGAGCATTATCTATTCCTAAAACTTTTATCATTCCAGAAGCCATCAGAATACGGCTACAAGATACCATATGACAATAGACACAAGATGATTTTCAGTTATTCATGGAGTGTATGTGGGACAAAATTTTCTATTTGGATAATGCAAGCATTGAGTATCATAAATTCTGTAATATCATCTTTCTATCATGTTTGTGCCCTGTGTATTCTTCAAGACTGTTCACCGCTTTGAAGACTATGATGATATACTCTCATCATTAGAATTTACTCTCATAATTAGCTATATTATAGGGCATAATAGACTTATGAAAGGAAATAATACAATTTACTGTCACAATGAACTATTTTATAGGACACAATAGACTTGAGACAAGGAAAACATCCAGGTGGTCCTTACCTGTCTCCCAGGCTATTTCAAAGCACAAGGTGATTATCTTGATGTTTGAAGAATTGGAAATAATAAAACAGAAGAAGCCCAGATCACCACCTTACTCTTTTGAAGGTATTGGCAACTTTGTGAGAATGATATAGCTGGGGTCTCAAAGAACTCTTTAGGAGCACACAGTCAGAGATCTCAGTACTGTGTCTGCCAGAAACTGGAATGTGCCAATTCCATGACTGAACTCTGCCCAAGAACTTCCCTATTTCCTGTTTATATGCACTTAGTAGGGATGATACCTAGATGTGGCTCTGTGATAACCCAAGTGAAGCAGCTTACATATCTAGGTGAATTGTTGTCATAGAAAACTGAACTAGCACATGGTCAGGATGGTCGATTTCAATTTTCAAGTTGATTGAGTTATGAGCATCAAGGGCATTAATGAGACATTCCTTTGGGTGTGTCTTTGAGGGCTATTCTCAAGAGGATTAAATATGGTGGGTTCCTTTTCAAATAAGGGTGATACCAACATAAGGGATGAGACCCTGTATTGAACTAAAAAAGTAAAAGGAATCAGCAAGATGAGTGCCACCTTTGCTATCTCTGCTTCCTTATCCAGATCTACAAGCTCACATTGCCACATGGAGGACCAGTCTAGCCACACACCATGCCATGCTAGGAATGACAGACAATATCCTCAAATCACATGTCAAAATAAATTCTTTTCTGTACACATTTGATTCCTTTTTACATTGTTTGAGCTTTTTGTTGTTGTTGTTGTTGTTTTTCTTGGAGCTTTGTGCATTTGATTTCTATTTTTGTGGGGTTTGTTGTTTGATCGTTGGCTCTTGTTTTTATTTACTATTCTTGTTTTTCAAAAGGGAGAGCTGAAAACCAAAATATGTAGGTAAGGAGGTGGAAAGGATCTGGGAATAGTTAAGAAAGAGGAAAAACATAATCAAAATATATTGTATGGAAATTTTTTAAATAAAAAAGCAGCCAGGTGGTGGTGGTAAACACCTTTAGTCCCAGCACTTGGGAGGCAGAAGCAAAGGCAAGTGGGTCCTGGTCTACATAGTGAATTCCAGTACAGCCAAGGCTACACAGAGAAATCCAGTCTCAAAACAACAAAATAGTTAGACAGACAGACAGACAGACAGATAGATACAATCATCGTTAAAAGGAAAAATTAAATTCTTTTTCAAAATAAATTTTGTTTTTGTTTTAAAATTACCAACCTTTTTGTGTTGTGTGTCACTGGAGGTTTGTTCATGCATGGACATGCCACCAGAGTCCATTAAAAGCACAATGCATGCCCTACAACTGGAGTTATTAGTGGTTGTGAGCCTACTGACATGGGTGCTGGCAGCCTAACTTTGTCCTCTGAAAGAACACCAAGGATTATTAAAACACTGAGCCATCTCATTTCCTTCTCCTTCAAGTTGCTAATCATCAGGTATTTGAGCCCTAGGTAATAAGGGGAAGGAATAGAAATGGAGTTGGTTTCAACTGATACTTTTGTGGTAATTTGTTCTGAGATAATGAAACAAACATAAGATCAAACAAAACAAACATCCACCCCATCTATGATCTCCTGGAGTATGTGAAAGGACCCGATTTGCAGACCCAAAGCTGAAGGATCTCCACAACATAGGGCAGCAGCCGGATGTCCAAGAGGACCCCTATTGGGGAGACCAGCATTGATCCTGTAGTGGAAACAGGGACCTCAATCCAGATCAATGACTCTGCAATGAAGACTTGCAAGTAGCTATATGGAAAAGGGTTATATGGCATGACTTGTTGGATTGCACTGCAGCTTCCATGATGAGATTTTTAATTTTTCGCCTATTTTCTTCCTTTTGTTCCATCTTGACTTTTTTGTTTGGGGGCGTTCAGGGGAAGAGGGCAGATGCAAAGGGATGGGGAATGAATGGGATCAAGATACACGATATGACCCCTAATCGGAGTATTTTAATCTTTCATAACATGGAGGTGGAAAGGTGGGCACAAAATATCATAACTAACTAGAAGCTAATGGCATTCTACAGCTTCTTCAAGAAGGATAGTCCATTTAAAGGCATGGCTCTTGTTCGTTGACCAAGCACCAGGGTGGGCCCCACTTTCAAGAGTAGCTGAATAAGAAAAGCAGTACTCTATGAGGAAAGAAGAAAACAACAACAAAAACATTTAAAAGTTTAGTAGAAAGGAATAGGAAGGTGATAATGGGAGGAGCTGGGGAAGAGAGTGAATCTTTTTAAATTTGGGGAGAAAAAAAGAGAAGAAAAAATGTATTACCCTATAATAACATAACTTTGAGAACTATTGACTGAACAGATCATGAGTTTATAAAAAGAGGAAAACAGATTACTGTTTAATTACAACTCACCAGGGAATCATTCTCTAAGGTACTTATAACTATTAGAGGCAGACATGATTAACAACCCGACAACTATTGATATTTCTCTGCTAGGGGATCTGTGCATAAAAACAAATGAGTACAAGATGGGATAGTTTATATAAGAAATAAGTGTGAATATACAATGCTTATATATTTATAGTAATAAACTGAAAAATAAGCACCCTTCCACCAACAGATTTAATAGAATAAAGAAACAGTAATTCAAAATGATGACACACAGAGAAGGGAGTTGGGCACAAATTACAACCCTTAGGCAAGAAGTTATCAACTATTGTCAGATTCTAGGAAAGGCAGAGAGACAGAGAAAGGGATAGAGGGAGTGGGGGAGGGATGGGAGGGAAAGAAGGAGGTAGAGAGAGAGAGAGAGAGAGAGAGAGAGAGAGAGAGAGAGAGAGAGAATCAGTTTTCATTGTAATGCCTGGTAAATCCCAACACTCCATTTGAGGGACGCACATCTAATAATATTGGGAAGCTCAGATTGTCCTTGGTGGGGAAATAAAAAGACACAAAGTTGAATGAGTAGGGAAGGGAGGTGGGTTTAGTACGAGTTTTTGTTTCAATAGATGAGTAAATATGATCAAAATATTATGAAATTGTCAAAGAACTCACAAAAACATTTTATTTGTTAAAATGATGTTACTCTAGGAAAAAACAATAAATAACCTTGTTGAACAAAACAAATGTTTTGTTTTGATTAATGTGAAAATTCTATGTGGACTATTTTTCTTTTGTCTAAAACGGCAAAGATCATGTCTTTTAAAATCTGTAACTGCCACAAATTTATTCTATACTGATTAGGTACCCAAACTGATAATTGGTATATGGCTCTGAAATCTGGATGGTTGTAGAAAATGTTCTAAGTTTTAATCATTTCTGGCACAAAGTTTGTGTCGGTGAATGTGTAGAGAGAAATTACTGTTCGGGGAACACGGTGACTCTGGGTTGTTTACGAAGGGCTAAGGTGACGGTTTGGGCTGGAGATGAATCAAAATCCAGAAGATGAGAAATGATAACAAACCTATCCAACACTGTTGACTCTTCTTAAATTACTACCTTCAGAGATTATTTATGAGTCATTCCATACTCTGTGTTTTATCATATTTCATCTTGAAGAACTGTACACAACATAGATAACTAGCTATATTGCCTTAGATATTTTCCAACTTTCTACCTCACTTCTGACATCTAACTAATACCCAGTTTACAATGAGAGAAACTGGATCCCATTGTGTAGTGATGGTTTCTTATTTAATGTTTTTAAAGCATAGAGAACAGATTTTTGTACAATATGGATGTTTGTAATCATGCTGTCACAATCTTAAGAACAGGGAACAATCCTATGACTGTTCATGAATGCACTCACAGATACTTCAAAAAATGTAGGGATTATGTTTTAACTTCTTTGTTATTTATTCTTGTGTCTTTCACAGTATTTATCTCCATTCCACTCCATCCCTTTCTTTTTTTGTCCCTTCATAGTTACCCTCTGTCCTTGCAACCTCCCGCTCGAAATAAAATATAAAAGAAAAAAGAAAAGTCAAGCGTGTCATGGAAGCTATAGTATGACACAGTGAGTCATGTAGTCAACTAGACAAATGACTATACAATAAACACTTCCAAATAAAGATATATGGAGAGATGAGATTATTTCTTGAGTGTAAATATTTTACCAGATGCTGAGGATGAATGAATGATAGTAATGATCCAGCAAGTAACAAATGAATATTAATGTCATGTGAGAAGGGCAGGATTATGTGTGTTAGGACAAATGTTAATATCTATGCCTAAGTCCATGGTCTAGAGAGCACAGGTCATATGCTTTTATGCCCACATACGATATCATTAGACACAGTTTCAGTGATTGAAGCAGGAAGTAAGGTATAAAAATTTAGAAAATGGAGCAACTTTCCCTGAGGAAGGGAATGTTTCCAAATATTTATCAACTTACCTGAAACTTGACACTGGGTTTTTACTGGTAACCAGTATAAACAATTGTATAGAGAACCTGATCAAGCTACAGAATTTATGGACCATTCCAGGATGTAACAGAGAAGAAGCAAAGGGAGGAGTAACTATATAATGGAGCTCAATCATGTTTGTGAGCAAGGACATGAGCTCTGGATAACATGTGCTTCATGTTACAAAATCCTATTATGTACACAGAGAAACATGGACTATTGGAGCATTGTCCTAGAGGCTGTATGTAGGAATTTTGCTTTCTGACCAAACCTTTGATTTAGCAAAGAATGTGGTAAAAGTGTCATAGGCCCCTAGCTAAGCAATTTGTTTTCTGGGTCTGATTTTATTCCTTGACTTATGCATTGGAATACCAAGAACTCCAGAAATACTTTTGCAACTAAATAAAACAGATAGCCCTAGCTAGCCTGATTTCTAACTGATCTCATAAGACCAGATATATTATCATAAGTTACATATCATCATGTAACTTAACAAGGCAGGATCAACTTTCCTTCCATGGTAAATTATCATTTCCATCAGAAATACCCTTCAATGTGTTGATGGGTAACAATATTTTGTCCATTTTTACTAATTTTGATCTCGCTGAAGGGATTACTTAGGGACACAATTGTTTAAGCTTCAAATTGCCAAATACACTGTCCTAAATTTTAGTTTGCATTTTTTTCAAGACAGGGTTTATCTGTGTAGCTTTGGAGCCTATCCTGGCACTTGCTCTGGAGACCAGGCTGGCCTCAAACTCACAGAGGTCTGCCTGCTCTGCCTCTTGAGTGCTGGGATTAAAGGCATGCACCACCACGCCCAGATTAGTATGCATTTTTTCTCTTATTTATTTTTCATTTTCAAAATGTTTGTGTTTAAAATTGTGATATTTCCCCTTTCACTTTCCTTCCTCATATTCTTCCATATTTTTCTTCTTGCTCTTTTTCAAACTCATGGCTTCTCTTTTCATTGTTATTGCATGCATATGTGTATAGGTATATTCATACACATTCCTAAACAAAGCCTGTTCAGTCAGTATAGTTTTGTATGTATATTTCCATTTGGTATTGAATAACCAACTGGTGTGATTTTTCTCTGTAGAAGACTATTTTCCCCATTTCAGCATTGCTAAGTTTCCTGTAGCTCTTTGTGAGGCTGCATCCTCACAGGCTTTTCCAAATCTTCTTTGGAATGTCTACTAGTGTCCTCCTTTTTCAGCTCATGTTTGGGCAGTCATGTTGGTGAGATATTGTAGGTGTAGCTTCTATCACTACTAGTATGCAATATCTCAGAGCAAAATCTTCAGGATCTTAGTGTCTTTCCATCCTTTTCCCCACAATGTTCCTTGAGTCTTGATTTGGGGAAATTAATCTAAACATTTGTCATGATAACTCCAGATAAGTGTCACCTTTACCCTCATCAAGGAAACTTCTTTCTGCAACAGATGGAGACCACTACAGAAAACTACAACCAATCAAAATGCAAAGTTGTAGAGCTCAGTCTTAATGGAAAAAATTTTTCTTTAATTTTTGAGGTTATAATATAATTACATTATTTCCTCCTACCCTTTCTTCCTTCCAAACACTCCCATATACCTCACCTTTTTTTCAAATTAATGGCATATTTTTCATTGTTTGTTACGTGAATGTATGTGTACATATATATATATTATATATATATATATAATATATATATATATGTAAATATTATACAGACTGAGCAGTACTCAGTCTTTATAATGTTACATGTGCTTTCAGGGCTGTTTGGTAGTTTAAAAAGCAGTACTGCCATGCCTTTTGAATTGCTTATCAAACCAGGAAACTAGAAGTCTAGGGAGTCACATTCTAGAACATAAAATGAACTTTTTTCCTCTTTACAATTAACCAAAGAATCTTTCTTAAACATCTTCTCTCAAGATTGTAATAAATGAGTTCAAAATTCATTCTTATATGGTCACACTGTATTTAAAATGTATTGTTTTGCCAATACAAGTCTGAATTTTGTAATGGGTGTGCCATGGTATATAGTAATTAAATTATGATTAAGTCAATTTAGATAAATATCTTCTAGTGTTTATGTTTAACTTTGAAGGCAATAATAGTATTAGTCATAGTACATGCTAAGCACACCAAACTGCCTAATGAGGTATCTGTATTAATACATAAACATTGCAAACTATAATTTAGGAGAATGTAAACTTAGCAAAATACATAAATCAAGCCATGATCTCATAGCTTCTCTAAATATAGATGATGATTTTGTTTTTCCATAAAAGCCATGTGCTTAAGGTAGCATAGGATAATCTTGCAAATATATGAGTGAAGTTAGCACAGACTAAGTTCCAATACCCAACACATTAAGTTGACTTATCTACATACTTGAATATATAAGGGGAAGAAAATTTCACTTTTCATTTAATTAGAGAGCATCTTATTATTTTCTAAATTAATGTGCTCCCTTCCTTTTGCTTTTGATTATAGAGCTCAAAGGCATAACCAGATTTATGTTGCTCATAACTCACAGTCAATGAAAAAATTTTGTATTTGTCATACATTCTGCTAAATCCCATTCAGCCTAAACAATGTAGAAACATTATTAAATGATATAGGTAGTAGATGTCTATATGTTCACATTACTCATTATATTTTCAAATTTATTTATTTACCTTTGAATGGAATGGGAAGTCCAAATTTTAAATGCATTTTAATTATTTTTTTCTTTTGTCTTTTGACAGTAATTATGTCTTGTCATGTCCATTTAAGTTTGGTTTCTTAATCACATGTAGTTTGCAGTAGCTAAAAATAAAATAAAAGAACCTGTTATCTTTATTTCTCTATTATTGTCCCAAGACAGGGGGTGCTAGTACATTCTGTGGCTTATATGTCATGTCAAAGGAAAGTCAACAACTACAAAAATACCCTGTCACATGTGAGTAAACTTCAAAAAAAGAAAGAAATAATGAGTAATTAGTTTTTCAACTCTAAAATAAGTTAACTTTATTCTATATTCTCTAAAACCAGGCCAATACACAATAATTTGTCTCCTTGGGGCTACTTTCAAGACTTGTATAGTAAATAAATATCTATGGGCTTCAGTACTGTGTACAATATTTTAAGACATCTCTTCATGAGATGTCATCTCTTCATGTGGTTTGAATGCAGCTGATTTCCAGTCACTGGCATTTTGGTTCAGACTGGTATGAATGAATAGTTTTGATTAAGTACATACATGTGTACATACATACATTCATACAGTATAGCAACTGTTTTAATAGTTGATACAGACTCTCCAGAATAATACAGCCAACAATTCATGAATCATGTAGCTCACTGTAAACACAATGAAAAAATATTAAATTGCTTAAGCTGAATATTACACAAAGATCATATTCATTGCAATCAACATTATACTAAAAAGGAAAAGAAAAGAGTTTCCGTGGGATTAAAATTATCGTATCCTCACCTCTTCAGCTTTGTTTTTCAGCTTCAGAAGTGGGACACTGGCTTTCCCAGCCATGTAACAAGAAACAGTCAGGATGCTCTCTAGTTTATTTCCAGGGACTAACTTTTCTTTTTTTCTAACTCAGATCTAAGAAGTACAACATGGGATGCATGAGGGACCTGATAATAGGCTCTCATTCCATCATTTTTAAGAGCTGTCTCACAGAGCAGGTCGAAGTTAAGAACACGATCAATGGCTCAAAAATTGCTAGTGGAAAAGCCTTCGTCTGAGCTTTCATGAAGATCTGGCCCTAGAAGAAATAATGTAGGTTGCTAAATTACCTGACAAATAACACTCCATTTCAGGTCCCACTGTAGTGAGGGAGACGCACAAGTTGGGAGGCAAAGGAGGACACAGAGATAGAGTGGATTGACAATAATGGCTGACTTTTCCCTGTAAGAGGAGAGTTACTCTCTCCCTTCTTCTCCTTAGCCACCATTGAGTTCTGGAACATGTTTTTACCACCCTTGATGGTGGCTTGTCTTGCTGAATATTCACTTTCTAAAACACATTGCACCATTGTAGGAGATAAGGCACTGTGATGTTTCTATAATACGCTGACACTGACTGCTAATTTTTCTCACACATGCTTCATTCATTTTACTAAGTCCTGGGCAGAATCCCCAAAAGCAAACGTCAATGGCTTACAACATTTCCTTTTCAACAAATTTCCAATACTAGGAACTTCAGTAACCTGTCCAAGAGTATTTCCAAAGCACAGCCCAGATTCTGGAAGAGACAGTGTGCATTCAATATTATATAGAAATTTAAGTTTCTATTTTTTCCTTTACCTGTAAAGGTAATTATATTTATATTTATCAGTAGATCTTGTTGCAATAGTGGAATTTTCCCTGAAATTCTCTATAAAACCTTAACTGCAGCTTCACAGGAAAAACAAAAGAAAGAGGCAAATAAGAGAATAAAGAAATTATGTTAGGCTATTGTTCAGATTATGAAAAACCTAGATTTTTTTAAGTTTCATGTCATTCATCACAGACTTTACGTAAAGCCCACCAAGTACTGAAAAACAAGGGATGTCAGGAAAGGCAAAGACACACAGTAGCCATGCATGCCGATTCTTTCAAGACTATAGTAGAAGATGCCTTTGTATTTTTTTGAAGCTTTTACAATTTTTCTGGCCAAGAACATCAATCTGAAGAGCATGGCATTGTTTTTCCTAAAGTGATGGCACATCTAAAGGAAGACAACAGGACCCTATGATGCATTCCACTCCTTTCCTTTTCATTTTTCTCTGGGAGAATTTAACCTAAGTGGTTCCTTAGCAGTGTGATGATTTGAATAAGAATAGCTCACTAGGCTAATATGTTTGAATGTTCTGTCCTCTGTTGGTGGAGCTATTTGGAGCTATGCCACTGGGATTGGGCTTTGCAGTTTCAAAAGACTCATAACATTTGCAGTTACCACCCCCACCCCTCTCCTTCCAACTTTCAGATAATATGTAAGCTCTTAGCCGCTGCTCCAGCACCATGCCTACCGACCAGTTACCATTCTCCCTGCCATGATTACCATGGACTTTACTTCCCTCTGGAAACACAAGCATCAATTAAAAGATTTCTTTTGTAAGTTTCCTTGGTCAAGATGTTTTGTGAAGACAATGGAAAAGTAATGAAGATAACTTATAAAAGAGAGTGCGCCATCCTACAGATGCAAGATCCTCAACCTTACATTTCTGGATATGGTGTGGGCAAAATCTTTGAGGGCTCAGCAAGAGACTAGGTGGCTAAGTGTTGTGCTTTAGATTCATGAGCCCTGTACAGATATGGGTTGACTTCATTTTATGATGCAAATTGAAAGCTAGGAAATGCCATGGAAAAGCCCAGAGAATGCACAGCTGGAATATGCACAAGCACTTTCTGTATAAAGAAGGAAAGAATCATAGATTCAGTTGAATACAGGGTTTTTACATAAAACTTGAAGTATTTTGCAGATAAAAGCAAGACTGTATGTCTTGTTTACCTGTGTCTAGATGGGTTTTCTAGCTCTTTCGCCTCATATATTCAGCCCAGAACTTGGACCATCAGCCCAGTTGATGACTATGTAGAAGACACTATAATAATAGATAATATAGTGTTAGGTTTTCTTAAAAACAGCATGAAGTTACACATGCAAACATAGCTGATAATTCCATAATATCCAACAAGGTAGCTATGTTAGCATTCATGTTTTCACAAGTGAGGCAAAAACATGCACAGAAACATTAAATAATTTCCCCAAGATTACAGCTGGTAGGTAGTTGAGCCAAAATACAAGGCTACCTGGATTCCCACTTTGGCATCCAAAAGCACACTATAGAAAAGGTAAGACTATAATATGAAAAGCAAATTAATTAATGGTTATTCATTAAGTAGTGTTCCAGATATCTGGGCTTTCCTTATTGTACAATCCATATCAAAAGCATAGAAAGAAATAACCTTGAAGTTTAACTTGCATACATTGTATGGGAAACAATAATGTTCATTCTGCATACATTTAAACTTTCTTAGAAACTAAAAAAAAAATCACAGAAGCAAGTTATTTAAATTTGAACTTACTTATTTTCATCTGAATTCTGAAGAAGGTAAAAAACTCATAAGTTTTTAAGAGCCCTAATACTTTGGGTGTCCCATAAAAATAAAAGGAGAACTGATCTAGCAAAAGTGGGAGCTAGTGGGTGTTCCTCCATCTCCTGGAGATTATTATTGGATCTCAAATGTAAATAGGTCTGTGTTAAGTTTATTCTTTTCCAAACTTCTTTGGGCATGTTTTCTTAATTATTAGATATAGCTATTGAAATTTTGTTTAAAACCTAGTTGTTCTGTGAAACACTCCATAAGCAGTCTGGTCTTAGGATTTAGTCAATATACAATTTTCATCGAACAGTTATGAGAAAAATATACATTTTTCACCCCTATTGAGACAATTTTCTCCAAGTCACAATGTTTAATAAGTAACTTGTTGCCACATTTAACTTGTGGTACTTTTTTCTAGTGATACATGAAATGCAGTGTATCCCAGAACACTGGCATTTTCGACTTGAGAAATAGCCATTGAAAAATGAGGTGAAAAATACATTTTGTCTTTCCTAATTTGCTAAAGCCACTACTGTAAATCCAGAGCCTTCTATCCCAGTGCTTACAGTCTTTTATATTACATCTGCTCCAACTTTTGCTAAAATTACAATAAGGAATGGGGATAGCCATATCACATTGGTTTTTGCTTTGTTTTGTTTTTGCATTTTGCAAAGAAAGAATTGCAACCTAAACACCATATTTGTTGTGTCTTTTGTTGGTACTAAGAATGTCACTTCCCTATTTCGTGTAGCAGTCACCCAATGCTTCACATTCCTGTGCTGCTGTTTTTTGTTCACTCTCCCTGCGTATTCTAGGCTCTATTAAACACGTTTGCAAAATGTGTTTTAATTCATATATTCAATTTAACTTTGATGGTTTTAAATTGCGTTGCAAAAGGCAGGAAAATAACATCACATTCTTTTCATATTCCTCCTAAATTGATGGCTGAGTGGATCTTTAATTTGACACCTGATGTAAATGAGGTAAGTATAAATAAGCAATTTCCTTTGCCACAAAGGTATTGTCATGATGAGTTTGGAACCAATAGGAAGTTTTCTATTACCTAATGCACACTTATTCTACTTTTCCCATCAGTATCAAATTATCTCAGCTCCTGACGTGCTTGCTTAGTCATTATTCTCATACGTCAGATACCAGAGAGCTCTCTAAACTCAAGCAGTATCACATAGGAACTCTATTATCATGGAAAAATAACTGCATAACCAGTACAAAAGAGTCATTTGTCAGCTCTCTTTCTATAGACTTCTTAAGACTATCTTATGATAAAAGGTGGTTTCATCAAGATTGTTAGTTTCAGAGTGACCCAGGAATCTTGTAGGATAATTCCTGGGCCTCCAGTTCACTCTTTACTTTTATTTTCCACATTGGGAAATGCTTCAAGTTCTTGCTAGAAATTACAAAATGACAATTCATTTTCCATCCTCTCTTCCTTCCTTCCTCCCTCCATACCTGTAATATTTTATATTCCTCACTAGCTTTTAACTTGCTAAAGAGTCAAGGATAACTTTGAACTTGTAGTCTCTCTACCCCTAGCTCCTGTGATTATAAACATGCACCACCACATCCAGTGTATGCAGTATGTGGGACTGGTATGTAATCACTCTTCTAACTGAGCTCTAACCCCACTACCCAGTTTTCTTACTAAGGTTTAGTTGTCTTGCCTCATATAGCATCACTTGAATCAAGTAATATCCCACATTTATTTATATTCTATTGGCAGAGATGAAAGTTTTAGGAGCAAACAGGAAACCCTGCTCCATAAATATAAACAAACACAATTTCAAACCATTATTATTTTCTTCTCTTAAAAGAAAATGTAATGAGAAGTAATGGGTCTAAATATAGTTTTTCACCATTTTTTGTATGATGCTTATTCCAATAACACGCTCACTGATGTATGGGGAGGGGATGGTTAAGGGTAGTTACATACATGATTATCAAAATTACAAACACTAGGCTCTTCACCTGAGACTACTGGAATATGAGGAATTAACAGAGTGCAATAAAAAACAATGGAAGAGTCCATGTGCATTCTGTAGCCAAGCACACAGGTAATTCATTGCCAGAATTGCCTCATGCCAAGGAAAGCCTGAGTAGTCCAGGTGCCCCAAGAAGGTTACTTCAGGTATCAGTGAACATTGTGCAATACCTGGTTAGGGCAAATTAACAAATATCTGGAGGGCCCCTACAGCATGAAAAGGAAAGTTTTAATTTTATTCTGAGTATTTTCTTTCTCAAATCTGAAATAATAACATAATAAGACTTTGTTCAATACAGCATATTTAAAACATACCTTTGTTCTTTCTATTCCTTTGGTTGGAATCATGTTTTCTTCCATCTACCTATAAAGCATATGATTGATTTTGGATCCAGAAACGTATGACATTTAGGCATCAGGCCCCAAGCAAAGCAATGAGAAGGAAGATGTCTAGCTTTGCAAGCCACTACCTTGTTCTCATTTCTCTTCTGACTTCGCTTTCAGTTTCTCATCCCCAGTTTCTGTCTTTTACAGACATTCCCTCATCATTCAGGAGTTGGGGACTGCAGTCACTATATACAAAAGCCTCTCTGAAATAGGAGAATAAGGAGCCTTCCTAGAATACATGAGCACTTCTAGCTTGGTGGATTACTCCATTAGGACCTCTCTAGATAATCTGTTTCACAGCATTAATAAAAGAGTAAATCATTTCAAATCAGATCAGTTAATTTGTTAAATATTGCTACGTTCTCTCTGATAAAGAACTAGTGGGGCTGCTCTTGACCTTGCTCTCTGACATGGGTTCCCAAAGATAAATAAATAAATAAATAAATAAATAAATAAATAAATAAATAAATAAGTGATTCAGCTTTCCTTTCATCACTGTGGCACACCCACCCACTCATGTCCATTCTTCCAGTTTGTTGAGGCTATCTGGGACTATATTTATATGTTGATTTAAAATTTTTCTTCTGATATTTTGACAGTATCATGGGTGTTTGCTTTTTGTCGTTTTGTGAGAAAATCATCCCAGGTTGCTAGGCAGTAGTCTTGGCTACTCATGAAATCCATACACCAAGTCAATGGCTCACAATCTAGAGAAGGCTGATCCTAGAACTCAGGACTGACACCCTTTCTCCCTGTGATCAGACTCTGATTTCAGTAGGGACCAAATGATTGTTAGGCCATGAGATTTAATTTCAATTCTCACTTTAATGAAACTCATGGTCTATATGCAACTCAGTATAACTTCGTTGTTCCTGTTCTTCTGACTCCTCTTTTTTCAGTACCGGTTGGACTATCACCTTCACAGGGAGACATTTTATCGCCAGCCTACCCATCTCTCTTCCGTTTCTCCTCTTGCTTCAAAATTCACCATAAAATACATAATGAATAATATTTGTTGGTTTCCATGAGCTGATATTAGGACTTGACTTTAGCAGACTTTTGATAAATATTCATTATAAGATTGCAAAATTGAATGAGTAAATGGATAAATGGTTAGTTGGACAGACCTCTTCCCCCTCTATTTAGGCTTAGGATTACTCTGAACAGTTGAGGGGAAGCTTCTGACCTATGGGCAATTTCTGAATTAGATTCGGCACTTTTAGGACTGGCATCCCAACCACACAGTCTGACTTGATTCATTATCTCCTTTTATTATGTGGCATTTTTTATTGTATCTTTTGATCACATGATAAATATAACAAATATATGCAAATTACTAGGAAAATATTCAACATGTATGTTTCTTTGATTCTGCTTATTCCTTGAGTACTGGTATTTTGCTGCTCAAAAATATACTGATTTATGCTTTTAATAGATACCCCAAGAAAACTGAGTTCTAATTTTTAGTGATTTATTACCACGATTTGTAATTTTTAAACCTTGTTCTTGCAAGAATAGACTGTATGTGCTCTGAGCTATTCCTATTTTTTTTTCTGACTGCATTTTTGAATATTTATCCATTGATTCCATTTAAGAGCAATGGAACATTAATACTAATGAGCTTTGCAGAAATTTTTGTTAGATTTTTATTTATACTCTGGTTTAATTTATTTTATTTCATATGTCAAAAAATGTATAATGGAAAATGTTGTTTCCATCTATCTAGCAAGGTGTGCCATCTAGTGGTACAATAAGAAATATATCAAGAAACTTTTTTAAATTAAATTTCTTAAAATTATTGCTACAAATTACATAGTATTTTTATATGTATTTTAAATATGTATGTATGGGTTTATTAATTTTCCCAAATTATAAAACAGTTATACTAAATACTTAAACATTTAAAATTTTATAGGATTTCAAAACTTAAGAAATTGTGTATTCTGTTCAATTATTTTTTTAATTATATGCTATATTTCTTGGTATATGTGTGTGTCACACATGTCAGTATTAAAGACAAGAATATAAATGTAATAGACATTTGTTTTAAACTAGAAGGGAATACCAGGTTTTAAAGGTCAGTGAATAAGACCACTATTGTTGTCAGCTATTGAGAAGAGAATATCTTCTTTCAGATTACACCCACAAAGGTGTTGGGTATTTCCTTTCCATACTTTCCTATGTTTCTAAGACTGAAGTCAAACCTGTAAAAGAAAATATAAGTTACAATGAAGTCAAAGAGATAAGAGAGATATAAACAACATAACTATAGAGTTAAATGATAAACTTCACATATTTAATTTTGTATTGAAAATATAATTTTTTCATACAATATATTCCCTCCTGCAACTCTTTGCCATCTCTCCCAGCCTCCCCTCCCATCTGGGTCCACCTACATTTCTGTCTATCATGAGAAAACAAAAGGCTTCTAAGGGATTATAATATAATGTAATATATAATATAATGAAACAAATTGGAATAGAAAAAACAAACAGAAGGAAGAAAGTCCAAGAAAAGATAAAAGAAACTGGTAAAGACAAGAAGATGCACTTGATCACACACTCAGGAATCTCGCAGAAACACAAAACTGGAGACTGTAATATATATTCAAAGGACTTACAGCCTATAGGGTAAAACAAACAAATAAACAATAAAGGATTAAACTAAACTTAAAAAAAATCCTGACATGACCCAACAAGATGAGACTAGGGAACTCCAAAGATGCCATTGGTTTCATGTTCTGTTGGTTGTCTCTTCCTGGGTATGCAACCTACCATTAAGAGTCATTTTTTTCCCCTGTAAGACTTCCTTGAAGAAAAAGAAAATCTAATTGCAAGTAGTAGTTATCAAATAGACCTAGCTTCTGGGTGATGTCACAGGCCACTCAGATCAGCATGGTCCTGGCAGGGGCACAGCCTTCAAACACCCACATGACTGCAAACAGGTTGTGGCCTAGGCCTTGGGCACACATGTGGACTTTGGTGGTAAGTTGGGGCACAGATATCAATACAGACCCAGGCTATGATAGAACCATGGCTCTAGCCTTAGCTAGTTATCACCATGGCGCTAGGTGTCAGCACAGGCCACCTAGTTCAGCATGCCCCTATGGCAGTATAAACCCCCAGGACACCAACATGTGGTAGCCTATAACCCTTGCCTTGGCATGGCTCTCAGTGGCAACAGGAGCCACAGACAGCAACTCAGGTCCTCTTGGCTGCTTCAGAGCCTTAGACCAAGGCTCGGCTCTTGACAATATCCCAGGCCCAAATATGGACATCACCTTGGACTTGGGTGGCAAGCATGTCATTCACATAAGTCTGTTCCTCATCACCCTCACATCTTCAGATCTACCTCCCTCCATAGCCCAGGAACCACTCCATCTCTCTTTCTTCCACCTCCCCATCTTGTACTTGATCACCATAATGGCCCCCAACCTCCTGGCTCCTCTGTGTGCTCCTGGTGGGCTCAGAGCTGTTGCTGTTGTTGTCTGGCAGGTCTGGGACTAAAGTCCCTGGAGGGACCTTAGCTGAGTCCTGCTTGCCCCAGCTGCATGACATGGCACAAAGCTGATTCTTGCCTCAGGCTTTTAATAGAAACCATCTTATGTACTAAATTTCATACTAACACATAAACAAAGGCAAGGATATTTTCAGATGGCATGTGCCCCTGTGCATGTGTAAGACGATTCATTGTAGAAAAGTGTCTACTACAAATCAAAAACTAGGCTAGCAGATGCTCCTGAGCAACTACCTCAAAAGCTAGAGGTAAAGCTATATATCTGATTTCATATTATAGTTTTGTAAGTAGGAAGTTGAATGTAAAGTGGTGGTGGTAGGAATGCAATTTTTATTTTTGCATAAGTGGAGAGTTGGACACATATGGGGGATGGGGAAGCAATTCCTGGGTTCTGCATAACAGTAGTGAAATCTCAGACAGAATCAGTTGCTCAGGGAGGATTTTGTGAGGATAGGTGAAAGGAGGGACTCAGTGCATGGAAATAACAAGAGCATTTTGCCTCACCTGACCCAGTACCTTAGCAGTAGGACTTCTTTTTGAGTTAGGACTCCAACAAGCCATGATACAATGAACATAAAGGGAACTGCTGCATGTCTTTCAAACACTTAGCCTTGAAATTTGCATAGTATTACTAGAATGGTACTCTCAGCTGCAAGCCCCATACAAATCCACTTAGGTAAATACTTTCACCTGTGGGATGAACAGTGTAAGAATTTTCAAGCATCTAAGGGGAATCACTGAGATGATTAAGACTGTGCCATCTACAGAAGAGGCAGAGACATGTGTGACTGTCTCCACTTATCTAAAGGGTAATGAGTGAAACTTTGATGAGTCCTGGGCATAACCCAGAACATTGATCTCAGGTAGTAAAGGAAATGGTAAACAAAGGCTTCTGTTTCAGATGAGTTTTCTGATGACTAAATATCCACTGAAGTTACAGGCTGAGTGAATCACAATGGACCATTACTGCACAGGAAGATGTTGAAACTGTTACTGAAAGATTGCCTACATGTTGTAACAGTTTAGACTGAATGATCCTAGGGTTTCCACAACACAGCTGTGCCACAGGATGTAATGATAAATCTCGCTGCCCGCCACCTGAGTTCCACCCCAACACTTAAGGGCCCCAAATAATATACAGAGATTTATATTAGGTACAATGCTGCTGGCCAAAAACTAGGATTTTTTATCTGATAGCTCAGTCTTAATTATCAACCATGATCATTAATCTATACATTTATATGACTTATCTTATCGAGGACACACATCGGCCTTGCATCCTGTCTTCCTGGTGGTCACAAGGCAACACCTGTCTATACTACATTTCCCAGAATTCTCCTTGACTCCTAGGCCCACATATCTTGCTTTCCTATTGGCCAAACTGTGCTTTCTTTATCAACCAATAAGACAAACATATACACAGAAGGACTTTACCCATCATCTCCTCTTTTCTGTCTAAATAAAAGAAGGGTTTTAACATTAACATAGTAAAATATACAAGAAAACAGTTATCAAGTAAGAACTATAGTTACAATATTTAGTCCATTAACATTTAGCAAGATTTAAAGAAAATATTCTATCATCTATCCTATCTTTGTGAGTCTGAGGTCTTATACGTAACTTATCCTTTATAATAACTAAAGAAAACTATAACCATAACTATCTGTCTTCAACTCCATCAAAGACCACAGAAGGATAATATATAAGCTCTCAGACACATCTCACTGCCTCAACAGTCACCTGAAGTTCCTCTGTAACATTGGAGTATCCATCTTCAGCCCATAGGCCACAGTGTGTCTGGCAGACTTCTCAGTGAAGCAGGAACCCTTCAGATCTGTTCATCTTGTTTTGTAAGTTCAGCAGTCACTTTCTTGTGGGTCCTGCATGTCCAGTTTACACAGCAACAAACAGTCCAGGCAAGAGCAGTTTCTTGCCCAAATGGCTAATCATGTCATATTGAAAGCAAATTCCATATTGAGTTTCTTTGATGCCCATCTTCCTCTCAGATGTAATTGGTGTACCAGGAGCAGCTATGTCTCACTATCATGAAAAACCCTAAACCATGTAAATGCCACTTTTTCTGTAGGTCTTTGAAAGGTTTGAAGAATATCTATCCATCTCAAATACATCTCTGTATATCTAGAAAACCTAACTAACCTAATTATAAGTTCTGACTAATATAGGTGACTATATATTCTGTATTTAATTATGCATTACATTTTAAAATATCTGTATAAGCACAATACCTAAACAAGAGGAGAAATTTACATATAACAAAATTGACCTTAAAATTGTATCAATAAATGATAATCCATACCAATGCAAAGTATTCATTTCTATATCCTATTTCCTGTTTTTTCCTTTAAAAAGAGATTGACTGTGAACATTACCATTTATAACCAACCCCATTTAAATGAAAATAAACATTTATAAACAATATTTGGGAATTTCATTCCAAACTGTTTTCTGCTGGTTGGGGGCAATGTCCATACCATGGGGAACATGATAAAACACATAAATCCTGGCTCTAGTGTTCTATGACTCCATCATCTCAGTTGTTTTGGATGTAAGATCAGTTGGGCCACTGCTTCAGGGAGTCTTGCTTGGTCAAAACATATTAGTCTAGAAGGAATCCATAGCTTTTCATTTTCTATGTAAACAAAAGCAGAAATTCTTTTCCCAAGTAGCCTGTCCTTAGATATAAGTTTTGAAGTCAAAGCATTTTTAAAATGCAAAAGTTGGATTAACTTAGCAACACCTATATCAAATGTATTTTAGCAGCTTTTGCTTTTTTCTCAGCATTTAAACAATTTAAAGACAACAATATAGCACATAGTATCCAAACTCTATGTGTATTTTCCATCTCTATGTGGCTTATACTTTCTTTTTATTTTTTATTTTTTCCTGAGACAGGGTCTGCCTCTGCTTCCTTCAGCAAATCCTACTGGTGTGCACCACCACCAGATTCTCTTTCTTTCTTTTAATTACTTTATCCTGTTTCTTTTCTTTCACAAGCCTACATATATTTTTAAACATAATGTAAATCTTTAGAGGTTTTTGTTCATCTAAATCTGTCTTTATTGTAAATGTTTACCTTTTCTGGCCACTCAGTCTTTTATCTGCTAAACAGCATTGCTAAAATTAAAGCATTGGCTGCTTTAGCCGCTGTGTTTCCAAGATGGTGGAGTAAGTTTACTGCCAGGACTGAGAGCTGTGCTCACTGCCTTGGTCTATGCTGCAATCAAGCAGCAGGCTGCTGTCTTGGAGATGTGGTCACTGCCACTGCCAGCTAGTCGTACACAACATTGAATTGTTAGCAAGACCTCTAAAGAGCCTTATGGGTTTTTGCCACTTATGCTGAGTCAGGAAGCTCTCTTAAAGGGGCGGAGAGCCTCTGCTTGTCTCTGGCAAACAGAGACCACCTAAGAAAATGCTGCTACCAAGAAGTCATACTTGTTTGTTCTTTTGCTTCTAAAATCCCTTTTTAAGATTTTGTCTAGTTTTTATGTGGAAGTTCATAACCCAGCTGCCCGGGTTCTGCCACTGCTTGACTAGTCATGGGAAGGCGGCTCTCACCGGTGAGAGCGCAGAATACTAACCCAAGATCTCTGGAGGGATGCAGGCCTTCTGTGGATGCTTGGCTGCTCCTATGTCACCCAGCAGCTCCACAGAGCTTGCTTTGGTGGCAGGTTCCCCACTTCCTCAGGGAACCTCAGGGTGTGGGGTTATCCCTCTCACTGACACCAACAGTGTCATACCTTATGCTGACCCTGAATTCACAATCCTCTTACCTCAGTTTCTGAGAGCTGATATTATAGGCACCTACCAATCCATTCTAGTTCACTCTGTCAGTGAACAGTGATCTGATGACAATGCATTTCCATATAGAAAATATGCAAATAAGCTCCTTACAGTTCATCTTCATATTCGTATCTCTGTGGAGAATTTTCAGACAGGGATTTTCTAGTTACACGGGAGTGATTATTGGTTACTATATGCAGAGTGGCTGTGAACACCGAGTTTTGTTTTTACAATAGCCCAAATAATTTTAATGTCCATTCAAGGCTGAGAACCAGTGACCACAACAATGGGATGCTTTGGCTCTCTAGCCTTGTAGTGAAAACTCTGTACACAGACACAGAAGCTATAGGAAGCAAAGGGGCATGATTTATAACAAAGAACCAGAAGGAGATTACAATATGCATTCATTCAATATGCCAATAAGACCTGACTAAAGCGTCATGGGAAGCTTGTACAATTTCTTTGCAGGGCAGTTGACAAAAGGCTGTAGTTATAGATTGCATATGGTCCACAGAGGGGGAGCACATTCAACTACATACATAGCCATCTTATTAAATCCAGACAGACTATGGCCAAGATGAGAAGAGAAACCACACCACAATTATTACTAAAATTGGGAAATTTCACTGGCTGACACCTTCAGTAAGATATCAATAATCAAATTTCAAAAGGGATCTATAACGTGTCAGGTACAGCATGTGCAAAGATGATCTGTAGTCCGTAAGGCTAAGATTTCTTTATTCAGATAAACATCAGCCAAACTCAAGCCAGAGCATGTCCAGTGGCAGCAAGCTAGCAAGGCCAGAGAAAGAAGGGGTCTCCATGTGTCCAGAGTCCCTTAAGAATTGCCCCTGCGTCATCTACGACCTCCCCTGACCATGCCCTCACAGGCATGGCCAGGCACACCTGTAGGAGCTTCTAGGAGGCAGGGCCACAGTGTCTCCCTACAGGGATCAAATAGCAAACATTGACAAATAATATACTTTAGAGTCATGTATTAAAAAGTTGCATTACTGAGGCAGAGGCTCAATAAAAGGAAGTATTTGTGAATAGCAACTTTCCTAGCTATGTGTATATACTGGGCTGAACATTTTCTCCTGAACTTAAGCAATACTTTTATGTCAATTACAATGATATCAGTCACCTATTTTTGACATTTTTGCTGTAAGCCTAGCCTTCAACAGCTGAGCTATCTCTCCAGCTCCAGTTACTGATTTTTGCAATCACTAGCTATTATTGAAGTTATAGGAGGAAACAAATTACCTGCAAAGTTCACTGACTCCAAAGCTGCTATTCACAGTATATTTTCCCATATGTTATTCAATAGGAAATCAAATGAAAGGTAATATTATGTTTGCCATTAAAAAGTTATGAGCTGAAGATTTTAAATCCCTCAGGACACACATCACATCTCAATTTTGGTGGCCGCTTTGGAAGGAACTTAAAGTGAATGCTGGAGCAAGAACTGTAATTATTCTTCAGTTTTCTTTTAGAGCCCAAAATTGCTAGTTAACCCGCTAGAGTGAGTGAATCATTAGCTACACTCACCAGACCAATGCTCAGCTGAGGTACCCCAGGGTTCATTCATGCTAAGTGTTCACAGCATGACATTCTGACACTTAATAACAGAAAACTATTCATATAACGTCAACTAGGAATTATTTTGTACTGTGATCCATGAAGAATTAGTATACTGCTGTGTTAAATTCTTCTTAAGCATCAATGCACATGAAAAATCCCTCGGCAGTTTTAATTTCTAGCACTAGGTGTGGAAGTTGGCATAAGCCATGTAAGATTATTTTCATTTTAGTGAGGTTCTTATCTAACTTATTTAGTGTATCTTGCTGAATAAGAAGACTTGGAGTTTTTATTTTATAGAAATTGGGGAGGGGGAATCGATAATCAGAATACATTATATAAAACTCTATTTAAAAACTGTATTATTGTATAAAGCAACAATGGAAACAATGGAAAAATTAGCTTCTTTGGTGAAGTGAATCTTAGTGCCCGTCCTTTTTTAAATTTCTAAACAAAGAATTGAGCAATGAATCTAATTTAAGCATTGCAATTCTCAGCATAGAGCCCAACATAAAGTAGCAATCTAAGATCTTTATTTTAATAAGCAATGATTAATTAATGAATGAGCTCTTTCTAACAAGTGTGAACTGCTTTAGATGGCAGGGTTATTTATATTGTTAGTGTAAAATTAGTTCTTCCTTCTTGCTGGTTTCCTTCCTTTTCTCATTTATCCCAATGCTATGCTTTCCTATTACATGTATTCTTTTTCCTTACTCTTCCTCCTCCTTCAAGATTTGCACACATACACAGTCTCTCTCTGTCTCTGTCTCTGTCTCTGTCTCTCTCTCTCTCTCTCTCTCTCTCTCTCTCTCTCTCTCTTCAATACACACACACACACATACACACACACACACACACACACACACACACACACACACACACACACACACACACACACACATTCAGTTTTAAACCTAGGTTATGGATTTGTGAGGAAATGTAAGGCATTGGTCTATTTCTATTTCTGCCCTTGCTTTACTGCACAAACCTGGCACTGATGGGAATTGAAAACTAAACTGACTCAGGAGTGCCATCTTGTGGAAATTTCTAGTACAGCAACAACAGATTAATCCCCTTGGGCTTTTCTTAAAATAAACCATGGACATTAAACAGGATGGAGGAAATGTTCTGTCCAGAAATGGTATGTGCTAGCTAACACCTGGGGATTAAAGGAAGTCTTTTAAACCTAGAGTCAGATGTAGGAAGCAGTGATAGCCATAGTTTCTTCTCTCTCCTTTAACCAAAACTTCCCGGCCTAGAAGGAAATCTCTAGGCAGGAGTGTCTCAGAAGCACTGTACATGGAGTGGCTGATACAGGCTGAGGAGGGTTACCTCTCTGTCTGCAGATTCCTGGTGGGAAGAAGCTGTCATGGACATAAATATCACGAGGGATAAGAAATGACAAAGGATATAACCAGGGTTTGAAACAAACAATTCAGCTTTTGTCAAAGGGTTTGTGTGGTGCTATGGGCTGTGATGGCAGTACAGAATTTTAAAATTACTGCTAAAAATGAACAAGAGGAAGAAAATCCTAATGAAGATGTGAGGGACAGTCAGACCCAGGATAGGAGGAAGTCATACACTAAGACGAGGATGTGTTAAGCACCTGGGAGATAGACACCTATGAATTGAAGGGGGGATTTTTGTAAGTCTCTACTCCAAAAGGGTGTAACTGCAACTTTCTATGAAGATGCACTTATATTTTCTAAAGTTGTATGCATAAAAAAAGTGAGTAAGTCAGTATCTGTACTGGTCTGCCCTTGGGTGCTGGTAGGATATGCCCTCAACTGTAGCCACTAAAGTGTAGAAAAATGGTGTCTGCTAACCCAATGGAAAATCAGCTAATAAGTGCTGCCTGCCAGCCAGCAATTGATTCTGAGAAGTGAGCACATGTGACTTTGTGCTGTTGACAGTGCCCAATTGCTCTTTTGAATCTTAAATCTGTAAGAGCAACTATTCATCTTTATTGGCCTGGAATTTTTCAAGTTTTTATGCTTAGCTAAAATATTCCTAGTTTTATTCCAAAGTTCCTCAAAAGGATCACAGATTGTTAAAAATAGCAGAAGAAAGGTTGGCAAGGAATCAGAGGTCCTATGAGGTGACACAGAATGAGGACATCAGCTGCTGGGGACATATGATAGATACTGCATCAAGAAGAGACTTGGGGCCTTTCCTGACAGCAGGGAAGGGTAAGGTCAGAGTTCATAGCACCCCATAAATGCCATTGTCACAAGATAGTAAATGTTCTGTTCTTTTAGAAGACATTCTATCTTTAAGATTTAACATTCTCATACTTTCCTAAAGAGTAAATTAAATGGCAAAGGCTGGGGTTATAGAAAGCAAAATGAATTCAGCATGGCCAGGAAAACCATAGTGATTTTTTAGTACTATGAGATGTTCCATCATCTTTATATTCATTTGCATTCCTTGGATCCACAGCATGCTTTTTCAACATTCAGCACATCTTGTCCAAAATAAAAAACAAATATTTCATTAATGTATTTTGAGATCCAATTGATCAGTTCTATGCATTGATATTTTAAGCTATTACTAAAATGCTCAATAAAGGTGTAATGAAAGACAAGCTTAGGGAACACATATGACTGTAAACACAGACAATGAGGTTATCCACGTCAAATCTGCCATGTATTATATCCACTTGTATGCTCATGTGTTTGATATGAATGACTTCAATCTCACTGATGGAAATCAAAAAGCTGAAAACCAGGAAATTGCCCAACTAGCTCTGTTCTCCAACAGTCAATGCTTCCTTGTTATGTGCTATCCAAGACTGAGACATTCTTTTCCTACACTTTTGAAGAATATAGGAGTTAGCATGGCAGAAACAGCCAGTGGCTGGTACATGTATGTCTTCTAAATAGACACATAGTCAGCCATTTCCTTTTACTTAGTTTGGTCACATGACAGATTTTCAGCCAACAAAGGGAAGAGAAAATGGCATGTGCTACCACCAACATTAGTCCATGGCAATGTACCACACGTTCTCCTCAACAAACATTGATTTTCATGCCACCCCGGACTGTGGTGCAGAAGATATTATCAGAAATCTCTTTCCCCAGGAGATGAATGACAGAAAGGCAGAGAGACCAGGGGTTCACCTGACTGTCTTCTGTTTGAGAAAGGAAATTTCCATAAAGCAGTCATTTGTGGGAACATTGCTAAAGTAGTTGGACAACATTTGATAATTTAAAACAAATCCTAGCTTAGATTAAATAGTGCAAGGATTCCTTCTACAGCTTCCTGTAATAGAATATACCAAGGAAATCAGTATAAACTTTGCTTTGGATTCAGGTCCCTTCAAGGAAAAGTACCAGGCAAGTGATATTTCTTTTTAGTTTATTTCTACTGAAGCTATTAAAGATAATAGTCTTGTAGTAAATTTTTCATTACAAGAAAATTTTCATTTTGCTTCTGTATAACACGTCTTCAAATTAAAATTCTGGTTAATCATAGTTTTTCAAAACCTCAGTCATTTGAGAGGTCTCTGAATTTAGTGTCCATATTTGAAGAAGTGCTTCTGTCCTAATGTCTCATAAAATGAAGAGTGGCTCAATAATGCCAACAGCTTGAATAAAGAAAACCGTAAGTAAGCCCTTTCCACATAGAGGGATACTCTCACAGCCTAGACACACTGGGGAGGGTCTAGGCCCTGCTCTAAATGATATGACAGACTTTGAAGATCCCCTAAGGAAGGCCTCACCCTCCCTGGGGAGCAAAAAGGGGTTGGAATAGGAGAGTCAGTAGGGGGCAGGGGAGGAGGGGAGGGAGAGGGAACTGAGATTGACATGTAAAAGAAGCTTGTATCTTATTTAAATTTAAAAAATATATATTTATGCAAACAAAAGAAAAAAGAAAACCCTAAGTGAGAGAAATGTTGCTAAGAAGTGGAAAGTTTAGTTTGAGTTGAGTACTCACATTCATGGTCACAGTTTTGGGTTTCAAGCAGCATTGCCAAGCTTAAAGTTTATAATTAAATCCCCATCTTAAAAGATGTCAGTTAGTTTATTCAGTGGTTTTATGATTTAATTACTGACTAAGATAACTTATTCTGGGCATGAGCAGTTTTAATAGTAAAGTATAGCTTTGATTGCTAACCTGATGTTCCAGAGGGACTTCTCTCTTGTGAAAGGGCAATTCACTGTGAGACTTCCCAATGTTTAAACTTGTTCTCACTTCATGCAGGGCACATCATGACTCAATCATGTAATTCCCACACAGTTATGTTAGAGTGGCTGCTGCCTTGCCCCTCCCTCTACAACACACATGCATTCCCTCCCCTAGGAGCATAGCAACGCATATTTGAGCCAAGAGTACTGGAAAGAGGACTTACACATATGAATCTATGAAAGTGTAGTGACTCAAATGATCACAGTGTCTACATCTGTTCGTATTCCCATGAAAGAAGAAAATGAAACCAACAAGAATGACATATAGTAGTGTCCTGGACAATGATAGGCAGGTCCTGATGCATGCACATAAAAACCTTATTATACAAAGCCCTGGCCTTGTGTTGCCATTTGATCATCATGAGGAGGACAAGTAAAAATATGTGTCCCAGAGAGATGGTGACATTTGCTACTGTAATGGAAAACAAAATAAAGGACGACGATGGGCTTGACTAATGATAATTTAGAATTATAGAATCATCCAATGCATTGTATAATGAATATTTCCCCAAGCTATGTAGTTATAGAATCACAAAATTCATTAATAAAACCCAAATAGAGCTTACACATGTTTGATAAAACCCTAAAAATAGAATTCAGCTAAGTCTATATTTGTAAGCTGAATACCACTTACATACATACATACACACATACAGAGTCATGAGTCATGTAATTATGGTGATGTGCTCTGAGAAATGAGCAGTTAGGTGCTTTTGTCTTTGGGCAGACTTTTATACATCACACTTCTGTATCTAGATGGAATAGCTTACTGAACACTCACTCTGTGTTTACATCTTATGGGGCTGCTATTATATATAATCTGTTGTTGATGTAAATGCTGTTATTTTATACCATTCATAGCTATATGTTATGATTTTGTGGAGTAAGGAAGGAGAAAAAGTCAGAAAGAAATAGAGACAGAGAAAACAGATGCATTATCTCCATGGATTAGACAAGATTTGGTAATTGAATTATACAAAACTGAGAAAGGAGATTTAGAAATGAAACACAAAATGCTGCAGTAATACAATATGTGTTTAATATCACAACAGAACTACATGGCACTAAAGGAAAACTGCTATCATGTGATATGAAATGTGAACACAGTAAAATCAGCCTCAAATCTGTAGTGGTCAAGTGACACTAACAAATTCGTTTCACTTTCCCATGCCTCACTAAGGGAATGTAGTACAAAATCTCTAAAAGTCCTTATACTTCTGACTCCATAGTTTTAATCTTAAATATAAGCAAATCAGTAAGAGAATGGTTGTATTGTCAGAGGGCATTTGGGGAGAAGAGGACTCAAAATGGGCTCTAACCAAAGAGAAAATTCTAGAAAGAAAGAAGGGGATGCATCCAAACACAGGAGTGTGAACATGAGGTGAAACCTGGTGTGCTGAATGAAATAGATTGCCCATCTTTCCCTGAGAAATCATGTGAATTAACAGAAGATCCTCAACAGAGGCAGGAGTCATATTAGAGGAGATGTTTAGCAAATCAGGATGGGAACAACAATGAATGTGTTTATGAACCAACAGGAGCAATATAATTAGAGGATAATCGAAAGGATCAAGTGTTGAAGAAGTAGTTATACAAGTAAACAGAGTCAACTAACTTTCATGTATGAAGTCTACTATTGTAAAGAATGGTTAGTCAAATGGTATGTTTTGAATGAGAATATAATTATGTCAAATGAGATATAGATATACCAGTTTCAGACTATGGCTAGGAAAGGGGAAAATAGCAAAAGAAATATGGCTATTTTTCATTTGTTCATTTCATGAGTAAAAAATAGACCCTCATTGGGCATGATATGGCACACTTATGATCCCATCACATAGGTGACTCAAGTAGTAAGATCAACTTGAGTCCAGGATAAAACAGGTCAAGAAAAAGTACACAGTTGTATACCGTTATATCTGTCTCCTGTATCTATACACACAATGCAACCATGGTTTTCAATATCATGGAGAAACATTAAAAATGAACACTTAAGTTTTCTAAATATTTTCACTGAGTATAAATTAATGTAACAAACAAATGATGTTGTAGAGTGTTTAGTACAGACCACATTGAAAGTGTTGGCCCATGTGATATGATATTCTAGCCATATCATTATAGGTAAGAGAGCTTTTGCATTGTAACTGATAATCTGCTGATAGGTTTAAGAATGGAAGGAGAGCATTGAATATTTCATGGAGAGGGACAAATGGTTCTTGCTATTGTGCTTTGGATCTTAATCAAATTTGTTCCATTCAGAGACAGTTCACTGAAAACACCATGTTCCGGTACAGTGTGTAAACAACAACAACAAAAAGCATGTACAAGAGATGAGAAAAGTCTGACTAAGACAATTTGAGAGGATGTTTAATACTTCCTCTATGTGAAAAGTTGCTGAAGCTGAATTTGTATGGGAGTGGTTGTTTTCTATAGACAGGAAGCCACAGAACACTTAGTTGAATTAAATGTATAAATTGCTTCAGAGCAAAAGAAACATATGCTTGGGGAAGTTAAAGAAGGAGTTTTCATAATCACAGAGATAAATTACGGAGTTGTTCACATAACTGATTCACAGACACATCAGTGTAAAATGATGAGATAATAGCACTCACAGCTTTGAATGGGAAGTATTACATCTAAAGTCTGTCTAATGAAGAGTGACAAACTACAGCACTAGAAATTAAAAGTGAATGTGCCATCTATTCAAAATGCTTCTCTCTGAGAAACCATGATAAATGGTTTGTGTTTGTCTTACATATTCATCATTCTTAAAAAAATAAAAAAGACTTATCCTTGCACTAAAGAAAAGGATTTAATTACACTCACTGCAACATAGTGTGATCATAAATCAGTCTGTCATTATCCAGAAAGTATCATTTTATGTTTAGATAAACAGCACTGTGAATATATTTCACTAATAGACTTCTTTCAGCTTTATTGAGGCATGACCATCATCATGTTGCACATATTCAAAGCACAGTGTCGTGGTGTGATCCGTGTTGTATCCATGAAACCATTACCACAAAGAATATAACAACATGAGAGGGAACACTGGGCACAATAGACATGATCATTGCTTGCACTGTGTAATTACTGACATAAAACATTAATTAATAAGCATTGACTCAATTAGTCATCCTAAGAAAAGAATAAGGTAGGTGTTACATTTATCTTCCTTTAAGAAAATACTGGTGTAAGTCAGTTAAATAAACTGCTCAAGGGCATTCAACTAGTTAATGTCAATCTGAGTAGGCATTCTAGAATATAAATTATTCATGTTAATATATTGTTCTCTCAACATAATGGTAGACTCACCAGAAGGAGCTAGAATTACTTTTATAAAAACAACATCACATTTAAAGATTACAGATTAAATTAAAAGTAGCAAATTTTATTTTACTTGGATTTAATAAAATACACAAACAGGTGAAAATGAAGGAATTATTGAACTTTAAATAAATCCTTCATCACTACAGACATTATTCCACAAGATCCCCATAAGTTTAAAAAATAAATTTCTATCAGCAGAAATGTAAAAAAAAGGAAATCATGACCCTAATTTGATTTGTTGAGTGCCCCTTAAGATTAGAGGTAAAATATTATTTAACTAGAATTCAGAAACCTCAAATGACACTTCTCGGGCAAACTGCCACTTCCAAGAAATTCTTTTATTCTTTGGAGGTCTAACTATGAGAGAGAGGAACTCTCTGGGAATTGACACTTGTAAGTTGGCGGATCTTATGATCTCCCTATGACTAGCCTACCATCTGAAGGTGGTCCCCACTCTAGGAAAATGTCATCCTGAAGTTAATCTTTGTGGGAAAATGCCTTATACATTTGCCTTGAGGATTGTCTAAGTCCATTCCTGATACAATTAAGCTAACAACCAAGAAAAACCATCAAAATTGTTTTGTTTACAAAATTCCATGTCTAATAACTCATGTGTGATTTCAAATGTAAAAGCCAATACTCTCAAGATAGTATCACATTCTTTTTAAAATTAATTTATTAATTTATTTACCTTACATTCTGACCATAATTTCCCCTCTCTCTCCTCCCATTCCCTCCCCCACCTCCTCTTTGTCAACCCCATCCACTCCTCTTCTGTTTCTGTTCTTAAGGGGTAGACCTCCCATGAGTATCAACAAAACATGGCTTGGACTAAGCACCTCCCAGTACATTAAGTCTGGGCAAGGCAACCCAACATGAGGAATAGGTTCCCCAAAGCCAGCTAAAGCATCAGAGACAGCCCCTGTTCCCATTGTTAGCAATCCCACAGGTAGACCAAGTTATACAACTGTCACATATATGTAGAGAGCCTAGGTCAGCCCTATGCAGGATCCCTAGCTGTTGGTTCAGTCTCTGTGAGTTTCTATGAGCCCAGATTAGTTGATTCTGTGGGTTTTCTTGTGATGTTCTTGACCCCTGTGGCTTCTGCAATCCTTCCTTCCTGTTTTTAGCAGGATTTCCTGAGCTAGCTCTGCCTAATGTTTGATTGTGGATCTCTCCATCAGCTTCCATCAGTTGCTGGATTGAGTATCACATTCTTCCAGTTTTAAATATCTTTAGTGAAATTTCATAAATTGATTGTTTCAACCATCTCAACCTTCTTTTGTGATAAGTCTACCTAATTTTTCTATATCTGCTTTTGAGTAGCCATTGAGATATAATTGTTAATGTGGTCTGGTATTACACTTCAGCATTATTATTGTAATTTATAATTTATTAATAAACACTATACAGTTGGAATGAATGAAGTCTCAGTTACAATCTATATCTTATTGAATGTATGAACGTGAATAAATTCTATAACATATAAATTTACTAATTTATTTTCTATGAAGTATGAATATTATGAAGTAGCTGTTAAGCAGAGATAATATGTGCAGCACATATTGTCACTATGACAAATGCTAAATACATGTAGATATTTATTGGTTATTTTTGTTGATAGTTTTATATTGACAATGAAAAATGATACTTATTTAGTTGAAAGTTTCTCCTGTTCCAAAGTATTAGTCACAAAGATGATTACAGCCATACTATGATTGACTTAGAAATAGTTGTGCAATTCTACAGTGCTTTTTAAACTTGATTCAATATATAGGGGAAGAAACTTTCAAAACAGAAAATAAATAACCTGTTTTTAATATCCTATGTCTACTTACTAGAAGCAGGAGATTAGAGAGACCAAACAAAAGTTGGCTCTGACAACTCTGTCTTTAGTTTCATAGTAGAAAAGATTTTTAATGATGGTAGAAGTCCAATTCCATTCCCTTTGACAGAGAAAAGTGAAAAGTGATTGTTTGTACAATTGGTATTTTTATAATATAGTGAGTGTGAAAAGCAGCTCCTCCAAGAACTTTGTTGAGTCACTAAAACACTTCCAAGGGATGCTAAAGACAGGGACAAAGAAATGATCTCTTCTGAGAGAAGATTCAATGGAAAGGAAGCCAGGTTTCCCAATAGTAATGTAGTTCATGCAACAAGTCCTACTTCTCCTTTACATAGTAAGAAGAGATATGGAAAATTTTGAGTGTTAGCAGGAAACATAGACTCAAAATGTTAGGCAATGTGTCAAGGAGAATAATTAATGAGAGTTTAACACAGCTAATGGGACTTTCATTACTCTACATCCTCAAGAGTCCTTATTTGTGAGGTGATCATCCTCCCTAGGGAGCAGAAGGGGGATGAGATGGGGAGTTGGGGGGCCATGGGAGAATAGGAGGGAGAGGGAACTAGGGTTGATAAAGTTTGGGGAAAAAAAAGAGTCCTTATTTGTAATTGAAAAAACACAAATAAAACAGAGCACAGTTTTCTGTGCATTTAGCCAGAGTACAACTGTGGCAAAGTCAAGTCTTAATTTGGCAAGAAAAAAAGGAATTCTGGTCACTGGGTTTTTGGATTATTATTCTAGCTCAGTGATAATGTTTTTGTTGAGAGGACTCAATGTCTTTTCAGGGGAAGAAACTCATTGACTGAGTTCAAAGTAATTTTCAGATAATTATGTTCTTTAAAATCTTTTTATGAGTGGTTTCCTGAACAGTTGAATGCTTAAAGAGGAAGAAAGTCTAATTCTAATTCGGGTACACTGTGAAAGCTATAAAAGCATCCAGTCAGAGTGAGAAAGGGAGTCTAATCCTTCCTTATTTGTAATAGAGGTGTTCATGAAGTCAGGCTCTGAGCTTAGATTGAAACATCCAGGAACATTCTTCCTGGTCAGTACCAGCTGGATTCTCCATGTCTTGTGATTGATGTGTTGTCCTTGGTAAAGTAATGTCACCACCAACATTTCTTTAGGTGTTTCTCACTAATTTGAGTTTCCTCTGTTGATAATTCTCTATTAATATCTGTACCCCCTTTTAAATTGGATTATTTGGTCTATTGACATCTTGTTTCTTTATTTGTGTATATTTTTGGATATTATTCTTCTAACAGATGTTCAGTTATGAACCTTTAGTTTATGTGGTTAACTTGAAGTAAATGAAGAAGTCAGGAGACTAGAAAGGGACCATTTGAATAAGAGAGAAAAAGGTCTTAAGGGAGAGGGAGAGCAGGACAGATGATGCAAAGGGTAAAGGGACAAGTAGCACAGAGAATGAGCTCTCTAGTGTTACACAGACCGCTTTTAATTGAATTGTTTTATTTTTGGTGTTTAGTTTTTCTTTTCTTTCTGTTCTTTATGTATTCCATAGACTGTGTCAAATGTATAATTAGCATACATTTCCCCATCATCCTGTGAGCTGTTCTTCACTTTACTGATGGTCTCAGATGTGATACAGAAACTTTTTAGTTTGATGAAGTTCTACTTGTCAATTGTTGGTCTGATTTTCTGAGTTACAAAATCCTATACAGAAATTGCTTAGCTGTGTGTAAAAATTGAAATATTCAAGCTACCTTTCATCTAGCAGTTCAGAGTACCAGTTCCTATATTTAAGCCCTTGTCTGTTTGGATTTGATTTAATATTCAATTTTCCTAATACCATTTCTTATAGATGCTATCTTACCACACTGAATACATGCAATCTGATCATATGAAATAAATACCCATGAAAATATATATATATATATATATATATATATATATATATTTCATGGGTATAGGACCATCTGCCAGAGCATGGGTAGTCTCTGGGCCCTTACACTGGAAGAAAAATGACTCTCCTCCCAAAAGCCAACAGTTGCTAATAGCTCCTCATCTAGAGCTAGGAATTCCTTATCTCCTCCTCATTCCATGGTGGTATTTTTGTCTGTATTGATTTTGTGACCATCTTTAGTATACAGTTATAGCTGCTATCAGTTTATATATGAAACTGCCTTGGTATATGCGAAATCACTGTCTTAGTGTTGACACCCACTGCTCTGGCATTTGTAATGTTTCCATCCCCCTCTGTCATTAACCCTGAGCGTTGCAGGAAAGGTGCTATAAATGTCCCATTTAGAGAAGAGCACTCCACAGTCTGTAACTTCAACCAGTTGCACTTCAACCAGTTGCAAGTCTCTGTGTTAATTGCCAACTACTGCAAGAAGCTTCTCTGATGAGCACTGAGAAATACACTAATGTATGGGTGTAATGGTAATTTTAAGGAGTCAGTTTAATACTATATTCTTTCTGAAGAAAATTATTGAGTACAAAAAATCAATTGGGCTGCATATTCTCATCATCCAGATTAAAGATAAAAACACTCCCCTTTACTGTTTATAAATATAGCCATATGCTAAACAATGATATTTCAGTCAAGAAAATACAACACATACACAGGTGAACCCAGCATGTTCTATTGTCTAGTGGTATCTTAGTTGTCATAACATTTGTGCCATTATTACACCAATAAATCTTGAAGGCACGTTACCATTGTAGGTCACAGATTTATAGCTGCTCATTCATTATGCTGCCCCCTTCCCAAATCACTTCCTCTTCTCTCTGGCACTTCTGACAATTAGGTAACAATGAAAATATTTATTAAAAATCACAAGTTCAGCTTTCAGCTTTCTTAAATCTTACCACTTTCTGAATTTTTCAATGGTGTGATTTCAACACATACAAATTCTTGTTGCTATGTTTCCACTATCTAAGAACAAAAAACAAAATTCAAGGACTAATTTTTGTTTCATTTGTCTGCATCTACATTTTTCACAGTCTTGAAATAATTGCAGAATTGGTATTTTGCAGTAATATTATGGCAAATAATCTCATCTCTCTTCATTTATTGAACAGTTGTTAGACACTGTCTTTAGCCTTTGTGTGTTCAACAGCCATGTGATAAAGGTGCCTTAATAAGGGGCCTTCAAAGGTGAAATGACAGAAGCTCAAAGGCTATATTGAAGAATTCCTTTTGGTGATTAATACAGGACTTGCACTGTTGAAACCTACCCACTTAGCTACTCCATTGACCATCCCATGAATACCAGAAACTCTTACTGTTCTATAACAATTAAGATCAGATAAAAGTGTTACTAAAGCAAGTAAAATAGAGGGATAAAGGTAAGATATAAAGATTAAATACTCTATTCAAGTTGTTGATATTATTAAATTATAATAATGGAAACTTCACTTTCATATAGCCATCATATAGAGTGCCAGTGGAAGCCATTCTCTATGCCCCCTTCTCTCTTCTTTGTCATATATAACTTTTACATGGTAAACATATATAAATTAGGGTTTCCATTAACTCTTTAGAAATATATATATATATATATATATATATGGAAGTAGAGTAGACAGCCACTTTTTTTCATTGGGTTTCAGGTCCGCTCCATGAAATGGAACCTATACCTAACACTATGAAAGTAGTCAAGAACCTGCGAGTAGAAAGGTAACAGGCCATATGGAATAACCTACTACTATTATTCTGCCAAAGGAACATAGCAATGAAATTGCACCTAATGACATACCATCATACCCATAAATCAGTGCATCATTTCAGTTGCAGCAGAGAAGCTTCTTCTCATAGTAGATGATAATTAACACAGACACCCACAATTAGACAATGTGCAGAGCACAAGAGTCTTTGGGACCTTCATCCCTAAGTGAGATGTCCCTCAAGAGTCTGGAATCTATGTGTAAGGGGAAGCAGAAAGATTGTAAGAGTCAGAGGTTACAGAGGACCCAAGTAAACAAAAATCTTACAGACACAACAGGACTGATGATCATATGAATTCCCAGAGACTGTGACAGCTCATACAATACCTGCATGAGTTCAAATCAGATGAAAGCACGAAGTCCACCCCTAACCAAGAAGCTGTTTACAGCTGATAGCATCTGGGAAAGGAAAAATTTCATTTTTTTCATTGGGGTTAATATTTGGTATATGAACCACACTCCAGGGTAGGCAATATGCTCAGGAGTAGTTGGCTCACACAAAATAGACTCCATTTTTATGTGTTCTTTTCATTTTGATAGTTTTTTATTTGGGTTGGTTTTGTTTGTTTTGTTTTTCTGAGAGAAAGAACATGAAGTTAGAGGGATAGGGAGTGGGGATGATCTGGAAGTAGTTTGAGGAAAGGAAAGAATATACTAAAATAATTTATATGATAAAGCTAATAAGAATTTTAAATAAAAACAAGCAGAATAAGATGCTGACATGTCCCCACTACAGTTTGTCTGTGTGGGAAGCCAGAGGTCAACAAAAACTTTTTCCTGTATTTTTGAGACAGATATTTCATTAAACATGGACATCACAGCTTGAGCATGAATAGTTGACCAATTATTCCTTGGGGTCTATCTGCCTCTGATTCCTCCAGTGTCAGGATTACAGGCTGTGCCTGGCTTTTCACCTATATGTTGGGGATCAAATCCAGGTCCTCAGACTTGCTGAGAAAGCATCATAGCATCTTAGTCATCTTTGCAGTACTGAGGGAGAGATTCTTGTATCTTTGCTTAACATCTTCATACACAGAGCAGAGAGGGTGGTGTTTATAAATGTCTATTATTAAAATAAAGTAGAGCCACATACTCATATAGGAAGAATATACAGATTATCTTTGAAGAAAAGAGAAGATGAGTTCATTTTTCAATTCAAGCACTTTTAGAGTATTTTTAATTTGTACTATGTATCACTGAGCAAGTGATTAATGCTTAATTTTTCTCTTTGGATTAGATTCCAAGAAGCTTCATCTATATGATTAAGAACTCAGAACATAGCATGATAGTTTTAAATCTTTGGTATGATTGCTTTTAAGCCACTTGAGCACACAATCTCATGGTTACTTAGTTTTGTGTTTTTTTAAAAAAGTTAATTCATTAATGTGCTAGACAAAAAATTGGTCACAGAAACATAGAATCATGTTATAAAGTTAAAGTGAGTTTTAAAACATCATGGAAAACATTACAATAAATTAAAAATAACTAATAACAATGAGTAATGCTGTGGGTTTTTTTTTCTTTCCAGAAAAGAAGCATAGTTACAGCCATCAGTCTAATGATGCTTTATCTTCTTGCTGGGTCATTGCATTTAAGATAGAAATTGTGCCCTTGGCCATGTCAAGTTTGCCCTCTAATCATTTTTCTCTTATAGTGTCCTTGGTAAACCATGTTCTGTATGTTATTTTTTTTCCATTTTCTAAAACTGAGTATGTCTTTCTCAGGTGAAGAAAAGTTAGCAGTTTCCATTCCAGCACAGCCAGCAGCAGTGCCACTTGGATTGCCACCTCAGAATGAAGATGGAAGGTGACATCTGAGAACTGGAAGAGCAAAGCTTCCATCAAAGAACTGTGCCTCTTCTCTCTAAGCATGTGATTAAAACACACATAATTATGGATTCCCATGAAATAGCTGAAAACAGTAGACCTCTGTTAAACAAAAAGGCATAATAGTCAGTATGTCTCAATTCTGGTTTTGCTCCAATTGGAGGGTAAAAGCTTCCCTTGTAAAATTGATGTTTTTCACCGGCTTCTAGAGAGAACTTCATTTAATGAGGAGAGGGTTTGGGAGAATCTATACCATTGTGAGTGGTGAAGTAAAAGCGTGAACAAGTTGATAGCACACACACGCACACACACACACACAGACACACACACCTTTCCACTTCTGCTCAAATGCTAGAATCATTTCAGATGTATTATGCACATTTGTCTAGCACCATGCTACACTGATGATTATGAAAAAAATATTAATTTAAATTACTATATTATATCAACTATGCTATAAATTTCATTAAATATGCTTGGCAGAAGGATATAATAGTGAATATGTCATGAAGCAATTCCACAGTGCATACAACACACAGATATGTGTCCTTAATAGGGATAGCAATCCGAATACATAATTAATCTCCCAGTAGAAACCAAATACTTTCTTATTTTCTTGAATCCTTGCTTCATGGAGTTTAACCAGATTAGACCTTCATATACTGAAACTATGATATTGGACTTCAGCCAATATAATCCCATAAATCAGAGTGTCTTTAAAGAGTTCATAAAATTTCCCCACTCAAAATTATTCCAGTTTATTGTCCCAAACATTATGCCCACTCCTTATCGAATTTGTTGAATGCTTTCCTTGTTTATAGCTCCCTTTCCTCGCCTTATACCATCATTCAATGCATCCTCTGTTCAAGTCAGAAGGATGGCAAAAGAGTTTCGCTTAATTTAATTAATGCAAAGGAAATGGCTATCCTAACAAGAGAAGCAAAGTAAACAGTCTTAGAATTCCCTCTGCCAATGAATGAGACTTTTATTGCCATGTGTAGATAGAAGCTAAGAATAGCAATATAAGAAAGGAACTAGACACACATACACTGAAATAATTTTAAAGTTATCAAATTATTTGAAGATATGTTTAATTCTATTTATAACTATGATTTAGTCATGTTTATATTCTGAAACCCCAATTTTAAAATATAACAGAAAATAAAATTTATGGAATAGTGAAAGATTTAAGTACACTGAGAAGCACAATATATGGAAACTGACAACATACCATCAAATTGTATTGTAATGGTCTAATATATTAATGGAAACCTAGAATGTATTATAATTGTGTTTTAAGTTTGAATAAAAGATTTTATTCTTCAGAACTGGACATGTAGAATGTGTAACATCTTGTTAGGCATACTGGTGTTCTCTTCTAATCCCTGTGGTGGAAAATGCCAAGGCAGGAGAATCTCAAGTTTGAGGACAGCATGGAGTACATAGGTATATACTATCAAGGAAAAAAAAACATGAAAAACAGAAAGTGGAAAATGTACACAAATCAAGAATCTTATATTTTAGCTGAAGGCTAAAAATTCAGCTGGCACAAACATCTTTGTTGACAAATTTTCTTTAAGTATTTTAAAACTTGAAAAAAATGTGGAAATATTGGTATGCACCACAAATTCACACCAGCACTTGTGCTGTAATTTTTTAAAAAGTGGTATCAGAAAGATGCCATTCCACAAAGTTCAAGTGGAGGAGGTTTTTATTAGGGAAAGGGAAGCAGGGGGCCTGGCCTCCAGGGAGAAAGGCCTCGAGAAAGAGGAAGGAGAGGGTAGAGGCACAGAGAAAGAGAGAGAGACAGAGACAGAGACAGGGAGACAGACCAAGAGAGAGACAGAGAAAGAGAGAAAGAAAGAGAGAAGGGTGAGAGGAGGCAGGGCCCTTTTAAAAGGGAAAGTAGTGAGTATGCACTGGTGGTACTCTTAGTGGCTGCAGCTGGGGGTGTACCCTGTCAGGACTCCAAGGGCAGGCCAGTACAGATGCCGGAATACTAACAACTTGGAAGAGGATTAGGACTTGAAGAGGACCCTATCTATACAGCAAGTATGAGGCCAACCTAGGCTACATAAGCCCTTGTCTCAAAAGAATAATATATTCATTCATAGTGTACAGTAATTAATATTGAAAGACCCCCGAAGAGGTACTTTTGTAGAAGGAGACCCGCACCCAGGAATCAGCGAGACCACGAACTTGGATGCAAAACTGCAAGAGGCTTTATTGGAGATACGGGTACCCGGGCGACTTAGCTTCTGTGAGGCCAAGCGCCCCGAGCCAAGGGAAAGGGGTCCTTATATAGGGAAAAAGGCGCAAGCTAGGAGCAGGGATTCTATTGGATAATTCTAATGAGGCATTGTACAGAGCTATTCCCATTGGTCAATGTAAATGAGGCGCTATACAGGGTTATTCAAATGAGGCGAAGTACAGAGTTATTCAAATGAGGTGAAACACAGAGTCTTTCAAATGAGGCGAAATACAGAATCATTTCTATTGGATGGTTCAAATGAGACACAGAGCCATTCCAGATCAGCATATTCTCAAGGTCTGGTGTCTGGTGTCTGGTACAGCAGACTCAATTCCCCCCCTCCTCTTCCTGATGGCTGACCTTGGGGGCGGAGACCTTGGGACAGAGTGTTTCTCTTCAGGCGGGGGCTCAGGGGCAGGGCTCCAGGCCGGCCCACCTGGTGCTCGTTCTCGGGCCGGGCGTGCGGTGGGTGGCGGGGGAAGTGGAAGCCGCCAGGGGTGGGGATCGGGGAAGCCGCCGACAGGAGGAAGAGGAGACAAACTTGAGAAAGAAAGGGCTAAGGGGCAGGGGTCTTTCAAATATAATTAAAATATGTGATTAATTTGTTATGTAAATTATATACTTTACATGTAAATTATATAATTTCAATACAGTCAAAATAAAATTAAAAGTCCAGCTGCTCAGTAAATCAAAACTTTGTATGAGAAGAGACTTGTGATCAGGGGATTAGATTAAAGTAGTCACCAGATGAGCTTGAAAATAGATTGACTGTGCTGTGAATACAGTATAGTAATGTTCCAGGGACATTCATGTTTAGCTGGGATGATGAGATAATCTCCATCAATTTAACTCTGTGCTCAGGTGGGTCACATGTTAAATATTTTAAACTGCTGTGTTTAGAAGCTGTATTTGTAATATCTCAACAAGAGGACCACACAATTTTGAGCTCAACAATGAGGACACCAGTGAACATGCCAAACTGCACTGGTAAAAGCCCACGGATGTGCAACCCAACATGAAGAAGTAAGGTAACTGAGGAAAGCTGGGAAGAGCACTCTGTCTGGTGTCCAATGTCAGTCATCCCTGAAAAGATTCCTATAAGTAACATTCTATGCACCAACAGGTTGTGGCTAGGAATATGTAAGTTTAGGAATATGTATGTTTAGAAATACACAATACATTCATTCATGCAATAACAATCTGTGAAAAGACAGGCCATGGATTTGAAGGCAACAGGAAAGGGGTATGGGAGCAGTTAGAGGGAGGAAAGGGACAGGAGAATTTCAATAGTAAATGTAATTAAATTGCAATCTCAAAAATAAACAAGAACATAAACAAACTATAAGCTGGTTTGAAAAATATGTAAGATGAAGTTATATTTGTTTCTGTTTACAATTTTCAAACTCATAAAAATACTTCCTAAAATTCCCATATCCGTTTCATACAGATTTAGCAATTGAAAAACATGTCTTCAAACATTCACACAGATGTAGGTACTAAATAAATATAGATGTAACAATATAGATTTAACTTTTTATCATTTTCAGAAAAAAATCAGTAGTAAACAGCAAACATGGTATTTTATCCCTGTTATAAAACCTTAACACATTGTCTCATACTCACAGTAACATCATGATGCCCTTGACACTTAACACCAATACAATATTAGTCATATTATTAACGCATAAGAAATCTTTCCAAATATCTCTGCAATGTACTTTTCATTTCTTCAAACATTAAATAAAAACTGAATGATCCATCTAGTCTCTTGTTCTGTTAGCATCTTTCACCTAGAACTATTCATACTTCATCATATTTACATTTTACATCAGAGGCCAGTTGTATTATGGAATGTCTGTAGCTTTATCTAAATGTATTTTCAATATTATATCCAGGTTATATAACTGTGCTAACCATCTTGTTTTCAGGCAACGCTCTGTGGGTTCTTTTATGTCATCTATTTGAGTCTGCCATATTATTGGTGAAGCTACTCTTAGCTACTTAAAGAAGGTGATGTACCCTGTTTTTCCCAACATTGACATACTTCGTACTTTTCCAATTGCTGTGCAATTTGCAGTAACAGGTATGACCAGTTTAACTCCAAACCCCCAAGCAACTTCCTTTTTTTGCCTTCTTTTCCTTGTCTTTTCTTCGTCAATGATTTTATTACACACAGATGATTTGTTGAAGAATCAGTTTTTACATTCGTGTTTAAAGCTGGTGGGTTTTGTCTTCATAATTCTTATAATTCTATTCGTTTGATACTAGTTACAGTACAATCTGTGGTTTGAATTATTTTATTGCCTTTTAAGCTGTCATAAATTTGGAGGAGATGGAAACAAGCTGGCGGTTTTTTCTTACTTTAGTGTGACCCCATTACTCTCTGAGCTGTTGAGCAGTTTCTGTCAATCAAAGATCTTTTAGGTTAACATTTGTGTTTGTGATCAACCTGAAAACCATGGAGATTTACAAGCTCTTCTTGTTGTTTTTTTAAGATTTATCTATTTATTTATTATGTATACAGCATTCTGCCCCCATGTGTGCCTGAACACCAGAAGAGAGTTTAAATCTCTGTGCAATATACAAGGGTTAAGATATTACACTGCATCACATTCATGCATATAATTATTATGCATCACCAAGAATAAATATTTAATTTTCCTGAAGAACTAAGCATTACATAATGTAGCAAAGTATGCTACAGTGTCATTTTCAGAAATGTATTTTAATAAAATTGTGTAATCCTACCCACAAGATGGAGCTATTTCCCTACTAGCAAGCCTACAAACTGATCTCTGTGATGAATATGAAACTATAAAATGCAGTATATGGGACAAAAGATAAGTGTTTCGCTATATGAATTTGAATCACAAAGAATTGTTTGTTCTCCATGTCTATATTCCTCTAATTCTCTTAGATTATTAATTTAGTTATTAATACTTTTATGTCATATTAACATATAGGACAAAAAGAAATAGTTTATAAATGGATTAGAAACACATAGAATTAATTTTTCTTTGTGTCTAGACCTCAAATATTTTTTCTTAGTGCATAAATCTATTTTTAAGAGTTCCGTATCATATTGCACAAAATACTCAGTTTTCTCACAAATTGGCAACAGTCATCTCAGAGTCACGAAATCCAAACATGAGTTCTTGACAGAATAGGATGAACCACCTCAGCTGCTTCCAAACCTGCTTCAGCCACTGTTTACTTGTCTTGTCCTTGTAGAACTCTGTCTCATTCGGAGTTCAAGTCTGGGACAAAGACTCCCTTCTTCCTCCACCCTCAGCTCTTGACATCCTCCGTTCTTCCATGTAAGCCAAACAGCCTAGTTGAATGTCTGCAAATACAATCAGAAGAGCATCTGCCCTCTAGGTCTTTCCTTTGCTAGTTAGAATATTGTTCGCCAAAATGTCTGCAACACCATCTTCAGCTCCTTTTCAAACACACCATCTTTGGTGAATTCTAACACTCTCTATCCACATCTTCAATAACTCTAAGTCAACACTGCAGAGGATTTAACTATAATTGTGTGTGTGTGTGTGTGTGTGTGTGTGTGTGTGTGATTACACACACACATATATATATATATATATATGATTAGATATAGATATATAGATATAAATATAGATATATGCATATATGTCTCTTCATAAGATCAGAGATCTTTTTGTATAATAAATTCACATCATAGGTCTAGTACAGTAGATAGTATCTATCAAATAGTGAATTTATCCTAAGTATTAATTAGTAGTGTTCAAGCAAACAAATTTGATTTGTAACTTACAGAAGTCTCTCAACATAGAAATATAGAAAAATGAAATAAGACATCAGTTTTACTACATAATTGGCATGTGTCCAGATTAGGAAAAATAGGCACTTTTAAAGTGTCCCTGAGCTCACTGGGCATGGTCTGTTATAATCTGATATTGTGCTTTCCCTGTAGATGATGATAGAAATTGAAGCAGAAGGTTGTGACAGACAAACTAAGTTTTCCAACATATGTACTTCTGTGACACAAATGTATTTGTCACATAAAGAAGTACACAGACTTCCTTTTAGTTTCAGCTTTTGTTTGATGTGAGGTTTTTAGTTGTGGCTTGTATGCCTAATCTGTATATGTGCTAAGTGGAGGGAAGTGGTTGTGGTTAGAAGAGTCAGTTTGTCTGATTCAGTAAGACATCACTGTGAGAAGCTGATATGGGATATGTAGGTTTCTAACAATTACGAAGAAATGGAGTCAGGATTTTCTAAACCAAAACTTTTGGCCATGTTCAACTCTGTCAGACGTTTGATATGGTTGAGGTCATAACTATATGTTTTATCAATCTGACTACTTTTCATAGTTTTGCTACTTGGCTAAACACACTTGCCATTAGTTTTTTACTAAATTGAAAAATGAGTAGTTAGTAAACTCTGAAATTAGTAAAAACGTCAAAACTGATTATGCAGAGCCAGTGCAAGCTCTCTATAAAAAGCTGTGTTCCCCTTTCTAAGAATGCTCAATTCAGTTCCCAGAGGGAGGCATCTGACTGCTACCTGCTTCTCCACCAACAGTACCAACTTTGGCTATCACCATGCCCAACATCACCATGCTTCAGAAGCCTAGCAATGGAACAACATAGCTGTGCATTCATAGCTTTTTGTACATTTGCCAATTGTATCCCCTAAAATTATAAATACTTTATGTTTTGTTCCTGTCTTCTGATGTTTTGTGTTTTTAAGTTTATACATCTTATAAATTGCACCTTTCAAATTTATTGAGTGAATTGTGGGTGGGTTAAAAAGAATGTCAAGTATTAGATAATTTAGCCAGATCACTCTCAAATGGCACTCGTGTCTTAGTTAACAAAATAAATCAAGATCCTTGGTTTCTTCAATATTATCTGATCAAGATTTGTCGTTAAACAAGAATTACTTTTCCATTTTTCTATTTTGTCTTGTTTAGAATTACTTATCCAAACATCTGAAACAATTTTTTTATAAGTTACTTTGCAGGGTTTTTTTGTTTTGTTTTATTTTTTTCCTTACACGTTTATCTGTCTTTCTTTTGTATACAAGACACTGAAGACCACTGTGTGTGCCCCAAACACACACACTATTGATAGTGCAGGTGTAAGATAGATGTCTGGAAACAGAAGTAACACTTGGTATTTGTAACCTTGGTCTTTTAAGAGCAGGATGGGTTCCCTGTGACCTCTCTTTGCCTACTAGAGTAATCCTGAGAAGCATGGACCTGGCTCATAAATTCCAAACTTACTAGATCCTGAAATTAGTTGCTTAGCTGCTTTCCCACAGTAATAGCCCCCAGTGGTGCCTGAGATATGTGTGAATATTTAGACGGTAAATTTTAGAATAGCTAGCCATGCTGACTAATTGAAAACTATAAAATTATGTCTTCTTTGTGGGAAATGCAAAGTAAATCATGCTACTTTGTCACTATTAATTACATAGCTGGTAATCTCTTTCACATTTTATTTTATTGGTAATGTCTTTCCCATTTTATTTTATTTTATTTCAAAATGTTTAGCTCAATAGTCCCCCTTGAGACTGTCACTATATTTTTGATTATTTAGTTAGCAGAATACCATCTACCAAGTAATGTGATAGGCCTTGGGCTACAAAGAGGCATGGCCTCTATTTCAACAAAGTTTTGAATCTCCTAGATATCCAGCTAACAAATAAAAACCACATCAATTCATTTTGACAGATTCCCAGGAGGAAGAGATTGGTATTCAGGAACAGGGTGTGGCCTAATTGGGAAACTCAGGGAGGGCTGGCAAGAGAGATCTGGGTTAGAAGTCAACTCAAAGTCTGACACTGAAAGCCACAGCAGTGATGGAGGACTGGACCTCTACAAAATTCCCCACCTTCCTAAAGAAACACATCTACAATGACATCATTGTCTGGCTCAGAAGAACACACACAATTTTGGAGCCAACATTATAATTACCAACAACTTGATCCAGAGAATAAGTGCTTGAAGTTAACATTTTAGGTAGAGAAGAGAACTTATTTTCATGCTTGCAAATTGAAGTCTAAAGTTGAAAACAAGTAGGAGCAAAGAAAATTAATTCTCTCCTAGCTCCAAACATTCAAGAAACTTCGGATTTGGCAGGAAAATTCTAAACAGTCTTCAAGTGCCAATATCAGAAGAACAATCTTTACACTATGTTGAAAATTGCCTGTTAACCCTTCCCCAAAGATTTAATTTTATAAAATGAAAGCAAGTTCTGTGCTTTTGCTATAGTAGAAGAGTATGTAGTTCACTTAAATTATTGGAAAATTTAAGTGAGATTTCAAACAGATTATATCAAACAGCTTTAGACGACAATCTTCCTAATATACTTTTCAATCCTTTGTGTTTATAGAGAGATCGGTGCTTTCCAAAACATTTTATATACATTATCTCATTTGATTCAAATAGATGAAATGTGCATATAATTACATTAAAGTGTAAACGTTCTGGCAATACCAAAACCCTCAGAATTAAATGTGATTACAATGTAAGTAAGCCCTGTCTGTCTGGGGCCAGAGTAAAATAAAATCACATCCCAGATAGTATTAGATGGCAAAAGACAATGAATAAATCAAACAAACCCTGAAAAAAGGTCTTACAGATTCAACTCCAAAACTATCATAATGATCATGACAATTCTGAAGTCATAATCCATTAAAAATATGTATGGGATATTTAGCTCAATTGGAACAATCTCCTTTCAGGACCTTCATTTCACCAGCAAGAATTCCTTTGTAATAAAACTTTCACCTTTTTGTCCCTAAATGTCATCTAAAACATTGGAACCCACGTACTTAATTTAAAACAGGATGATACAAGGGTATTTTACATGTAGATCCAGATGTTATTCCCCCACCCTTAAGTACTCCTGAGATTTTACTCCATAGTTCTCCTAAAATCAATCATATCTCTTACCCTTGACCTTGCCATCCTATTTTCATCACAGCCATTAGAATCTGCCTACTGGGGTGCCAAGGGGCTGTCCAGGAAGAGCCCTAGTGGAGACCAGGGGCCTTGAACCAGACCAATGACTCTTTGCAATGAGTACTTGCAAGTAGAGATGTATGGACTAAGGAGTATGCTGCATAACTTGTTGGGTCTCACTGCAGCTTCCATGATAAGATTTTTAATCCCCCCTCATGCCTTTTTCTTTAATTTTTTTTTGTATTTTATTTCCTTCATTTTTTTCTCTTGAATTTTGTCTTATTCTTCGATGGGTGCAGGGGTGGAGGACGAATGCAAAGGGACCAGGAATGGATGTGATCAACATCCATGATGTGAAAAATCATAGAATAAATTGTATTTATTTGTTCATTTATTTATTCATTTATTTATTTATTTATTTATTTATTTATTTATTTATTTATTTATTTCAAGATAGGGCTTCTCTGTGTAGTTTTGGAGCCTGTCCTGCAACTCACTTTGTAGACCAGGATGGCCTCCAACTCACAGAATTCCACCTGCCTCTGCCTCCCACATGCTAGGATTAAAGGTGTGCACCACTGTCATCCAGCACCAATTTATTTTTTGAATAAATTTTATTAATAAAAAACTAAAAATGAATCTGCCTGCTGTGACTCTTTTTAGGTTATTCAAGGTCATCCAGGGCATTCCACCACACTATGTGCTTAATATCTCCAATTCTCCTCTCCAGTGCACTCTTCTTCAAACACGAAGGCCCCTTGCTATGCTTGAAATGCACTAAAGTCAAACCTGACAGCTTAAGTGGTAGGTACAAGGTAAAATAAAAATACATGCTCTCTCTTCAAAAAAATATTTACCCATCTCAAGATGTTGATTGTTTTTATTGCACATTTATGAATCTGAAGTTACTACACTTGGTAATATATCATGTTCAGAAGTTCAAGGCTATTCTCTGTTGAATGGCAATTTCAAGGCCAGCCTGTGTAGTTGAGTGCTTCTCCTCCTGTCTGCCAGTTTCCAAATAACCACTCCAAGGCTTATAATTGTTTGGCTAATGGCTCAGGCATGTTACCGGCTAGCTCTACATATAAATTAACCCATTTCTAATATTCTATATTTTACCGCGAAGCTCATGAATTGTGACCTCTCATCTTGCTTCCCCTGGCAGCTACCTGTTGTCTCCCTAACTCTGACTTCTTTTTCTCCATATCTTTATTTGGATATGCTGCCTGGCTCTTTTCTGCTTTGTCACTGGCAAAATCAGCTTTATTTATCAACCAATAAAAGCAATACATATTCACAGTGTACAAAAGGACATCCCACATCAAGCTTCTGCAACATTAGATACTGCTTCAAATACCATGTTTTAATTAATTTTTATTTAAATTAGTAACAATCTTATTTTACATTACAATCCCAGTTACCTCTCCCTCCCATCCTCCCGCCCCCTCCCCCCATCCACGCCTCAGGGAGAGTGAGGCCTCCCATGGGGATCATCAAAGCCTATCACATCATTTGGGGCAGGACCTAGGCCCTCCCCTGTGTATCTAGGCTAAGAAAATATTCCCCCATAGGGAATGGGTTCCCAAAGCCTATTCGTGCACTAGGGATAAATACTGATTCCACTGCTACAGCTAAGCACTGAGCTGAACTGCAGGAATCCAGTCGTAGAGAAAGGGGATGAGCAAAGGGGTCAAGACCATGCTGGGGAAACCCACAGAAACAGCTGACCTGAGCAAGTGGGAGCTCATGGACCCCAGTCTGACAGCTGGGAAGCTAGCATAAGATTGAACCAGTACCCCTGAACTTGGATATCAGTTAGGAGGCCTGGGCAGTCTATGCGGCCTCAAATACCATTTTATAAAGGAATTTGGAATTTGTTATACCTGAGCACAGTTGCCTTGAATACCTATATACTAAACTACACATTATCCTCTTTGACAATACTTGTAATATGGCTGCTTGTTCTAGATTCAGTTTCTATCTCTCTTAGTGCATTCAGACTGCATTAGAATAGCAGTTTAGACTCCTTACCTGTTCTGGTTTGTTTGTTGCTGTTGTTGCTTTGATTTGGATTTTGTTTTGTTTTCTTTGTCAAATTGTCACAAGCTAGAGGCAACGGTGAAGGGGGATCTCAATTGACAAAATGCCTCCATCTGATTGGCATTTAGGTAAATCTGAGGAACATTTTTCTTATTAGTGTTTGACATGATGTAGGAGGGCCCAGCCCACTGCAGATGATGCTTTCCTGTGGGCTGGTGGGCCTAAATGTCTTAAGAAACCAAGCTGAACAACCAGGGAGAGCAGGCCAGTAAACAGCACTCCTCCCCAATCTCTGCTTCAGTATGTGCTTCCAGGCTCCTGATTGAATTCCTGCCCTGAATTTGTTCATTGATGGACTATGATCTGGACATATAGGCCAAATTAATCCTTTTTTCCTCAAGGTTTTTTTTTTTTTTTGGAGGGGGAGCATTGTCTTTATCACAGAAATAGAAAGCAAACTAGGACAACACTTATAATAACATAAAAGTATTATCTGTGATTCTCTAGGCTGTGAGGTCCAAGGTGAAAGCAGATGCGAATCCATTCCTCTTCTACATAGCTGTGTCTTCAGGGTAAAAAGGAGGCAATGGGCTGCTCTTATCCTCTTTAATAGGGATCATATTCCGATTCATGACAACAGAACCCTCATAAGAAATCACCTCCAAGGACTCCACTTGTTGCCACTGGGAGATCAAATTAAAAATAGGGCTTGGTTAGGGATGGAGACAAATATTTAGACTATTTGGACTAAAGATCCACTTAACTGGCACCAATTATTCAGAATTGTCATTATTCCATGTCAGAGTGTGGAGATTGTGATAGCAGGGCAAGGATGTGATGGCTCCGTATGCAATGAAAATGATAGGATTAGTGGACCTGTAATGAGTGGTAGGACATCACATAATATAGCATGTGCATCCGTCATAGAAAGCAGTGCTTGAAATTAATTATTCAATTCAAAAGGTGCTACTATCACTGATCATAATCAGGTCACAAGTACTACTAAATATATTGCTATACTTTGGACTGGGAAATATTCTCTCAATTCTGTGTATTGAAACCATAGTCCCAATGGGTGCACTGTTTGGAGGTGATGGAATCATTACGAGGTGGGGCTCAGTGTCCCTGGATCCGGGACCTGTCTTCTCTTTGTATTCAAATTCCAGCTACCATGATGTAAGAAATTTGATTCTATCTCATGTATCCTGCCATGATGTCAGGCCTCCTCCTTACCATGATGGGAGTGAAGTAATTAGTTGAAAAGATTTATGAAGCCATGGGCAGAAGTTCATCTTCCTTCATGTTAAGTTGCTTTTCTTGGTTATTTTGTTACAGCAACAGAAAGCCGATAACCACGAATATTTCTTGAAATGTTAATAATTAAGGAAATCCAGTTTCTCTATGTAGTTCTTCAGTGGAAAACAAAATAGCTTTCTACATCTTGTGAGATGTGGAATTGTCAGAAGAAATGTTATCACATGGCAAGATTAACATATATGTTCTGAAATACCTTATACATTTAAAAAGAGAAAACTTGACAAACTATTTTTACAAATTCTAATTCAAATATCTAATATACAGGCCATCTGATATATGACCTCTGTGAAAGGGTTATTGGACCCCCAGATTGAGAACAACTGACTTAAAGGATGCCAATATTAACAAAGAACTACAGGATTAGGCTCAAAAAATCTCAGAAAAGTGTCACTGTTGGATAACTAGGGAGAAATCTGAAGAATTTTCAGTAAAACATCTCAGGAACCTCAAGAGCTCACACAAAGCCTGCATTTCACAGAGCATGCCATTGACTGATTAACTTTTTCCTTGTCAGTCATATCATTTTATTTTGTTATTAGAAACTAAAGCTGAAATCACATCAGGACCAAGAAGAACTGAAAAGAAAACATGTGGTCCAGTGTTACTGAAGTCAGGAATTTTTGTTCCATAAAGCAAGAATTTTCAAATAAGTCAGTGTGGAGTGTTGAAGGATATACTGAAGTCATAAAAATAAACTTGCACAACTCAGGGTATGAGTAATTTCACTAAACAATTCACCTGCTGCTGTAATATCCAATGAATTATGCTTTAGTGATAGTTAGCTTAAATAACACAATTTCTGAAATGTAATTACAAGTACGTAGCTTTTACAATTTTAATATTTCCATACTTCCTGGAGAGAAAAAAGTACCTTATTTTCTTTTAATACTATAATGATTGAGCTAACTTAATGTTAACTACAACACATTAGATTTCCAACTAGACCAGTGCTATTTTGCAATGAGATAGAGCATGAAAGAAAACATGCTTTAGAAAAATGTGGGCACATATTTCATGGTCTTGAGATAGCCATAAAGAGGAAAATTAGCTAATTAGAAGTAGACTAACACTGAAAATTCTTGTTCCCTAGAATACATCATTACAAAAATGAAAAGGGAGACAAAGCATGGGGTGGAAATGTGTATTTCCCCTTTTTTACATTATCTATTTTTCAGACAATATTTTTATCAGGTTTTCCCCTACCCCAGTTCCTCCCAGATGCTACTCATCTCCCTACCTATCCAAATTTATGTTTTCTCTCTCTTCTTCAAAAAACCCACAAACAAACAAACACAAATAAGAAAACAAACCAAATAAACCAAACTTAGGCATTCTTGAGCAGTTGGACAGTAGAGCTTCCAGTGGTTGTCAGTAACTGAGCCACCCAACATGATGATTCTTTTGTCTTAATCTTCTGCCTAAGACTCTCCAGTAGCTGTGATTACAGGTGCCTGTCACAACATGAGAGAAAAGCTAGAAATTTATATGAGTTTAGACAATTCTTTCTGTTACTATGGTGACCTTTAACCATCCATCAGCATTGAACACTTGACCTCCAAATATTGACTACTGTGACAGAGGAATAAAATTTTTAGTTTTATTAAGAGAAATGGGGCTAGAGGCCAACACATAAGACAGTTTATTTTTAAATGATTTTAGCTACTTAAAATTATTGGGTTAGGGTGATTCAAAACTCCTAGTTTCCAAATTAATACAATATAATAGGCAATATTGGTGATCACAATGGGAAACATACACATTGTTACGTTTGTATTATATTCACTTTATACTCTATACTAATTCCATATCATTTAAATTTATTCATCCAATTACCATATGTAATTATTATTGAAATAATTAAATATCATCATGTTGATCAAATTATTTAGTTAATATTATTACATTCATAAGTTTTACCACCTTAGGGAGACATTATAAAATGATGATGAGGAAAAAGCTTAAAACTCACTGAATTTCATAGGGACAAGTTTATCATCATAATTATTTTTTAAAAAAACCTTGTTTTAAGTTAATCAAAGCAACTGTACAAATAATATTGATGAACAAGCTTATTTTATGTAATTTGAAAGCCGTTAAAAGGGATTCTGTCAAAAAAATTTCTATCCCACTGAATCATAAATCTGAGCCTTCAGAAGACTTTGTTTTCATCATTGCTGCCGGTGATGATGCTTTCAACTTTAGAAGATAGTCTACTACTGAGGCGTCACCATAACCGTATAAGTCCTAACTACATTCTGGATACTTACTCTTGCAGCACAGGTGAATGTAGCCCTCACCCCTCACCAGAGAAACTTCCTTACACACACACACACACACACACACACACACACACACACACACACACTCATATATACAAATGTTTACATAGGTAGATATATAAATATATATAAAGAATAAGGAGTCATGTATTTGAGAAGTAAGGGTGTAGGTGTGACACAGAATTTGTCATTTAACAGTTTTAGCATTAGAGTCATTTTTGTAAACCCAAACATGGTTAGCATTAGGGATTCTGTCTTCACAATGACAGCAATAGGCAGTAGTGTCTTCTAGCTACACCCAGTCATTATACTCAAACTAGAAGGTACACATCTCTACTTCCCAGGCAAGTCTACTCAAAAGTTCCTTCTCTGTCTTAAGGAGGTCTCTCCCACCAGGAAGCAACCAGGAAGTTCTAGTCTAGCCTTCCTTTGTTGAAGGGGGGGAGGCAAAACAATCACAAAATTCCACTATATAAATCTATGAAAATGTTCAACAATAAAATCTAAGTCATTATGATGCTCAGCAGCTGGAGAATATCCATTTCTTATCAGAGCTGGTTCATTAGACAACATTAAGAAAAGTAGATTTCCCCAAACCAGAGTTACACCATGTAGGAGAAGCTAGAACTTCAAAAGACAGTGGTGGTGTTAATGAGCCTTCCAAACTGAGATTTCTTTGAAGAGCTCTCCAATAAAATAAAGTGAATATAAACCTCAAACTTACTGATGAATATTTTATGAGCTGCTTGGACATACACACACACAGACAGATAAATGAAACTTCTCAAAGTCGTGGTCTTGTAGATCACACTAATATTGCTCATTTCCTTAGATGCAAAGTCATGAATGTACAGTCTTCATGCCTTCCAACAGAAATTCATCTGTCTACTTTTAAACAGTAGTGCAAAGAGTGAGTCATGTTATATTTTGAATACATGGCTAAAGTAATAAAACTACTTTGTTGCACAGACATTGTCATGATACTTGATGATCTATGAAGACATTCAGGAAAATGATTTTATTTTTGATAGTTTTTTTTTTTTTAATTCCAGTTTATTGGCTCCGTGCATTAAGTTTCTGTATCTTCTCTAATATAGAACTGTTTTCAAACCCTTAGCACGCTGCCCAAGAGTAAACTAGAGCAGAGGTCTGAATGGCGTTTGACACTATAAATTAGTAATCCTATTAGAATTACAGTAGTTATGAATTAATCCACTCAAGTGATGTATCTTAAATTAGATTTTCAGTTTCCGGCCTGTGAGTTGGCTTCAGTAGTATGGCCTTTGCGCGCCCCCAGGTGGACAAATTTATATGACCTGTATAATTTATTTGAAAGAAAAAACAAAAACAAAAACAAAAAACAGAAAAAAACGCTACTTTAAAGTCCAGAACTCGTTATTTAATGTATAAACTCAGGACCATCTGGATGAAATCTCATCATGGGAGAACTCACAGTTTTCATTTTCTTCTGAAGCCTGGGGATCCAGCAGGACATGGTGTGGGCACCCTAGAGGAAACTCCAAGCTTTTCTGCCTTCGGCATATGGTTAGAATCAGCAGTTCACCCAGCGCCAGCTTATGACAATGGGCGTGCATAGGAATAACATGCAAGCAATCAGTCGAGAGCTGGCTTTCATATTCTCCCTTGTAGAAAGTGCTTTTTACACCTTATGAAAAAAGGTAAGTTCGGCAGGGCTAATAATTTTCTCTCCAGTTTAGGCAGCAGGACTGCAGCTAGAATGGTGTCTGAGTTTCCAACCCAGCTCCCGATTTTCAATACTTTAGCTCTCTGTTGGAAACTTTAAATGAACAAGAGCAACAACAAATACATACTCAGTTACACTGCATCTCAGGCCAAAACATTATTATTAAACAAGTAGTTTTGAAATGAGACCCACCGAGTGTTGTTGCGTTCCGTTTCCAATTGCGGTGAATCAAGCAGAGGGCCCCAACGAAATTTTTTTTTTTCTAAACAACAACGAATTTTCTCCAAGTGTTTTGGGAGATCATAATATATAAAGTGTGGCTATAAGGCATACCTAGACATTCAGATTGATATGATGCTGTACGGGGACCTCATTCTGTAAAATCAGCTCAAGACAGTATCTTCCAGTCTTGTGCCTCTAATTAGCACATACACGTGTCATTTAGAAAATACGTTAGAGCAAACGATCCTAGACTCCACTCACCCTGGTCAGTGTTGCCAGCTCTCAAAGCACAGCCCAGACAGGTTGAGGTTTCTATGGTGTGGGCCCCTCCCTCTCAGTACCTATTACCATGATTAAAAAGGAAGATGCCAGTCTTGGTGTTAAGAACAGCTTTAGTTTGGGGTACTCAATTCATTAAGGATATATATATATATATATATATATATATATATATATATATATATATATATATAATGTTAACATGAAGAACACCAACTGATTGAGGACTTAGCTCTCTTTCACGTGATGTTCATTCGCTGCTTAGCGGGGCCTGATGGGACCTCAACCCTCTGCTTTGTAACTTTGAGGTAACTTTGTAAAGAGAAAAGAAAGGTTCAGAAAGAGGATGAAGAGGAAGAGGAAGGGATGGGATAAGGAGAGGAGGAAGGGAAAAAGAGTAGAAAAAGTAACCCAGTGAATTTAATATTGGGGGCAGCTTATGTTTGGGGCATGGAAACTTCTCTTTAAACCTATGAAAACATTTTTTAATGCTTTGGAAAATACATACAGCAGTTTTGTTTTGTTTAAAAAAATAAAGTGGATGGATGGATTTATAGAGAATACTATAATACCAAGTGGTATTTGGGCGGATTTATTTCAACTTGTATTTGAAACAAGAATAGATATTTGTCATATATTTAACATGTCTTATAATATTAAGGCCATGCCTCAAGCAGACTAAAATGATTACAGTCTAAGCATCGTGTCTAACGTGCTCCCCAGCTGACAACCTCAAGCTCAATGATACCAGAGTTCCAGACATAAATTTTAATTTCCTGACTTGTGAAGATGGATGTTAGTCCTGGTGTCCTGTGTGTTTTTCTCATGTCTCTCTGTATTTCCTTGCACTTGCTCATGTGGCTTATAGATGCTAGAGATTTTATAAGTTTAAATGATTTTCGTATCACTTATGTTGGCCATCATTCAAAGAAAGGAAGAATTAACATAGTGTAACTTGAGATCGTAAGACACAACTACCCAGGAAGGCCAGAGCTCTCAGATGCCAAGCAGGCAGTTAGGACACAATGCTATTATCATCTCTCCAAACCCCCAGACGTTATCAGTCTCCAAACGAAACCCAATCCTGAACATAAATTGCATTTCCTAAAAAAACATAATCTTGCCTTAAGATATCAACCTCCCTGATTACAGAGAATGTCTGTGTTTACACATTTGTAAAGAGCATGCTGACTGTGTTAGTGTGTTAGGAAACCAACTGTGTGCCCCACAACAGACCTGCTGCAAGCACTAAGGAGAGAAAGAAAAAGAAATGTTGAAATCAGACTCTAGATCTCTAACTTCTTTCAAATTCCTGAAGCACACTAGCTTTCCTACTGCATGATGTACACGGTAGTATTTCTTCTAATGAAATCTGACTAAAAGTTTAAATGAGTTTAATGCATGAAATGTATAAATAAAATGTGGCCTTGATTAAATTTAGACTTAATACATAACTTAAATGGGTAGCTCACCATCAGTTCTGGTATCATGTGTCCAGACTATTTGGAGCTTTGCAAAAGTAGTTTGGATTTTATCAGTGAGTGTAGAACTCTTTCTACCAGATCCACAGTTATATGTGCAAAGCTGAATTATAGGAAACCCCAACTGAGAAAATGCACTGTTATTGAAATATGTAAGAGGGAGGAAATTTTTTTAAAGGTGTTAGAAAGTATACATCAGCACAATTCAGAAGCAATGCTTAACAAAGAACAATTTTTATACAGGAAAAGTTGACTTGGAGTTCCTTCACAAAGTCTCCTAATTTCAAGACTAGAAAATATTTTCATTTCCTAGGTGCTCTGTTTGTTTCACTTGAACAAACCTCTCAGCATCCTCTTCCACCTTCTTCTTGGACTATTGGTATGATCTGAATGAGGACTTGACAGAGCTATAGCAGTTTCATTAAAATTTACATTCCTTAACACAGAAATTCCCTATTTTCATCTCAGATTTACAAAGCAGATATACTTCCTAGGTAGCATGTAAGATATGTCATCCCTTATGAAGAGAATAGTATTTTCGACTTTTATTCAAAGTAAACAGACTAAAAGTCTCTTGGATGAACCTTAAGAACTCAACAGGAAACTTCACAAATTATTTCTGAAGTGTGTGGTGTTTGAATCTGAACATCCTCAGCCCTAACCCTGCTTTTTGACGTCTCTAAGAGCAGTAATATATATAAACATGAAATTTAGCAGGTTAGCATGTCTTCATAAGCATGGTATGTGTCCTAGTCCCCATTTGTAAATGGAGATACAATTCTGTCTAATAATTTCTCTATGGTGTCTGAAAACACACTTGCTACACCTTGTAGGTAAGGTTAAGTGTTGAAAATTCTTCCTTCGCTGGGCGTTGGTGGTGCACACCTTTAATCCCAGCACTCGGGAGGCAGAGGCAGGCAGATCTCTGTGAGTTTGAGGCCAGCCTGGTCTCCAGAGCAAGTGGCAGGATAGGCTCCAAAGCTACACAAAGAAACCCTGTCTTGAAAAACCAAAAAAAAGGAAAAAAGAAAATTCTTCCTTCTTTTGCATTTTGTATATCATGCAAATACCACAGTTTCAATTCACCCACAGCTACAAACACATAGAGATTATGCCTGTTCAAATCACTCAAGACTTAATCTGTATTAGAAAATTTGAAAATGGAATATGAATATAGAGGTCTCCCAAACTGACGGTAAGGGGAGTTGTATGGCAAAAATAGATAACCATCATAGAAAACACAGGACAATGTGTCAAAATGTCTTAAACCTTGGAATTCTAGGCTAAACCACAGCCAAATGCTGTTTACCTTCCTTCACTCTTTCTCTCTTTCTTTCTTTTTCTTTTTTTAAGTTTGCTCAATGCCACTCAGTTTCAGGCATTTAACAGAATGAAACCAGGTGAGTTTGGGCCAATTTTGCCTTTCATTTTTCAAGTTTGTTTATTACTTTACTTAAACCACAACATTCTGAGATCTCATAAGGAAAATCTGTTTCTGTGAAATTTTCAGCCTGACTTCCAAACCAGAGAAGGAGGTTCAAATAAACTTGGGTCCATTTCAAAAAGGCATCTGAGATTCTGGATGTTTATTTGAAGCAATCTGGACTCCTGACCTTTTGAGGTTCCCCCACCAGCAATAAAGAGAGCCTACAATGAATTGACTGTGTAGAGACCTAGGCTTCAGTGTCTGAATGGATGAAAATTCCATCGGTCACAGGGAAAGCTGTTTCAGGAACACATTCAGTGGAATCAAGCCTTAAGCAGATCTATTGATACCCTCCTTTTAGGAAAATGCACCAACCAATCAGTGTCCTAGTTCGGAAAACCTGTAAATGGATGATTTATTCAATATGCCTTTTGAGTTTAAACAGTATTCCTGGGTTGACACCAGTAAGACAAGGTTCTTGTTGGAGAGTCTGAGGCTTGAGTATTTCCTGAAGCACTATAGACAAATTCAGACCAAACTGTGCCTTTCTTACAGAGCTGCCTTTAACGTTAATGTGGAACTTCAGAAAGGGGGCCAGTCCTCTACGAGCTCTTAAATCTTTTCAAAACCTGAATTCTGCCACTTTTGAAACGATGAACACTGAGAAATTGGATTTGAAACCACAGCATTAAATGCTTAAAATCTGATCCTCCTGTCAGGACCTGGGATAAATTAAACTGATGTACATTATTTTTAAAGAAAGGAAAAAAATATGGGAAGCGGGTTTTGAAGCCTGAAGGCATAGAACAAAACAAGTTATGCAGCTGATACAAACCATCTTAGTCCATTCCTGTAATGGCTTCCTGCTTCCATATGGTGGCCCACACTGGAAATAATTCTTAGGAAAACACGTTTGTATGTGATAAATAAAACATTATTTTAGAGGTTTCTGTTTTTATTTTTCAGACATTGCTACTTTTTTATTCAGTGTTCAGACTGCTGTTTAAATCTATTTCGAAGTTGGGTGTTCAAGTTTATTTTTTCAAAGAGGGTGGCAGAGATCATGTATAGATGGGAAGGGTAGACAGTGAACGATTATCATGTGTTTCCATCATTTGACTTTAATGCTGCTGCATGCTGGGCTGTAGAATTTAATCAAAGCTTGGAAATTTAAACAGCAAAGGATTTGGGTTTCTCTTTAGCTGGTTTTAAACTTTTCACCAAATTTTCTTACCAATATTGTATAGATTTAAATAATTCCTGATGCAAGAAATACAGTGGTGAGTGATTAATTTGGGTTACTTCCAAAGGTAATATTTTATTTCATGATAGAAATAAAATCGTTCAAAGGCTTCTCACCTTAGAAAAATCTCCATAAAAAAGATAAATGATTCAGGAGTAGGCAATAAGGTAAGTTCAAATGTCAGAAGAGACGAAGGGTAGCCAGTTAAACATGTTTTCATCTTAGCAATTAAAATCCTTAGCATGCATTGCTGCCACAAAGCTGACTCTTTCCATCTAGAATAAATTTTATGCTTCTATACAGATCTTGAATATTTGTAAAGCAAAAATGAGAAGAAAGGAGATAGCGAATCGATTTTCACTTCAGAAAAAAAAAATCTGTTTGTTAAATGGCAACTTTATGACCATAAGTAGGATAATTTGTGAACCAAATTTTTCTCATGTGGACTTCTAAATTTACTGATTTCACTGATTTCTCAACATTTTCACGAATTTTATTTCAAAGCTTTATATTATGTAGAAAAATACTTAGAGGATAAAAATTATCTAAAATTAGAGCTAACAAAATGGAGACATTATACAGTATGGTCATCCTAAATGTTTTGTGGTGGGCCTCAAAATATTTAAGATGAGTTATACAAGCTGAAGGATGGACGTTAGTGACTTGAAAATTTTGGGTAAAATAAATATATGAAATTTCTTGAACTGGGTGTTTTATCTATATCACACAGAATTCGTGGAATTCCTCTAGCCAGACCCACGTTTCAGGAAAGAGACAACCGAATGCTCACTGGTGAACAGCAAACTGGTTAATGCTGTGAGGCTGCCACACCCAGGCCGCCCACATTTCTGGTCGCATTCCGAACTGCTGCATTTCATTTGACATCATCAAAGGTGAGCACAAAACATACTCCTAAATCAATTATCACAACGTGCAAACTTTTTTCTTTAACCTTAGTTTCTAAGCAGTGCCTGTGAACTGAAGCAAATGGTAAAGAGGCTTTTCTGGCAAACTTGATCTCTGTGTCCCGTCACCAATTAGCTCTAATTATTCAAGAGCTCATGTCCCTAGTCTTGTGATTTGGAGCACAAAGTGCCTAAGTTGTTTTCTTTCACATTGCTTGGTTGGACCTGAAATTTCAGGGGGAAAGCTACAGGATGCTACAAATCTCAAGGTTGTAAATACTCCTGTGAAGGTAGGTGGCTCCTTATGTATTCTGACTTCAAAGTCAAAGGAATCATGATATAGAGAAGAGGCATATTTGTCTGTATAGTCTTTCTAGCTGAAACCAATGACTGGTAGGATTTTTAATCAACTTTTCTTCAGTAATTTACTTTTGTTTTGCCAGTTTATTTTCAGACTTTTTTTACTTTATAATGTTTTGGTTACATTGAACACTTGTGAGAAGCATTAAAAAACTATAAACTGATTCATGAAATTTTCTTCACATTTGTGATATCAAGATGGAGTTTATATGTAATGGGATCCTTAGCAATATATAACAAACGTCCTTCCACCAATTTTATGTCAGTTTTCAAAATACATGGTATACGTATATCTAGAAAGAACAAGTCTACACCAAAAGTCATGTGAAAACATTTCTCTTATTTCAAAAGCTTATCATAAATGGAATACCAAAAACATCCTTATGCATTTTTCCCAAAGCAGTTTTAATTTGATGGGAGTATTTAAACAATTCAGGTTTTATTGACACTTATTACTGTGTATCACATTTTATTGTGAAAAAATATGTAAATTATTACAACTTAGCCATTTAGCTTTACACAGGCCCAAAACTGTTCTACATATTATCAAGGCCCGAATGCATATAAACTCCACTTTGAAATCAAAAATACCAGGAAAACTTTATAAGTCAGTTTATAGTTTTACAATGTTTCTTAGAATATACCCAATATATTATCAAATAGAACCAACACCTTCCTTATGTAGTGGGTGTTGCTGACTCACTGTCAGATGAAAGGAAGAACTTTTTTTTTTATTACTGTATCCAAGAGCTACCCAAAGTACATTTCAAGTTAAGTACTGCTTAAGTTGAAATGCAGCCATCCTAGAAAAACTGCATTAGCTGTCAATCACTCTATGGCCACTATATAGCTGATGGCAAAACAGAGGATTTTTGGCAACCATGGCAAAACCCTATTCATACCAAAAATACAGTGGTGTCATTATTCTCAGAGGAAGAAGTCTAAACTTCTTGGCTTTTTCTTCAAGGATTCATCCAGAAAAATTCTAGAAGACCAAATCTGTTACTTAAAAAAATCCCTCAAGGGAATTTTTTAAAAAGAAAAGAAACCTGTTAAGAAACATTAAATCCAGAATTTTCATCTCGTTCTAAAGTTTACAAAACCAGAGAAGTTTTCTTACTGGGACATCATCCCTACCAAAACCAATTTGCATCTGGTATTCCAAATACTAACTTTCAATTAAAGTGTACACACACACACACATACACAGAGAGAGAGAGAGAGAGAGAGACAGAGACAGAGAGAGACAGAGAGAGAGAGACAGAGACAGAGACAGAGACACAGAGAGAGAGAGAGAGGAGTTTGTGCATCTGTTGCATTGACTATTCTCTTCTGCAATAGTTATGAAATAAGTTTCTATAATGTTTGAATTTCTAAGAAAATAAGAGTAAACTCCAAAGTCATGTTTTCATTTGCTATTCTTTTTTTAAATTTAAAATTAAAACAGAAACCAAGGTCTTGCTAAGAGTTCTAATGAAGTTTTTATCCTTGCAAACCCTGCTCTCAAATCAAAGAGCCAGTGCCTTAGTAACTAGCACTGCTAGGTCATTGTAATAGAAGTTAATGGCAAAATGAATGCTGGATTATTGCACCATATAGCCTCAGTGTTTCATGGGGTTCACTTTATTCAGATTGCTTTTTAATATCAAACTGGGAATGGAAGTGAAGCTCAATTTCTAGAGTACCTAGTTTGTGCTTGTTATGGCCAGAACCCCATTTTCTTATCTTCTCACTAGTAAGTAATCTAATCCTAGGGGTGGGGTCTGGAGAAGTAGCATAGCTTCCTGTTGTTTTCTTTCCTTCTCCATGAGGTGAAATGAGTTCTCACCCACTCCATAAAGCTCAGGCTTCAGTCTTCCCCTAGAATGTCTACAGATAAATAAGTAATGAGGTAGCCACTATAACTCCTTCTCTTAGATCCATCCATTGGTTCCCACCTCTCTTTCCTCTTTACTATGAAACCAGCACACCTCAGGGATAAAGAGTTTTGGGGGGCTGGGCAGTAGATAGCCCCAAAACGCCAAGCAAGAATGGATCCTATTGTGAGCCACACAGCTCTGGGCAATGCTTTTATCACACTGTAACTAACAGAATATAGGCAAGCAACATGGTTAGTCATTTTACAGAGAACTGCATAAAGAATTCAATATACTACCCAAAGTAACACATTTAGCAAACTAGACATCAAGGAAATTAATTCAGAATTGTCTGGCCAGGTATGTTATGTTCTACCTCATGGTGTTTTAAGAGGTCAAAATGCATGCCAAACCACTCTCTAGGAATTTCCGCACTTGCTTAATTCACCAATGTAACCACAAAACTATTACTCAACTTTACCATATGGCTTTTCCAGGTGGGCCCTTATACATGCCAAAAACATGAGTTCTGTTTTATGTATGCTTCTATTCTATGCCATTTCTTTTATATATTCACTTGTATACTTTTTAAGCAATGCAACAAACTTTCAATTTGACATTTAGGTTCAAATACCTACCCTGTCATATATTATCCATATGACCTTGAACATGTCTCAACAACTCAGTGGGTCTTACTTCTTTTCTATCATGGGGTAGAAAGTCCTTTCACCAACTTTCTTTGGTGGATCACTGGGAAACAGTAATAACAGATTCCAGCAAAGATGAGCATGTTCTCCTAGCACCACATTACTACCTCCATGGGACGGCCTGATTGTTAACAGTATAAAGAAGACATGGAACCCCAGTTTCATAAGAAAGTTCAGACAGTTTTCCTGAAGCCCATTCAGTTAATAGCATTTGGTTTCTTCGGTTTGGATCTTTTTGCTTGTCATTTCCTCCACAGATCTTACATTGTATGAGGTCCCACCTTTTTGATTCATTGGTGATTTTTAAATGTATAAGCATATTCTACACTAAGAAGTAAAATGTTGCATTTTATTTACCTACACACCTGAGTCAATGTAAGTGCCAAGGAAAACTTAAGATATAATCCCTCCCACTTCAACCTTATCAAAGTATAACATCAAGGAGACACATATTCATCCTCTTCTTACTGTTGAATTATCCTTAAATGTTATTCAATATGTCCTGTGTTAATTTAATGGACCTCTGATTTTATAAGTAGTGTATAAAGGTGGTGGATGCCAGCCTCAATGCCTGAATCACAAGGAGTCAACCACTTACTACAATAAGACCAAGCCTTCAGTTTCTCTTTATGTTAAACAGCATAAAAGAGTCTCTCCTTATCAAACACAGGTGTAGGGAGACACCCTAGCCCCGCCCAATAGTCCTGGGACAGGTACCAGGTGGACCCGGGACTCGCCCATAAGGGCGTGGTGAAGGAAAGCCGGGGTGATGTAAGGGAGCTTCTTAAGGGGCTGCACGTGGGGACTCTGTCCCCTTTTTGTTCTGGTCGCGCTTGCTGCGTTCCTGTAACCTCGCTCTGGCCTCGTTTTGCCCTGGTGTTTTCTTGAATAAAGAGACTTTAATCTTCACACAGGACTCTCTCGTATTTCCAAAGAGCAAACAGAAGCACATTACTAAATGCAATGAGCTTGGTTCAAATGTATTGGAAAGTTTTGTTATTCTACCTAAGATCATTAAATAAGAGGCATTTTCTCCCTAAGTACTTTGTTTGCAGCAGTTTGGCCAACCCTCGTGTATCATTTTAAAACATACTATATTTGATAACAATTATTAGAATACACACACATCAATCCGCATAATATATGCATATGACATATAATATACATAATAGGTACGTTTTTAAAATTTGTACGAAAATGAATTTCTGTTGCCATTGATCCCAATCCACTTACTCTGAGATCTGTGCAAAAACACTTTGTAACTTTTAATTAATGGAAGATAAGACAGCTCTCCATGGGTGTGTTTTAAAATGAAATCCAGTAAGGCAATGGAACCTCCTAGCTGTCAGGAAGAAGGGCTATGCTGATCCTTCACCATGTCATACAGTTTTTACCTTTTCACTATAAGATGTACATATTATGTTCAATTTCCTTTTTCATCCCCTATCGAATTTAGTGTCCAGGTTATTTTCATTTCTGTAACTCATCACTATTCATCAAGAATTATTAGTGCTAGTATTTTCTGCTCAAACAAATGTGAAACAAATTTAGAACCAAAGAAGCTGATCTTGAAGTAACCCTAGAAGAAAACATGGTTTTCAAATTCTCCACAGCCTGCACAATAAATTAGGTTGAGGAGAGAAAGGCTTTTCAGAAAGAAACCCAACAACATATGTAGAATACTTAGATTTTTCCCTCAGTGCTCATGTGTCTAGATTGTTTTTCCTCCGATGCTAATAAAATGACATTTGATTCAAACTGAGCGATTTTAACAAATGAAATGTAACTGGGACCTACACGTCTGCATGTGACCTATTTACACATTGCTAGGTGCTTTTAGTTCATTTCTGAACTGAGAAATTTTCTCCTATACCTATAATAATGTGTAATCACAGTTCTTTTAGTGGTTGCTTTTTCAATGATTTAACTTCAGTGGTCTGAAGTATATAAACTCACCACCAGGAAAAATACACATGCTTTAGTTAAAAACCTACAATCTACCCGGTTGGAAATCACTGTTAATTGTCACAGAGCCGTACTATGCTATCCTTCACAATGCAGCACCAAAATTCCCCGTTTGGGCTTACCATGCTATCTACCCATGGTCTTTGAGAGATGGCATACTTTCAAATATTCCAGACTGGCTCACAATGCTGTCATATGTCACATTGGATTACCTTAGCCAGCTTGTGTTATGTTACATCAAGGATGTGACTAACATTAACCACATGTAACACAGCAAAGCAATATTGTCCGCCAGGGAAATTTCTAAATGGCATGGTTTTTAGAAAACAGAATTTTAGTAATATCTGGTCATTAAGGGGGGAAATAAAGATCTTTAAATAATTTTAAAAGAGATTTCTATTTCTTTCTGTTTTTACTCTCACTTTCAAAGGAGTTTGCAGTTGTAGGCAAATTAGAGCTTGCCAGGCTAACATTACAAATGAACCTTGTGCAGAAAAGAAACTGGCTTCATACATCACAAGCATTTTCTAACACAATCAACTGAAGGTTGTGTACCTTCTTTAGAAGACATTGTGCAATTCAGTATTTGTAATAAAGAAAATAATTTTAATGAAAGAAGAAAAATGCCATGTACTTTAATTACTACAGATTCTACCAACCAAATTTATTTTGCAAACAATTATAAATTTACATTTTTTCAGGAATCAAAAGGAATCAGTTTTGATTACCAACAATGTAAAGAAATAGTTTTCTTATGAACAAAATAACCAGATAAGCAAAGCAAATTATATTTTACCTACGTAACCTGAACTTACACAAATAAATAAATTTATGGATTGAAAATTCTGTTAATATTACTAAGTTGATAATATTTTCAACATTAATGGTTCAACAAAACCCTAATAGTGTATGAAGCATCAAATATTCTAAAACTCTCTATAAAGACCTTGAAGCTTATTAGCAATTAATGGAGAGCCAAATGGTCATAGCAGATAATACCTATAACCCCAACACATACAAGGCTCAGGTAGTGTAGGATAAAGAGTGGGGCTTTCTTTTAAGTAAACAAGCAAACAAAGCCATAGCAAGACAGAAACAAACACAAAGGACTATGGTTCAGTTTGTGCGCTGGTTAAACCTGGAGACTGAGCAGTCTGTTTCTTTACTGAAAAAGAAATCTGCCTGAAGTTTAACTCTCAGTCCCATTCACAATATGCAGTATCAACTAGTGTTAGAACTAAGCCAAGAAACTGCTAAATTATAACTTGCTGGTAGTTCATACCTGTTAAAAATCTCTTATTTCCAGAAAATCCCATCTTCATTCACTTTCAAATTTCTAGCTCCTCTTGTCTCGTTTCTTCATCTCCCCTGGATTTGCCTTGTACTAGACTCACAATAGAACATAAAAAAATGTGTTCTTTTTCACATTATTCACTCGTATCCATGACAATTATTCCAATTAAAGAAAATTCCCTGAGCCATATATTTTGCAAGCAAATTAAACTTAAGGTTTCTGGTGTCAGCGTGGCTATATGGTTTCCTTGTTACTCTATTTCTTCTTGGTTACCAACACAAAAGAAGTGTCTCTTTACCCAGAATCAATTTGCAGATGGCATGTTGGGTAAGGTCTGGAGATATTTCTGGCTGGTATGATTTGAAGGATGAGCCTGGCATCTGACGGACAGCAGCTCAGGACATTCTAAACCCATCATATGGTATGGAAAATCATGAACAGCAAACAATGCTAGGCCAAAAAACAGAAAAGCTGAAGTTAGGAAAATTTGTATTAACTTTTGGTTGTACCACCTATGTATCTTTGCCTAAACATTTCATACAAACAACTGCTGTCTAGGTATTTGAAGTTTACATACAAATACCTGTATATTATATTCACTTGCATGTCCTCAAGCCACTCATATTCAACTTATTACAAACTCCGGTTTTCCCCCCTGCAAGTCCTCAACCATGGTGCTATCATCCCACCTAGTTCAAAAGCCACCCACTAGAAGGTTACAAAACCTCTTGTTCTCCTTAATTTCATGCCACGGTCATCACTAAGTTTCACCATTTCAACAGATTCAAGTTCATCTCAGATGCACTGATTTCCTTCCAGTCTAGGCTCAAACCAGGGTATATTTTCTCAATTATATCTCTCACTCCCTCACAAGCTTGCTATGGATACATGGGTAGTTTTAGAAGCAATTATCAAAAAAAAAAAATGGGAGTGATTTAATCAACCTGGCTCCTTAAATAACTCAAAGAGAGGTCCTCCTCTACCCCCACCAGAAAAATCAAAGATATATTCTAAAGTAAATCATAACTGTATTTTATTAACAGTAACTACAATTTTATGTTTTATTTTTTGTGGTTTCACTCTAAACAATTATTACTGACACTAAAAAATATACCACACACGTATTGCAGGGATGAGGAAAGTTTAATTGGATGAATGCTTGCCTGTAAGTGCAAGACCCTGTGTTCAACTCCATAGCACAAGAAAAACATGAGCTCTAAAAAAGATTAGAGGTAAAATGGGCTATGTGGTAAACACTGACAAAGTTCACTTCATATAGGAAATTAGTTGCATGGTGTGGACACTTGTAAAATATCTGGCCTGGAGGGTTTCTGCCAGTCCCTAAAAATACAAAAGATGGCAAATGGCAAATATTTGCAGTATTAACAAGCATTTCCATATTAATCACTTGAAAGTATAAATGTACTAGGAATTTATAGGTTAATTAGAGAAAACATTTTTATATTCAATAAGTCCAGTATAGTACCTAAAAGTATATTTTTAAAAAGCTTTGAAATGATTAAATCTAGTGACCTAAATTTCATTTATAGTAATATGTCCAAATATGCTAATATACCTATGCTTTGTGAAGTTCATTTAAAACTTGTAAATGAACTACATGTCCCACAAAAGGACATACATTGGGGAAATTGTGGCATATAATGCTTGGTTCTATTATTATTCAGCAATTGCATCTATATTTTTTTTGAAGAATAAGCAGTATCAAACACCAAACAACACTCTCAATTATAAGATCGGGGAAAGTATTCCATAAAAACAAGGAGTGACAGTATCATTGTGTTGTGTGTGCGCCCGCGCGTGCGTGCGTGCGTGCGTGTGTGTGGTTTATGCCCTTGTTCTTATTTCTATGTCTCTATGCATATTGGAGTATAATAACTCTATCATGAGATTTGTCCTGGCTGGTTTTCCTCTTTATTTGTCTGCTATATGCAACAGTATGTCACAATGACCTGTTCCTTCTTTAGTAGGCTAATTTTGGGAAACAGTTATTGAAACTTGTCCAGCGTCTTTGGTGAGGCGTGTATTGAGGATAAACATCTAAATCATGATGCACTCACTTCTTTACTGGTCCTCATGAAAATCCCTTTCCTGCTCTAGTGGTAGCTGCACTGTTCCTCGATAAGAATTTAGTGTTCATCTTGGGCCATTAATAAAGCGATTGCAAATGCCCATTTTGGGGTCTGGGAACCTGAGAATGTAGATTAGGTTGTGTTTCCGACCTGTGGGCAGAATCTAGCACCCACAGTCTATGACCTAACTTCCAAAGTGCACTCTACTTACTTTTCATATGTTCTTTACTTTTATCAGACTTTACTTATTGGAAATTACTTTATAATACTCAAGAGCTGGAACTTCATAATAGCTGCTTTAAGAAACAGGGAAAATGTGGCCTTGAGACATGATGGCAGTCACACTTCGAAGCAAGTAAAGAAGAAAGATAAATTTCTTCATAGTGTAAGAAAATCCACGTTCTAGATTGGAGTGAAGCACATATGGCCCAGTAAGCAACACTAGTACTTATTTGTGTTCATTTATTATACGCAGAGATTCCAGTTCTACTCCCTAACCAATTAATCAAAGTGATCATTAGTTTACAATCTATGGGCTTTATTATCATGAGAATCTATATGACCCAGGAAACCTGCCTGGAGAAATTCATACATAGTTTGCACCAAATTTAACTGTTTGAGTGGGATGTTAGCTAATTTTCATTCATGTAGAATTTTGTTTTCAGTAAAAAAAAAAAAGAGTGTAAATCGTATCTCTAGACCTTAGTGATTATTATGCTTTAAATAAGCCACTATTTGCCATCATTTTCCTCCCTAGAAAGTTGAGAATAAGATTGACATTTCTCCTAAGTGCATGTGATAAAACATGAAATGAACTGAGATGTGTAAAAGTACAAACAAAAACTAAGAAAAACTCATAAACTCAGAGATTGACCCTCCAGCAGCACTCTTTGTGTTAGTTGTTAATGTCTATCTCCTTGTAATTAAAACGTGGCTTTGAGATGATTGATATGAGCTGGTAATTAGAAAGCCATTGAATGGTGTAGGCTTTAAACACAGAGTTAGCTTTTGTCATTTGCCAGTTATAAATTGTAGTGGATGTTACTGCTTAAACACCAAATGCTGACTAGTGTGCACAGCAGGAAGAAGAGTTAGCAAACTCACCAATTAGGGCTTTGTTTATACTTCCAGTGGGAAGAATGATTTGTTAGTTTAAAGGAAACCTCTTGCTCTGATTACAGGTGTCAGCACCTCAAGTTTGGGTTGTGCTTACAACCTGCTGTGAGATTAAGAGGGAAGAGTACCAAGGCTAATTGCTTTCACTCAATAATATTTTCATTTACAGCTCTGTTGGTTGCACTAGGTTCAAGAACTTGTATGAAATAAGAATGTGAAAGAGATGAAATGATTTATTTCTTACATAACTTGTGAAAAATACCCAGTCTTTCACAATTAGATGAGTGGTAGATTTATTTTATTTTTCTCTTATAGAAACTAGCAGTTCCATTTGCCTGTGACATAGACTATAATGTTTAATTCTTGTGAACATGGCCAGACGTTTGTTTTTCAGATAGAAAATGAGGGAACTGAATTAACACTTAATCAGAAAAGGGTATCTGAAAGAACTCAGCAGAAGTGCACTAGCATGAACAACATCTCAAAATGCACTTTACACATGGTATAACATTGTAGTTCCCACTGAATTTTATCTCTTTGGGGTGATGCAAACAGAAGACATATTTGAGTGAATGTCTGCCTCCATGAAAAAAGACAGATAACTTGTGATCAGATGTTTTGATATCTATGAAAGTCAGCAAAATATTACTTTTTTATAAAGCATGCATTTCCTCAAGGTGACTTTATAGGTATGTACTTTTAACTTTCATGACAGAATTATTTACTATTATTTGGAAGTAGCTCTCTAGGATTCAACCCCCTAGGCGAATCTCCTTAATATTTTGGAGTTCCAGCCCCCCCCCACACACACACACATCTTTTAGTGATTGGTGACATTTTATTGAATAAACAGAGGTGGCAAGCATTTGGGGAAGGAGAAGAAGGGAAAGTAAAGATAGAAAAGAAGAATAAGAACAAGAAGAGAAGGAGCAAGGAGGGGAGGAGGAAGAGGAGGAGGTGGAGAAAAGAACAGGGAGCACTAGATTCCCAGCATCTCCTCTCTAGCTCTCAACAAACTGCAGATCTCTTTTTTATTGACTTTAACTTTTGGGACTTTAAGCTCAGTCTGTAATAAAATAAACAAGCCAGGATTGTCTTCCCTGTCTAAGCTAATTTGAATCAGAATACAGTATTTACCTTTTCATGGAGTTTGTGTGATTCAAGGTTAGTCTGTTTTGGGAAGACTGGGTGAGGCTAAACTAATCCTTTCCTGGAGCCCACTAATGGGAAGCAGGACTATGCTCAGGTGCCCTTTTCTAAACTCAAGAGACAAATGAAGAATTTAAATGAATTGAAAACGCCAAGACATGAATCTCCTAGTGACTACTTTTGTTTACACAGTAACACTCTAAAAATAAAGCTGACATCACCAGGATCAGATTTCACTAGTTTAGTTGATAAGCTTCTCAGAGGCAGAGCACATGCTGGCTCCCTGTATCCTTACCCTTTACTGAGAGCTTGTTAGTGATGTATGGCAATTCTCCAGAAGGAAGGAAGGAAAGAAAGAAAGGAAGAAAGGAAGGAAGGAAGGAAGGAAGGAAGGAAGGAAGGAAGGAAGGAAGGAAGGGGTAAGATCTGGGTAGACTTGAGGGAAGGGAAGACATATTTAAAAAGATCAAAATATTTTTAAATTTTAATATTGTTTTAAAAATAAAATATATAATAAAAACAAATCCATAGTTTTGAAAATAGTGGATAAATGGACAGATATATACAGCAGCTAATCAGACAGAAAACTGATTTGATTATTTCATTTATTCGATGCTGGGTATCATTATATACTGTTAAAACTTTTAAGTGTCATTTAAGTTTCTACTAGAGAATGGAAATACACTTTCACTGCAAAAGATCTGGAAGAAAACACCTGTTTTTTGAAAGATATGCAATGGCCACACTATTAACAAACCTTTACTCCTGCAGTCTTCTCTATACTCAACCCCAAACTGTGAATGGAGGTAAGTTGGATCAAAGAAAGAAATTCTTCGAATACTGTTAACGTATTTTCTTGATTTGTTACATTTTCATTTAACCAAAGAACATTTTTCACCCATAACCAGAAAATTCCTTGATTCTGTGAATTGCTCACAAAGTGACATTTTAATCCATTGCAGCAACATAGAAAAATAATTTCAGAAAAGAAGACTGCCAATCATATTCATTCAGTATGTTTCTATGCTAAAAGAATTGACAATAATATGTTTACTCAAACACCCTGAAGGCAATTCTGTACTCACTGGGTTTCTCCTCATATTGTCTTCCTCATGATGTCTGCTTAGTTAGTATCATTTATAACCGTGCAAGGTCATAAAATCACATCAGCAATTTCTTGGAATCCTATCTGTCCTTTAAGAGCTGCCTCCAATGATATGTCCTTCAAAAGCCTTCTGGGGTCCCCAGACAGAGCAATTGGACACCACTTTTAAATGGTGCATTTGACAATTACTTGTGCGCAGTCTCATTGACCATCATTTTAAAACCAAGTCAGAAGCTGTGATGGCCAGATACCACCTTTAACACTTTTCTTAAGTAATCTTACAAGCATTCCATTTCACCTAGTGGTCCATATTAGTTCCATTGCTTTAAAAAATAATGTGGTTTTATGCAACCAAGTTAAATTACTTGCTGTGATCAGAGATCATACAATCTTCCTGCTAGAATAAGACTTGGTTCAGCTTTTCCTTCTTATTGTACCTTCTTCAACAGAAATATTAAATCATCATTTATTCCATCCACAGAGAATAAAAATGGGACTTGAAATGGAATGATAGAGTTTGGTTTATACCATTTCAAATCTAATTCTGTCAGCTCTTATAAAAAGAAAGCATATGCTATCAATAATTTTACTAACTATATTTGCTTATCCTGTTAGAGCCAGATGAAATCCAGAGAATCTATCATGTAAAATATCTTTTCACTTCAATGGCAGCTTCTTCACTTCTCAAGAAATCTTTATTGAAAAATTTAGGGTCTTAGAATGAGTTCCATGTATTGATTATACACAACTTAATAAGTTTGACATGTGTTTGTATCACAAAACTATCACCTAGCCACCTTCCAGAACCTCATTTAATCCTTCCTCTCTGGCTTGTTCCTTGACTTTCTATGATGCACTTGTTTCACCCCAGAACCCTATGGTCTACTTCCCAGTATAGAGAAGTATATTTTGTAGATTTTTATATACAAGATTTTTTCCATTTTAATGGCGTATACTATTTGTATATAGAAGATGTAGCACACAAATCTCACTCAGAATAATGACGAAATCAGAGTAATAATCACTTCTTTAATATTTATTCTATGTGCTAGGAAACAACAGGATTCTCTCATCATTTTGGAATATACAAAAAATTGTTTCTCTGCTTCTACAGACATGGTGGTTCATGAGAAGATAAATATTCAAATTTAGGAAGACATTAAAGTGACGTCCAAGGGAGATTAGAGAGAATTTTTAAAGATTTGGCATTGTCCTATAATTTAACATTATTTGGCTAGAAAAAAAAGGCCACAATACAAAACATAAACAATCAGAAGTTCTGTGTGTTGAGGTGTGGAGAAGTCGATTGTGGTTGGCAAGAATGGAAAGCAGACAGTAAGAGAAAAGTGATGTTTCATTAATAGGAGTGAAAATATGGAGGTCAGAGACAAACATTTCCAGATCTGTGCAATTGAAAAAATAAGCAGATGAAGTTTTGAAGAATAGGCCAGTAAAAGAGAGACTGTGAGCCAAAGACATTTAGGAGGCCAGCAACAGTCAACTCTGTCAGCCCTGAAATCACATATATACAGGTAACAACAAACTGACTCAGCAGGTTGTAATTATATATTTATGCATAAATACGTATGTAAGGGTAACAATTAAAGAAAGAGAAACCATGAATTTGAGAGAGATGGCATGGGAGATGTTGGAGGGGGAAGAAGAGAGGGAAATGATGTAGTTATATGTTAATTTAAAAAAAGATGTAGAGTCTAGATGTATGGTTTAATTTCCAAAGACAGAAACATTCTACATGATATAATTTGAGACATGCTTTTAAAAACCAATCTTCCTCCTTCCCTCAACTCATTTCCCAAAGACATTTTCTTTACTAATTTTCAATGACATACCCTACTTAAAGAACGTTTGAAACTGTAGCATCTATCCACCTATTCTTTTAGATATCTCAACTATTTTTTCCTTAAGCAGAGAAAATCCACAAAACTGCTAAACTCTAAGGACATCTTTGGAGGCTCAGCAGAGGGTTCTCATTATACTGTATACATTGTGCAATCCAGGGCTACGTTCTCTTCACTAAGCTCATTAAGTAGGAGCAATTATTCTTGCTGTGTGCAAGAGAGTTCCCTAAGCAAAATGCACAGCACGTGGTTTGACTCGAATCAGTCGTCTAAATAAAGAAAAAATAAAGTTTAAGTTAAAGTGATATATGGTGTAAATTCATCAGTAATACTACTGCCTGGGGTATATAAAAATATATCATTTATGACTAAAAACTGTAAAAGGGCCTTTTCTACAAATTTTATTGTTCCATAGGAATGAGCAGTAATTTCACAGTATAATAAAGTGGCTACATGTATGTTCTATCAAATCCATCTTAATATGTCCCATACTCTAGAAGGAGCTGAAATGCATTTGGACTGAATGCTTATTTGCACACATTCTGAAGGATAGGATAAATGTAATACGAATGCAATCCTAAAACTACTTCCTCTACACTACAGAGATGTGTTGCTATGCAGCAATGGCTGATGGCTTACTTTCAATGTTACCTGAGTCTTTTCTAAACACACACACATACACACTATATATGTATATGTATACACACATATACATGTATATGTATATACAAATGTACATATTTGTATGTGTATAAATGTATATGTTTGTATGTGTGTATATGTGTACCTATGTTTATATATTAATCTAAGCAAGTCCAGTGGAATCAATTGTCTGTATCCTGCCTCTTTATTAATGTACTTGTACCATAAATATTTGCCTATGTGTAAAATATGAAGGCTAGCCAGAAAGAACCAGTCTGACTGACTACTAATAATTTAACTTTTTATCCTGTGCTTTATGTGATCGCCAGGATTAAGGTATTTGAATGACTTCCTAATTTATGATTTCTCAGCATTGACACTGTCACCGACTAAAGATGGATGATAGAGACTTGTGCTGTGTAGTGAAAGGGAGTTAGCAACCTCTCTGGTCTCTACCCACTAAATGCTAGTGCCCCACCCTACGTACATCAGTGCAGGATGTCTCCAGGCATTAACAACTGGCTCCTTGGAGGGAAAAAATCAATCCCCATGGAAGTTTTGTACTTTTCAATCCAGAGGGGAAAATGCTTTAAAAGCACACCTTCAATCCCAGCACTCAGGAGGCAGAGACAGGAGGAGCTCTGTGATTTCAAGGCCAGCCTGGTCTACAGAGTGAGTGCCAGAACAGCCAGAGATACATAGTGAGACCCTGTCTTAATAAATAAATAAATAAAATTATTTAATTAAAATTAATCCTAGGCTATTGATAAATAATGCCCAAAAATCTAAGGAAAAATAAAATTAAAAATACATCTAATGACCAGGCTAGTGAAACCCACAGAAACTGCTGACCTGTACAAGGGGGAACTCTTGGTTCCCAGACTGATAGCTGGGAAACCAGCATGGGACTGATACAGACCCCATGAATGGGGGGCCTTTTGTAGTAGATCAGTACTTATCCCTAGCATATGTGTGGACTTTGGGAGCTCATTACACATAAAGGGATACTGCTTGAGCATAGACACGAGAGGGTGGGGCCTAGGCCCTATCCCAAAGGACATGACAGACTCTTAAGACCCCCATGGAAGGCCTCACCCTCCCTGGGGAGCAAAATGGTATGGGATAGGTAGCCTGTGAGTAGGGGCAGGGGAGGAGGGGAGGGAGAGGAACTGAGATTGACATGTAAAACAATCTTGTATCTAATTTAAATAAAAAATAGAGAGAAAGAAAAAATACTTCTAATAGTCTAGGAAATGTCTTCACTAACTATGAGTACCTGAATTTGCATCCCCAATGCCCACGTAAAAAATCTAGGCCACCATACCCCTGGTGCCTGTCATAAGGCCCTGTGGGTGGATGTCACAGGCATAAAGATTGATTAGCCTTTCTGGCCAGCTGTTGAGTTACAAGTTCAGTGAGAGTCTGTCTGGATAGAATTAGTCAGAGAGTTGGATAACTCTTGTATCTTTTGCTCAAGCATGTGCACAGGCCAATCATCTATATACACACATGCCTACACCACACAACAACATACATGCACACACAATGTTCTTACACTGCTCTCCCCTAACTTGTCAGTGTTCTCTAATACTTTCAAATTGATTTATACCAACAACCTATGCCATGTTTAATATAGAGTTCCATTTTCCATGTGGAAATGTTGGGACTTTCTCTTTTGAACACATTCTCTCAGACTAGTTTGAAAGGATCCAACATTTATTGCATTTTCCTCCAAAAAAAAAAACTCAGAGCATTTTTCTTTTTTATTATTTAAAATAATTTTAAGTGTAATATATTTTGATTATATTTATCCCCTCCTCCAAGTTCTCCCGTATTTTCTTTTCCTCTCTACCTGCCCAACTTTAAGCTTTCTCTCAGAAAACAAACCGAGAACCAAATACAACAAAACCCAGAAAATAAAATACTACCCCCACAATGAAAGCATCAAACTGTAACCAAATAAAGGCACACACAGAAAATTATGGGATTCATTATATGTTGGTTAACTACTCAGAGCATGAGACATGGCCTGGAGTGGCTAATATACCCATTGAGAAAACAGACTTTCCCTCTCTCAGCATGTGATTGTGACAATTCAATTTTAGAAGAGCAATTTAAATCCAGCTGTACAATTGTGTAATATAAAATGGCTACACGGTAACATTATATATGTCCTATTAAATGCAATGGAGTCTGGGTAGACTGTGAGTAGATATTTGTAAGAAAGGTCTATTGGCACTGACAGAACAACCAACCAACTAGTTTCTAATGATGAACCCAGCTCTTTGTTCCTGCAAAAAGAGCTTTAACTTACACTATGTTTCAGACATTCAGACTTTTTGAAATAGTTACAGTTCTTCATAGTAAGGTACTTCAACAAACAGAATTAAAGTTACTTAACTAAGTTTAAGCTAAATAAGTTCCTAGAAGTAAAAATGAGAAATCAATATGCATGATATTATGGCATGATTAATTTCATTACAGTCCAAGTGGAGACATGAGCTCCAATCCAGTTTATCCATTCGTTGAAGCTAATCACAGCCAAGATCTTTGTGGTTACTTAGGTGACCTATGACATTCTTAACTTTTATTTTGTGTTCCTAATGAGACTGGGGACAGATTTGGACAAATATCATAAGGAAGAATCTTTAAGATGTCCTGATGTGTCTCTTTACTCTCCAAATCAGTTTTTATAGCAACCAGCGTGTTTCAGTTTTCTATATAGCCCTTTTATGTCATGTGGCTATGAAAAAAAAAAAAACTACAAATAGGATTCACTTGCTTTTTGACCTGCTTTGATTTGGTAGCTGTCTGATTTAATGTAGATAATGACAACTAAGGCCACTTACGGTCATCATACTGTATTCACCGACAGCTATCACCTGTAGATACTGCTTGGAAAGGTGACAACAAAGCTACAGGTTATGATGAATGTAATGTCTATCGTACATATGGACAGGAACATGATAGACTTGGTCTTTGTAGAAGATTTGGTCCCAGCTAGTGGATATAATTACTATGGGGAGGGTGACTACAGGAACATTGACCTTATCGATGAATAAGAGACTTATAGACTGCTTGTATTGCTACAGACAGTAGGAAGTAGGAGATGGGACCTGGATGGAAGAAGTGGATCACCAGGAGTACTTACTTATTTTAAAAGCTTGTGTTTGGGAAGCCTTAGGACGTGTGGCATTGTTGGAGGACATGTGTCCTTGGTGGTGGGCTTTGAGATTTCAAAAGGGTCCTGCTGTTACCAATGTGCTTCTGCCTCCTGGTTGTGGTTTGAGTTGTGGCCTCTCAGCTATTCCTGCCCTAGTGTCTTGGCTCCACGGTTTTGAGCTCTCTTACCCTATAGAACCTACAGAAGCATAAGGCCAATTAAATGCTTTCTTGTTATATATTTTTGAATACATGTATGAGTTGAACATAGGTTACTTTGTGTGCTTTATAAAACTGAGTAATTTTTAATAATAAAGCAGTTGTCATTTGCTCTCCACCTCCCAAATTGCTTTGGTCATAGTGTTTTATTAAAATAGAAAAATAACTAATACGTTGGCCAGTTGTACATTTTTTGAACATATGTTCAGTTCATTTGGCCATTTGTTGATTAGCAGTTTGATTTTCTTGGTATTTAATTTCAGTGATTCTTTGTAAATCCTGGCTATTACCCTTTGTCTTAAGTGTAGCTCTTAAAAGTTTCCTGCCATTCTGTGGGCTGTCTTTTACCTCTGCTGTTTGGTTTCCTTTGCTGTACAGAAAATTTGTATTTTCAAGGCATCCTATCTGTTGATAGTTGGAGTTAATCCCAGTGCTTATGGTATTCTATTTTTTTAAAAAAGTTGTTTTCTATCCCAATATCTTGAGTGATGTCTATCTTGTTTTCTTCTGAAAGTTTAAGTTAGGGTTATAAATTGAGATCCTTGATCCATTTTGAATTGATTTTTATATAAGGTAAAAGACACAGATCTATTTGAATTCATCTGTACATAGAAATAGTTTTGTCAGCATCATTTATTGAATAGACTATCTTTTTTGGGGAAAATATGTCATTGCCCCTTTTGCCAAAAATTTAGTGGGAATAGATTTGCTACTTTATTTCTGCGTCCTGAATTCAATAACATTGTTTTCTTCCTGTATCATATTATGCCAGTACCTGGCTATCTTTATCACTGTAACTCTATTGTATGAAGAAGTCAGATATTGTAATATCTCTTACAGTGTTCTTACTTTTTAGGATAGTTTTGGCTATATATGGTCTTTTGTGGTTCCTTATTAAATCTTTTGTTGATGTTTTATCAACATGTGAAATATGAAATGGATAGTTTTGATAGGTATTTCAATATTTCATTAAATTAATTTTGTCAGTTTACACATTTCACAATGTTTATTCTGCTTATCCAGTAACATGAAGTATTTTTCTATCACTCAATATCTCTGTGATTTTTCAATAACTTGACTTTTTATTGTAGAGGTCTTTCAATTTTTTAGTTAGATAAATTCATAAAAACTTAATTTGGGGAGAGTTATTTTGAATGGAACACCTTCCTAGGTGCTATCTTGGTATTTGAAACCCAATGTTTATGGCTGTTTTTATTTAAGTGGAATCAACATAATTGTCCATCAACAAATGAATGGATAACATACATACATACATACATACATACATACATACATACATACATACATACACACACACTTTCCAGGCCTAAAGAAAGATGAAGTTAAAAAATTACAGGAAAATAGATGGACTTATAATTTAGCCAATAACACACACACACACACACACACACACACACACACATGCACGCACGCACACGCACATACACACACACACATATAAGCAAATGTACATAGAAGCACTTTGTAACAAGAATAAAAGAGAATAAGAAAGTCAGTATAAGGGGATAGGAAGGACTGAATACAGGTAATTGATATGTTATAATGCTCTAAATAAGACAAATCACTTTACTTGTTCTGATTTCATCATAGAATTTTTGTTGTAGGTAGTGGATAAATGCATAAAATTCATTCAGTACTGAACATGTAAAATTTAAGATGAAGCCTCATAACTTCAATTCTGAGTGTTTATCCTAACTCTGTAGAAGTCTATTGAGTTGTGTAGGCTTTGATTATGGTTAACTTTGATCTGTGATATGTTTATTTTTTGAAATTTTTACAATAAACTGTAAAATTAAAATAATCTTTAAAAATGAAAGTTCAAATTCTGGCTCCTTCACTGAGCAATGGGCTAATTTATTGAGTATGTTTCATCTTTTGCTGATGAGTACAATTCAGATAAATTGAGTTTGCTTCCATTATTATTAGAGCTAGCACATTAGTGCAGATTATAATTTGTTGATGAAGAATTGCTTATGGAAAGGGTATTTCATTCATATGATAGAGAGCAATTTCATGAAGAATACTTGATATTTGCTGATAGGGATAGAGAAGGGGAGGCAGGAACAGCATTTCGGAGAGCATGGGAAAATCTTCATGGCACATGTCAACAACAGAGGAAGAAGTAGTTAACCCTACTACTTTAACAAAGTGCCCAGAATCCTTCCCCACCAACATCTCCTTACAATGTATATTCTATGTAACAGACAAAAGGATTTTGTCATACCTTTCTATGGCTTTCTATTTTCTTTCCATGGTCATAGGAAATTGAAGTCTCTTTCCACAACCTATGAGGCAAGACACCATCTTCTCTAAGCTTTCCTCTGCTCCCTTCTCACGACTCTCCTACACACTCACACTGGCATGCCAAGGGCTTTCTGCCAGGGCCTCAGTGCCCTCTTCTTGAAATTTTTATGAAGTTAATCAAATAACTTTTTACATTTCCTCTTCATAGCTCATCTAAAAGTCACCTCCACAGTGAGGACTTATGCTTTCTTGAAAGTTTTTCTATTTTAATTTTACTTATTTGTAGTTATTTTGGTATCAGTAGACCTTTAAAACATTTGTTGAACAGATTTATACTCATTTCCACATCCTTAACACACTAAAATGATAGTTCATTTGTCTGCCTTATTGTTATATCATTGGTTCTAGCATAATACTTCATCAGGGTAGTTGTTGAACAAGCATTTGCTGCAGGAAGAAGGGAAAGCAAGGAAGTGCCAGATGCTTAGGCACTTTCTGTAAAACTTAATGCCTCTGTAGGGGACAGGGCTTAAATGCTCATTTATGTGTCTAGGAGGATTTGTCAACCCACATCAAAGTACTTTATATTTTATTCACTTGCTTCAAGTGTGTTTGGCCTATGAAACATAAAGGAGAAATTCTGGCACAAAACAAAATAAAAGATCCAATTACATGTAATATCACATTCTTGGAATCTACCTGACCCTTTTAGAAATCCACACTCACAACGTTCAGAACTATTTAGAAAAGCATAGTGCTATTATTGTATTTTTTAAATAATTGGGTAAATACTGATGATGTGGAAGACAGGATAAGCTAAGTAAAGAACAAAATATCCCCTTAATCTACCCCTTGAGTCCTGCATTTTCACTGGTGAAAATAACAATACCTCAACCACTGTTACTTAAAAAGAAAACATCGTACTGTGAGAGCTGTGGTTGATTTCCTGTGTGGTATTAACTGCAGAGTTCGATTTCAGCACATATGGAAAGCACCACCTAATGCACAAATCCTGTTCAATTCCCTAGACAAGGAGTTTCAGAGCGGCCCCAGTATGAATGGATGTACTCTCTCCGCCAGTTCTTGTTGGATAACCTCCTTTATGGCTCCTGTAGCCACTCAAAACATAACTTGGTAGCTCTGAACTTAATAACTTGGGGTTCTTTTTGACACATCAGTTTACTATTCTGAAGCAAGCAGGGCAGGCAGACCCTTTTTTTAAGTTCAAACTTTACTTTTAAAAATATGTGGAGGGGAAAATTTTGGAGTATTGCTACCTCGAGACCAGTTTATCTTCACATCATCACATTTTGCAGGAGGGGTTCGCTGGAAGCTGGCTCCAGCTAAATCCTTTTCAGCTCGATGCAGCAGAAGGGTTGAAAGTGACGATTCCTATCAGGCAGCTGCTTTTTTTTTCCTTCTCTTGCCAGACTCCAGGGCATTCATATTACACTGAGAAAAACCACAACTTGACTGTGGCCCTTCCACTTAATTTTTCATACAAATTTAAGGTCAGGCTGTGGTTTAGCAGCCACAGAGGCTCCTGTTACATAGACAATGTTGCACACAAGTGGCTACTTTGTACAATCTATACCTGTTACCTGACAATTGAGAGGCAGATTTAAAAAGGCAGGAGAAATAGAATGTGTTTTGTGTGATCTTAGCTTGGTAAACTGCACTGCTTCTCATGAGACATCTAGTTTTGTTCCCTGTGCACTGGAAAGGCCTGTTGTTAATAGGCAGTAGTGACATGCTTGAGTCGTTCTTTTTGTATAAGCACTTCCTTTTGGAAACATCTATAATTTTCTATGTACATTTATTTAGACCTATTTATAATCATCTGTTATGAAAGGAGAGGTAAGTGGGCTTTTGAGCATTTTCATTCAGTTGCCAACTACATGTTCTCTTTTTTTTTTTTCATCTGTGGGAGCTCATAATTTTTTAATTGAATAAAATATCCACATATTATACAACTTTTTATTTAGGAAGACATCCATAATGGTTTGCATTTTAAAATAGCCTTGTTTTTTTTAAAAGCAGGGTCATCCTTTTTCTAATTATTCATCTGGAGGGTGATGGAAATGGTACTCTGCATATGTTATGAGTCAGTTTTTGCACTATTCCCCAGTCTTTGGGCTAACATCTTCTATGAATTCACTCTGCCGTCCCTGATAGAGTCCTGAACTCTATGTTTTCCTGATGACTAGATTTGCCCTTTAGTAACATTTGCTCATCATCAATATTCTATGAAATGAGGTGATGTTTCATTGGCAGAAACAGATTGAAAACTTGTGTCTCCCACTTTGTCCCATCTGGGGGAAGCTCTCATTGCGATTGTTTTTACTTTCTATTAATCTTACAAAGAAATGTTAAAATTGAAGGACTGACCCTATGTTCAAAGTTATCATCAGAAACAGTGAAGTCATAGGCTTCTGTTTTCAATAATGCCTCATAAAACACAGAGCATCATTAATCATAAATGACTGCAGATTTCCTAGATCCTGGCATTGCTATGGGGCTTGAGCATTTTTAAGGGTCTTATAAATTTGAGCAGACAGCAGCCTCAGACATTGCATAAAAATATAGCTGTGATAGAAAGATGAAACAACAGTTGAAAGCATTAAAATGCTTAAAAACTGAAGATAGTTTTATTGCATTTCAATAAAATATTAGTTTGATTTTCAACTACTTTTAGTTTTTCTGTTCCACTAACATTTCAATCAGTCAACAACTATTTATTGAGTGACAACAATGCCTTCAGCCCCTCTTAGCAGTACAGGGAACACAGAAACATGAGAGCTCCATTATTTAAGAAACATTATGGGAAGCATCTGAGTGTTTTGGAAGTTGTTCTCTGGTTTGTGAAGACAAAGAACACATAATTCCTTTCTTCAAGAAACCTGCATCCAAGCCAGGCTTGATGTCCACCATCTGCAATCCCTGCTCTCAGGCTGCTAAAGCAAGAGTCCCTCTAGTTCAAGGCTAGCTTGGGCTAAAAAATGAGAGATTCCACTTGAAGACAAGATACGAGAAAGACAAAGCTATGTCCACTTAGGAAAATATTTCTGCTGGAAAATTAACTGCCTGTGCTTCCTGTTCTCACACCAAGGCTATCAAAGCTGGAGACTTCTCTGACATTAAAAATAATGTGAGGAAGCCTCCTGTCAATACGTATGTGATTACACATGACAGTGAAGAAGTAACTTCTACAGTGATGACAAATGGGAGTCCTTCTCATTTCTCACTTTATCTACCAAAATAACTGCAGATTTCACAGATTAGGGACCCAGACGCCAAGAAACTCCCTCCACTTGATTAGCCAGTCACAAACCACAAGTTGTTTAACGTATACTTCTTGCCAACCCGCTATAAACCAAGGTTGTTCAGCCCTCCTGCTTTGGTTTGATTAATATACTTGAAAAACACACAGAATACGTGAGACATGCTTATTGACTTATTATAAAGAAAACAGGTAGAAAGACGTTAGGGTGAGGTGTAAAGGAAATGCAGAGAACTTCTACACTCTCTCACCTGCTGATTCTGCTTCCAGAGACTTCCAAGTGCCTGATTCACAGGTCTCTGAATCCGTTCCACCTGCATTTTTTCTTAAGTTTTAGCTTCCTTTTTATTATTCTATTTTTGTGATTCTAATGTAATTATATCATGTTTCTCTTTCCTTCCTTCAAACTGTCCTATATTCCTTGCTCTCCCTCAAATTAGTGGCCCTCTTTTTCAAAAGTAATTTTTATTATAAGCATATGAAGTGCTAAATATAATCTGCTCAGTTCTTATAATGTTAATTGTATGTAATGTGGGATATTAAGGGGAGTTGGGGTAGAATATTATTTTCAGGTGTGTGGTTTTTGTTTGTGCTGCATTTGTTTAACTCTGTGAAGCTGTGTTTCCTTCCCAGTCTAAAACACCTGATGATCCTAATAAAGATATGAATAGCCTATAGCGAGGCAGGAGCAAGGATGCACAGAGCTGGCAGGCAGAGAGAATAAATAGAACGAGAGCAAGAGAACAAGGAGATGACATCAGGGGCCAGCCACCCAGCCACCAAGCCATTCCACTGAGTCAGAGTAAAATGACAGAAATAAGAGAACAGGAAATGCCCAGAGGCAAAAAGTAGATGTGATAATTTAAGTTAAGAAAAGCTAGAAGAAACAAGCCAAGCTAAGGCCAGACTTCATAACTAAAAATAAGCATCATGTGTTTTGTTTGGGAGCTCGGTGGCAGGCCCCTCAAAAAGTTCAAAAAGACCTAAAGAGCAAAGGGCCCCCACAAAAGCAAGAGAGAAAAGATATCATACAACACGAAGTTATTTTTATAAACACTACTGCTAGTGACTTAAGTCAGAAAGTTCATCAAGGCCCTGCTTCAGGGGTTCTCTGGAACAAATAGTGTTTAATGATGTGTTGTAAGATGGGCCAATTCAGAATTTAGTCACAGTAAAATAAGAGCAGGGAAATGTTAGAGTCCCTGCTGTCTGCCTTAACAAAAAGGAACCGTAGTTATTATGGGCTGAATTTAAAAGGGAATCATGACCCTAGAACTATGAATGAAATCCTGCATGTATGCATGCATGTAATACAAATCTTATAGATCAGTGGTTCTCAATCTTCCTAATGCTGCTGCCCTTTGAATACAGTTTCTCATGCTGTGGTGACCCTCCAACCATAAAATTATTTCACTATTACTTCATTACTCTAATTTTGCTACCGTTAAGAATCATACTACAAACATTGGATATGCAGGATATCTGATATGCTACCCCTGTGAAAAGGGGTACTCATCTGTGCAAGCTCCCAAAGGGGTTATGACTACAGGTTGAGAACCACTATTGATAACTGAATGTTTATGTCCCTTATTAAATTCATATTTTGCAATCCTGCCCACCTATGTGATGGCATTAGAAGGTAATGCTTTGGAGGAGTAAAGAGGTCATTAAAGGGGAAGCTACCTGAATGCTTTTAGCATGCTCACACATTCATGCACCAGCACAATTAGAAGAACATACACTTGCACTTATGATACTGGAGATTGTCTTAGTTAGGGTATCTATTGCTGTGAAGAGATCCCATGACTACAGCAACTCTTATGAAGCAAAACATCTAATTCAGGCTGGCTTACAGTTGCAGAGGTTTAGTCCATTATCATCATGGCAGGAAGCAAAGCAGCATGCAGGCAGATATGGTGGCTGGAGAAAGCTGAGAGTTCTACATTTTTTTAAGTTTATTTTTTTAAATTATATTTTGCATTCCAACCACAGTTCTCCTCTCCACCTTTCCTGCTTCTCCTTCTGCTCCCTACCCCCTACCCACTCCTCCCACAGGCTAAGGGCTCTGATGGGGGATTGACAAAGCCTAGCCCATTAAGTGAGACAGGACCAAGCCCCTCCTCCCTGCATTAAGACTAAGCATGGTATCCCACTATAAGGAATGTGCTCCAACAAGCTAGCTCATGAACCAGGGATAGAAACTGGTCCTGCATTCAGGCGCCACTCAGATAGAGTCCCTCTGCATTGTTTCCCATATGCAGAAGGCGTAGTTCATTCCCATGGAGGCTCCACAGCTGTACAATATCAACAAATATAAAATATTTTGGGGGCAACTCTAACCAAACAAGTGAAAGACCTATATGACAAGAACTTTAAGTCTCTAAGGAGTTCTACATCTTGATCTGTCTGAAACAGGAAGCAACTGTGTGTCAAACTGAGTGGAGCATTAGCAAAGGAGACCTCAAACCCTGACCCCACAGTGACACATTTCATCCTACAAGGTCACACATACTCCAACAAAGCACACCTCCCAATAGTGCCACTCCCCTGGGGGGCATTTTCTTTCATATTATCCCCTATAAAATCAAAATATAGTTGGTTTTGTTACTCCTTTGGAGGCCCACCACCCAATTCCCAAATAAATACACTAAGGTCTTACTTATGAATGCCCGGCCTTAGCTTGGTTTGTTTCTAGTCAGCTTTTCTAACTTAAATTATCCTTTTCCTCCTCTTCTGCATTTTGCCTCTTGGCTTTTTATCTTTCTTGTACTATTTATCTTCCTTTCCTTTTTCTTCTGCGTCTGGCTGTGTGGCTGGGCGACTGGCCCTTGGCATGCTCCTCTCCTTCTCTTTGTCTCACTTGACCCTCTTCTTTCTTCTCTTGATACTATATTTCTTCCCCTATTTATTCTCTTTGCTTGGCAGCCCTGCCTGTTTCCTCTCTCCTGCCTAGCTATTGGCCATTCAGCTCTTCTTTGGACCCATCAGGTACTTTAGACAGTCAAGCACAGCTTTATAGAGTTAAGCAAATGCAGCATAAAGAATGAACACATCTTTGCATCATTAAACAAATAATCCAAAGCATAAATGAATGTAACACATCTTAAGCTAATATTCCACAAAATCAAAATGCAGATCATGTACAATACATACATTACTATTCCCAAGGGAAGGGAAGAATAGTGAAGAAATACTGGAACAAAGCAAGATCGAAAACCAGGTGGGCAAACTCCATTTCTGATGTCAAAGCTCTCTTTATATATCCAGATCCTTTTATTTTTGTTTACTGCAAAACACTTATTTTGGGGAGCTGTTTCTACTCCCTCTGAGAAGCTTTCCTTGACAGGTATCCCATGACTTTGACAGGTGGCTTAAAATATAAATTTATAAATAGCATGATGATGATCCCTTTAATGCAGTTTAATATGTCATATTGACATGGACAAAATGCTAAATAAAGATCCTCAATTAGGGCCAGAAAAGACTCAACAGGAAACAGCTGGCTAGATAGAGATTTATAGTACATATGTGAGAGTCCCTGTGGGAAAAGAGGAAGTCAGAGTAGAAATGACTCGGTGTGTAATACCGAGTACCAGAACTTATAATGAAACATAACAGTGATGAGAAAAGGAAAACAAGGACACTTTAAAAAATTAGACAGGTAGTGGGGGAAACTGTATTTAGTGACAAACCATTGCATGGGAATCTTAAGATGTGTCTATGCTTCATATGATTTGAGCTCTTTGCATGGTGGAATCTCACCTTATCTGTAATCTTGAATTTCTCTCCACATTGTAATTCCTGACTATCCAACAAGAAATAAACCCTCCTCTCTCCATAGATGTCCATCCTCAATTTATTATGACATTTTATGTCATGATTTTTGACTCTTGTACCTATTTTTAAACTACTTTTTATATCTGTCATGACTAAATGTCTAGACCTCCAAAAAGAAGGAGCCATCTTGCTGATCATAACCTTCTGCATATTGAGAACTAGAATAGGCATAAAGAGAAAATACTTACCAGGAAAACACAGGAGAGATCTGCAACAATTGTGCAGACATTTGAATTTATGTGTTTTGGAATCCAAAAAATAGAGTAGATGCTTTAAACTGTTTCTTATTAGACTTGGAAGCCAAAAGTATCTGAGATTCATGGATCATTACTTTCTATTGAATTCATAGGTAAGCACTAAGTTATGTTGTGTAATTTGCCATCATGGTAATCATTTTGATGAATGTTGTATTGTTAAAAGCTTTTAACACCATTGGCTAAAAAGATAGGTGCAGAACAAATTTTTAAAAGTTAGATATAAGTAGCAGGGACAAAATAGCATCCATTTCAGGTGCTGAGCTGAATTTAGGTTCCAAAATAATAAGATTATGGATCATCTTCTCCTCAAGTAGATTGAAAGGTGAGGCACAACAACTCCCAAGAAGACTTTAGTGTGGTTTGGCTCTGAAACACAAATACTGTACTTTTCTAGGAAAAATTGCATGTCACTATTTCACTTCCCATAGAATAAAAAAGTAAGAATCATAAATTTTGAAAGAAGTTCATTTTCACCAAACTTTTAGCTCCAACTCTAAAAGGACAAAAAATGTTTTGTATAAGCATTGGTGATCATTTTAAATTTTAAAATGGGACAAAGGATTTGACAGTGTTTGTAATTTGAGAACTTTCGTCCTTAAGAATATGTAAGTGCTGCCAGGCGGTAATGGCACATACCTGTGCCTGTAATCCCAGTACCTGGAAGGCAGAAGCAGGTAGATCTCTGAGTTCAAAGTCAACCTATTCTACAAAGTGACTTCTAGGAAAACCAGAACTGTTACACAGAAAAAAAAAATAATAACCGTCTGAAAAAAAAAAAGAATATTTAAGTGCCAAATTTTTTTCTTTAAAAGTTACTGAAATGAGGGATACTCTCTCAGCCTGGGCACATGGGGAGGGCCTAGGCCCTGTCCCAGAGGATATGACAGATTTGGGGATTCCCCATGAAGGGCCTTACCCTCCCTGGGGAACAGAAGGGGGATGGAATGGGAGATTGGGGGGCAGGGGGAGGAGGGGAGGGAGAGGGAGCTAGGATTGACATGTGAAGCAGGCTGATTTCTAACATAAATAAAAATAATTTTAAAAAATGTTATTGAAATGAAGGCAAGCAGTTGGTCCACACCTTTAATACCAGCACTCAGTAGGCAGAGGCAGGGGTACTCTGAGTTAGAGACCAGCCTGATCTACAGTACAAGTCCTGAGACAGCCAAGTCTACACAAAGGAAAGAACTTTTTAAAAAGTTACTGAAATGTGGTTTTGTTAGCATATCAGTTATGCTATATGTTCTATGGGTCTTGATAGTGGCCAGGTTCAATTTCACTACAAACTAAATTTTTTTTCATTCATTCATTTAGCTCATAAATAAAGTCATGCACAATTATGATACACATTGTGAACAGTATGTTCACAATGGCATGGCTAAATTAAACCAATTAACATGTTATATCACACATATTCATCATTTTGTTTTGAGAACACTTAAAGTATACTATCTCACAACTTTTCAAATATAGCTAAATTTTTTACAGTGTACACTGGAAGATATTTCTGAAAATAAGTTCCCATGTTTGTACTTGGTTAGTAAAGACTATAGAAAATTACTGTCTCAATGTATTGAGATGGCTTGACCCCTTACTAAAAGCACACATAAACTAAAAATTATTTCAAATTGTGAAATGGAATGAACCCAGATTCTTTTCTACACTAAGAAATGTTTTTCAATGAAGTTAAACTGTAACCTTTTATACTATGATCCATGTGAATATAATTTAAAATTTTACACAATTTTTATGAATTTATCTTTTTTGAATATATACACTTGTAATCCTGGCCCTCAGTAGGCTAAAGGATGAGAATCATTCATTTTTCTGGTTTTGAAATTAGATTATTCCTCTCACATAATATATACTGATTTGGTTTCTGTTCCTTCTACTCCCCCCTGTTCTTCCCCTCCTCCCCTCCCATCCGGACCCACCTCCTTTATATCTGTCACTGGAAAACAGGCTTCTAAGGGGGAATAATAAAATAAATTAAGGCAGAACAAAAACTGACACACCAGCATAAGGGAAAACAAAACAAAAGCAGATCAGCCCAAGAAAAAGCACAAGAAACATAATGATACAGAGATTCAGTTGTTCACAATCTAAGGGGCCAATAAAAGCACTAACCTGGTAGCAATAATATGTACCCAAAGGACCTATAGGGTACAAAGAGAAATATATATAATATAAATATATATAGTATAAATATATATATATGTATATTAAAGATAAAATTTAAAAACTTTAAAAAGCCCTGGTATACTATGATACGAGGAACCTCTGAAAATGCCACTGAGTTTGTTTTCTGTTGAGCAGCTACTGCTGGTCCTGCAGCCTACCCTTAAAAATAGGTTGTTTACCATGTGTGACTCCCTTGGAGAATGCTAAAATTTCATTTGCAAGTGGTGTATGTGAGACACAGAAGATGGCAGAACAGGGCAGTGACTGCAGTAGGTGGTTGCAGTGCTAAGGGTGAGACTTAACCTTTGAATTTGGAGGGAGGAGGGAAGAGGAGATCTGCAGTTAGCCTACCTGCTTCTCTAACTCCAGTAGCCTATGGATTCCTAGAGAATACCTGCTGGAGTTGGGGATTTTACCCTTCTTTTAATATTGCTAGTGTTGTTTAGCCATTCTAGCATTAAATATTTGAAACCTATCTTAGTAAACATATACAAATTTTTTTAACTTCTTGAGGATTTCATTTGCATATGCAAGAAATATTATGATGTCCACCCTGCTCCTGATTTGCAGCTTTCCCTGGACACCCTTCCACACAGCTATGGAGGAGACATATCTGAAGAATTATTTCATAGATAGGTAAATCTTGTCTCTTGTATGTCATGGCTTGTACTAGTACTTTCCACTGGGTTTTTAATCAAATGTGTAGCAAATAATCAATAAGTAAGCTCTGATAAAAGACTCTTTCACTAAGGTTCACAGTTTCCCTTGTGCAGCTAGAATTGATGTCTTTGAGATGGCATTCATTTGTCCCTCCTCAGCACCTGTAATTGTTCATTTACTTAGATCAGAAACAATTTCAGATAGTTTCCTTAATACAGGCTTATGGAGATCTCTTCTTTTTATCTGAGACAATGAGTCAAATGTCCCTTAAAAGTATATGAAATCTAGGCAGAGTTTTGACTACTTATATATAAATAATTTTAATATTTATTTTGAGTGTCTTAATTCATGCTATGATAAAAATCAATCATCTTCTAACTGCTACAGCATACACAAACCAGACCAAAGGCAGACTGAAATGAGACTTGTCCTACACTATGTGACTGCTAGATAACCAATACAGTGTTTGATTTTTTCACATTTCCTTGTAAACATAGCCACACAAAGACCAGAGAATCTGAAAGAGTTACAGAAGCCGGCATAGCTAGAGGAACAAAGAGGTATAGCTGAAATTTTGCAAGTGATCTGATTCATATATCCCTGTCTCTTTCTACTCTCAGCTCATAGATACTTAGCAATCACTGACTAAAACCTAATCCAGGAAAATCCATCTCTCTTGCATACAGATAATTTTAAGGAAATCCCAAAATCACACAATACTATAGAAAAAGTTAAAAAAAAAAAAAACCAGTCTTAAGTGAATGATCACTAAATATTCACTGCATGAACATCGTCCAGTATTTAAATATTCACACCACCACAGTCAATAAGATAATTCAGCAATTTTCAGTGTAATAAAGGAGTAGAATGATAAAGATTCTACATAGCTGTACAGGCTGCAGAAGGAGATGCATACACAAGAGAAATAGCAAGGATAACTGGAAGACGCCAAGAAGGAAATACAAGTAACACAATTTCAGGAATACCATTTACATTACAGAAAGCAAAGGGAAACAAAATAATGAGTCTGAAAGATGGGGAAATGTAAATCAGTGTGCATAAGTTTAAAAGAAGCAAATTAGAGGCCAGGCGTTGGTGGTACACTCCTTTAATCCCAGCACTCGGGAGGCAGAGGCAGGCAGATCTCTGTGACTTAGAGACCAGCCTGGTCTACAAGAGCTAGTTCCAGGACATCCTCCAAAGCCACAGAGAAACCCTGTCTCGAAACCCCCCCCAAAAAAAAGACAGAGAGAGCGAAGCAAATTAGACAAAAAGAAACTACAGCTATACCCTTCCATAATGAATGAGCACATTAATTTACTCAGGGACATAAGATATTCATTTGAATACCAGTTAAAGAATGAAGGCAATAAAGATTCAGTCACATGTGAAAGAAAGGCAACTTTGCATAAAGCATTCTCTACAACTTCTCCTTCACATTCTTAATTGCTCTTTCAAGATTTAAAGATAAAACTCCAATGACCCAGAAGGTATAACTAGCTTTCTGCCATTGTAACACAATATCCAAGGTAAAGCAACCTAAACAAAAAAGGGGGTCTTGTAAATGATAGGTATGTATTTTACTGCTGATCCCCATCCCAAGTACCTTTGTTTTGGCTCATGTTTCAGAGGTATTCTATGATGCCCTGTGTAAGGCGGGCTATTATGGAAAGAAGGAATGATGGAGCAAAGTTACTTCATTCCGGGTGTCAGAGAAAGAACACCACAGTCCCATAATCCTCTACAAGGGCACTCCACAGTGACCTAATTCATTCTATGATGCCCACCTCATAAAGATTCTACCACTTTACAATATTACCTACAACACATATGTTTTCATTGTATGCCCATGCAGACCATAGCAGTCATGGCTCTTGTAGAGAAGTCCACAGAAGCTTGTTTCCATTGAAGAATCAAAATACAATGGGCTTTGATTGCTGAGTGTATTTAACTTCTGATCTGAAAAAAAAGGGGAGCAATGAATTCCTGGCCCACATACACTACTGTGTAACAAGAGGAGATAGAGAGACCCCACCTGCACTCACTGGAAAAAGAAATTAAAGAAGATACCAGAAAATGGAAAGATCTCCCATGCTCTTGGATAGGCAGAATTAACATAGTAAAAATGGCAATCCTACCAAAAGCAATCTACAGATTCAACACAATCCCCATCAAAATCCCAACACAGTTTTTCACAGACATTGAAAGAACAATACTCAACTTTATATGGAAAAATAAAAAACCCAGGATAGCCAAAACAACTCTTTATAATAAAAGATCTTCTGTAAGGCAAAGGACACAGTCAGTAAGACAAAACGACCACCCACAGAATGGGAAAAGATCTTCACCAGCCCCACATCTGACAGAGGACTGATTTCCAAAATATACAAGGAGCTCAAGAAGCTAGCCACCAAAACACCATACAATGAAATTAAAAAGTGGGGTGCAGAACTAAACAGAGATTTTTCAACAGAGGAATCTGAAATGGCTGAAAGACACTTAAGAAAGTGCTCAAAATCCTTGGCCATCAGAGAAATGCAACTCAAAACAACTCTGAGATACCACCTCACACCTGTCAGAATGGCTAAAATCAAAAATACCAATGACAACCTATGCTGGAGATGATGTGGAAAAGAAGGAACACTCCTCCATTGCTGGTGGGAGTGTGAACTTGTAAGACCATTCTGGAAATCAGTATGGCAGTTGCTCAGAAAAATGGGAATCAATCTACCTCAAGATCCAGCCATTCCTCTCTTGGGTATATATACCCAAATAGTGGGTATATATACCCAAATAGTGCATGTTCATACAACAAGGACATATGTTCAACTATGTTCATAGCAGCATTGTTTGTAATAGCCAGAACCTGGAAGCAACCTAGATGTCCCTCAACTGAAGGATGGAAAGAGAAAATGTGGTACATTTATACAATGGAGTACTACTCAGCAGAAAAAAGCAATGCAATCTTGAAATTCGCAGGCAAATGGATGGAACTAGAAGAAACCATCCTGAGTGAGGTAATCCAATCACAAAAAGACAAACATGGTATGTACTCACTCATATATGATTTTTAGACATAGAGCAAAGGTTTACCAGCCTATAATCCTCTTCCCCAAGGAAACTAGAAATCATGAATGACTCTAAGGGATAAATGGACCCCAGGAATGGGAAGTGGCATGAACTCCCGAGCTAATTGAGAGCATGAGGGTAGGGGAGTGGGTGCTGCCACAATAAGAGCACAAGAAGAAGAGTAGAGGAGAAGAAATGGAGGAGCAGATATATTGAGTTGGGGGAAGAATAGAGGAGAGAGAGCAGGATGAGAGATACCATATCAGAGGGAGCCACTATAGGTCTGAGAAGAGATCTGGAACTAGGGAGATCTCCAGAGACCTACAAGGATGACACCATCTGGCAGTCCGGGCAGTGGAGGAGAGGATAGCCTAGAAGCCCTTCTCCTAAAATGAGATTGATGACTACTCTCTATGCTATCATAGAGCCCTCATCCAGTGGCTGATAGAAGTAGAGACAGACATCCACAGAAATACACTGAGCTGAAATCTGGAACCTAGTTGAAGAGAGGGAGGAATGAAGAACGAAAGGGTCTGTACCAGGTTGGATAAACCCACAGAAACAGTTGGCCTGAAAAAGGGAAAGCATATCGACCCCAGACACTGTTGGGGAGGCCAGTGTGGGACTGATCCAGCCCCCTGATCATGGATGCCAATGAGGAGGCCCCTGCACTCTGGGGAGCCTCTGGAGGTGGACTGGCATTTTTCCCTGGTGTGTGTGGGGGACTTTGAGAGCCCATCCCACGTGAAGGGATGTGCTCTGTCTCTGGACACATGGGGAGGGGCCTAGGTCCAGCACAGGAAGTTTTGGTTGACTTTGTGGAGCACCTGTTGGGGATCCTACCCTGCCTGGGGAGTGGTGGGTGGATGGGGTGGGGGGTAGGTTGGAGGTGGGGGAGGAGGGATTGGGGTGAGGGGAGGGAGAGGGAGAGAGGACTTACATGTGAAACAAGCCTGTTCCCTAACTTGAATTAATAATAATAATAATAAAATTATCTAACAAAAAAAGGAAAAACTAAATAATCTCATCCTTCAAAATTTATTTTATGCTTTTGGAGACAATACCAAATAGAAAACTATTAGAAGTATAAATAGTGGTATATGAGGGATAATAAATATTTCATTATGTATGAATAAAAATACTTATCATTTGGAGTAAAGAAGACTTTGAACTAAAATCTACTTCAATAATAATACAATTCAACACACAGTGACTATATAATCATATAGCCATTCCAGCAATAAAAATTGTGTTACTAAGTTAAATCGTATTATGGAAGAGAATTTCATGTGAGCAATGTCAAAAGGAAAGGTAAAATTAAGACATTTAATGTACTTATTAAACAGGTGTTTATAGGTTTCATTGTGGCTTACTTCCTGGAAGAAACATAACTGTTTATTCTGAAGTTCAGAAAGAAAATTAACTAAGTAAAAATACAGGGTGAAACTCTAAATAAGAAACAGCATAGAAAGGACAAAGCTACAAAGAAAGCAACAAAATAACCAGTGTCTTGATCACTAAAATAATGTAGTCTGGAACACAAACAGTGAGATAAGCCAAAGAGAAGAACAGAGACTTCAAAGGTAACTAAACACACTGTCTACTTTTGTTTTATTGTGAGAAGTTCATCATAAAATCTGGATAAATTCAAAGTTTGCAATTGATAATGTCAGGAGAGTTAACTAGTTAACTAGTTAACTAGTTCTAGGGAAAAAAAAACATAAATTTGATCCACACAGCACTATGTGGTTTGGGATAAATTTCACATGACTTTCAATTCTCAAACGTTAAACACGGAAAAAAAGAGCAATGTACTTTAAAACACTGTGTGTAGGTTTATTTACATAACTGGAATATTAAACAACTTTCTATGATTGACTAATACTGCATAACAGTTACAGAAAACACAGAGGTTTAATATCTTTGCTATGCTGGTAAGCTCAATGGCATGGGAGTAGAGGACACAGAAAACAGGCTCCATGCATCTGAGAACATCACATGAAGATCTGACCTCAAGGATCCAGCTTTTTTGCTCCCAGTGGTGCTGATGCTGATTTCAATGTCTTGGTTGTAGTTCAACTCAGGTGGTAGTTCGGTTTTCTCCTGTGAAGTAAAGGCTGCCTATTTTAAAAACATGGATTGCATTTACAAAAAAAAAAAATTAAATGTACCAAATGGAAACTTATACAATTTTAGGACCTGTTCTTAGATGCCACATAGTATAACCCTTGCCTTAATCCACTGGTTGGAGCAGTTAAAGGCGTCATTCAGATTTAAAGCTAGAAAATGGGTTTACTTCTGGCAATAAAATTGTCAGTCACTGGTATAAACCAAACGGCACCCATCCCCAAATTCATGTACTAGATCCCAGAATTACTATATTGAAATGTGGCCTCTTTATGCTAGTAAATAAAATTTATAGGCTCAAAGTTAATCCTGCATTAGTCCCTCATTAGAAAAGAAGACTAGGATACAAATGTGCACATAGAGGAGAGATAATGCAGAGTATAGAGAGAGGGGGAAGCACCCACTAAGATGATAGGCCCCCAAATGAGCCATTCCAGCAACTCTTCAATCTATGGACTTCTGGGTTTCACAATAGTGAAAAACAAAACAAAACAAATTTTCATTGCTTAAGTCAATCAGTGCCATCAATTTATGGTAGAACTACTAATTCAGTCACACTAATAAACTAAATGAGGTAGTATGACTTTGGCACTCAAACTAAACAGTAGAATGGAACATCTTGTAATCATTTAGGAATAGCATCTCCCAGAACAATAAAAAAATAGAAATTTACAAAAAGCTAGGCTTAACATGATTGTATTAAAATGTCAATAAATTAGGTTTGTCCAATATTATCAGGTAGAAAATTAGAAACCAAATGGAAAATTGAGTTTTATCTCTCATAGAGAAATCCCATGCCATTAATAAAGGCAAGTCTGAAAGAAATCAGCAAAGTATATTATTCAAATTTTCCAGATAATTAAATCCAATGACTTTTAAATACATGAGCAATATTTACTCTTAACCCGAAAAGATATAATTGTTATGAACTCAATTATTACTTTTTAATCTTAACATTAACAGAATTTAAAATGTAAAAACTCATTTGGTTTTCAAGGTTCTAGTGAAGGAGAGCACTTCACTGTATACACAATCTGATTAATTCAGAGAACAAGTTGGCAGTTTCAAACAAAGTTCAATTATATTTTACTATTTCACCTACAAATACTAGGTCCCATATGTATGATAGCATAACTTTGAAGCAATATGCATATATACTTATTCGTTGTAGCATCCATCATTAAATAGTACCAAAATAATCTCTATCTAAACTTAGGGGAGAGATAAGATAAACCATAATGCTTCTACTCAATGGAATATTGTAGCACTAGAAACAACTGAACAAAAATGTTTTCTAAGCTAGGTAATGGTGGCACATGCTTTTAATTCTAGCCCTTTAGTTACAGAGGCAGACAGACCTCCATGAGTTTGAGGACAGCCTAGTCTACAAAGTGAGTTCCAGGACAGTCAAGATTATTACACATAGAAATTCTGTCTCAAAAACAAAAAAAACAAAAACCAAGTAAAAAAAGGAGCTTCTAAATATTAATTTGAAAAGAAATCCATGATTTGTGCATACATGTACGGAAGAGTGTATATGATTTGCTGTATTTTGTGTGTATGTAACAAAGGGGGATAAATTATATGTACTCTTGTGTATTCATTTCCCTGTTGTGTCCTTTTAATTGAAGAAACATTAAAAATGCAAATCCATCCAGGGATGCATATAGACACACACTCATAAAACACACACATAGACACCAGAAGAAAGACACGATTTAGTGAATAATCAATGCATAAACAAAAACTTCTAGAACATAAACTGAACAGCAAAACTTTACATTATTTCAGTAAACATTGTGACTATTTTCCATTTGAATAATATACAGAATGGGTAATTTGATTAAACTAAAATTAGTAGTGATAATTGAAGCATTTATGCAGAAATCCTTATTTATTTAGACGCAAATGCCTCCAGCATCTAATCCATGAAAAATTGACTTTTCTATAGAAGAAATTTCACTATGAAAGAAATGCATACACAAAGCTGCCTTTAGAAGGCACCAATTAATTTTCGAGTCCAATAAAACCTATTATTAAATGTTTTGCACTGTTGTTCTAATTATAATTTTATTATCACATCAATATTTGATTGTGAAATAAATTATTATTGAACAAACTGGCAAATTTTTCTGAGTCATTTAAAACAGTTGCTTACACTGAAGAAATTAATGATGACTTTGGTGTAACTTGAGCATAATCAAAGTACCAATTTGGAGGAAGTAGCATAGAATCTGGTGTTTTCAAAACAAGCAATTATAGAAGATGTGTCATCATTTTTGTTGTTGTTTTTACAAAACGTTACCAGTCAATTAGATGGGGCTAACCAGAATAAGATGTGTAATGGAGGTGTAAGCCTATTCCTTACCTAATGAGAGGTCTTGCTGTGTTGTCATATCATGATGACTCTAAAGAAGAAATAGGTGTCAAATTTTTGTCTCTGGGGGCTGCTCTCAAAAGACACTGAAGTTCTTGAATTGCCTTGCAGGATTATTCTGAGATAGTTTATCACAGATTCTTAATTCTCTAAGAAAACATTAACAAGTGGCTTCTAATTGGCCTCCTGCAATGGTTAAAGATTAACCAAAGGGGGCCTATTTAGACAGGAAGTGTTCAGATTAGGCCTGGAAAATTCCTCCTCAAACAGATATACAAAATGGAGTACAGAGTTAAAACCTAACAGACTTTGTTTTAGAAAGTACAGCATCCTCCTGTTTGTGAAAGTTTTATGCAGGATAGCTTTTAACTGAACACAAGGAATAAAACAAATCAATTCTGGTACTTGCTCAGTACCAGCAAGTTTTAATGACTGCATTAGCTCTGTATCAAACCCCAGAAATCAAATGACATTCATGATGTCTCTCTTCTTGTCCCTCTCCTTATTAATGTTAATGAGGTAGAAGACTATGCAAATGACAAGAGTAGATTAAAGGGTTGGTTTATTGTTGAGCAGCTGAATGATTAATCTAGTCGCAGAACAGACAGTAAGTTATGAAGGAGAGTCAACAGAAATAAAAAGGTTGAAGAATCTGTAACTCAGCAATAACATAGAAGTAGGATGAAGAGAGCAAAGAAGGTTCAGGTAATAGAAGTCAGCCATTATGCTGATGGTGTTATACAACTGAGGGCTCACCCTACCATGCTCCTCCTAAGAACATCAGCTATAATTAATTTCATTTGATACTTTGAATAATCAAAAAGTATTTGCTATCCTCAAAAGGGATTGTGATGCCTTCCCTACTCCTCTCATCTGTGTTTTGGTAACTTGCTATGGCACATCCTCATACAACGATATTCTGTATTTCCGGAGACCCATTACAACAGGGAAAACAGTCTGTAGGGTAGGCTGGAGCCTTACAACTGTGAGCCAAATTAAATATTTTCTCTTCATGTTAATAATAACTGGCATTTCCTTGAAGCCTCTAAAATGTGAAAAACCATATGGTACACTAGTATTAAATGTTAGAGGTAAAGAAACATTCTGGGGAGGGCTGATGTTTAAAATTTACCTCTATTTATGTTGAATTTTAAAGTTGTATTAGAAGCATAAAAGGAGTAGACAAATGTTCATCTGGGGGGATACAAAATTAGAGGTATGGATTTTGGAGGCCATTGCTTTGATGTCATAAGTAGGAGTTGGAGGGATCTGGGGAAGCTAAGGCACTTGCTGTCAAGTCTGATGACACCAATTCAACTCTAAGAGCCCAGTGCTGGATGGGAAGAACCAGCTCCCACAACTTGTCCTGTGACCTCCACACATGTACTATGGCATCAATACCACCTCTGCCCCTGACAATCATGATAAGTAAATAAATAGACAAATGTAAAGCAGAAATTTTAATTAAATGTGAGGATACCGGTAGCTTATTTCTACTTATTTCTTCACTTGTTTAATAAAGAGTGGGAGGCAGAAGAATGAAATCAAAAGCTAACACTATGTTTTTGAAACAGTAATCTCACACTTCCAAATGTACCATGTTATGATATATGACTATATTATGTTGAGAAAAATCAGACAATGTGGTTCTATGCGCTTCTTTTTATATATGTTTTAATTAGGTATTTTCTGTTAAAATATCAGTATGCCATGCTATTGTTTGTGTATGTGTTTCCCCCAGAAATACTTACATGTTGAAGGCTTATTCCATAGCTGGTGGCAGTCTGGAGAGATAATGGTATCCTGAAGTTCTTGCTATCATCCACAAGTTAATTTAATATAAGTTCATGCTAATTAGCTAGGAGGAGGTAGGATCAGGATAAAGGAATTAGGTTTCTAAGCACCAAGAGCATATCTCTGCAGGATATTATGTGCCTTGTTTCATTATCTTCCTGTGCCACTGCCTACCCCTTTTCTCTCTCTGTCTCTCTCTGTCTCTCTGTCTGTCTCTCTGTCTGTCTGTCTCTCTCTTTCTCTTTCTCTCTCTCTCTCTCCCTCTCTCTCTCTCTCCCTCTCTCTCTCTCACACAAACACACACACATGCACACATGCACACATGTACAAATACACAAACCGATGCATACATCACATGCCTTCTTTCTGTCCTGAGATGAACAATCTTGTTTCCCAGACCCTTAAGTCATAATCTATTACATCACTGCACTCTACAGATGAGGGAGACAGCTGCCCACAGACTGAAAACTGAAACTCTGATTTGAAACAAATTTCCCTTCCTTTGTGTTTTTACATCAAATATTTATTGAAGCAATTATGAACTTACAAATATACAATGACTATCATAACTGCTATGACAAAAGTCTATGTTTGTTTTCAAATATAACAAATAAATAAAAATTTGGAATGGTTTTTATTCCCTAAATACAAGGAGTGTTTACAATTAAAAAAAAATCCAAGTGGTGACAATGAACGATGAATAAGTGCTAGTATTAAAGCAAGACTATTTTAATTTCGCTAAAATGAAATTATTTGCTGATGAAAATATACTTGTTCTTGTTCACTAACAGATTTGCAATTGTTAGAGCACACAGGATAATTTGCTTTACAGACTTGTATTTAGTAGTTAGTCAAATTGTCAAGGAGTGATTGAAGAAGGAAGAATATAGAAAACATGAGCAGAGATGAACCACATGAATGACCACAATGGTAAAACTTCCTGAGGTCAGTGTTTAGGGTTATCACAAATAACAATATTTGCTGGAATTTGGGAGGGAAGATGTGAGATCACACCATGTGAAAATACCAATTGTACATTGGTTTTACAATAGCTTCAGCCCCACTAGTGAAAGGACTATGAATTAGAATTTCTTTTTTATTTTAATTAGAAAGAAAATTATTTTACATGTCAATCCCAGGTCCCTCTCCCTCCACTCCTCCCCTGCAACCCCCCCCCCCAACTAACACCCTACCTATCCCATACCCTTTCTGCTCCCAAGGGAGGATGAGGCGTTCCATATGGGGGTCTTAAAACAGAATTTCATAAAATTACTTTCACATATTTCTCTAAAGTTAGCACCCCATATAACGTTTGTCAAATCTAAAGTTATAGATGTAGTCTCTTCTTGGCACAAACTCAAACTACTTCCCGAGGGGGGAGAGAGAGAGAGAGAAGAAATATTTCCTGGTGTTTTAGCAATCTAGTGATCACAATATGCTCACTGAATCAGTGTGGTTGATTATAAATTGCTAGAGAAATATATATTTGTTCCAGATTATACCTTGTTCCATTGCATTCAAGGGAGCTATCCTAGATGTCTGTTTTCATATTTTATCATTCCATGGGAAATAAAATAGAAATAATGAACCAACAGCATATTTTTAAATGTCAATTATAGAAGTCACATGTATGTGGCTTGATGAAGTGAACACACCCAGAAACCACAATCAGTATTAGAGAATGAAGTATTAACTTAGAATGAGGTTCTAGATGTTTCCAGATGTTTCTGTGGAGACTGCAGAAGTTTTGTTTTGTTCTGTTCTTCTTTGTGGTCTATATTCCACTTGCTTAGTTCCACATGTACTCACCCCTCCTAGATCCAGTGACTGAAAATATCAACTTTTCTATCTACTTCTGTTATTAATCTTCCCCCACCCAAGATGACTAGCATCCCCCCAAGTTATAAAGCTAGGTGTACTTTTAAAACTTTTTTACTAGAAAAAAAGGTGTGTGTGTGTGTGTGTGTGTGTGTGTGTGTGTGTGTGTGTGTGTAGACATATAGATATATAGATATAGATCCCAAGCATATTGCAAATATATCTCCATGTGAAACAAATCACATAAAATGAATTATCAGCTAAAATTTTCTTCTGAGATAGTTTGAAACCCAAATCAAATTTGGCCACAATGCAGAAGATCTAGTTTTCTTTAGCCTAAAATATGTAGTAGTTAAATTCCACAGAAAGATTTGGTAAAGCAGTAATATGTTTCTAACCAGGGCCTAATTTCTTGCTATTACCAGTGGTTTCTTTTTCAAAGTATTACAGTCAGCACATTGTAAAAGGAATTTGGGGAACAATTCACTCTGTGCCAAGGTTAAATTGGGATTTCATTCTTTGTAGCTTATCTACACACATCTTTACAGGCATCCTGTTCCCAGTCTATGATAAATAAAAACAAGCAGGTATCAGACAAGGCAAACTGTCTTCATCAATTTTTTTTTTTCCAGCTTGCTTTCTCATGGCCAAGAGTGAACAAGCCAACTTCCAATCAGAATAAGTATAGACCCAGAGGAATGAACCACACAGTGTCTTACCATGCTATAAGGTCCAGAGTGAAGCAAGCATGAAGATTTAGAGCTCATCAGTTGTTCTGGAAAGATTTGGGACCACTCAGACAGTTTAGCCTTAGGCAGGCCCCTTGATTCAGGTTCCTAAATGTTTCAAGAGACCAACTGAGTGAGATATCTCTCTACTCTTATTTTATACGCATAAGGAACTAGGCATAGTGCTGGACTTTATGCATGCAAAGTTGAATAAATTATATGTTCTGACGCCTAATCATAATAGCCAGAGGACCAAGACATATTCTATAAGACAATATCATTAAATAAAGAGGACTTAAAGCAGGAGAGGTAGGGGGAAGGTTTTGCATATGGGAGGATTTGGGGGAAGTGAGGAAGGTAAATGTGATCCATTACTTTTTTTTTTTTGCTGGCATGTGATTCTCTCTCTCTCTCTCTCTCTCTCTCTCTCTCTCTCTCTCCATATATATATATATATATATATATATATATATATATATATATATATGTCAGTGCATCATAGATGAAACAAAGAACTTATAATTCACAATATTTTAGCAGAATCAGCAAAATATAGCATAGCAAAATACAGCATACAGCATAGCATATGACCAACCTTCAGCCAATTTATTTTTGTTTTCTTTTCTTTTTTTATTAGAAACAAGCTTGTTTTACATGTCAGTCCCAGTTCCCTCTCCCTCCCCTCCTACCCTCCTTCCATGTCCCCCCCAAACCCCTTATCCCACCCACTTTCTGCTCCCCAGGGAGGGTGAGGCCTTCCATGGGGGATCCTCAAAGTCTGCCATATCATTTGGAGCAGGGCCTGGACTCTCCCCAGTGTGTCTAGGCTGAGACAGTATCCCTCTATGTGGAGAGGGCTCCCAAAGTCCATTGGTATCCTAGAAGCCAGTTCCTACAAAGATTTACCAGAATACGGGCACACTGTTCATTAACTTCTGTTCATAACCATCTGTATATGACCAAGTCAGAGTGGAGTAGTTGGCAGAGATACCTCATGAGCCAACACCTTAAAGACTTGTAATTTGTCTCTTCACTGGGTTTTCTAATCTACTATCACTTTGGCAACAAAACTCACTGCTGGCTACCCTGTTAAGGTACTTCTTTTCCACACTCGGGGGAATCGTCACTAATACATTTAACTCTGCAGTAGTGCAAAGAACCCCCTTGAAACTATTGTTCTGTTTCATATTTCATTTTAGTTGCTTCATATTTTCCTTGCTGGCTACTCATACATAATGATAATTCTTTGACTCTTCTGGTAAGTTCACTTAACAATTTATTATTCATAAACCTAACAGAAACTATTATGTTATTTAAAGCCTACTCATTTTTATTAATTTCATAACTGCCTTATTAAACTTAATGCTATCTTAAATATGATCTGTACTCCTACACTGGAGAAAATATCTTAGTAAAACGCTTTCAACAAATTCTAGCTAATAAGAACCAAGGACAACCTAATATATATTGGAAAGAGGATTAACTGACTTATAATTTATTGCTGCTCTGATGCTTATGACAGTAACTGATCTAACGTGATAAATAACTGCTTAAGTACTTTCATGATGCATTCTCAAGTTGGGAGGGAGGACAGAAGTGGACAGAGTGCACCCTGTGTTTTATAAGATTTAAGACTGCTGTGACAATAAGGCACTACACAAAGAGAATGGGTAAATAGATGAAAGACAGAATTTGAGGCTTACAGCTCCTACTGACACACAGGGGAAGGAGGTTTGCTCCCTGGGAAGGAAAAACATCAGGTTGCAAATAGAGAAGCAGCTGATGTGTGGCCAGAGAGATAAGATTTTTTTCTGTTTGCTGAGCTTTTTTGCGACTAGCTAACTTACTAATTGCTGGTGCTCCGGGACACAGGGGATGTCCCTGGCTTTCTGACACTTGGCCCGGGGAAAACTGAAGTAGATACAGAGAGCACAGAATGGAAAGGCCTAAGGGAAATCTGATTTAAGTGTGAACATCAGCTGTTCCACTTTTCATTAAATGAGAATTGACTAGTCAGCATACAACCTCAAAGTTGAGTGAAGAAGTCATTTCAATACAAATTGGCACAGGAGAACGATTTCTGAACATCACGCCAGAAGCACAGACACTGAGGTCTGCAATCAATAAATGGGACCTCCTGAAACTGAGAAGCTTCTGTAAGGCAAAGGACACAGTCAGTAAGACAAAACGACCACCCACAGAATGGGAAAAGATCTTCACCAGCCCCACATCTGACAGAGGACTGATTTCCAAAATATACAAGGAGCTCAAGAAGCTAGCCACCAAAACACCATACAATGAAATTAAAAAGTGGGGTGCAGAACTAAACAGAGATTTTTCAACAGAGGAATCTGAAATGGCTGAAAGACACTTAAGAAAGTGCTCAAAATCCTTGGCCATCAGAGAAATGCAACTCAAAACAACTCTGAGATACCACCTCACACCTGTCAGAATGGCTAAAATCAAAAATACCAATGACAACCTATGCTGGAGAGGTTGCGGAGAAGAAGGAACACTCCTCCATTGCTAGTGGGAGTGTGAACTTGTAAGACCACTTTGGAAATCAGTATGGTGGTTGCTCAGAAAAATGGGAATCAATCTACCTCAAGATCCAGCCATTCCTCTCTTGGGTATATACCCAAATACTGCATGTCCATACAACAAGGACATATGTTCAACCATGTTCATAGCAGCATTGTTTGTAATAGCCAGAACCTGGAAGCAACCTAGATGCCCCTCAACTGAAGAATGGAAAGAGAAAATGTGGTACATTTATACAATGGAGTACTACTCAGCAGAAAAAAGCAATGGAATCTTGAAATTCGCAGGCAAATGGATGGAACTAGAAGAAACCATCCTGAGTGAGGTAATCCAATCACAAAAAGACAAACATGTATGTACTCACTCATATATGATTTTTAGACATAGAGCAAAGGTTTACCAGCCTATAATCCTCTTCCCCAAGGAAACTAGAAATCATGAATGACTCTAAGGGATAAATGGACCCCAGGAATGGGAAGTGGCATGAACTCCCGAGCTAATTGAGAGCATGAGGGTAGGGGAGTGGGTGCTGCCACAATAAGAGCACAAGAAGAAGAGTAGAGGAGAAGAAATGGAGGAGCAGATATATTGAGTTGGGGGAAGAATAGAGGAGAGAGAGCAGGATGAGAGATACCATATCAGAGGGAGCCACTATAGGTCTGAGAAGAGATCTGGAACTAGGGAGATCTCCAGAGACCTACAAGAATGACACCATCTGGCAGTCCCGGCAGTGGAGGAGAGGATAGCCTAGAAGCCCTTCTCCTAGAATGAGATTGATGACTACTCTCTATGCTATCCTAGAGCCCTCATCCAGTGGCTGATGGAAGCAGAGACAGACATCCACAGAAATACACTGAGCTGAAATCTGGAACCTAGTTGAAGAGAGGGAGGAATGAAGAACGAAAGGGTCTGTACCAGGTTGGAGAAACCCACAGAAACAGTTGGCCTGAAAAAGGGAAAGCATATCGACCCCAGACACTGTTGGGGAGGCCAGTGTGGGACTGATCCAGCCCCCTGATCATGGATGCCAATGGGGAGGCCCCTGCACTCCTGGGAGCCTCCTGAGGTGGACTGGCGTTTTGCCCTGGTGTGTGTGGGGGGACTTCGAGAGCCCATCCCACTTGAAGGGATGCACTCTGTCTCTGAACACATGGGGAGGGACCTAGGCCCAGCACAGGAAGATTTGGTGGACTTGGTGGAGCCCTGGTTGGGGGCCCTACCCTGCCTGGGGAGTGGTGGGTGGATGGGGTGGGGGGTAGGTTGGAGGTGGGGGAGAAGGAATGGGGGTGAGGGGAGGGAGAGGGAGAGGGGAATTACATGTGAAACAAACCTGTTCCCTAACTTGAATTAATAATAATAATAATAAAAAGAGAAAAAAAGAAGTCATTTCAATAGATGAAAAATAGCACAAGTGAGATGATTAAGAGTATAAATGTCCTTACTCTGAATGTTTGATAACCTGAATTCAATCCTCAGAACCAACAATGGAGAGATAACTGACTCACTTGAACACCTTCACATGCAAGCGCACACACATTCTCTCTCTCTCTCTCTCTCTCTCTCTCTCTCTCTCTATATATATATATATATATATATATATATATATATATATATATATATGCAGTAGAGATAAAATTCATGATAATTAGGTGGAGGAGAAGGGGGATGATAATAGTAATAAAAATATAGAAACAACCAACCAATAATAGACACTATATTTTGAAATCCTAATTTTTAGATTCAAGTCTGATTACAAATACTTGCTAACGCATCTGAGCTTGTCATACAAACACTCAAAGCTTCAGTTTCTAGACCTTTAAACAACAAATGAACAGCTGCATTTCAGAGGTTGTTGCAATATAAAATAAGTGATTCATACAATAATTTTGGCGCAGCATCTGGTTCCTAGCAAGGACTCAATGTGTGATATGAGTTATCATTATAGATATTCTCTCCAAGACAATATTGAAGATATATTATTATAGCATCCAAACACAAAAAGTGGGTTATCATGCAGGTCTGTGATTATAATTATGCATGTTTCTTTAATTATAGAAAAGCTAATGTATATGAACTCTCTGTGTTGTCTATGCATGTTTTTCTTTAACAGCTTGTTTTGGTAAAGCTTTTCTGATGATCACATTATAGTCATCATGGAATTGGTTGAACAGAGAATCTGCAGTAGTCATTTACAATTTTGAAAATCACAGCTCAAGTGAAATTGCTTGTATTGATTTTCTTTATAAAAAAGAAATAAATAGCAAACAATTTTACTCTTCTGCAATAGCTTTAGTAACCATGAATATAACAATGGTCTGTGTCCTCTTTTAAAGCTTAAACATAAATTGATTTATTCACTTGCTCTTTTGCTGGATGAAGGAAGCAAAGACTCTAACTGTAAATAAAACATTACCTGGAGCTTCTGAAACACGACACATGCACATATTAATTCTTCCTCTATCTTTTAAGTGTCTACTGTTATAATGCCATCCCTTGATCATTTAACATATTTTTCAAAATATCTTAATATGATAATGAACATTTCAGGGAAATGAAGCCTAGAGTTTTAAACATATATGCATTTATAAAAAGGTGATGAAATATATGATTTTTTTTTTTGGATTACGGGGTGTTACAGCTTGAATGCAAAATGTCGCTTATAAGCTCAAGTATTAGACATTGTGGTTCCTGATAGGAAAAAAAATTCTTGGACTTAGCTAGCCAGCAGTGGGTCATTAAAGAGTCTGCCTGCTTACATGGTCTCTGCTTCATGTTCTGCTGAGATATGAAGAAGCAAGGAACATGCTCTTAAAGCCATGTGCCATCTACTACCATGCTTCCACAATGCTGTACTGTTTCCTCCCAACCATAAGTTAAAATAAGTCCTTTCACTTAAATTGCATCTTGTCAATGATATGGTGACAATGACAACAATAAGCAGAGAACATAACACAAATAGGGCCCTAACAATCCAACTTCATTGTTTCCAAACATAATCCTTCCTCCTTCAGAAATTTTCAGTGAAAGGAGCTAGAGAGATTGCTAAATAGTTAAAAGAACAAGTTGCTTTGGAAGAGGTGGTTCATAACTCCAGGTCCAGGGATCCAACCCCCCCTTCTGCACTCTGTAGGCACAAGTCATACACATGGTCCACATACATACACACAGACAAAACTCACACATATACAAAGTAAACAAATTAAAAATATATCCTATGAAGAAGAACAATGTTATCTCCACATTTATTATGTAACTTGAAACAACAAGCATAGCTTAGCAGGAACTTTGCTGAATTTGGATGAATCTTATATGCATAGTTTTACAGGTTTAAATTAAAATTACCTGTTCTCAAGTATTTATCAGCCATTTTAACATTCAATCAAGTATTTGGTTCTATTAATACATGATTTGCTATATGATGGAGAACTTTTTGTTGCTATACCAGTAGTTTTTGGTTTTACTATAGGTCTCTGAACTATCTAGTCTCTGGTTCGTGGTCAACCAAGCAGCATAAAGTATGGGTTATGACTGGAGTTGGCCTTAAGTTAAGTCAGACATTGATTGGTTATTCCTACAAGTTCTGTGCCACCATTGCACTATCATATCTTACAGGCAGGGCTGATTGTAGGACAAACGTTTTGAGGCTAAGTTTGTGTTTGTGTTTGTGTTTGTGTTTTGGTAGCCTGCATTGTAGCCTCCAACTAAAACATAGCGGTAAAAGCTCCATGTAGGCACCATCTGGACTTCCTCCATAGTCAATGAGGGGTGTGTGTGTGTGTGTGTGTGTGTGTGTGTGTGTGTGTGTGTGTGTGTGTTGTTCATGGCAATGTGGCGCTACCATCAGTTTTAAGAGTACAACCCATGATCTTAGCAATAACATGGATTGTTTGGTGATTTCTGTGGGACCTCCTTGGCAAACAACTCAATTGATTTCAACCCAGTCCCACTACTGGAAGACTTATTTGGTAACAAGAGATGGCCAGTGGAAACTTAATTTCAGGTGACTCTCCCTTTATGAGATCTCCTTTTCCTTCTCCCATTTCTGTCCCCATCTGTCCCCAGTCAACCCATAAAGTCTTTCTATTTCTCCTTCTCATGGATCCATGTTTCACCCAGGCCCTTCCTCTACACCTATCCTTTCTGGCTCTATGGACTGTAACTTAATTATCATTTACATAATGTCTAGTGCATACATATAAGTGAATACATACCATGTTTGTCCTTCTGGGTCTGGGTTACCTCACTCAGAATGACCTTTTCTAATTACATCAATTTGCCAGAAAATTTCACTGTGTCATTTTTTTTTCTTTTTCTAGACAGGGTTTCTCTGTGTAGCTTTAGAGCCTATCCTGGCACTCACTCTGGAGACCAGGCTGGCCTCGAACTCACAGAGATCCTCCTGTACTGGGATTAAAGGCGTGCACCACCAACGCCCCGCCCCACTATGTCATTTTTTAACAGCAGAAGAATACTCCATTGTGCTAGTGTAAAATGTACCAAAATCTTTATCTAGTCTTCTGTTGAGGGACATCTAGGTTGTTTCCTGTTTCTGGCTTTATGAATAAAGCCACAATGAACATGACTAAGCAAGTGTCCTTGTGGTAGTTTGGAATGTCCTTTAGGTATATGCCCATGAGTCATATAGCTGGATCTTAAAGTAAATCAATTCCCAACCTTATGAGCAACTCCCATATTGATATGGCTTTATCATAGTGGCTATCCAAGTTTGAACTCACAACAGCAATGAATGAGTCTTCTCCTTATTCTGCATCCTTGTCAGCATGAGTTGTCGCTTGTGTTATTGATCTTAGCCATGCTGACAGATGTAAGAATAAATCTGAAAGTACTTTTGATTTGCATTTCCCTAATGGCTAAGGATGTTGAGCATTTCTCTAAGTCTTTTGAATTTCCTCTGTGGAGAATTCTCTGTTTTTAATTTATTTGCAGACCTCCTATCTATAAATGGTTATTTCCTGAAGAGATTATTTTAAAAATTCCTTAAAACTCTAATGAATTTTATGTAAAAGCCCAAGTTTTGATTTAAGGGATATGGAAATATAATAATTGTTGAGGTCAGCAAAAGAAGTTTTCACTTTAAGCATCTTGCTCAGGGGGGAAAAAGCTAAAGGCAGCTCCCTGAATACATGAGCAAACATCCCTGAAAGGATGGCCAAAATCAATACCATGGCCCTGGATTGCTGAGCTTATTTCGTCACTCATTGGTTGGCCTAGTATATGCATGGGCTGCTCGTCTAGAGAGGTGTTTATTCTCAGAAAAGAATGGACTTTTGGTTTTTAAAGTAACTTTTACTTCAGTTGGGGAAATAAGGAATATGGTGAAATGAAATTATACTTTTATAACAGTTGCTTTAATTATTCAAGTCATATTTTAGATAGTAAATAAATGATACTGGATGGAAAACAATGGCAATAATGGAGGCAGAGAACATTCCTTTCCTCTAAATAACAAGTAAACACCTGAAGATTGTGTTTGCCATGGGACTCAAGCTCCACTAGTGAACAACAGGACATACATATTCTCTCAGGTCAGTTTTGGCACTGGCACCACTTTCTTCTCTGTCACTCCTCATTTCTGGGGTCCTCATAAAATTTGCATTGTTTCAGAAAGACAATGTCTGTAATGCATCAAAATGAAAAGGCCAGAATAGAAAAATGTAGACTTAAAGTCCATTTTTATATAGCAATGATGTGACTCCTGACAATATGGCTATACCCACAGATCAGGTCATTTCTCAACTCTCATCAGAGAAGCTTATCGCAGTAAGTACTAACTAATACAGAGACCCACAATTGGACAATGTGCATAGAGTGAGAAACATCAGAGTTTTCAGACCTTAATGGGATGTCTTTATCATACCCTTCCCATACAAGCTCCAGAATTTATGTGGAAGAGGAGGTAGGAAGATTTTAAGGGACAATGGTAGTGGATAGCTATAAGAGACAACAAGTTAGATGTGCATATAAACTCACAGAGACTGAGGCAGAATACATAAAAACTTACACAAGCTCGAGAGAGACAAAATCCCATCATGGACAGAATGTGGGCTCAATGTTCCCTAACTACCCAAAAAGCTGTTTCCAATTGATAGTTCTGGGGTAGGGAAAACCAATTATCTTCAATGGAGTGACATGGGATAAACCAATCACACTTTATGGCAGGTTCTATACATACATGTTCAGGAGTAGCTAGCTGGTCAACACAAGTCAGACTCCTTTTTTCAGTATTTTTCCTCATTGATTTTGTTTTGATTTTTTTGTTCTGTTGTTCTAAGGGAGAGAAAGAACGTGAAGCTTGGTGTGTAGAGAAGGGAGTATCTGGGAAGAAATGGAGTATGCTAAAGAACATCATAGAAATGTAGTAATAAATCCTTAAAGAATTAATCTTTAAAAATATAGATTTGTGAAAGTAAAGTCTGCTTAATTTAGAGAGGAATATTTTATTCTCTGCTGACTTAGGTGTGTTGTCATTGTTCTGATATATTTCAGTCTATGTAAGAGATGTCCTTTTTTTTAAGTGAGAGTCTTACTGTATACACCTAGCTGGTGTGGAACTTTCCATGTAGACAATGTTAACTTCAGAGCCATAGAGATATGCCTACCTCTGCCTATCAAATACTAAGATTAAAGGTATATGACACCTCATCTGGCTTCTTGTTATACAATACCAAATGCACAGTTAGGAAACTAGAAATACACTACATTATATAGATCAAGCAGGTTATATTTAGGAATATATATGTATATTATATGTACATATATATGTGCATATAACAACTAAAGACAAAAGATTTTGTGAATTTGAAAAAGATCAAGGAGTGGTTTATGGGAGGTTTTGGAGAAAGGAAAGAGAATGAAGAAATGAGGTAATTATATTAAACACAAAGATTAAAGAAATAATTAAAAAGCAGTTTACATATTTACCCAAACAGTCATTTAGTTACACGTTTTGTATTTAGCTGTGGTTCTGGGGGTTGAAGGCAGTGTCTTGACACAAGATAACATGGGTTCTGCTTTTGAGTTACCCACACACACAAACACACACATACACCCAAAAGTTAACACATTTGTTCCTTTATTGATTGAGTTTCCAATGAGCTCACATAAGAGTAAAAAGGTGTTTTGACATCCAGAAGGACTGCTTCCAGTGACTTATCAGTTTTAAAAAGCTGTTTCTCTAGCAAAGGCAGCACAATTTTGAAAGTTGAAAAGATGCTACTGTTGTCAAAGTTATCTCAGAATGGAACCCTTTGATTACTTTCTCATAGAGAAGACCTTAGAGCAAGATTCAGTGGGAAGTTCTGTGCTACAAACACCTTATAGGTAAGAGCCACAGATTATTCAATGAAGTGCTTGCTGCAAAAACAGAGAGATTTGAGTTTTGTTCACCAGTACCCATGTAAAAAAAAAAAAATGAGTGCTTTGGTTCATGCCTGTGTTCCCTACACTGTGACAGCAAATACATGAAGTTCTCTGAGGTTTGCTGACCACCCAATCTAGTTGAAGAATTGAGTACCATGTTCAGTAAGAGGTATCTTCAAAATTAAGATAGATGGCTCAACAGTTAAGAGCACAGGTTACTCTTCCCAGGGCCTAAGTTAGATACCCAGTACACACAGGGCATCTCACAACCATATGTAGTCTCTCCAGTTCCTAGGGATCTGACACCTTCTAGCCTCCACAGCACTATGGTACAGAAGCATGCATGCAGGCAAAACATGCACATAGGCAAAATGAAAATTTACAAATAAAGTAAGGCATTTGAGGAAGATACTGAACCTCTGGACTATAACACATGCATAGTCATTTATACACACACACACACACACAAGAATGCATGCACGCTGAACCCCAATTATTTAATCTGTATTTATTGACACATAGAGATAGAGAGAAATCTGGTTTTCAAAGTTTATGCAGATTTTGTATGCATAATGTGTTTGGGGGTACAAGAAACCCAAACCCTAAAAGAAGCATAAACTTTTATCACCAAGAAAGTAGATGATGGGCAAGCGGCATTACTATCATCTAATGAACTGGTTTATTATTGCAAATTTGTCTTCATCTATGAGTGATTTGTTTGGAATCTACTGTCCTGCTCAAAAGTATTGTTAATTTCTTCTCAGACCTATGAGTTCCAGAAATTCTAGTTATGTTTTGTCATTTAGCTTTATAGTCATCCTCCCCACACATTTTGAATTCCTGAGACCTTCAAAGACAAGAAGACTAGCCTCTTTTGTGTCTGTTCTTTCGAGGTTATCAGTCCTTGCTTCATGATTACATTAGTGGGACTCTAGAGTTAGTGTTGGTTAAGACTATCCAGTATTTTCTCTGGGGCTAAGAAAGAGTCAGATTTCTAGTACACACAAAAACTCTTTCTCAGTAGCTTTGCCACAAGTATTTGGATGCTTCTGATTCATGATTCAACAAAGACGTGTCATGAGACTCAGAATGATACCACAGGAATCCTGTTCTGTGGGAAATGACTATAATTCAAATGTCAAATACAAGTCTTAAGACGATAATAACACATTGCCTCTTTTCATGGACTTTTGTAAACAGAAAAAGGTGCATAGTGTATGTAGAAATTCCCCTTTGACATTGTTTATCCCGTTTGAGATAAACTGTAAATAGCATCACATTTAGTCAGAACACATAACAAAATGAGAATGATAACCAGATATTTGTATTGTATTTAACAGGTCTTTTGGGTATAATCTGTGCATCATGGAATTTATTGATTTAAAGTCCACATTCCAATGTTTTTAATATGTTCCTAATTCTACACATACCACTTTTATCAAATGTTAGAGTCTTTTCATCACCCATGAAAGGAAGTATGCATTCCAATGTGTATGGCTACATGTAAACAAAGTGACATGGTCAGATGAAGATATTTGAAGTATTCTTCATCTCATTTGTTTTAGAAACATTAATAATATTTCAACTAAATTTTTTGAGATAAGTAATTGACTGTTGTCAACCATAGTTTTCTGATTGCCACAGGACATTTGTCTTCCTATATAGTTCTATCCTTATGGTTGATAATTGTCCCTTCAATACCTCTCTTCAATAGACACTTCAGTGTTCTACTGCAAGTTTTTCATTTGTTTGTTTTTGTGTTGGAAGTTGTTTTGAGACAGGGTCTCTCTGTGTGTCCCTACTGTCCTAGAACTCATTTATGATGTAGACCAGGATAGCCTTAAACTCACAGAGATTTACATTCCTCTGTCTCCTGGGTAATGAGATAAAAGGCATATATCACCAAGACCAGCATGCTTGCTTTTTAAAAAGTGTTTTAAATCATACTGAAATGTCATTACAGAATTATCTGTGTGTATGTGTGTGTGTGTACATGTGTGTATGTGTGTGTGTAAAGTAGGTCTGTGTGTCAGTGTCTGTCAGGGACAAACAAGAACATCACATCTTCTGAAGCTAGTTACAGGCGATTGTGAATCACTCAATATAGGTGCTAGAAATTGAATTTATGTTCCCTGCAAGAGCAATCACTAAGGGATATCTCCAGTCCTGCAAGTAGTTGATTTGTTGAACAAATATGGTGTATCCCAGGCATTGTTCAAACTGTGAGTGTGCAAGGATTAGTGTTGAATTCCAATCCTGATCATTTGTTATGTATTGTCAATGGTGCTTTCAATAGAATACTATCTGGCCTCAAGTTATTTTCTTATGATTGTGACAAAATGTTGGACATAAACAACAGGAGAGAAGATTTATTTTGACTTATGGTTTCAAAAGTTTCATTCCATGAATGTTTGGGAAGAACCTCATGGTCATGGGACATGTAGTGAAGATATTCTTAATAACTTGAGAAAGAAGGAGAGTGGGTGAGGTGGTGTTGGCACACAAGGGCTCAAGGCAAAGTACAGTTCCCCCAGAGAGGCCCTGGGTGCCTACTTCTTTCAAGGACAATATCTCCTCCTTTTCCCATCTCCCATTAAGGTAATTAGGAATCCATCAAGGATCAATCTATTGACTAGGTCAGGAACCTTATGATGCAGTCATTCATAGAAATGCTACCATAGACATACCTGGATGTGTCTGTCACTAGTTTCTTCCTGGGAAATTTCTTAATACAACCAAAATAATAAGCAAAACTGATCATTTATGAAACTTTGTCTAACTAGAGTCCACAGTCACAGAATATGCTGCAGCTATGTGCTTATATAATGCTATTGAATTTTTGCTAAAATGGAACAGTTTACATTTGAAAGTAGAAATCATAATTCACTATCAAGGAAAAGAATGAGAGAGAGGAGGGGAGGGGAGAGGATGGGAGGGGAGAGGAGGGGAGGGGAGGGGAAAGGAGAGGAGAGGACAGGAGAGGACAGGAGAGGACAGGAAAGGACAGGAGAGGACAGGAGAGGACAGAGGGGAGAGGGGAGAGGGGAGAGGGGAGAGAGGAGAGAGGAGAGAGGAGAGGGGAGAGAGGAGAGAGAGGAGAGAGGGAAGAGAAAGAAGTTATAAAACACCAAATATGTCTTCTCCTAAATCAGGAAAACTCTGCAGTGTGCCTCACTATTCCTCGGTTTTCAGTTTAACTGTACATCAGTCAGCTATCTGTGGCCTGTTTTATTAAAAAAAATTGTCCCCAGTAGACTTACTGTCTTGCAGAACAAAAATCACTAAGCTTTATGAATCATTCACTAGGTACTTGGAGAAACTGTAGTTTAGGCTTATTTTCTCTCCCTACACTTCTGAGAATCAGATGCCTGCTCACTTGGAACACAGAATGGGAAAATTCTAACATTAGTAGACTTAAAGAAAACTGTTTGAAAAAGTCAGATTTTGAAAAAGGTCACTCATCACAGTTGAATTAGCACCCAAATTACTAACTTGGAACAACATCTGGGCTGGTTCACTTTGGCCCCTTTCAAAGGACACTTAACAAAATTGCATAGATTATTGTCAGTCAGCACATCTCTCCAGTGCTTGTGTTTGTTGTTGTAATACAGTGGGCCCATAATCAAAATCAATGAACAATTCTTTTGAAACCTGAAACCTTCAACATAAAGTAAGATAAGTTAATTGATTTACACTAATACGAATAGAGGCATTTGTGTAGCTGAGAATTGGTTTAAGCAAATTTATCTAAGTATGATTGTAACCAAGAAGGACATTAAACAGGAAATTCTGGAGAAAGATTTCTAGTGTGAATATTAAACCTATGTTTCTTTTCTATGTTATGATTTTTTCTTTTCTTTTCTATGTTACTGTGTATCTTTTTCTTTTCTTTGTTTCTGTGTCACTGTGTATCAGAAAACAGACAGAAAAGAAAAAAATAAAAAAAACAAGCACCAGAAAGAATCAGAAATCTAGACTTCTACACCAGTATCTACTAAACATCTGATTTGAGAGTGTTATTTAAAATAACTTTTAGATTTAGTATTTTCAGTATGAGAATAAGAACAGGTTCATTTAGTGCCATCTAGTAGCTACGTGTCTTGACTGATAACATACACTGAAAGTTATTTAATGTGTTGTTGTAAATAAGATTCACCAAGTCAGGTATCTACTGATTTACAAGGAAAAAAAAAAAAAACATTAAAGGACACTGTGCCTTGGAAGGGCAGAAAGATGACTGCAAACCTTCCATGCATGTCTGCCTGAGGTAAGGGCAGTGGAAGGGTATATAAATCATCTCCTACCTATGCTGTCACTGTTTCTTCTCATGTTGACTTCTGAGTTGGAAAGATTGCCCGATTTCTGAGGGAAGCTTAGCCCTCCGACATAAGACAGACAAAGTAGGTTATCAGCAGCTAGTTTGGGAAGGTCAATTTATAACTGTTCAGTTTATAGCAGGATCCTTTCCAAATTCCATTAGAAACCTGGACAGATGTGTTTTGTATAACTTCTATTTTTGTCATATGACTTTTATTTTCCAAACACAGATTTGGAGTGGGCAGTGAAGTTTAAAGTTACTATTTCATATTGTATTGTGGCTGCTTGTATGCCACAGCAAGCAAAGGACAGAAGAAAGTTGAGATAAAATAAATATGAACCTCAGGAGTTTGGACCAGAAGCTAAAACACTCTCTTACTACTAGTATTCACAAATTCTTTCTGATGTGGCCTGGGTTATAAAGAAAATGGAAACTCTCACTCTTAAAAGAACTTAAGAAATAAAGTGTTGTTATCTCTCCTGCTGAGGTCAAAGTTGCTTGTCTTAGAACTGTCATCAATGGAAAAATCATGTTGGATTTCCCAATATGGGACTCACCTGGAAGTTTTTACACGGATATAAATACACATATGATTCTGATGATCTCATATGAGATATAAAGGTGTTACAATATAGTAGAAGACCAGAAAGATTTTACTTGAAATTTTTCATGCAGAGTGCTAAAGATATTGCGTATATATATCCTATACCATATAATTATACAGTGTTTCCTAAATGTTTAGCTGCCTGGTTCTCAATCAAACTGAAGCTGTCAAGGCTACAGGGTTTAGCGCTGATTTGACCTCAAATAGTCATAGAAAACAAAGCACTAGAATTGATTTTCAGAGATTTGGAAGAGGAAACAATCCCACTGAGATTATCCATAAAAGATTATTAAAATGTAAAGTACACACATACACACATTTTATAAAGAAAAAGTTTCTCTGTGACAAAATAATAGATACTTAAGTATAATTGGCTTGTTTCTAGTCAGCTTTTCTAACTTGAGTTATCCTGTTCCTCTTTTACTACATTTTGCTTCTGGGCTTTTTACCTCTCTCTATTCTTTTTTCTTTTTTGATCTTATTTTACATTCCAACTAGAGTTCTTCCTCCCACCCCTCGTCACCCCACCCCAGCCCCAGTCCACTCCTCCTCACAGGTAAGGACTCCCATGAGGGGTCAACATTGCCTGGCATAATAGGTTGGAGCCAGGCCAGGCCTCCACCTCATGCATTAAGACTGAGCATGGCATTCCACCCTAAGGAATGGGCCACAACAAGCTAGCTCATATACCAGGTTTGTATCATGAACCTACTGCCAGGGGCCCCACTAATAGTCCAAGCTTCACAACTGTCTCCCACATATAGAGGGCCTAGTTTGGTCCCCTGGAGTCTCCACAGTTGTAGTCTAGAGTTCATGAGTTTCCACAACCTTGATTCAGCTGTCTCTGTAGATTTCTCCTCTGTATTCTTTTTATCTTTCTTTCCTTTTTACTCCATGTATGGCTCTGTGGCTGGCATCCTCCTCTCCTCCTTTTCTTATTCCTCCATCTTCTTGTTCTTCCTCTTTAGCCTAGATTTCTCCTTCTATTTATTCTCTCTGCCTGCTAGCCCCACCTATTTCTCTTTCCTGCTTGACTGGCTGTTTAGCTCTTTATTAAACCAATCAGGTGTTTTAGGCAGACAAAGTAACACAGCTTTACAGAGTTACACAATTGTAACACAAAAGAATGCAGCACATCTTTACATGATTAAACAAATATTCCACAGCATAAATGCATAATTACTAAGAGGAATTATGTCACTAGTCCCTTCTCTGAAAAGAGGGACAATGGATTTGTAAGAAGTCATAGTTTATTTTAAATACTATTCATTTATATACTATATTATATATTCATTATATACTATTAATTAATTAATTTATGTATTTAATTTGTTATTTTGTTTTGGAGACATGGTTTCTCTTTGCAGACTTGGATGTCCTGGAACTCACTCTTTAGACCAGTCTGGCCTTGAACTCAGAGATTTGCCGTGCCTCTGCCTCCTGTGTGGTGGGATGAAAGGCAAGCACCAACACCAGGAAGCTAGAAGTCACATTTTAGAATAATGAAGATCAGATGAGACAAGAAAGAATTTGTGATGATTATAAACTTCTTCACAAGAAGGTTGCTGGAAGGGAATAGTGCAAGACCCAGTTACTGATGATGCATTTTGTAACAATGTCTGTGCTAGCAACTACCCCAAGTGGTGTAGTTGGCATTTTCTTTGGGCCATCAACCAGCTTCTTTGGCACTCCTACCAGCAGTGAAGGAGTGTTCCCTTTTCTCCAGATCCTCTCCAGCAAAAACTGGTGTTTTTTATTTTAGCCATTCTGACAGGAGTAAGATGGTATCTCAGAGTTGTTTTGATTTGCATTTTCCTGATGGCTAAGGATGTTGAGCAATTTCTTATGTGTCTTTCAGCCATTTTAGATTCCTCTGTTGAGAATTCTCTATTTAGTTCTGTACCCCACTTTTTAATTGTATTATTTGGTGTTTTGGAGACTAGCTTCCTGAGTTCATTGTATGTATTGGAGATCAGCCCTCTGTCTGATGTGGGGTTGGTGAATATCTTTTCCCATTCTGTGGGCTGCCATTTTGTTTTGTTGACTGTATCCTTTGCCTTACAAAACCTTCTAAGTTTCAGGAGGTTCCATTTATTAATTGTCGATCTCAGTGTCTGTGCTACTGATGTCACTTTCAGGAAGCTGTCTGCTGTACCAATTCGTTCAAGCATACTTCCCACTTTCTTTTCTAATAGGTTCAGTATGGCTGGATTTATGTTGAGGTCTTTGATCCATTTGGACTTAAGTTTTGTGCATGGCAACAGATATGGATCTATCTTCAGTCTTCTACATCCCAGCATCCAGTTTTGCAAGCACCATTTGTTGAAAATGCTTTCTTTATTCTATTGTATGACTTTAGCTTCTTTATCAAAAATCAGGTGTTCATAGGTGTGTGGGTTTTCAATTCGATTCCATTGGTCTACCTGTCTGTTTTTGTGCCAATACCAAGCTGTTTTCAGGACTATAGCTCTATAATAGAGCTTGAAGTCAGGGATGATTATGCCTCTGGAAGTTCCTTTATTGTACATGGTTATTTTGGCTATCCTGGGTCTTTTGTTTCCCATATGAAGTTGAGTAATGCTCTTTCAAAGTCTGTGAAGAATTTTGCTGGTATTTTGATGGGGATTGCATTGAATCTGTAGATTGCTTTAGACAAGATTGCCACTTTTACTATGTTGATCCTACCTATCCAAGAGCATGGGAGATCTTTCCATTTCTGATATCTTATATGATTTCTTTCTTTAAAGACTCAAATTTCTTGCTATACAGGTCTTTCACTTGTTTGGTGAGTGTTGCCCAAGATATTTTATGTTGTTGTGGCTATTGTAAAGGGTGTTGATTTTCTGATTTCTTTCTCAGCGCATTTATCTTCTGTATATAGTAGGGCTACTGATTTTTTTTTAGTTAATCTTGTATCCTTCCTCTTTGCTGAAGGTGTTTATCAGCTGTAGGAATTCCCTGGTAGAGTTTTTCAGGTCACTTATGTAAACTATCATGTCATCTGCAAATAGTGAAAATTTTACTTCTTCATTTCCAATTTGTATCACCTTGATCTCCTTTTGTTGTCTTATTGCTCTAGCTAAAACTTCAAATACAATATTGAAGAGATATGGAGAGAGTGGACAGCCTTGTCTTGTTCCTGATTTTAGAAGTATGTTGAGTTTCTCTTCATTTATTTTGATGTTGTCTTACTGTATATTGTTTTTATTATTTTCAGGTATGTTCCTGTTATCCCTGATCTCTCCAGGACCTTTATCATGAAGGGGTGTTGGATTTTCTCAATGGCTTTTTCAGCATCTAGTGAAATGATCATTTTGTGTTAGGGATTTGTTGGACTTAAGATTTTCTTTCACCAATGACTCTATTTCTTCTAGTGTATCTTCCATCTCTTGTATTTTGTTGTTTATGCTTGCATCTGCAGTTCCTGATCATTTACCCATCTTTTCTATTCCCAGCATTCCCTCACACTGTGTTTTTTTATTGTCTCTATCTCAACTTTCAAACCTTGCACTGTTTGAATTGTTTTTTGTGATTTTTGGTTTGTCTTTTCTTCCATTTCTTTGAAGGATTTTCTCATTTCCTTTCTTAGGGTCTCTATTATCTTCATGAAGTTGTTTCTAAGTTTGTTCTCTTCTTCTTCATCCACATTGGGATTTTCAGGTCTTGATGACATAGAGTCCCTAGACTATGGTGGCATCATATTGGTTTTTCTGTTGTTGAATGTGTTCTTATATTTTTGTCTCCCCATCTCTTCTTCCAGTGGGTGCAGGTGGTGCTTCTTCCTCTCCTGGTGTGTACAGCTCCAAGGTTCTCTTCTGGTGGGTGCAAGAGGGTCAGATACTCTGATGAGTCTCATGGTGGGTGCAGGGGGGGGTCAGAGGCACTTCCTCTCCAGGTGGGTGGCAGTGGCACTAGCCCAGTAATGTCAGCAGACTCGAGGTTGCTTGGTCCTCAGGGGCTAGTCAATCTGCCTGCAGACCCCAGGACAGAAGTTCCCAGAGTGGGCAGAGGGAGGTTGGGCCCAAGTCAGGTGGGAAAAGCTCTCCTCTCTGCCCCAAGTGGGGGGAGGGAGTAGCCCATCAATCTCAGCAGACTCATGGTTGCTTGGTCCACCCTTTTTCAATGTTTGGAATGATGTTTTTATTTTATTTTTACTAATGTTGAAAGCACACACATTTTGAATGAATTTAACAAAAACTTTCTGATCAGCACAAATGGTAGAGATAAGATCTTACTGTAAAATTCCATGACTTTAATTCATATTGAACAGTAAATGGATGACATTCTATTATCCTTTCTATAAAATGATAGCAAATTGAACAATCTAGGAAAATAAATCACCTAAAACTATCTATGAGAACTGAAAACAGCATGATGTACTTTGAATTAAAATTGAGTTCCCTCTATGCACAATATTGTTTTCAAAATATCTCAGTATAAACAATAAAAGAATGATTCCTGAATTTGATCATTTAACAGTTATCACAAGAAATGGGAGGACTAAATCAATTAATGTGTTATTTTATCAGCATTGGGCATTGAACCCCAGAACTTGTACATGCACATCCAGAGACTGAAGTATCTATATTATACAAATATATTATCAAATTATATATATTCTATTATTAAAATTATATAACAGATAACATGCTCAATTTCAATCTTCACATTTTTCTTGGATAAGATTTTTTTCTATATATTCAATAGCCTTAGGATTTTAAAAACATGATTAAAACAGCAATTATTTGAAAAGCACACATTTTAAATGAAATAACGTGTCAGAAAAACACATCTCCACATATAAAAACCTGTATTATTGATTTCTCAACATCATTTTTATAGAAAATGACCATTTTAGATTTCTGATTACAACTATTATGATCCCTGAAGCCTCACTGAATTGGTTTTACATGTGAGATGTATTAAAACTCTGTAGAGAAGTTACTGCATTATAGGTAATCCATTGGCTAAATGAGTTTTTTAACCAATTGACTAAAGTGAAAGCCACAAGAAATAAGGTTGCAGATTGAATCTATTCAAAGAAACTGCTTCCCTATTGACTTGGGTTTAAAGAACTTGATACTTCTGTTTTATTTCTGAGGTTGTAGTTAGTAACACAAAACTGGACTTGAATTTTTTATTAGTCTTTTTTCCACAGGGAAGTCAAACTGTTACTTCCTCCCAACTGCCAGGGACTTTTTGAGGATTGCCTTAAGTGTGAATTGTCAGGTATTTCTTCAGGCTGCTTCCCATAGGGGTCTAACCCTGTCCTGAGCCTTGTCAGAGGTCATGAGGCTCCCAAATAAAGCATTTTATCAGAGGACAAAGACAAAGACAAACATCAGGGCCTCTGGATGTCAGGAGACACATAGCGGAGATGGGCCATTTCAAGTTCACACCAAACTTTAAGTCCATGGCATTTGAAATTGCTTTAAATGTATTGCAAATTAGTTGAAACTAAATTTACTTTATCAAATATTCAGAATCACATCACATTTCTTTTTATTACTAGAAATATTTTGGGATTAAAATTCCAGATATTACTCATAATGGATAATTCATCAGTAGGAAAAATAATCAAAATAACCTGGCTTTCAAAATTGCTATTTTAAACATTTTTGTTGTCATTATTTCAAAACTCCTTTTTTTAAATATTTTGTCATAAGGTCTTATAGGCTGGACCAAGCTGGCTTGAATTCATTACAATCTGAACTTAGCCTCTCAAACGCTGTGGTTACAGTCATGAACTGCTATGTCTGCTCTTCAAATTAATGTATTATTATATGTACTTCAATCCCTAAAATTACTTATACTGAACATTTGTCTTTTTCAGTGACAGTAGAAATTTGCAGATATAGAAACTTTTAAAATGTTAAACTTTAAAATTTATATCTATTGAATTTCCCAATATAGGAGTCTGAACAAAACCAAAGACCCCTGTGAAAATTTCCAGTCATTGTAAAACAGCTGTTTTCTGGAGCGCATAGTGAGTGCAAAAGCTTGTATAGAAGGTAGCACTCCATGATTTAGGACATAGTCTTGGACTCACCACTACTTATCTGTTCTGTTTAGACAGGTGTTGGGCACAGTGCTAATGCACTGGTTCCTACACAGCCTTCTGCTCACTGCAGCAATCTTTGCAGACTACTTTCTAGTCAGAAAAAAATGTTATTTTTATTTATAAGAGACTTAAAAAGATGTTAATTTCACTGCTAAATTTGGTTGATCTCAACAGAAAGTAGGAGGAAACATACATCTACAAAGCCATTATACATAGGTTAAGAATGTTGTTCTACATAGGAATCAATGACTTTAGAAAAGAATTAAGACACCCAATCATATTTCCAAAAAATAACAAAATTGAATTATATAGTCAAAAATTGTAGTAAAATAATCAAACATAAGAAAACAACAATATAATTTTGTTAGACAGAAATTTATTTAAAGGGGAATTTGAAACCAATATTTGACTACTATACTCTCATTAACAAATGTTAAAATTCTTAGGATTATTTCTTTTTAGATTATTTTAAATTTTTAACAAGTAGGTATAGCACAGACTTATTAATAAAGATATAATTGCCTATTTACCTGTTTGAAAATGTAAACATTTTATGTGTAAAATGAGAAGTTAATCCTGAGAAATATATGCAATCTGTTTTACTCACTATCCTCCACTCAGGCCAGGTGCTAAAGTCCTGTTGTCCTTTAGACTATAATGTACATGAAATACCAAAGTAGTTGATCCCTAAGGCCTGGGAAAGATACTGCTTCTTGCCAGGACAACAAGACATAGATAGCTATTTTGGATCCAGCCCGAGGATGATTTCAGTGTAGGGTGATTATTGTCTTCTTTGTCTGACTCTCCTCACAGAAAATACTCATCTGCTGGCGATTCATCGAGTCTGAGAAAGAATAAGCTTGCTGATGCTTCAGGAGGCTGACATCTGAAAGTATGCCCCTTCTTCTGACCAGTCTTTCTGCCCTATAGACTGGTCAGTCCCTTTTCTGTGCAAAAACTTTAGTTCTGATGGACTTTCAGTTGAGTTTTGCTTTTGTTTCCTGTGCCTTGGGAATCCAGAAAGGCATTCCCTATACCATCATCTGTATGTCTGCCTATGTTTTCATATACTATCTTTAAATTTCAGCTCTTACATAAAGGTGCTTGAGATATTTTGAGTTGACATTTACACAGAATGAAAGGGGGTTCCTTTCTTCTTCTGCATATGGATAGCCAGTTTTCTCAGCAGAATTTGTTGAGTAACTGTCTTTTCTACAGGGTGTGGGTTTGGGCACAAATTTAAGAATAACTTGTATGCCAGGGTCATAACCTTTGACCTACAGTCTGCCCTGCTTATGAGATATGCTACTGTAAGGGTAGCACAGAGACTGTGGGAGTGGCCAACCAATGACTGGTCTAATCTCAGACCCATGTTAGGAGAGTGAGCACACCTTGACACTGCTTGGAGTACTGGGACCCAGACAGAGGCTGGATGCCCTACAGACCTAGGATAGAACCAAACACCACTAAAAAAAAAAATGTCGATGTAATGTACCTAATAATATTCTGCTATACTCATAGATTGGTGCCTAGCCCAACTGTCATCAGAGAGCCTTCATCCAGCAACTGATGGAAACAGATGTAGAGACCCACAGCCAAATATTCATCCAAGCTCAGAGAATCCTGATGAAGAGAGGGAGAAAGGATTGTAGGAGCCAGACTGGTCAATGATATCATAAGAAAACCTACAGAATAAACTAACCTAGGCTCATAGGAACTCATAAAAACAGAACTCTTAACTGGGGAGCCTTCATAGGTCTGACCTAGACTCTTTACATAGATGGAACAGTTGTGTAGCTTGGTCGTCTTGTGGTATTCCTAACAGTGTGAGCAGGGGCTGTCTCTGACTCTTTTGGTGGCTTTTGTGACCCTGTTCCTCATATAGGGTTGCCTTGCCCAGCCTTAATACAAGGGGAGGTACTTACTGCAACTTGATATGCCATGTTTTGTTTTTTTTCCATGGGAGGCCTGCCTTTTTCTAAACAGAAATGGAGGAGAAGAGGATGTGGGATGGAATTGAAAGGTCGGGGAAGGAACCTCAAGGAGAGGAGAGAGGGTAAACTGAGGTCAGGATGTAAATAAATGAATTTTTAAAGAGGACTAAGTTGTGTAGATGTAGATTAAGTTACAGAATACATGGAGACTTGGTTAATTTTATTCAGGGAGAAGTCATTTACATAAGAAAGCAATGACCCTCATGTTCCTGCTCAGAGGATCCACACCCAGGCTCCTCTAGAGACTGGACCAGAACCAAGAGATTGAGCTGGGATCCAGGACCCCAGACCTAGTCTTCCCCCATCATGTCTGCACCTGTGACCATGTCTAAACCAGCATGGTCAATGAAACAGTTGAGGGTGGGGTGGATATCTCACTACAACATTGTGTGTAGTTGTTTGAATTATTTATGGATTTTTCCATTTGTCACACTGGTCTATATTTCTGCTTGTTCACTGCTCATCCATGTTAATTGCTACTTTTTCCATAATAGCTAGAAATTGGAAACAGCCTACATGTATATCAACTAATAAATGTACAATGAAAATATGGTTCATTTACACAATGGAGTATTATTAAACTATTTAAAATTAAATTTGCACATAAATGTGTAATTAGAAACTCTCACCCTAAGTGAGGTAGCCCATATGCCAAAAGACAAATGTTGCATTAAGCTTTATATATGTGTGTTTCAATCTAAATAACCATGGAGGTCCTGTAGCTGGTAGGGAACTGGGAAGATGAGAGAATCTTCCAAAAGAGGAGACATAGATTATAATGTTATAAAGAAATGATGTAGGGAGGGACTGCTAAAACAAACAAGAGTCTTTTGTGTTTCCAAATGTGTGTCAGGTTATTTTGTCTAGTTCTATGAAGACTGTCATTTCAATTTTGATGGGGATTGTGTTGAATCTGTATGTTCTGAACATTATGACAATTTGGCAAAATTCAGTCCTCCAATCCATGAATTTGGGAAGGGTTTCGATCTTGAAGTGGCTTTAATTTCTCTCATTGGTGTTTCATAGCTTTTTTTGAAGTCTTTTATTTCTGTACTTTATTTTACTCCTGTGTGCATGTATGTGTATGCACATTTGCCTGTGATCTTAGAAGGTTGTATTTATAAACACACGCACACACACACACACACACACACACACACACACACACACACACACACACACACACACATATATATATATATATATATATATATAATATATATATATGATGTTAGACACCTAGTTTGGTCTGACATTTTAGCTATCATGACCAATACTAATACTGAAATAAAGATGTACAAGCATGCTAGTGAGTGGATGACTTGGAGCCTTTAAAGTAAATTTCCAGGACTTGTACATCTAGGTCATATGTAAGATTTATTTATTGTGTTTTAAGAAACCAATTTCCATATTGGCTTGAGTACTTCCCCACTGACAATGTACAGGGTTTATCTCTTGTCCACATCCTCACCAGCAGTTGTTGGCACAGGTTTAATTAATTATTTCCATTCTGACTAGAGAAGATGGAATTTCAATGTAATTTTGATTTACATTTCCCTGATTATTAGTGAATTTGAGCATTTTTAGTGTTTGTTGTCCATTAATGTATTGCCCATTTGTGGATGTCCTTGTCTTATTCCTGACCTTAGAGGAAATGATTTCACTATATAGCATTTACACACCTTGCTATTGTTATTCCCTGTGGTCATCCCTTAGATGTGAGAACTATAGCACAATACTTCTCTACAATATAGACTACTCTCACTTGAACACCTATCTAATGAGTTAGGAAATCAATGACCTGGATTTAGTTGTTAAAAAAACTCAGGCAAAGTTGTCTCACACAGTAGGGAGAAATACCACACATGAACTTTACTGGCTTAATTCCATGGTCTATTTATCCATGCATAGTTCTCCTGAAATGACCATCTCAACTCTATATACGATTCTTCTATCAGTCTCCATTCATTGAATTATTTTCTAGAGTTTCTCCACTGTTGAACTCTAACACCACATATTAGTTGAATTGATCCAGGTTAAATGCTGTTATAAAGAATAAAAGAGAAATCTGGCACTAAGGAATTATACAGAGGTCCAAAAGGATTACCCCAACTAGGACCCTAAGCAATAGTGGAGAGCGACCTTAAATGCCTATCCCCTATAATGAGAATGATGACCACTTTAAATTCAATCCTAGAGCCATCATCCAATAGCTGATGGAAGCAGAAGCAGAGATCCCATAGCTACACACTGAGCCCAACTCCTGGAATCCAGTTTCAGAGAGGGAGGAGTGATGAACAAAGGGGTCAACACCATGCTGGGGAAACCCATAGAAACATCTGACCTGAGCAAGTGGGATCTCATGGATCCCAGTCTGACAACTGAGGAGGAACCAACATAGGACCAAACCAGGCACCTTGAACATGGATGTCAGTTAGGAGTACTGGGCAGGCTATGGGGCCTCCGGCAATGGAACCAGGATACAACCCTCGTGCACAAACAGACTTCGGGAGCCCATTTCCCATGGACAGATACTCTCTTAGCCTAGATACACAGGGGAGGGCCTAAGCCCTGCTCCAAATGACTTGACAGATTTCAATGATCCCTCATGGATGATATGTAAAATAAGATTGTTTCTAATTTAAATTATATATATATATATATATACATACATACATATATATATATATATATAAAGGAAATAGATATTTAATTAAATTTTAGGAGTTCCCAACAACAGAAAAAGAAAAAGGGAATTCCTGGAGACACATTGAACATGAAAATTAGGATAATACCATGTCAGATTGTGACTAATTTTTGTTTGGTGTGTGTGTGTGTGTGTGTGTGTGTGTGTGTGTGTGTGTGTGTGTGTGTGTGTGTTTGCACACACACTTGTGTTAATGGTAGCCAATGCCAATGAATTCAGCAATTTTTCAGAATTTCTTTATATACCCATCCCTCACCTCACCCTCACAACATGTACACCAAACTAGCATTTGCATTTTATAATGTTCCACTCCATAAAAGTGACATAGCTATATATAGGCTAGTATTAAGGCCAAGTTGACATCATGGCTTATTTATTGGCCAAAGATTTTTTTTCTTTCATGGAGACCTGAGCTTAGAGGTGATTCTAATGGAACATAATAGAACACATATAGAGAGTACTCAACCATTTTACAACATGTATATTGAACACCTTCTCTGTCCAATTGCAATGAGGCTAACAAGGAGGATACCAAGTAGAGGTGTCTAGAAGAAGTTTGAACCTTGAATAATAAGAGGAAACTAATGAACACATCAAATCATTATCACTGAATTTGGAGACAAATTATGATCCTGGATGGAGACAATTAGGATTAAAAGAAGAAACCATGCATCAAAGTTGCTAAGGAATGAAAAATATCTCAAGCACCTTTTAAGCCCTGCTATGCACCAGGTGCTGTGCATATATGGCATCACTTAATCATCATAGCAACCATATGGCGTCTGAATTATAGCACTGTTTTATAGGTAAGGAAATTGTTTTGAGGTCTGTCCAACAAGCATTTTTGCAGTCTTATAGCAAAAATGTTTTTTACAATAAATTTGTATTAGCAAGGTTGGCAAAATGTCTCTGGCTGAAGATACAATACCATGGTTGTCTACCTTATATGAAGTCAAAAATCTAATTGCAGATGTTGTTCAGAAGACATTTGAATATGATTTCACTTCAGTGGTGACACATACTGACAGGATGAAGCCTATTTTCTGAGGAAGCAAGAAGACTGCTATCCCAAAAGAAAGTTTAAACTTTACTAGGACAATGCTAATAGGATGGAAAGCAAAGATGAAAAGTGGGAAGTCCCATTTCGCTATAGACAATGAATAGAGAAAAAGTCAATGGTAACATCAACAGTTCTGTCTTTAGTGAATAAAGAAATTGCTTTACTACCAACTAAGGGGTGGAACAACAAAAAGGAATATTTACCCTGAGGAACACAATAATTAAGTGAATTATTTTTGACATAAATGTGAAATCCCTTTGATACATTGAAAATATCAACCAGAATGTTAAGTGATATGGTAGGAAGATTCTCCACACTGTCCTAAATAGTGAAAGGTTTTGTGTATAAGATTAGATATTGAGGTGGGAAGATTTTCTAGTACTTTAGGTAGTCTTAATGCAATTGCCCATGTCCTGATTGGAGACTGTATCAGGAGGATTTGAGACATAGATAGAGAGGGGCTAAGGATGAGAGTACAATGACAAGGGAGACCAGCAATCAAGGGCTAGTAGCAAACGTTGGGGAAGCAAAGAAATACATTCCATGCTATAGCCTTGGAAAGGACCCAAGCTCCTTAAAATTTGACTTTAGCTCAATGATTTTGGATTGTAACCCCAGAATTGTATGATATTAATTTTCACTTTACACCACTATGTTTATAACATTTGCATCAATAATAATGGAAACTAATACAGAGGCATGTATTTCTTCTTTTTGCAGATTTTTTTTCTTATTTGAATTAGAAACAAGATTGTTTTACAAGACAATCCCAGTTCCCTTCTCCCTCCGTCCTCCCCTACCACCCTCCACAACTAAAACCCTAACTATCACATATCCTTTCTGCTCCCCCTGGATGGTGAGGCCTTCCATAGGGTTTCATCTGAGTCTATAGTATCCTTTGGGAGGCATGTATTTCTTTACTCCAAAAAAATGTATATGTAGGTAAATAACTGTAGGAAAGTGTTCTAAACTTTCTGTATTATCCAAACTAAGTAAGCTTACTCATATTTTGAAACAGTTTTAATAATTTCAAATTATATAATTCTGTTGGAAAATATATTTCTTAAATTCTACTATTAAATAAAATGTGCAAAATATCTTAAAAACAGACTTTAATATTTTTAAATATTCCAAATCTTTTTCTTGATGAAGTGTTTCCTCTACAAATGAAAATGGTTTCATTTTTTAAAATGTTTTTCCCATCTAAGAGATTGTCCTGCAATTCTACAAGTGTTGGTGCAAGTGCAGCTGCTGTTCTAAGGAGGTGTTTATACAACTTTGTGTGTAAAGTTCATCCATCATGTTCTACTCACATTTCCCAAGAATCATAATGTAAAATAAAACTGATAAAACACATATAGTGTCAAATTAGACTACATATTTGCAATGTACATAAGGAAAAGCTGAAGTCAACTAAACACAAACATGAGGAACAGTTCTGTGTAACCATTTACTCAAATATGCACGAAGATGTTTAATATCAGAGTTCCCAACTAGACTTAAAATTGACTATAAATTCAGTATTGAAAATACAATACTACAAAGGATAAATGCAAAACCAAGAAGTTTTAGTTACTTTTTCTAAGTTTTTCTTTCTGATGACCTTGACATTCCTGTATCACCTCCTGTGTTTCAGAATGGATTTTGTGTATGTGTGCATGATTGTGTGAATACACATATGTATTTATGTTTGTGTTCATGTGTCTGCCAGTGTGTGCAGTACATGTGAAGGTCAGAGGACAATCTAGTGTGTAGTAGCTTGAATGTCATTCATCAGATGATATCTGCCTTGTTTATCTGAAAGAACTGTCCATTGGCCTGTAACTTACAAAGTTGGCTATGCTTCCAGGCAGTCAGGTGCCCACCTTTGCCTACCCAGCACCAGTGCTGAGATAAGCCTGCTACCACATCCAGTGTTTCACATGGGTCCTCATCCTTGTGAAGCAAGTCAACACATTATTAACTGAAATTTTTTCAAACTTTAGAAGGATTGTTGGGGGAGTAAATATATTTTTATTTACTGTACAAGAACAATAAAAATATATGTAAAGTTTTTAATATTTGTAAACATAAAATGGGTTCATGCTAACCTTTGAAAACAAGTAACTGCCCTTCTTGTCCAGGGAGTGTCATTTTACTCATTCTCAATGACACAGCCAATAGCAAGTTTATCATGTCCCATACAGTAACATACCATCATGTCAGACATGACATTGTCATTCATCATACATAATATCACACAGCATCTGTGAATGCATACACAAGAACTGAACAAGATCAAACCAGCAAAAATATCAACAAGGATGATGGAGAAGCTCATGAACCCCCATGCTTAATTAAGGAACTATTAGCAAGTGATGTCTTCTGAGGAAGGGAGCATTCATTTGTTTCAAAAAAATGAGTCCAATAAGAGGATACAGATGTTACAGTGATTGGTCCTATATCTTTGCATAAACAAACAGCACTAAGCAGACTTAGTTAAAATAAAGATGCATGAATTTAAGAAGAAAACATGGCATGGGGAATAAGGAAGGAATGGAAGGGGGAACGGGATACTGGAGTTGGTCCAAACACATTATAGGTGTGCATGAAAGTCTCAAACAGTAAACAACTGCAACAAGTTTAAAATTATTCTGTTTTCAACTAAAAAGTTAATGGATACCATGTATGAGCAAAACAGAGATTTATGCAGCAAACACTGATTTAAAAATGATCAGAAATGTGCATCATAATTTCAGTGCCTATAACCATGGCTAAGTTCCCATCATCAATGTTATCTCTACCTGAAACCAACATATTTAGTTTTGGCATACTTATTCCTTTCTATGTTGTGCTAGAATCACACTCAGCAAATCACCAAATGGAATACTTGGCATATACACTGAAAATTTTTGGCTATTTTTCTGTCTTCCTCATTGGACTATGAGCTATAAAAATAGGAAGCATATTTTATGTTCTTCAGAAACTAGAATTTGCCATACTACTAATTCTTAATTGACTTGTTGGCATCCAAAGTATATTAGAATATAGAAAAACAACATAGTATATTTGATATGTCATGCAAGATGCACGGATGATTTTCTGAGACTGAATCCTGTAATTACCATAATAGTATTTCTACAGTGACTCATAATGTGGTAATCATTTACCAAATATTTCCAGTTTCTGTCTCCCATCAAGCACACAGGAGGATTATGATGTATGTGGTTTGGAAGGAGGCATGGAAGCAGTTCTTGTGGTAGTGGCATTGATATTAATTCAAATATTATCTTTTTAATATTTATGTGTGTGAGTATGTGAGTGGAAGTGTGTGTGTGTGTGTGTGTGTGTGTGTGTGTGTGTGTGTGTGTGTGTGAATACAGGTACCTCCAGAGACCAGAAATTCTCTAGAGCTGAGTATCAAGAAATTGTGAGCTGCTGAAGATGGGTCCTGGGAACTGAACTTAGGTCCTCTACAAAACCAGGACATGTTCTTAGCCATCTTTCCAACTTCCCAATTATTTATTTTGAATGCAAATTCTTCAGAAGGTTCTCTTCCTTTCTGGCATGAGAGCCATCAGCATTTGAAGTGGATGATGTAATAACAACGTACTTTCATGACTGTCTATGCAAACATACTAGATTTATTATTGTGCTACTAGATGTCGAGAATTTTTTTCATTGCATCAGAAGCTAATGCATGCTGACATGCCAACATATATAAGCACATAAGCAGGCATACTAAGAACATATAAAGTACACTCATATTACCTTATATCAATGTTGTAATCCTTTCTTTTGGCAACTTTGAACTTTTCTACCAAGATAGTTGTGAAACTTTCTTTAAAATTTGTAGATATTGCCTTTTGAGTTATTAAAGTAATAAAATGAGCAAGTTCATCAAACTTAAAGCAACAAAGTGCTTCACGAAACAGAAAACATGAAATAAAAGCTGATTTAAGATAAAGAATAATCATCTTGAATACACAGAAGTTTTGTTTTTATACTGGTTTTATCTTAAAAAGATATTTTTATAGTCATAAAAACATGAATATGGATATATTGATAATAATTTCTGGTTTAGTTTTTAATCTCATCACCACTATAAGATGCAGAAAACACTCTACTTATGTCTGATACAGAATGTTGATTTCCATGAGAGAAATTTCTCAAGCCCTGCCCTGTGTACATAATAATCAAGAGGAAACACAAATGTTGCTCTTGTGTTGGTACAATGTATTAGCTGGGTTTTCTGGTTGCATAATATGTGTAGACACTGCTCTCAACACTGCTTCTGTATTAACGTACAACAATGAATATACATTATCTGGTGTTATAATTAGACTAATTTTATAATACAAGGCAAGGAAATGAAGGCAAGAGAAGGAAACTTCTATGAGATTTCAGAGTGAACATTGAGTCATATCTAGAAGATACGCTCTTAATAGAAAACATGCTCCATAATGAGAAGGATGTCCCAATATGACAACTTTAGACCTGAGGAACAAAAATACATAGTAACATTATTTGTATTTCACTAACCTTGGGTTTTTCTCTTTTTCATTTCTATCCCTTTCTGTTTCTCCAATACAATTCTTATCAGGCTCCTTGATAATAGCAACTGGTTCCAAAATTTAAGAAGAACCATGCCATCATACCATCATTGCTTTTTAAATGCCAGTTCTGCATTGCAGGTTCTTATTTTGTTTGTCAGACACTAAGTATAATGTATGTATTTACAGAAATACATGATATGTGTCCATCTTTATGTAATTTTTCTGTTTGATGCAATCTTAACCATGCATCTATATAGAGCCAGGTATCATCTATCAATCACATAATGTTGTAAGTCTAGCCATTTTGAACTCATGCCGCATATTTTGTACAATGACCATTCAACCACACATTCTTAATTTCATTTCACAAATGAGAAAACTGAGATTCAGCATATGTTTAGCAACATAGTTAGCAGTAAAACTGGTGTTTCCAAATGAGGTCAGTCTTGCTTTGATTTCTGTGTCTGTATCACATGGCACAGCAGGCACTGGAATGGCCCTGTCACTAATAAGTAAACTTAATGCAATTTAGTAACTAGGACTTCTTTCAACAATTATTATATCCCAAGAAAAAAAATAATACAATAAATGACACTAAACCATTGCATTTTAAAATCCAATGGTAAAAATAGTGAAGCTCAATAATGAATGAGCATGTGACTGAATTAATGAATGTTCTGCTCTAGCAATAGCTCCAACTTGTCAAGTCAGTTTATATAAGATGGTGGTAAATTTTCACATTAACCCGGAAATTGTGGTTTGGTTTCTTTAGACATTTATTTTATGCGATTTAAGTTGACAGTGAGGCATCTCAAAGAGGTATAGTCATTTCTTCAGCTACTTTCATTTCTGAATATAGCCCACAGTGGTATTCTTTGTAGAAAGAAACATGATCTCTTTAGTTCTTGAGGGAGAATATATCTTAATATGTGTTTTCTGCAGTTGATCAGCATCAATAGGCCCCCGTGCATGTGGCATTTTAAAGGGCTTTGAGGATCTTAACTTTAAAAGATGCACAGTATTTGTTGAATTGTTCATAATTCAAATGCAAAAATATGTTAGAAGGAAATATGATAACACGTACACCAAGAAATCTGGTAAATCTAATTTTAATAATTTGTGGTGGTTATTTACTACCAGATACAGCCCAGTTTTCCTTAGAAATAACTCCTCCTTAGCAACCAACTTCAGAGACACTCATGAGATAGAATACCAGAAGCAGCATAAATTCCCTAAAAGAGCAATAAAATACCTTTTTGAAGAAACCAAACCCAGATTCCATACCATAATTCAGGCAGCACTGCCCATCATAAACAAAAATTCATTATGCCCGCTGTGTGGAAAAATGTTAAGCAAGAAGAAATAAACAGAGAATGTTTTAACAAATCATATTAGCCAAATGAAAAAAATAGGATAAAGCCACAGTTCTGAATGAGACTGCCAATAAAGCTTAAAACTGAGCCAAAATGTGGAAGAAATCTAAACATAGCCAGACCAAGTCTAAATCTTCCTAGGATATTTTACTCTGGGTTTTTCCTTTCAACTATTTCCTTTAAGTTTGAGGGGGAAACCTTGACTAGATCGAGAGATGTGATATTAAATGCATGCTGACTGTATCCAAGTCTAATTTGAGGATACACTGACTGAAATTTAAAGACATAAAACAGATCATCATCACCATGCAAGAATTACAAAGTGTATCATAAGAAAGAATAAAAATGTTTGCAGCTTTAGAATGACCAACCCCCCCCCCGCAAGAAAACCCTGTAGTATAATCATTTATGGCCCACTTCTCCGTGAATGTACAGAGCTTTGAATGATTAGAGTGTGGATGCTCCTTGAATTCTTAGTAGTGTACACACAGTAAAATAGCCTTCTGTGCAGCCAGATTCAATCTATGCGCTCTCTCATTAGACATAACGCGTACAAGGCCACACAGCTGCTCAGAAAATCCAAGGAGAAAGAAAAATTCTTACCATGCATTGTAAATCTGTCATTTGTACAGTGAGGTAGTCTTAGCCTTTTCTTACCATTTTATATATTTACATAAAATAACCTCTTCCCAAAGACATTGTTAACAGGCATGTAAGTTTTTAACGGTGAGAAGGTCATCTTCATGAACATGTCTATTGCCACCACTGTGATCTTAAAAGACAGAAGAGGGGTAAACATGAAGTGAGGAAGAGAAAAGAGGAGAAAGTGATCTTGAAGTGAATTTTCTTTCTTGGCCAGTGTCTGTTAACACATTCAGGAAACATACCTGATTGGCAGAGTTAAGCTCAAAGAGAGATTGAGAACTGTCTCAAAACCTTGCAGCCATTTTCAATGTTATTTCCTTTTGTAAAAAAAAAAGAACGATCTATGAAGGACTTTGATGGTCCCCTGTGGAGGGCCTCACTATCCCTGGGGAGTGGGTGGAGGGTGGGTTGGGAAATTGGTGGGGAGCATGGGAGGATGGGAGGGCGAGGAAATGAGGGGATTTATCTGTACCAGGTTGGAGAAACCCATAGGAACAGTTGGCCTGAACAAGGGAGAGCACATCGGCCCCAGATGCTGTCTGGGAGGCCAGTACCAGACTGATCCAGACCCCTGAACATGGATGTCAATAAGGAGGCCTCTGCACTCCAGGGAGCCTCTGGTGCTGGATTAGTATTTTTCCCTGGTGAAAGAAGGGACTTTGACAGCCCATCCCATGTGAAGGGTTACACTATGGCCCTGGACACATGGGGAAGGGCCCAGGACCAACACAGGAAGATTTGAAGGACTTTGCAGAGCCCCCATTGAGGGCCCTACCCTGCCTGGGGAGTAGTGGGTGGATGGGGTGGGGGGTAGGTTGGGGGTGGGGGAGGAGGGATGGGGTGAGGGGAGGGAGAGGGAGAAGGGACTTACATGTGAAACAAGCTTGTTCCCTAACTAGAACTAATAAATAAATTTAACAAAAAAGAAAAAAGAAAAAAAAAAAGAAAGGAAGTGACGGCAGAAGAAATGAAACAAAAATATGCAGTATCTTTAGTCCTACATTACATTTATGTAGTTCATTTCTGAAGACCATCTTTTTTTCTGTCATCATTCACTTTCCAATTTTCTTTCTGTGTTTTACAACATTATTTTATCTGAGATATCCTTGAAAGAAGAAGAAATGAAACAAATGGAAAAGAAAGGAGACAATGAAAGTGGAGAGGTGAGACAAGGAGAAGAGAGAAAGGGGAAGGAGGGACGGGGAGGGGAGGGTTGAGGGGAGGAGGAGGTGCGAAGGGAAGGGAAGGAAAGTGAAAGGAGAGGAGAGGAGTTGGGTCTATAGAAGTGAGACAGCAGAGGATGTCAGAGAAAGAATGGTCCTTCCAAGAATGAGAGATTTTGAGCATTAGAACCTTACACATGCATAATCCATGCAAACAAAAACTCTGCATATTTTTGTGTGCTCATTATGATCTTAATTTTAATCAAGAGTTAAAAGGCATTGGCTAGTTGATATTTTAAGATTTTTAAATATTTTCAAAACTCCCAATCCTTATTTTAATTAAGGAAAGTTTATTTTTCAGTGATTTTGCTCACTAGAAATACAAAAAAGGAAGGAAATGAGGAAGGAAGGAAGGAAGGAAGGAAGGAAGGAAGGAAGGAAGGAAGGAAGGAAGGAAGGCTTCAGTTCTTCTAGGTATTCTGACTCTACAATAAAATGAGTGCACTTGTATACCTAAATAATGCAAAAGAAACAATGAGATTACAATCCTCAACAAAACTATGAAAATTAGACTAGAAAAGTTATTAGATACTTAGCTTATAGGTACACAAGTAATAGTTTATGGACTTTTTCTTTTATTATATCTAGCCATATTATAGCATAAAATCTTGATGATTATTGAATTGTAAAAATTAATTCATCAGACACTCTTTTACTTAAAGACTTTATTTGCCTAAACCTTTTGAAAAGGAGCTTTTTTGTTTGGACAAAGCTAAAAGAAATCAATTCACCAATATGAAGCTAAGTCAAACCTTGCTTTCGTAACTCTTAAAACTCTCAGAAAACAAACATGGCATTATTTTTATGACATATTCTACTTCACATCCATTAAATGCTATCAGACAAAACCTATAGCAATGAATCTGCTCCAGTTTGGTGACTAACTAGTCTAGTTGGAACAGACATCCTTTTTTTCTATGTTCTTTTCAACAAAGGCTGTCCTTATGTGCTTCTCAAGGCTGTCAGCTTCTATTTAATTTACAGAAACTGAAATATCCATATTTATATTATCAATAAATCAAATATTCTAGAATAGTCACAGAAACAAATATTTTTCTGTTTTTTCACCTGTGTGTAAGAATCACCAGTTCTTAATATAGTCTGATGAACATAGAGATTTAAGTGACGTTCTCCATGAGCAAATTCAAGTTGGAGCTACTGACAAGAGGAAGAGGTTTGTTAAGAATCAAAAATTAGAAAGACTAGGGCCACCCCTTGAATAAACCGTTTTACTAAGTAATTTATTATTTTGAACTTTCACCTATCTCGTTGGTGTGAATGAGTTTCACTGTTAATGTGTTCCAAATTGTGCACAAGGTTATTATTTTCACGTGAAGCATAAGGTCAGATCATAGAAAAATAATTGCCATTAATAAAAGCAAGAAAAATTTCACTTACAAGCTGATAATTCGGTTTAAGTTACACAGGATACTGAACTATCTGCTCTAAGAAGAAAACTAAGACAGCAAAGTTAAATGAGTAGTTACCCCAATGGTTTATCTCATATCTATGTTACAGATACCAAGAGCATTGTGGCTTTTTTATATTCATTAGCAATGGGAAGAGCTCCTAACATTAACATTTCCATTAACATATTTGTCCTTCCGTCGATAAAATTCAAAACCTCATATGGGATGTAATTTCAGCATAATAATTAACATTAATAACTAACTTTAATAATTTCTATTTGGGTGGCATGAATATACTCACCTGTTTTGAAAAATGCAATTTAACTATCACAAAACAGACTTGACAATGCAAAGAGTGAGGTGTGATACACGATACACGTGCATTTACATCTATTCTACATTGTGTAGAGTCACTTCAGGAAATACATTCATAGACATGTGACTTTGCAAATGCCTCTGGTCCCAAATACACTCTCTCTTCTCTTTTCTTCTCCTTCCTTCATTTCCCCTCTCGGCAAGTATATCCAGGTAGACATATGCAGAGGTATGTTTTCACAGAAGGTTTTTATTTCTTGAGAAGTATAGTAATTATGTGGGTTCCGTACATTTTAGCTGTTATGAAGCAAAATAATATAAACAGATAAAAAGCAGCTTTATCAATGTCTGTACCTTTATTCAGAAGTCTACTTTGTACAAGTCATCTACATGAACATCCACAGAACATATGGTACCAATTAAAAGTTACATAAGCTCAGGGCTGAGTAAGATGCTTCAAAGTGTGTTGGCTTCTGAACAACATACATTAGTTTAAATTCAATGAAAAAATACACATTCTATAAATAAGCCTAAGAATTCTTCTGTATTTTTTCCTGCAACTATATAAAGTCATGAATAGGAATAAGCAAAGATGACCTATTTCCAACTTTTAGTATAATCTAATTAAAGAACTAACAGCACAAAGGATGTTTTTGTTTGAAATCAGGTGTCATGTTTCTTGCTGCCATTTCTTAGTCATAGTCTCTTTTGCATAGTGATATTGCAACATTTTACTTTATTTTATTTTTACAATTCTGAGGCAAGCATTTACCATGTAAAGACTGTTTTCATTAAAATGTAGTAAATAAAGGAAACATATTAAAGACCCACAAAAATTACTTTATGAAGAATGCACGTTCTAATGTGAACATTTGTGTATTCATCTGACTGTACTGCATTGAAGTAATCCGGGTATGATCAAAGTGTAGTTGAAACATTCTAGAGAGGCTGACAATGTCACCTCCTATGGGGGAGCAGAGTGAAACTTGGAGATTTCACAGATATCTTCCTTAAAGCGTAGCAGCAGTTTTAAAAGAAAATGTAACTTGAAATTTATCAAATTTCAAGAAACCCATTGCCTGTTTTAGCAAGCAAGACAAAATAACTATGCTATCATGTCATTTACCAGTTTGACAATTTGATTTAGGTCAGAAAAAAATCGAGGTTTTTTTTTTTAAAAAAAACTTCTTTGGGAGTTTGACATAATGCACCCCAATTTTGTTCTCCTTGTGGTCCCCCATAATCTTCCCTCATCCCTATTGCATCCGCCCCCCACGACAGAAGACAAAACAAAGTAAGCAAGCAAGCAAGCAAACAAACAAAACAAGAAAAAAATGAAAAAAAAACCATTAAACAAAAACTTAACAAAACACACACACACACACACAAAAAAAAAAAAAAAAAAAAAAAAAAAAAAAAAAACCAGCAAAATTTCCTGCTGAGTGTTGGTGGAGCATGCCTTTAATCCCAGCAGAGGCAAGTGGATCTCTGTGAGTTCCAGGCCAGCCTGGTCTCCAGAGCTAGTGCCAAGATAGGCTCCAAAGCTACACAGAGAAACCCTGTCTTGAAAAAGAAAAAAAAAAAAAAGAAAGAAAAAAGAAAGAAAGAAAGAAAAGCAAAATATCTGCTTCTCTGGCTCTCCTGCCTCTCTATCACCTCCTCATCTGCCCTGATGGTACTGAACGCTTCAGGTGTGTCATATAGTATACCCTTTGTCCCATTGGCTTGACTGGCAACTGTCCATTGCAATGAGTCATTGTTCTGGCTCAAGGCCTCTGGGTTTTAGATCATCCTCACTGAATCTTTACCGGAGTTCTTCTGGGGTAGCCTGTGTCTTGGAGATCTTGTGGGTATCATTCTTCAGGACCAGGCCCTTCGTGATCTCCAGCAGGACCTAGATGGGGTAGATGCTAGGGTGAGTCAACCCAAGACCCAGTTGTAGAGACCTGGGTGTTAGCCAGTCAGGTCAGATGGAGCCATTGGGGCTACCCACCTAGGGTGCCATGGTGGAGTCAGGTCCCCTACATGCATGTGCTCAGGGTAGGTTCATCCCTACTTTGGTGAGGGGTGGGGCCCTCTCTCCCTAGTGCAGGGACCAGCTCTCTTGCTTTAGTGGGCAGTGAGAGGTCAGGCCAGCTTTCTCAGAGTAGTGAAGGGAGGAACTGGCTCACAGGACTATTTTTTGTGATTGGTGTGACTAGGAAACACAAAACAATCACATCCATTTGTATGCACAAAGAACTATTGTGTGTATGCATGTCATATCACCAGGGCAAAGCACTCACAAGAGACAGGCATGAGTATGGTAATGACTCAGTGATCAAGTTCTTCCCTCTGCTTCACAGGAATTCTGGAGAAAAGGAGGGAAAATGCATCCAGCTAGAGTAATTAGAACCAAGGAACTTCAGGAGGGGTGGCAGGGGATGGCTAGTGGGGAGCTGAAGTGCTAAAGAGTATAAATAGATGGAAGTTTGACAAAATGTTAGCAGGGGAATATATTGAGCAGGAGGGAGTGAGCAAAGACAGGAAGAATTCAGAGACAGTAGCGTGAAAATGAGTGTATGTCACTGGGGAAAAAGAAAAACTACCAAGGGAAGAAGAAGGCAAAACAATTGCAGTTCTGGTTGTGTGGAGGGAGAAACTGACAACTTAGACAGAAACCATGACTTAGACTCTGGGATCACTAAAATGCCTTGTTTGATTCTTCGGTATCCTGGAAAGCACTGAGTTATGTTTCCCCATCTGTTAGGCATGGTTCTCTGCATTAAATGTCTTTAAAGCCTGGTAGCATTCTTCCACTAAGAAGCACTTCCATACCTTGAACAAAAGTGAACCAAACAGAAGTGCTACCAGCATGAATGTGAAGGAAGCTATTTCAAACTAAGTTCCTGTTTTTCTTTCCTTATATAATGTTTAAAGAGTAAAACAACTCATTTATGAAGGTGAGTGGGTAGTACTTACTGAGTCTATTTCAGCCCCGTTGACAGAAATATCTTCTTATCATTTCTATTTGTTCATCACAGTCGCAGTACCCATCTGACCATTACCGATGTTCAGAAACTTTCTTGATTCCGTTATTTAACATTTTGAATAAAATTTTATTTTCGGAAATGATGGCTAAATTATAATACAAAATGATTTCCAGTGACTATTTTTTTAATTACGAACTGATCTATCTCATGGCCAAGTACAAACAGAAATTTTCATGTGTTTGAGCCACTAACTCTGTCACTTGAGGTAGTATACAAAAGATGCACAGTAATTCATAGCACAAAATTCAAAACTAAAAGACATTTTGGAGGGCATGACACACCAAAGCAAAGAACAATTGACCCCCAGAATAGAGCATCAGGTGATGGGTTTAAAAATGGTAGCATGTACCAGATCATGGAAGACCCCATTAAGCATGGTACAAAAAGATTACTTATTCAAAGCACATGAAAACATGGAAAATTTTGAGCAAAGATGTGACTTAAGCTTATGTTTCAGTCATAGACCTCAAGCAGAGATGAGCTATGGATTGTGCCATATAACATAAAAAACAAAATTGCAAGTAGAATAGATTTATTTTACATTTAGAAGGAGTGGTGTGTTCTGGTGCCATACTGAACATATTTTTCATGAACTGATGACACGCATATAGATTAGGTCACTATAATTGGTTAAATTTCTATTCCAATGTATAGAAATTTCCCTTATCATCAATAAAATATGCAGGTCCACTTTTTACCTTCAAAATAATGTTGTCTCTTTCCCTCATATGAGTTTAGTATACTGTTGTGTAACAGTTTCTTCTGAGATGAAAGGATTCATCTTGGAGGAAAGCTCTTTAAATTCTGTAGTGAGGTAAAACATTCCATTCTACAGTGAGCCTCCTCAAGGTTCAAGAAGTAAGTAACCTAACAGCTTCAGGAAGTCCCTCAAGCTAATCAGATGCACTAGTTTCCACCTTCTCCAAGCGTATGTAAACAGTAATGACTGCTGAGAGACACTCTTACACAAGACAAGCTGTCTGGAAAAGACTCAGACCAACATAGCTACCTAGGAGAAAAAAAAACCCCTACAGTCCCTGCAAGTTGTGCTGTGTGCTCTGTTTCTGGCTGTCATGGATGTCACTCATGCTTGCATGGGTTTTGATAATACAACTGTCTTTGAGTTATTTATGCTTTTATAAGCAACTGTCACCCATACTCCAATAAAATTCATTTGTTCATCAAGTTAGATTTTGATGGTATTCTTACTTTGGTCCTTCATTGGCTCCCTATCTGTGGTGAGTAGACATTTGTGAATCTCTCCCCAAGAATAGTGTCACATAACACATGTACATATATAATCACAGACACACATACATACACAAGTACACACACATGCAACTTTGCAATCTAGATCTGCTTTTAAATAACTGTTATTAAAGTTTAACCATTATTCTGTGACAAATCGAATTCATTTATTAAACTTTAATCTTTTCATACCTACATCAAGCTTCTAAAAATTGAAGAGTATCCCTGGTAATAATAACAATAATAAAAACATGAATTATGAAAGCATGATCTTTCCCCAGGAACACATGTTAATTAGCATCACATCAGTCTGGCTATCAAACTTATTATGCTATAAGAGTTAAACTACAAATTCCCTTAGGGTAGGAGCTATGTCTACATGGTCCTCCCTGCATCATCCATGATTTTCAAAACATCTCTTGTCACAGAGTAGATATTCTGAGTTTTTAAATGACTGTGCTGTCCATTCACTTCTTCAATTAAATTAATTCATCCTGGGGAGATAGCTCAGTGGATAAAGTGGTTGCTGTCCAAACATGAGGACTGCAATTTGAGTCCCCAGAATCCATATAAAAGCCTGATCAGACTATATAAAATTAGCAAAACTCCATGTTCAGCAAGGTACTCTGACAATAAATAATGGGATAAATAAAGTGATAACCCACTTCCTGCTTCATTCTCTGTCTTCACATGTACACCATACACATGTTCATGAACAAGTGTATGAACAAGTGTACCCATAGGCATGTAAGTGGATAAGCATATATGTGTATCGTAAATGTATACATGCAAAGTAATTATTATAATAATTCCGTATTTTATTGAATATATGTTGTCATTCAGCGGGAAATGTCCATTTGAAGATCATAGAAAATGCTTAAATATTTTCTGTAGCATTGAGTTTGCCATATCTCACACTACATTTAATGGACGTGATTAGATGGATTGTTTCTTTAGAATGTACATGTCAGTTCCCAGGAGATGGTGTGGGGTGGCACTGAGAATGGAATCAGATATCATTAATATCACAGATGGGAGCCATTTCTTTTCTCCTCTAGGTTCTCCTGTGCTTGCTCCCACTTCCACAGAGTCCTTCTGCAGAAGGTTCTCCAAGGTCTCTGCCTCTAAAGCTCTGTCATGAAGTGTCTGATCAGGTGCTAATCCCCAAAGGAATTCAGCATTCCTAAATCCCTACTTTCCCTTCCTTCTTGATAATGAAAACTGAAAACATGAAGCCGGTGTTGTACAAGAGCATTTCTGGAAGGCTGCCAGCCTTTCCCCTGGGTGTTAGCAAGACTTGATTTTCATTCCATTTGTGGAGCCTTATTTCTTAAAAATATAGTGACCTTCTCAGAGGTGAAACATTGTTAGGAAAAACAATAGCAGAAAGAACTAAAGCTATTTACCACATGCTAAAGGAGAAGTTGAGAGAAATCAATGTATAACACTCAATCTTCCTTTTCTTGGAGGCCCATAGCATGGGTGCCTGTGATTAATTGTACATTGACATTTTTAGGTTGGTCTGAGGAGTGAGAGATTATCAGGAATAAATATTTGCCATTTCTGCAATCTTCATTCCTTCCTTCCTTTCTTTCTTCCTTCCTTCCTTCCTTCCTTCCTTCCTTCCTTCGTTCCTTCTTTCATGCTTGCTTGCTTTCTGTCTGTATGTTTTTTTCATTTTATTTATTTGTTTTTGCTATATGTGTCTCCCATAACATTAATTACACATTTATTCTTCCATCTCTCATTCTTGGTAATCTTGACAAATATTTTCACTCAATAACTTAGTCCACATTGAAATAAGTGTCCCCAGACATGGTGGCCTTTCTAGGTTTGAGCCAAAGGACAAGCTCTGCATATGTGGTACTTTCCTCCACACAATCTCCTCTACATCACCAAAGGTTCACTCATTTTGTACACCATTTCCTCAGCCAAAGAACAAGACCTCATAGTTGTCCACTGAATGAGGGGCTGCTCAAAACACCTTATTGGCAACTTTTGTATCTATCCTCATCATGCTGACTTCTGTGAACTAGGAGAGCATTCTTCGTGTTTATATTCAAAGCTCCAAACAGTGATTAAAGACTTTTTGAGGCAGCACATTTCTTGGAAACTTGTACCCAAACAGCCATGGAAATCAACATGGCCAGCACTTCAAAACATATGTGAAAAGTGAAAGGTTAGTTGAGGGTCAAGAGGGGGATGACAACTTACCTCATGTCCTTTCAAAAAGTTCACAGACAAAAAAAAAAAAAAAGTACCTTGTTCTCGAGGTTACCTAATTTTCTCCCTCTATCAACAGAATCAAAAGTAATAATCCCAAGGAGATCTCTTCCTCCTTGAGGCAGGAAGCTTCCACACTATGCCACTCATGTATCCCTTGCAACTGATTAAGATCGCCTTAGATGTGGGGAGCTGTTTCTGATCCCCTTATCTTAGTGTAAAGTAAAACATGCTTGACTGGTTAATAAAAATGGAAGATGGAGTTACAAAGAGGAAAAGTTCACTTGAAAACAAAGACTGAAGTCTTTTGGTCACACCCAAAACAGTCAGATGCATATATTCAAGAAATAAAAAGTTAGAGAGCCCTTGGCAAAGTTTTTCTAGTTTACTATTCATTATGAATACAGCTAAGAAAGCAAGAATTCCATATTAACTGCCTGAATTTAAATACCTAAAACAAAACAAATAATAAACAACAAGCAAAAACCGTTTTCCAGGTTTAAAGTTCTATGGTCTAGTATGTGATTGCCAAAGACTGAATCTGCAAAAGCAATTTTTCCTACTTCTAGGGATCACTAAATGAACCCAGTGTATTGCAGAAGTTATTAATATGTATGATTTTTACCTCCCCTTTCATAAATCACCATTCATTCTCCCTATTTTTTTCCACTTACAATCCACTTTGGACACTGCACAAGTAGTCATATCTTCAAAACTTTGCTATAACAAAGTAATTCATATATAAAACATTATACTTCTTATGGACTTCAGGATCTGGCTAGAATGGCCCTTTCTTTTACAGAGTGGGAATTTAAGACATTATGAAATGGAGGTCATACCTGAGTGAGAACTGGATTCCAGCTAAGTTTTTTTCCAGCAGATGGTTCCTACCATAAGTTTCAGATATGGGCTGTAGTTCATGGTAGCTGACTTTGATTCCCACCACCGAAGTCAGGTGACTTCCAGTGAAGAGGCTGCAATTTGTCTGCATGTTTCTTCATCTGTATATTAGGATGGCAATGGGGAGTATTTTCCAGTGTACTTTTTACAATGGATTTTTACAGTGCTTAATAGGGTAAAATTTTTCCTATGTTAATTTTTGTTCTGCATCAACTGCTATTCAGAATTTCACTCCCATTTTTGCTCTGAATAATGAAATTAGAATTTTCCTGGGGAAGTTCGATTGAAAGGAAATGTTTGAATTCAAACAACCATCATGAAAGTTTTCTTGGTGTCAACTGACATTACGTAGTCACTCACCAGGATATTGCAGAAAGGACTGTGAGGTTATCCTTTTATGAAAACAATGACAGAGAAAACAAAAATAACTGATTAAAGATGAAATATTAATATGTAATTTCTATGCAAACTTTTTTTTGCAAACTTGTTTCTAATGGTAAAACTATTTTGTTTTCAGTAGATGGAATGTGCCTTATTTTTTTGAGTAAGGAGACTCAAAAGCCTCTACTAGCACTTGGTGTAACACTCTGAATATATTTTTTTGTAGTACAGCCTCTCCGTGTTGTAAAGTTCCCAAGAGACTCCCCTTTCCTTTGTCAAGTCTCAGGGTAGTAACAAATTAAACCCTTAGAAGGAGTCTGTAATAGGCTTCATTTTATTATAGGGAAATGCTACTTGGTGATACCCTAACCTTAGGTGATCTAATTCTCACTGTGTTTAACAGTGAAAAACTCATTTTTATACTAAAACCTATCTAATTATATAGATAGCTTATAAATGAGCAAACATCCTTTAAGGTACCCAGGATTATTTTTTAATCTTAGAGTCTCAATTAGGATTATTGGTTAAAGCTGCAGAGATGGCCCAGAGGACCATGAGTGAGGACTTGCCATAAACACAAGAGGACCAGAGTTTATGTTACAGAAACCACATGAAATGCCAAACCAGGTGAGCTGTGCAGCTCACTTGCAATTCCCGCTTCACCCACAAATTTCAAGAAGACAAGCTGACCATAAGCCAGCTATGGGTTTAATTGCAAGACTCTGCCTCAAGGAATAAAACAGGTGCCTTATCCCAGAAGATTCCTGGACATCAAGGTAGGCCATCCATAAGAAAGAACAAATGTGTGACACATGTAAGCACACATGGCAATACACATACACAATATATGTGCACATCATACACACATAAAAATATAAATGAATAAAATATTATTATGCAGGGATATTTGTTCATTGGAATTCATTTTGTGTTCTGCCATTATATCCTCATCATAAAATTAAATTGTATGTTCATTTTGCCCCAAAACTCACACTTGATGTTTCTGCAGACTTTGTCAGTTTCATAGAATTAATGGTTGTGTGTCATAGAAATAATAGTTGTCTTTTCCCACCAATGACAGTTTATGCTGAAGAGGATGTGGAGAAAGGGAAACACTTCTCCACTGTTGGTGGGAGTGCCAAATTGTACAGCCACTTTGGAAATCAGTATGGCAACTCCTCAAGAAAATGAGAATCAGTCTACCACAAGATCCGCAATTCCACTCTTAGGCACATATCCAAAAGAAGTACATTCATACAATAAGGACATCTGTTTAACGATGTTCATAGCAGCATTATTTCTAATAGCCATAAACTGGAAGCAGCCTAGATGCCCCTCAACCGAAGAATGGATAGAGAAAATATGATACACAATGGAGTACTACTCAGTAGAAAAAAAAAAATGGAATCTTGAAATTTGCAGGAAAATGGATGGAACTAGAAGAAACAATTCTGAGTATGGTAACCCAATCACAAAAAGACAAACATGATATGTACTCACTCATATGTGGATTTTAGACAGAGAGTATAGATTACCAGCCTACATCCACACTACCAGAGAAGCTAGTAAACAAGGGGGATCCTAAGAGAGACACACATGGTCCCCTAGAGAAGGGGAAAGGATCAAGATCCCCTGAGCAAATTGAGAGCACACGAATATGGGGGAGGGAGCTAGGAGAATGAGAAGGGAAGAAGAGGAGGAGTGAGGAGGACATGAGGGAGTGGAAAGGTTGAGTCAGGGGTAGAATAGATGATAACAAAAATGGAGATACCATAATAGAGGGAGACATTTTAGGTTTACAGAGAAATCAGGCACTAGGGAAATGTCTGGAGATCTACAAAGATGACACCAGCTAACAATCTAAGCAACAGAGGAGAGGCTACCTTAAATGCCCTCCCATGTTAATGAGATTAATGACTGACTTATATGCCACCTGATAGCCCTCATCCAGAAGCTGGTGGAAGTAGAAGCCAACACTCACAACTTATCACTGAAGTGAACTGGAATCCAGATGCAGAGAAGGACGAGTGAAGAACAAAAGGCCCATACCACGCTGGTGAAACCCACAGAAACAGCTGACCTGAACATCGGGGAACTCTTGCTCCCCAGACTGACAGCTGGGATACCAGCATGGGACTGATCCAGACCCCAGCAACATGGATTTCATTGAGGAAACCTCAGAAATCTACAGGACCTCCTGTAGTAGTTCAGTACTTATCCCTAGCATAGGTGTGGACTTTGGGAGCCCAATCCACGTAGAGGGATACTCCCTGAGCCAAGACACATGGGGGTGGGCCTAGGCCCTATCCCAAAGGATATGATAGACTCTGATAACACCCTATGGAAGGCCTCACCATCCAGGGGGAGCAGAAAGGATATGTGATAGATAGGGTTTTAGTTGTGTGTGGGGTGTGTGGTAGGAGAGGAGGGGAAGGAGTGGGACCTGGGATTGACATGTAAAACAATCTTGTTTCTAATTCAAATAAAAAAATCTGTAAAAAAAAAATTTGTGTTTTCCACCAGTAAAACTTATGTATCTATTCCCACCAAACAATTAGTAAATTAAGTAGACTTTCTGAGTTTTGGTGGTTTTCTTTAACAAAAGTTGTCAAGAACGCCTACCACAGTGTCATCTTAAGTCCTTCCTAGCTAGATTTTCATTTCAATGCCCATTAAATTATTTCCTATACTTCTTAAGTTCTAAGTAAATTTTCTAGTCTGTAAAATGGATGTAAAAAAGGAGATGAGCTGGGTGTTGGTGGCACAAGCCTCTAATCCCAGAACTCAGGAGGCAGAGGCAGGTGAATCTCTGTGAGTTTGAGACCAGCCTGGTCTACAAGAGCTAGTTCCAGAACAGCCTCTAAAGCCACAGAGAAACCCTGTCTCGAAAAACAAAAACAAAAACAAAAAAACAAAAACAAACAAACAAACAAAAAAAGATGAACTTTAAAATGCTTTTAAGGCAATCAAATGAAATAATACAAGCAAAAAACTTAGTATTCTAAGTATCTCAAAGATGTTAAATGAGGTCCAATAATGAAAAGCAATTACAACTTAATTGAGATTATTGGGTTGAACTAGTGGCACCTACAGTTAAGTGGCAAGATATCAAGGAACTATTAAATGGAAGTTTCACCTTTTCCTGTCAACAGTGTGTATGCTAATACTCCTGACAATGCCCTGTCATTCAAAGTATGAGGGGAGTATGCTTTGGAGAGCACATTGGTGGCTCAGGGGCCTCAAACTGCCGCTCACAGGTGGCTGTGTTCTCTGATCACACATCAGTCTGGCCCTGACTGTTGCCTACAGGGGCTTCAACCATACCACATATGCTATTCATTAGTGAGAATTGTATTTTACCTTTGAAGTTCTTGTTTTAAAATCCCATAATACTAAATGTTCAGCAATCTGAATTATATATAACGATTCAAGAATTTTAACACAACTCCTCATGGGCTTACCATTTTCTGTGTCAAATACAAACTTTATTTTACATATACTAAATCCCCAGGACATTTATTTTGGAAACTTTTGGATACTATAGTTCAAAACAGATGGACACAACTGAAGAAAACTAGGTCTATTAGATGAATTATATAATCACATTTCTGAGACAGACATTCCAAAGGACACATATTTAACAACAAAAATCTGGTTGACACACACATGTACCCTGAGGAGAGCATCAAAACCTGTATCAGTATTCACTGCAAATTTGCTGCCTCCTAATGAAAAGACTTTTTTTTTTGGTTAATTAAGTTAGAAAAATCACCCTTTTTCTATATTGCCTCAGAAGTTTGTATACACATTAACATATTAAGGATTTTAGAGATCCCTAGAAAGCAGAAGCCTTTTAAAATTGTTTCATCCTAGCTGATAAACTTCTAATTTGTTTTTTTAATAAATGCCCATTATCTGCCTAGGGAATTAGTATTTTTTAAAATATATTGCAAAGCAAAACATTTTTTTAGATTTAGTTATTCTATGTTTATGGGTATGTGTGTTTTCCCTCATGTACGTATGTGCAGCTGAAGCATGATTGGCTCCAGCAGAAGATAGGAGAGGGCACTGAATCACCTGGAACTGGAGCCATAGATGATGCTGGCACCAGAACCCAGGTCCTCCAAGAAAGTAACAAGACCTTCTAACCACTGAGCCATCTCTCCACATCTCTGCCTGATTATTTTAGAGTTAGACAGTTCTAGTTTGAAAGAAGAAAATAGTTATACTGCAGAAGAAATCAGATAGCAGCTGAGCATCATTTTGAATTTCCGTGGAGGACAAGACTGATCTAGCTATCTGATACAGGAAACAGTTATTATCTCTGTTATTGGGAGTGAATAATATTTACTATTTCAACTGTCACAGCACCTAGACATGAAAAAGAACTCAATATTTTGTTACAGTCTAGACAAGGTACACATGTAGGAAACTGAAATTAAATTGTATATACTTTTATCTTTGTTCTTAGGGAAGATAAAGATGAGTTCATATACTGACGCCTAATGTTCCATGATGTGACAGCCTCTAGGTGATGATCATGATAGAACGAAGAGGATTGGTGTCCTTAAAAGGCAATGGAATAACTGGAGTTTCTCTCCTTCAAAATGATGACTATGGACCATCTATGAACTGTGAAGATTGCTCCCAGAAGATCCTGAGTCTGCCTTGCCTATGCCTTGAATTGTATGCTTCTTAAAATTATAAATAAAGAACATAAAAGTTAATAGAAAAAGGATTAGTGCTAAAACACCAAAGTGAAATGTATAGCATATCTAAATAATACAGCATGTAGTAACTCATAATAGCAAAGCCTGGGACTCAAAGATGTTTTGCCCAGTTATTTAACAATAGGCAATAAATACTTATTGATACCAGGCATTGGAGGTCAAAATTCTAGAAGCCTACTGGTAGAAAAGATACCTCCTTCCCCTTAAGGATAATGGCAGTGACTGATGTACAAGAGAGTACATGTACAATAATGATATGGAAAATGTAAACACTGTGGAGGATCGGAGGGGCAATTAGCTAAATCTTTGGGGACAAGCTCCTTCCCTGAAGGCTCTCCTAGGACAATTTCCCACCAACAATGAATAATCACCATACAGTATTTGTAACTGCATTTTCTGTATCACAACCCTAGTAGAACATAATTTTTAAAGGTAAATTTTAATGTAAATAAAAAGGGAATGCTAAATAAAGATATAGGAGACTAAAGGAGGTAAAAGAAACTCACACACAAGATGCAGACTTAAGCATAGACATTTCCTACAGAGCAGGAAAAGCAGACCACTATGGTAGGAGTAAGGATTTAGATAGAAAAGGGTGTCGTAAACATATTTCGAAGTCTTCTTTCCTCTAAGGAATGGGGACATGAGATGATTTTATGTTCAGAGACTTCAGATTTGTGTTTTAAAAAGAAGACAACTAAAGCTTCAGTAAAGACAAGAAGTCCCTTTAATGTCAGTAATCTTGCTGTGGGATGAGGGTGGTTTGAATTAATATGTTGTTAATGAGGCTAGAAAGATATAACTACTGCATTATCTACTGCTATAGTGCTTGAAATAACTATAATGCTTGAAAGTTCAGATTCAGCATCTAATTTCTCAGACCCTGATAAAGTGTGTGATAATAGACATCATAACATTTAAGAATAAATCTATTTTGATCTATTTCTGCAACCAGAATTTCTCTGTAGGCTTAGGAATAAATAGGATTTCTCTATATTAAAATAAATAAGACATCAAAAATGTATAACATGTGAGATTGGTAGCTCATTACCTATGAGGATGACTCAATGGGTACAAAAATAGCACTATGCATATATTACAGAACATAGATTCATATGATAATGAAAGGTCACAGTTGCCCAGAAAAATAGAAACCTAAACTATAGTTAACATAAGGGGAGGGGGACTGCAGAGATGAGTGGGCAGCTAAGATCGCTTGTTGATTTCTAGGGCTCCTGAGTTTGCTTCCCAACACCCGTGATAGAGAGCTCATGACTGTAACTCAAGCAGTACGGTGTCAACTGCACCTGAATTCACATGTGCATACTCACATGTAGACACAAACTAGTACACAGAATGGAAAATAATAAAAATACAAATTGAAAATAAAACAGAGGTAGTAAAAATCTTTACAAGATCTCCTGTAGTTCAGGTTAGACTAACTTACAATGCAACTGAGAGTGGTTTTCAACACCTGCTTCCACCTTCTGGGTGCCAGGATTATAGACATATGCCACTATGTCCAATTGCCAATGTGACAGGGAAGAAAAGGTGATACAAGGGTGAGAAAATTACTTTCTCAGTAAGCAGGTCTGAACAACTAGACATCCACACACAACAGAAGAGTCCAGGATATAAACCTTATGTAATCCATGAACATCAACAAAAATTGTTTCAAAGACTTAAATGTAATCCACAAATCTCTAAAAATTCTAGGAATGCCACACAAAAGAAAATCTAAGCGCTGGTGTTCAGTAATTTGACATTATCACCTTGATGTTTGAAACAAAAACTGGATTGCAATCACTAAGATTAAAAGTCTAGGTTATGAAAGGCACTGTTAAGAATATATATATATATATATATATATATATATATATATATATATATATATGGAAATTGCAGGACATATACTTGACAGATATCTTCTATTGAACACACAAAATACTATTGAAGCTTGAAAAAAGAAGTGCCCCCAAATAGCAGATTTCTAATTAGTAGCCTACTAATGATGCAAGATTAGCATCAGTAGTTAGAGTTCTTTGTTCCACTTTTAGGTTATTGGATGTATGTCTCTTCAGAAGAATGAACTAGGGTGGGACATGGAGACAGATACTGCAGCAAATGCACCTGCTATCAGCATTGGGGGCAGGGCAGGGGAGGGAGACAACACAGAAAGCCCTAAGAATCACCAACACTTGAGCAAAGATAGGACACTGGGAAAGATGAGGGGAATGAGGGTGACAGGAAAACATGTGGCACATAATCTGTCTTTCACTTGAGGGAAGGGGTCTACATCAGTGTGCCAATTGAGTTTTGGAATTTTACCTCATTCATTTCCATGTCCGAGGTGAGGATGGATGTGCCACAGACTGCATAAATGAGAACAAGGACATATTGTCTCATGAAAGCTAGAAGTTTGAGGCACTCCTTCACAGTAGCAGCGGCTCTGGAGCCTCTGAAGGAAATTTTGTCCACAGCTGTCTGCTACTTTTTCTGTGCTCACCAGAAGTTATTGGTGTGCCTTGACTTGGAAACTTAGTTCCCCAATCTCTAAGCCTTTATCACGTGGCAGTCTTCTCTTATCCACATTTCAATTTCTCTGTTCTTGTAAGGAAATCAATAATTGGATTAGGGTCAATCTTAATCTAATATAACCTTATCCTAACTTGATTATCTGCAAGGACCATATTTCTAAATAAGAACACATTCACAGGTACTGGAGGTTGACTTGAGCATGTCTTTGGGGAGAACACAATTCAACCCTGTAAAAAGCTGATTTAATAAAAAAACTAAAATATGGCCATTGTATTTAAATTGATGATCTTGAAAATAAATATTAAAAGTAGTGATTATGATTAGCAGTTCTCAAAGCCCAGTTGCAGAAGTTCAACTAGGGCACACGAAGAAAAATTAGAGACAGGAACATAGATATAATTTTTTTAGGATGTTTAACTGCAAATCAGGAACTAGTGATTAGTGATTGGACACGGTGAATTCCTATTTTCCCTACATATATTATTGATACTTTCAATGAGTAATATTGCATAAATGGCTGAAAAGATACATTTAAGCTTTAAAAAATATCATGAAAACTAGACGAGATGGGAAGGGATGCAACACAGGAATCAGATTAAAATTAGAAAGAAAATAGAAAACTTTTCCCAAATACACATTAAAAGAAAGCCACCAACAATATAAATGTATTGGATACAGTGTCATTCACAGTGACAGAACTTGGGAGGTATTACAGAATATCTCTTTTTTGTGTATAGCTACAATGAATTGGCTAAGCAGCAACAAGGTAAGAGATTTGAGGAATGACCAAACTGCAATGTTTATGGTTAAAAGCAGAAAAGAAAAATGAGTTCAGGCATGCAGAGGGTCCCTTTGGGGCTGATGATCCACATTTTTAGTGAAGTTAAAATACATCCTCTGTGTGGAACTAAACAGCATACTTCACCGATTTCTTTGTAGTGATATTCATTAGCCCAGGTGGAAAGGGGTGTGATAAAAAGAAAACCAGCAGGAATGTGGAGATATTGGCCTGAGAATAAAGAATGGACTGTGATGTCAAAGCTGAAAGGGAAAGGAAGTGAAGTCAGAAAAGCAGTGTCAGAGAAAACATGCAGAGGTCAAGGAACTGAAAATCTTGATGGTATTACGTAACAGCCATGTTGAAGAAACCAAGTCAAAACTCTTGGATAGTATAGGGTTCCAGGAAAAGAATGGGAACTTCCAATATGATATGATTGTAGATACCTGAAGTACAGGGAGGCAACAGTTATGAGATACAGTACCCTAGGTACTAAACATGTCATAATTTGTATATTAATGCTGTTTTGAGCTTTCCCTAAACTGGGAAGACTATCCAACATACCTGAATAATTTTAAATGTGCATGAGTTTGAAACAAAAATGATAGCTTTACACTAAGGAAAACCCTAAGCCAGTAGATCTGTTTGTATGGTGTTTTCTCCATTCCTGGCTTTGCTTATTACTGTTGACTTGTTTTTTCTCCTCCTACATTCATCTCTTCCCCTTGAGGATACTGTTTCACTCATCATCATCACCTCCTAGAACTTCATTGATTCTAGGTGGCAATTTTTCAGACCCTCTTAAAATGTTTATTAGATAATAATACTCACATTTGTGAATTCACAGGGAATACATTACTCCAAATCTTAGCCCTTAGTCATTGTATAATGTTAGGGGAATAAACCTCTCTGTTTCAGTTTTCTCACCTGTTTAGAAGAATAAAAATTATCCATGCATCCACCACAGACTAGAACTTAGTTTCATAAATCCAAGGAGTACTCATGAAGGTACATTCTGACACATAGAACTGTTGGGACTCTGAGGTACAATTTAATTGGAAAATTTAGCTGTAATGGAGGAAAGGTTATATACATGCCAGCATAGCTGATATTCCTCTTGTTCTCCGAGTCATGTGGGTATAAATAAATCTCATACCTATGCAGTGCCATCTACTGGTAAAAAAAATAATGTAGCAAATAATAAATAGATTTAATATTCGTCTCAATAATAAATTACTCAGTTTCTATATTTTCAATGCATTAGATTTCCATTTTTTTATTTTTGATTAGTTCAAATTACAAAAAAGCTTGCTTCACTTGTCAATCCCTTCTCCCTCTCACTCCCCTCCCCCAACCCCTCACCCGCTCCCCACCTCACCCCCTGCTCCCCAGGGAGGGTAAGGCCCTCCATGGGGGTTCCCCAAAGTCTGTCATATCATTCTGGACAGGGCCTAGGCCCTCCCCCATGTGTCCAGGCTTAGATTTTCAATTTTTGCTATTCTCTCTTACTGAATTTCTATTTGAATTTGAAAAATATAGACTTTTCAAAGTAAAACCAAAACAAATTAAAAGTACATACAGACATTTTAGTGAAAGGTGTGCCCTCCTGTGAACTGACTAGATTATTTTACGGATTAAAAGAATTACCCTTATTCTCTCTTAAATGTTCACATTGTTGAATTATTTACAAACTCAGTCAGAAAGAAAAATGAAATAGTGAGATTCAAATAGTATAGGTTATTGGTAAATGAACAGCTATGGCATGGCTTATCAGCTGCATTTATTCAAGACCATGTCACTGTAAAAGCATGAGCTAAATGCATATGCTAGGAAATGTTTTAAAAAAACACTTGGTGTTACTGCATTCAGCCAGCCAGGTACTTTATAAATGTGACCAAAGACTTAGACTTGAAGAATAAGCTTAAGCTTAGTATAGTCTCCAATAAAGGAGAATAGATTTTTAAAAAAGTAAATATGTCCTAATCAGGGAGTGAAAGACACTATGGAAGGTAAATCTCTAAGTAGAAGATAAATACATTAAAGAGGTTCATACAATGAATCACAATTTACCTTGGTTTAGGAGAAATAATCCCTTTATAACAGCTTTTAATGCTCATCTCTAGTTTTGTTCATGAAACTAGTTTCATGGATCACTTTAGTTTGAGAATTGCTTTAGGTTGCCAGTATGATAGCTGAGCATCACCTCACATCATTTTTTAATGTTTTCAAATTACCTTCCACAGAAAGATTTAAACTAAAGAGGGGTTTTTAGTGCAATGTTTGGATTCCTTTCAGGCAATTAGATCCAATGCTTTATAACACAGGGACTTTCGAGCAAAATCAAACAAAACACATAACAGTTTCTGTTGGAGCATCAGGACATAGGCAATCTGACTGAGATGGGTTTGTTTGTTAATCACTTTGGACCACTTTACAAGGTCAAATCCATTCTCCTACTGAAGAATCTCATCTGTTCTGGCAGGGCAAGAAATGTTTTCTTTCACTCCTATGTGTGGCAAGAGATCATTCATCTCTGTAAGTTCTGAAGAGAAACCTTGCTACATCAGAGAGGAGAGTATTCAAAGGGCATCTGATGGCCAGGAAGATAGATGGATTTCACTTTCCTGAGACAGACGCTCAAATGGTAACAAGTGATAGAAAACAGCTCTGTATTTCAGCGTGGTGTGTGTTTGCTCCTGATGATTAAGCTCCTTGTGAGCCATCTGCGTTTAATGGGTTAGCCCTACTTTGTAGAGCTGCTGCTTTTTCCTTCCACGGGTTTCTTATTTATTTGAGAGGAGACCGAACTCCACTCTTTAAAAGTTAAGCATGTAAGAAACCCTGCCAAGAGAATCAGAAAGAAAAGGCAAATTTATAGCCTCATGTTGTTTTAAGCATTTAGCAGTATAAATAAGAAGTGTAGATAAATGTGTACAAGTAGAAGCGTAAGTGACCTTGTGTTTATCTCAGTTACATTATTTGCCTAAATTCCAGAGCTGAATTAACCCAATTAGTTTACATAATGGCTAATGCTGCTTCTCCACTGAGCTATTAGGGAAGTGCCTAAGTGATGCTAGGGTGTGGGGTGCTGTTCTTTTACCTGGAAGTCAGGCCTTGGGGACTGCAATTTGTATCTGGTGATTTCTGCAGATAAAATCAGAATCCCGTGTGAAAATCATTGCACCTCAAAGAAATCTACATGATTGGTGCAATTAATGAAATTAAAATAAACTTCTGGTTGTAAATGATAATGATACTATGGATAGTTCTCTTTGGCCACATATGGTTTCCTGGAGCTGGGTCACTTTTTAAATAACATTTCATTATTTTTCTCTGACTTAGAAAAGTCAGCAGCTATGAGTATTCAATAAATATTTGCTGCATTGAAATGAACCCTGAGGACTGGGAGATGAGATGGGATTGTCTGGGATTGACTGGTCTTTCCAAACTGATCTCAGCCTCAGTCAAGAGACACAAGGTATGAAGATTTTCAGGTCACCACACAAGCAACCACAGTTGTTAGCTAAGGCACACAACCAACAGCTACCAGCTTTGCTTGCCATTGGTTTTCATTTGTTTTCCATTTCCATATTTATCTGTCCTATGAGAGCTTCAAAATCTGCATTAGGTGTTTCTCTCTGATAAGCAATCTTTCCTTCCTTCCTTCCTTCCTTCCTTCCTTCCTTCCTTCCTTTCTTCCTTCCTTCCTTCCTTTCTTTCTTCCTTATGTCCCTTCCTTTCTTTCTCTTCTTCCCTTCCTTCCTTTCCCTTTCTTTCTTCTTTGTTTCCTTCCTTCCTTCCTTCGAACCAGAAAATATATCAATTAGAGGAAGCCCTTGGAATTTTAAAGCCATCAATCAGTTTCACAGCTGGAAAGAGAAGGGGAAGATAAGACAGAGATTCATCCATTAAACTTCTATTTACAAATTTCAGGCAACAGTGTTTGATAAAGTGAGACAAATGCTGGCTGGAAAGAGGCAAACAGTGAGTTAAATTAAAGACCTAGAGCCAGTGATTCATAACTGCTTCTTTTTTCTCTCTCTTCCCTGGATTTGGGAGTATTTTCCCCACATTAACCTCAGAGTCTTCTAGAATTCTTTTTCTTGGTCAGAGATCAAGGGGTACAACAGGGTGAATGCATGTTTTTGAACTTTTCCATCAGCCATCTTCAGATGTCTATTTTGTAGTTGTATTTTCACTTTTTATTGTCTTCTTTTATATTTAGATTATAGTAAAAGTATGTTATCTTTTATAATTTAAAAGTTTTCATATTTCAACTATCCAAATAGGACAACTATTTCTTGAATACAGTTTCCAGTGCTTAAATTTATTATAATTTCTATTTGTAGAGTACCAAACATTTTAATTCATGAACTCAACACATATTCACTGCATTATTTGATAATTTGAAAACCATTGAAGAAAACTATTAGTTTTTCTTTTAAATTTGTAAATTCTCATCTAGTTGATAAACATAACAGAAAATTAAAATTAAAAGTTGTATTGGCATGATATAAAGAAACAAAGAATCAGACGTATTTTAGTTAACATAGACATAGCTTTTCAAAATTTGCTTAGTCTCTCTTGAAAGAAGAATATAAAATAAGCACTCTTGCACATCTTGCAAGGACTAGACCTGTCTCTTCTATGTGACCATCTATGAACTATATAGTATGTATTAGTTACACTGTTACCCATACCAAGTCATTTGGCTTTAGACACTTCCTGGTTAAAATGTGATTATTCCTTGTACATGTTCTTCTCCTCTGTCGAATAGAATAGTTTCTGTGAGTTCTTAGCAAAATAGTGAGAGTATGAAATGGTCAATAAAATTTCAATAGGTTAAATAAAGCTGAATTTAACTATTTACAAAAAGAAGGGAGGATGAGGAAAAGGGCTAACCTTGACTAAGCAGCAGGAAAATTGGAACTGCTGACATTTCTTTAAACATTTCACAGACTTCACCATAGTATTTTTCAAACACATCATTAGATTATGTTTCCTCTGTAGCTTTAAAGAAAGCCCATAGAATAGAACACCAGATAGTACTTAGATTTAGAAACTCTATATTAACCGAACCTTTATTTATTTATTAAATGCTGTGTCATAAAATCATGATGGTGAGACAACAAAATAAGTATGAAAAGATCTGGGTTCAGATGAAACTTTATTTTTTTCAATTATTAGTGAGAAAATTCCCCAGGCATTGAATGACCCACCCTAAGGCTTTATTATGATAGAAGTGGGATTCCTTAGGTCTCTCTCCCACTAGGATATTCTATAAACCATTACTCCCCCCAATGTCTGCTCTTGCCTACTGCCTTTTCACCTCTCTTTCATTCATTCATATGTATACATTGGAGCTGCATGATTCTCAATGTCCTATTGTCTGTAATGCACACATTCTGCTAGCCAGGAATGGTCTAACAGATGATTATTTTACACCTTACATAATGTGAGACTCCTTCATGGTGAAATTATGTTTAAATGAAGAACAATACCATGATATGGCTCTTAATGCTATGGATCTAGCAGAGTCTGGTAAAGTCTTTGAATTCTTTCTATGTGTTTCAAAAATAAATTTTAAGAATGATGCTTAATTCTCATTTTAAAATGGAACAGTATTGAGGGACAAGAAAGATGACTCGGTGATAAGAGCTCATAGTATGCAAATCTGATTGTCTATTTACTAAGCTCTTGGATTCTATGTAGAAACATGCCCTCTCTCTGCTCTCGTGTCTAAATTATGAATTTTCCTAATGGGGAGCTTTTGAGTATGAATCAGTGTTTACCAACTGACACTGTGTAGGCAGCCTGTAGAAGACCTCCTCTAGCCTTGAACTGGAAGGAAACCTGCTAGGTTTTAACAGTGCTGCCAATTGTTCTAAATTGTTCTAGTAAATCTTTAAAACAGGTATCAAGTAAATAAGAAAGAATATATATATATTCTATGGAAAGATGCACATATACTGTTTCTGGTTCTCCAGAGTCAGGAGCACACAGTAAACAGTGCTGTGTGCTGTGTCAGAAGATCCAAGTGACATCATTTGTTTTGTAATTTGTAGTTAGAAAATTCAATTGGTATATTTAACTTAAAAAATTAAAGATTTAAATGGTTATGTAAACACCATAACTGCTCTTCTTTACTTATTTTATTCACTATATTGTCTCAAGGTTGAGATGATTAGGAAAGCTCTCTTCAGCTCTCTTATTTTCTCAGTATAACAGAGGAACTAATAAGATCTTATTTCGTCTAGTTTTGACGACGATTTTTTAACAACAGATTTCCAGGATAAATGATGGCAATGTGTTTACTTTCAAAGGAGACTTATTAACTTTTCTTTTAAGTTCACGGAGCTAATGAGATTGTCACATGAGCCTGGTGACCTCAGTTCAATCCCTAGTTGGAAGAAAAAAATAACTCCAAAAAGTTGTATTCTGACCTCCACACACATTCACATATCCACACACACACACACACACACACACACACACACACACACACACACACACACACTTGTAAAATTTTAAAGCTATAAATTAAATCCTGTTTTTGTACTCACTATACTCTGAAAATATCATACTTAATCAGTTTGGTTTTTTTTTCATTTTTTTCAGGTTAAATGTGCTGTACTCCACAGCATTTCACTGTCTTTATACTCATTATCATCATCAGTAAGGCTACCACCTGGCTTTTATATAATATATAAAAAGAACTTTGAGGCTAAGAACAAAAATATTATTTAATATTCCATTTTATTAAACTGATTCTGTTGCGAGTTTGTTAGCCTATACGATGTAAAACTTAAATAGTTATAAGAAAATGAAATGTGTTTTTAATAGCTAATTTCTTAAATAAATTAAAGAAACATTACATTTTAAGTAATGAATGTATATTTTCTATTTTAATCAGAAAAATGAGAATTCAGCCTAACTAGTAATTAATAAGTTAAGATCGTTCCCATCTTTCTACTAAATTATTAAGGAACATAAGGGATAGTTATTTTTAATAAAGCTGCAAACAACAAAATTATCATATGAAGTGCTACTGAAGTTAAAAGTGGAAAGACAAACATCAGCATTGCTGATAAATTCAGAAAGTTGAAAACTGAAGTAGTTTATGTACACAATATAATTTAGCTTTTCACTAGATTTCCCTGAGGCATTATTTAGATGCCAATGTGCTAAATCTGAAGCATCCTCACACAAACTCATAAAGCAGCATTACATGGCCACAGGATCCTTCCTGGTGTTATCTGTGCTATAGAGGTCAAAACAAGGACCCAGTATTTGCAGACTTGAGAATGTGAAGATGGAAAAGGAAACCTTCTTTGTACAAATTGTACAAAGAGCAATGCCCTCCCACTCTGCTTGTTAAGACAAAAGAATCAGCAGCAGATGAAGCAATAGAAAGAACTCATTGATGTAATTTATATACCCAAGTTTGAGTTTCCTTAACATTACATAGGTTAGGTAACTCTAGTATTCTCTTGAGATACATTGTTGAAACTAAGGGCAAAGATGGCAGGAATTTTATTTTCCACCCTCTTAAGTCATTATGTAAAAGAACATACTAGTTCACAATCATGATAAATGAGAGTTCTTCAAAATCCACAAAACATTTTTCAGAAATTTCATTTAATTTCATACTTAAGAACATGACCTGTTATAGTTCTCTAGAAATACATTTCTTATGCTATTCAAGCCCTACTACACTGTTAAGTAAAAGAATATAAGAAACAACTTTTAAGCCACTCATGCAGAAAATAAATATGTAGAAGTAAAGTGTTAAGTTGCAGGAAGCAATATCTAAGAGACAATAACACTTGAACTGAAACACTCAACCACCCATACTGTCAATAATGAACCAAATCTTCCCTTTCCACCTTTTAAGTACATAAGCTCAAAATTTGCTGATACAATATCAGTCTAGTAAATGGAACTTTAATTTCAGTTCAGAAAAAAGGAAGGAAGGAAGGAACGAACAAGGAAGGAACGAAGGAACGAAGGAGAAAGGAAGGAATGAAGGAGGAAGGAAAGAACTAAGGAATGAAGGATTGGGAAGGTGTTTTGTTTCTTATATTCTTTGTCTTTAGCTTTTTCCTCACCTATTACTTTCAAAGTTCATTTTTGTATATTGTGGCAACTAGAATGGATAATAAAATTTTTTGCCAAAAGGAATGTGTACTAGCTTATTAGCACTATATAATCCATGTAATGTCTTACTCCTCTCGTTCAATGTGCATCTTGGTTGTTTCCATATGCACTGGGCATTTGTCCAGGAAGACTGACTATTAATTCATGAAGGACAGAAAACATCATTCTACCATACCCTTCATTATTCCAAGTAGTACTTCAGATCCTGGATCTGTGAGCATGTGTTATTAAATTTATACAGTACAGCAGATACAAAACTTCAGTTATAAAGGTATTTTGAATTGAAAAAAAACACAGCTTCCAAAATTTCAAACTAATTACTCAATATAATATTAAGAAAAAAATTTAAGAATTATAACCAATAATTGGTGTGAAACACATTCTTCATGCCTTTTGCTTTTCATATATATATAGTATATCACATAGTATATATGTGATATATAATCAAATATATGATCTATATATGTGAAAATCATAATACCATATTTACATGTATATGTGTATATGTGACATCAGCAAAGAAGCTCTGAAATCTAAATTATGAAAGAAGAAAATGAAATGATCACTATTAATTTGTAAAACCTTTTAACAACAAACATTTTAGTTTGTAGATTTAAATTTCAGTTCACAAATTCAAATGAACAGTATTAAAAGAAGTCATTTTCTTCTAAAGTATGAACGATGTCTCACAGCTGTTTCTGAGAATCCCTTAGCAAAGCTCCTGCATCCGAGCATAATTGTCAGGGCCAAAGTTGAACAAGTTTTTCTTGGGAGCAAAACTAAAAAGGGAAAGCACAAAAGCAATAAAGAATGGAGTCACGAGGAAGTCAAGGAATGTTTGTTTAGGACATCACTCATCTCCATCATCTTCCTGATTTAAACATTTATTACAAAAGCTGCCTAATTGCTGTAAATATTTTCCCACTAACAAAAGACACTTCATGGATAAAAGCGCTTTTCATCAGTTTTAGTTTTTAAAATTCATGTATTCCTATTCTTTACCCAAATTAGGGCTTTGCAGAAGATTGCTAACGTCCACGGGAACCACATGAAGATCCTACCAGAGTACAAAGAGTAGATGTTGCTCTGATCTGAGCAGTGGAAGTCATCTCCTCGATTAATTGACTTTCCCTTTATGTGCTTAAGAATCTTCCAAGGGGGCTGACATTTCACTCATATGAAAAGGCTTGGAATGTGACAGGGGAAAGGGAGGAGAAGTAAATCAAAGAAGTGAACAATTTTCCAGATGCAATGTATTTTTCTTTTTTTTTTTTTAACTAGAAATTTTTGGAGAGCCTCTTGACATCTTAATTCTCCACACAAAACACAGTAGCAAAAATGCTTAAGGCATAGAGCATCAAGAACCACACAGGCATGCTTTTGAGCATGCACATACCCACAAAACACACATAAATTCCAATCTGTTGCTGATTTGATTGAAAAGTAATCCCAAATTTGCTGAATATCCACATATGCAAGTCAATCAACATGATTTCAGCATAAAAACAACAGCACATTTGCTAACGTTTCTTTGTTTTAATCACTAAGTAGCAGTCTTCACGCTGGCCTCTTCACCTACAAGTTGCATTTATAAAACCTGCCCAGTTGACTAGACTTTAAATCACACCAGAATATTTCAGTTGTCACCTTTAGCCACATGGTTGCAAGAAACTGCCCAGATATTTCATGCAAATACCGACCCATTCAGAAAGTCTTCCCCCACCCCACTGAGTAAAAATTCACCAAGACATTGAAAGGTTAAAAAAAAAATCTGGAGACTTGAAGATAAATTCTGAGCAACAGAGTGTATGCCCATTGTGTCTTGGAGCCAAAGAAGGGGAAGTGGTGTTAGTTCTCAAAGCCCCCTGGTTCTATATTGCCTTTTCCCCCAGGATGTTTCCTCATTTATCAGGTATCATTTTACAAGGGATTTCTTGTTATCCACAACTAGTATAAATCAATCTATCACGGAAGGATTTGTTTAATACATTTATTCCTTTAAGAAGTTGCATGACCATATTTCATTGACTTGTACAATAGGAAAAAAAAACTTACTACTAAAACAGAGTTTGTGGAGGTTGGTGCATGGCAAACCTATTTAGTCCTTTCAGAGGTCCATTCTTAGATTTTAATGTTAAATAATAACAACTATTCATATAAGCTGGTCTCACTGTATATCTTGACCTTTAGCCCTTCCACACACAGCAGCTTATTGTGGTATCCTTTAAATATGAGAAATAAGAATGTTTTACTTTGCTATGAAAAGAAAAATAAAAGAGTACTGTATGTTACATGGCCCATGAAATATTGGCGGTGTGCTCCTTGGCTTTCATTCTCAGAACGGCAATACTGGAAGACCTCCTTTCAAACTCTGGCTTTGTTTCAAATGCGTGTCCGTTGGTAGCCCCAGTGAGAAGAGAGTCAGTGAAAAAATTGTTGAGGGGCACATGGCTGAACTGATTCTGGTGGTTTGAAAACCCCGTGTAACTGGAATCTGTCCGAGGCGAGTGAGAATAAGGTGTCATGCAGGAGGACGCATCACGTGGTAACATGCATGATGTAACCACAGAGCCACCACTTGCATTCCCTGGCCACAGATTGTTCTGAATCTGGAATATATAAAACAACAAATGTTACATTCACACATTCTCACTTTAACCCTCTCACTTTCCTTAGGTTTATAAAGTTGGGTTAGCTACTCATTTATTTGACCCTATTAGGAGGTCTATAATTTCCTTCTAAGTATACAAAACAGTGACTGAAAAACAAGTCATTGAAAAATTATTATAGTTTGTTTACTTTAGTAGATCATCAAAGCTCACATACTTAACCACAGAAAATACTCCCAGAAAACAAAAATTACTTCGATATTCTTGTTGTAGTCATGATTTTAAGATGCATGTGGGATATTTAGTCATGACTCATGGCTTCTATTCATGTGTTTAAGGAAGGAAGAACTTCAAAGATGGTCTTAAATTTAAAGATGATATTCACCTTTCTAAACATACAGCTGTGTTTTTTTCCAGTTCTGAAGCTGGAATGGTGGTTTTCACAGGAAATTATTGTCGACTTTTACGTAGTTTTGTCTAAAATGATATTTTTAAAACTGTATTCATTCAGAAAGTATTTTCCCTTTCATTGCTTCCTGTGTCCTATGTCTACGCTTCAGTAAACTTCTCTGAGAGTCTGATCACATTTGAAACATTTATTCTATTATTTATATGTGGTATGGGGAATTCAAAACGATATGTGACACGTAAAACAAACTTGTAATTCTAGAACATTAACCATTACCAAATAACAGAAGTACAGGTGAAAAACGGCAAATGTTAAGATGTCAGGTGAGTGCAGTAAAAGTGCTACAAACATCACATATGCAAAAAAGGTGCAATCTGTGCCCAGCAAATTTAACATTCATATTACTATGTCTTGAAGGAAGATGAGTAAGTAAAATAAAGCACAAATTTTCAAATGAACACTATGACTAATTTTTCAAATGAGAATTTTAAATTCAAAGCATCTCAATCACAATAGGCAAGGCAATTAAACAACAAAAATTAACAGGCCACAGAAATTACAGTGAGACACATAGAAAATTGTAACAAGTGGAAGTGAAGGAAAGGAACAGTAGAGACTATTATGTAGCAAAGCAAGGCAAAGCGATGCAGCCTCAGGAGATGAAATAAAACAAATGTATGTGCCTTTTGTTTTGTCTTGTTTGGGGCCTGTGGTCTTCTGTTTTGCTTTCTGAAACAGAGACTGGCTATGTAGTATATAGGTATGCCTAGAGTTTGCCATGTAGCCCAGGCAAGGCTCAAGCTTCCTGTCTTCCTGCTTCAACCACCTGAGTACTGGGATTACAGGAATGCACACCACTCCAGGTATGTAGCTTCCAACAACTTTTTATAACACATGTAAACTAAACATGGCACCAGTATGTGTTGTCATGGTATCTGGATTTCTTCTATTTAAGTCATGATGAAAAATGGAATCATCAATGATTTTGACACATAAGGATGTCTTGTAATTTGCATATTCCTGGCTTCTACATGTAGCCTCTGATGCATTCTTACAAAACCAAGTTGAACAACACTCTATGACAACCTATGTTCTATTTATAATAGAAAAATATATTCATAAATATAGCTCACATTAGAGAAGTTATTTTGTGACTCAAAACAGGATGGTGCATTTGTTTTGGAAACATGAAAGAAAATGTATACAAATGATTTTAAAATCACAAAAATACTCACAAAAATACTTACTGACCAAAAAAATATTTATTCCTGTGTTGTTCTAAAATGAGTTCCTAATATAAATATATTTCAAAATTTGTTTTAAACTTGTGTGTATCTTTATGTAGCTATAAATATAAATTCACAGAGTTGACCCATTTACCTTCATATAGATGTATACAATCATTTACATATTTCATTACTCCTTAAAACACCATGGCCTGTGTTGTTTTCCTGTTGGCATACTTCTCTCCACTCATTTCACATCAGCCAAAATGATTGTTAGGCTATGTGTCTCAAACCAACAAGAGGACTGCTCATGTCATTACTCTAGCAAACTAGCTCTTCTAATGTAATCTGGGTGTTTTTCTTAACACTCAATCAAACATTGTAAAACGTTGCAAAACCCACAGTCACATGACTGAAAAGGCTTTCAGGAAGGAATGAAAACTTGTTTGCTTATTTGAAAATGAATAGTGATAGGGAACATTGACTTGTCTTTCCATATTAAAATGTTTTCCAATTTATAGTTTCACTAAAATTTATTATAGTCATATATTATATTCCACATGCATAGAAATATGTTTCCAACCAGTTACATAGTGAAGGGAACAGGGGAAAGGCAAAGAAACAATCTATAATGTTAAATAAAGAAAATATTTATTCTGAAAATTTCTTTGAAAATTTGAAAACATTAATCTATTTGAAAATCTAAAACAATCTGGACTCTATTCTAGTGAAAAATTAAAGGGCAAAAGATTTTATTTTAGCATAAACTTATCTGGATCTGATCAAGCATATCAATGTATTATTTGTGATAGGCAAAGTTTCTAATATGCAAGGTATTTTCTGAGCAGACCAAATTGATAGAGTAAATTACTCAGAGCAACATTTTAGTTTGGATATACAAATATTTTGAAGAATTTGAAATTTCCTCCCGTGCATGGAGAATTCTCAGAAACTTTTCCTAACACATTCTTTCTCCATGCTGTCACTCTGTCCCTTCTGACTCCCACCCCAAATATGTCTTTATTTTCAAAATAGAACTTCATGGGTTTAATAGATTTCTATAACAAAACACCAGGTGCAAATTTTAAGGTAATATACCAGAAGAAATGTGATTTTACTTTCTCTAAAATATTGCCTCTGGCTTAAATCTAGTACTTGACAGCTAATCAACATTAGTTAATTACCATGTGTGGCATAAACTATAAAGACTTTTATCTTAACACAGATACATGGATACATGGGTGTTCTTTGTAGAAGGTTAATCAAAAAAAGAGACCAGGGCCTTTAACCCAGACTGAATAACCAATAAGATTAAATCTGACCCAAAGAAATCAAAAGACAGTAAAATAAGGTGACTATTTTTGTAAGTTACAATCCATTTTTTGTGCACACTTCCAATTTCATAATTCAAAGGCTCTACCGTATGATAGCAATGATTATTGATCATAATTATTTTACTTATCTTGGCCTATAAAAATAAATGATAAACCCTTCATATAATGTATTGAATGATTGAAAAGTTCCTAAGAATGTGAAATTTAAACAGATCAATTTCTGCAGGTCTAATAAAAATTTAGAAACTACTTGGATTAATACAGCCAATGTATGTTTGTGGTTGGAAATACAAATCACCACAAGTATAATCATAAGAAAATCATATTCAGATTCTTCTATCTTGCTATCTTATTTATGCACAGAGTTTTTGTCATAAAAACATATTTTCCATCACAGATGCATTGGTACTTACTCATTAAGAATGTCATATCAGATAATAGAATCTATATAAAAATGATAGTAGTAATAAATCAGCCGAAATTAGGAGACATTAGTGGAGTCCAACTTCCAAATGCAATTAGACTCTCAATAACTTTAACTTTTTCATTTCCTGGAGCCACAAGTTCTACTACTTTGCAAAAATTCCATTCTTCCATTTATGTTCCATAAAATGACACTGACTAATCATTATTTCACTTACTATGACAAAATTCCCACGTTGGTTTTTTTTGTTTTTTGTTTTTTGTTTTGTTTTGTTTTTTGTTTTTCTTTGTTTTTTTTAGGTTTTCATTTCTAGTCCTTCCAACCACTTCTCAAATGATATGATTCTAGACTGTCGCATTGACCATGTTCCTATAGATATACTTGAGTTGCCAATCACCTTCATTTTCAACTGTCATGGGGGAATCTGCAATGGGTTTATTATATAACAGGTGTCATCTAACTTGCATACAGGAGACTTGTGTAGGTCATCATTGCTGGAACTCACCTGTTTTTAATAGGTTAATGCTTGAAGGCAATATATGATAAAATATCTAAATTTACTGCAGTCCAGACAACCTATGCATATGCCAATTCTATTAAGGTCTGTGCTAGGATCTACAAATTTCATAATCTAAAATCGTGCACTGCTTCTTTATGAATGCCAAGCTTAAGAACAAACTTATCCTCCTACCATAATAAAAAAACATTCTAATAATTTGACTTTTAAATGGGTCAAGTTTCTTTTTGAATTATTTCAGAGATGGCAATGGCAATACCCTGCACCAAATTGGGATCTAAAGTACATAACATTTACATGCTGCACAACAACAAAATTTCCTTTTGTGTGTTTTCTATACAATGCAGGGAATGGATGCCTGTCATTTTATTTTTGTTCATTGTGTTTAAAAGGAACATTGACCCTGAAAGCATCCCATGTTTTAATGTGCCTTGTGTTACTTTTTAGAAGTTCTAAGGATGTGTTCAAAGCACTGTTCAGGAACTTAACCATGCCTTTCATTAGCAAGACTGGAAGCTCCGCTTCAAAATAGTACACTCTGCTTAATATTTTCCTAATCAAATAAGAAATCTAACACTTACTTATCTCACATATTTGGAATAATGGAGAAAGTTGTTTTGTTTGTAAGCACTCTTCACTTTGGATACATATAGGTAGTGATTTGAAATCTCATAACAAATCTTACTATGAAATTATATAACTCCTTTATCTTGGAAACACTGTGTAGATACATTCCTTGCAACCAAACTGAAAAGCACATTTTAGTATCCTAAAAATGGTGCATGTTTACAATGTACGTTTGCTTGTAATTTTAACAGTTTTTTAAAATAGATTTTAAAGAGAAACACTGCTTCTGCCTTTATCTTAGCAAAGAAGCTTGCTATAAAATAGTTTCATGATAGCATTTTAGCTTCTCAATGCTAATGTAGACTATTTAGAAATGCTAAGCTTCTGTGTTAACAACATGAATATGTGTACACTTCTTTTCATTTTGAAGTAGTATTAAAACAATTAATAATGTTTTTCTCCTAAAATAAATTGATTTGCCCTCCCTCACATCATCAAAAAGAACATTCTCTTATCTCTTGCCACCAACATTTGTAATACACACACACACACACACACACACACACACACACACACACACACACACCTTACACACATTCACATTGCCCTGTGTGCACATTCCTGGTAGAAGCCAAATTAAACACTGTTTGGAAAGAAATTGGGTGGGAACTCACAAGAAGTCCTTATAATGATGTAAGAGCAATGTTTATTTTGCAATAAGATCCAAAACTTGATTTGGGTCTTTCTCCTATAACAAGTATTTATATTTATTGATTGTTCTGTACATTTTCTGCTCTTACTATATCCATTTATTATCACATTATCACTATGGAATTTGACAGATTTTATATGATGTCTTCAAAATAAAAATATCAATTTCTATAAATGCAGTCTAATTTTCTAGAAGCTATTGCATGCTTCACTAGCATTTTACCAGGTTAAGCTGGTAAAATACTGGTAATCATATTCATTGTAACTATTAACTGGCTTTATTGTTCATTAGTTTTTCTAGTCATTAGATCAATAAGTCACTAGCAAGAAAAATGACAGTATTTCTAAAGAATGTGTTTGCTTCCAGTGGCTGAAAGGGTCCAACCTGAGTTAACTGAGCAATGAAAAGACCAATTCAGATAAAAATTAGGGCACAGCTTCAATTCCCACTTACTGGCTCTAATTTTAATTTTAAAATATTGAAAATGACATATCAAATACAAGGATGTTTTTAATTGATTTACATTTTTAATTCCTAAAATGCACTTATTAATTATATAATGTGATAAATTTGAGGTTATGTAAATTAAATATTCATTAGATGATCCTCTATTAAAATATTTTCTCATTTCTTTTTAAATAAAATTCCATCGTGGAAACAAAGACAGGGATTTGGAAGAAGGGTGCTATTTCCATTTTAAAATTGCTATTATATGTAACAGTATAATACTGACAACATAAGAAAATGCTGTCCAACAAACTGTCATGTCACTGGAAACATGCAAGTAGTTTCCTAAGATATTTAATGCCTAGAAACTTTCAAAATTGCATCATATAAATATGTTTAAATTATTATTGAAATAAATTCTCAAAGATGTAGCATTTGATTCTTTGCCTTTAATGTTGAACACAGTCTTAACTTTTATAGGAATTGTGATAACCGAAAAGGACTACATAAAGGAAATCCCTCAATTTCCAAATTATCACAGTTATAAAAGGAATAAGTAATAGAGCTTAATCTTCACTATTTCATTTTTATGAAGCAACTGTGTTCATAAAGCGCATTCTCCAGACATTTCTTGCACTGTTTCTTCATGGATTTCAATGTGTGCATGAGTTACTGTGATCCAACAGTACTTAATTTATTTTTGACAGCAAGTATTTTATTAAATTCAAAATTAGAAGGAAAAGCTAAAATGATCATTTGCTCATAAAGTTTACTATGCATGCAAAATCTATAATATGAAACAAATATGCAAATGTCTTAAGTTTTACAGAGTGTTTCTAATCTTACCTACTCCTCTTTGGAGTCATATATTAACTCTGAATGCATTCATTCTCACCTGAGCAAAATTATTAGTTTTATTCTTTTTGTTATTTCATTTTGTTTTGTTTTTAAGACAGGGTCAAATGTAGCCTTGTCTGGCCAGAAGCTTCCTGTATAGATCCAAGCTGGCCTCCAGTTCACAGAGATCCATCTGTTTCTGCATCATGAGTGCTGATACTAAAGGCATGAACCACCTGGCAATTTTACATATTTTTACTTTGTTTTTATTTTATTATTTTTAAATATTTTTGAGATTAGAATAAAATGTATCATTTTCTTTCTTCCCTTCTCATTGTATAGCACTTTCTATGTACCAGCCATGATTTTTCGCAAATTCATTGCCTGTTTCTTTAACTGTTGCTGTATTTATATACACATACACACATGCACACACACACATATGTCACACGCACACACATTGTACTAAATGCAAAGTTAGAATTCTATTCTTGTGATTTGTTTAAAATTCACTTGAATTTTTATACAACTTTATTTAATAATTATGATTCTTATTTTTAAAAATCTATAAAAATATTAAGAATTATAATTATACCTACCATGCCAGAAGGAGATACACTAATTAAATTAGATATGATATAGGTGAAACTATAAATTACAAGCAAAATGAAGTTCTCATAGCAATGAGTATGAAATTCAGGTTTTAATCCATACATCTGCTCTAGTAAACTGGTTAAGCTTTATTTGTTATAGGACTGTTCTCTGTTCATGTGTGTTTTGTGTGTGTGTGTGTGTGTGTGTGTGTGTGTGTGTGTGTGTGTGTGTGTGTGTGTCTGTGTCTGTGTGTGTGTGTAATACTTATATATCATATACATGTGATATTTCTTCTCATGTTTTGCTCATCTATGATTGTAAACTGTTTAACTGTGTTTTTCTTAAGGTTAAAGGGTTACTGAAAATTATTTAAATCCAGTATTATAACAATTTATAACTTATTCTAAGCAATAAAGAAAAGCGATAAGTTATGATTTGACATTTGAAAAAAATAAATGTAAAAATTTCACAATCTAAATAGTATGAATTACTTCTTTGAGTGTTATTCTTTATAACTTTAAATTTTAATGTTTTAACATAATTAAAATAAATAATTTTTAATTTGAAAATTACATATTTCAACCTCATGTAAATCCTTTAAGTAATAACTGTAAAACTAGCTGCACTTTGAGGCAGTGGATATTGATAAAATATCTAGTGAAACTCATAACTTATTTTTAACATATATATGCATTATGAAATATTCTTCATGTATATTTATGAAAGCTTATATATTTACACATTAAATAAAATAGTAGCTTTATCCATTATAAACCTCTGCTTATTTGGAAAATATACACTACCCTGTATTTTTCTGATTTTAAACATTACAATTAGTGAAAGTTCTGTACTATCAATATGACTTGTTGGCCTAGTGATGGTATGGTTTCTGTATCTTTAGTGCAAGGGACTGTTTTGTTCAACACTCACAAACGTCTTGTGAACTTTTATCCTCATACTCGAAGTGAGGAGAAATATTCCTAGAAGTTAATTCATTTGCCAAAAATCTGAAAGTGATTAAGCAGCAAAGTCAGTGTCTGAATGCAAACCATCATGTTAACCCTAAGATCTCTTCACATCCCAGGATTCAGCGCCAAAGAAAGCAAATAAGCAAGGGCTTTTTTATTATTATTAAAAATCAACTTAAGCCTCAAGATAACAGAAACACCATCATCAGTCATGGTAACAACAATGTCTTCACTAGCCTCAGAAATACTTCTAAGTTTATAGATGAAGTCTCAAAAGGAAGCCAAGGAATTACCCATTGCACCTAGCTACATAATAGATACTTAATAAAGAAAATGTTCCTGTGATCCAAATTTGGCCTAAAAGCATGGAAACAGAAATCCTTACAGGATTAAAGGCTTGCAGAAAAGTATTTAAAACTCAATAGAAAATATCTCCTTCTTCAAAAACTATTTATTATTGTTATTATTATTATTATCATTATTAATTTATTGTGTTAATTATAAAAATGAGTTTCTAGTGTTGAAAGGTTCTTACTTGCTTTTTATTTTTTCCTTCATTTTTTATTTGAATTAGAAACAAGATTGTTTCACATGTCAATCCCAGTTCCCTCTCCCTCCCCTCCTCCCCTGCCTACCCCTCAACTAACCTATCCCTACCTATCCCACACCCTTTCTGCTCCATAGGGAGGGTGAAGCCTTCCATAGGGGGTCTTTAGAGTCTGTCATAGCCTTTAGGATAGGGCCTAGCCCCACCACCATGTGTCTAGGCTCAGGGATTATCCCTCTATGTGGAATGGGCCCCCAAATTCCATTCCTATGCTAGGGTAAGTACTGGGGGCCCATAGATTTCAAGGTCTCCTCACTGACACCCATGTTCATGGGGTCTGGATCCAGCTATCAGTCTGGGGACCAAGAGCTCTCCCTTGTTCAGGTCAACTGTTTCTGTGGGTTTAACCAGCCTGGTATGGACCTCTTTGTTCATCACTCCTGCTTCTCTGAAACTGGATTTCAGTTGAGTTCAGTGCTTAGCTTCTTACTTGCTTTTTAAATCCAAGGCTCAGACCTTTTAAGTTTCTGGTTACTTGGGTCTGGTTTCTGTGCACAAATGTGTGTGTAACTTAATATGAACATTACCTAGCATGTAATTTACCTAGAGAGCAGAGTATTTTGACATAATCTCACATATCTTCCATTCCTAAACCAGTAACTAACATGTAGTTGTTGATAAAATGTAAAGGAAATTTGGCGGGGATCATTATGATGCAATGGGGTCTGAAAATCTCTTTAGTATATTAAAGAAAGGAAAGTTAATTCCTTAAACCACCAGTTCTGCTTCTGATAAAGACTGCAGAAGCCATCTGTTTTATTGATCATTATTTTTAATTTATTAATGAAAAGTTATTGAAGTAAATCAGTACATGAATTTACATCTATTGACTAATTTGCTATACAGAGGTGTTTAAAAACTGGGTTGTATTTTTAAAAGATTACATTGAAAACAGTAGGAAGACCTGTCATAGCACATACAGCTCTACTAGAGGAAGGACTTCAGAGGGTCAAGGAGGAAATATTGCATGGGTGGGGAAGGGAATTCTCATACAGAAATGGAATCCACGCAAAGAGTGAGACTGTTATTAATATAGTAATGTCCTGAAATCAAATAATTTAGCTTGATCACAATGTTGCCAAATGATGTTGTAGGCAAAAGCTAGGTACTTAAATATATATTTATTTTCTTTTTAACTATGTGTGTGTGCCCCTGTGTGTGTGTGCATGTGAGTACAGGTGCCCAAAACACTGGCAGCTTTGAGTCCTCAGACTTGGATATTTGGGAATCAATCTGTCTCTCATGAAGCCAGATCTCCAGCCTTGAAGTTGCAGAGATCCTTTGGTCTGTCTCCTGAATGTTGGATTAGATGTGTGTGCATAATGCCTGGCTTTACTGTATGTGGAGTGGTTGGTTGGTTTGTTGGTTGGTTGTTTGGTTGTTTGGTTGGAACAGGGTTTCTTGAAGTCCAGGCTGACATCAAACTCACAGCTAAAGATGGCCTTGAACTCTTGTTCATCTGGCTTCCATATGCTACTGAGTGCTGGGATTATAGGTATGAGCCACCATGCCTAGTTTAAACTGTTTTCAGCACATAGGAAAAATATCCTACCTTAATGTATGTGACTCTAGGCATTATACAGCTCATCTTGTTCATTTGCAACAAAAGATAAGCGAAATTTTAAAAAGACCTTATCACAATCTAAAAGGATTGAACACATTTAAAATAGTTTATGCTATTCTTCTATAAATTTTAAGATGAACACATATTTTGCTTTGGAAAAAGAAAGTCACATTTTAGGGACAAAATTGACTACTTTATTATGTGATGAATTTAGAAGAGAAGATTGCAAAAACGGGCTTTGATGCCTAACCTCAGATGATGTGGACTCAAAGTGAGTGCTTGGAGGTAAGAAAGAAGCAAACAACTGGGTTAAAGTAACACCTGGATTGTTCATTTTTACTGATATTTCTAGAGTTATATTGTTACTCCAAAGTAATAAAAACCAGTTGGAAACAAAGTTTTTAAAGCATGTTATAAATGTTAATTACTAATATCCTATGTAGCCATCTTTCTGCTAGATACAGTGATTTTCCATACTTCAAAAGACTGTATTTCAAACCCTTTCTGTTTTTCCTGTATTTCTGTGTATGCTTTTGCATTCCTGCCAAACTGTTAATTCTTTATTTCTGCCCTGCATCCAACATTTTCCAGTTTTCAGATTTTTTGTAGTTTATACTTTTTTTCTGTGTAATTAGTAACAGTACCAAATTCAATGTTTTCTTGCACTAAGTCTTTGGATTCTATTTCAGTGCCTATTTCTCCTGTTAGAAGTTTCTATTTTCAAACTGCATGATAGAAAACATCTCCTTTAGGCTGAAGCCTGGGAGACCTGATCTTGACATAACTGTTTTTCAAAGAACTAAAATAAGTCTACTTCATACTTTACGTTGAAGGAGAATTTTCCTCTGACTTTTGCCAGTGTTTACTCTGACATGTGTTTGATTCCAGAACTCTGGACCAAAAATAAATAAATAAATAAATAAATAAATAAATAAATAAATAAATAAATATGATTTACCAGTAATATAGAATAGTCTGAGAGGTTGTTGCAATGCTTATTTTATAGACATTTATCATTTTTCTGTCAAAATAAATTCAGCACAATTCGTCTGTATTCCCATACCTTAGTATAGCCAATTTATTTACATGGCATGGAAGTTTCGAGGAGAATAAGAATAAAATTCCCATGATTTGTGGAAGTGAAAAAATAACTATCCAGTGTCCACTGGACATACCTTATCCTCTTCCTGACTTAGCTAGGAGGCTACAATATTGTGTTAGCTGACATTCAATCCTGTGAATTGCAGTAAGCCAATGGCAATCTTGTGCTAGCAAAAGGCATGGCTAGTCAGTGTTATAGGCCCTCTTGAGGATTTTAATTGGTGCCAGGCCCCATTGCAAATGTTTTATGAAACAGCAAATAAGACAGACTAGCCAAAAACAAAGTAACCAACAGCCAGGAACACAAAATAAAAATATAAATAGAGTTTAAAGTCAAAGGGATGTAGACAAGAAGCAGTATTCAAAATGAGAGACTTCAGTCAAGAATTGTGTAGGAAGTTTACTGTACAATTGTCTAATTTCTACTTGAAAACAGTTCAGTAGTTGGTGTCTTTCTTTTTTAAAGTCTGAAGTTAGTAGCTTCAAAATGATGTAAATTATACACTGTAACACTCATTTATTATTTTACTGGCTTGAGGTACATTCCCAGTCTCATTGAAGTAAGCTGCAGATTCTAGCAATGGAATTCATGGCTCTTTTAGAATTACATTGCTGGTAATTCAAGGACTTAAATGTATTCACATATACATATGGAAAAGGCAGTTTACTATGTGTATTAAGGTCAGCCTTAAATCACTATACACACAAAGCAAAATTAATGGCCTCAGCAGGCTGTGTGTGTGTGTGTGTGTGTGTGTGTGTGTGTGTGTGTGTCAGAGAGAGAGAGAGAGAGAGAGAGAGAGAGAGAGAGAGAGAGAGAGAGAGAGAATAAATGTAACAATAATAACTAAATAAGAAATTGAGAGTGAACGGGAGGCTTGGGAGGAATGGAAGGAAAGGCAGGGGTGAAATGATATGAATATTGCATTCATGTTTGAAATTCTAATTAAATTTTTAAATAGTATGTTTTCTGAAAGATGTTGTGCCAGTGAGCCAAACTTGACTCTGGTCAAATCTGGGTTCATCACAAGTGAAAGTAAATTCTACTTCGGTGCCTCATTTTCCCCATGTGAGAAATGGAGAAAATCGATATCCATTATTATAGATGGCTGTTATTTTGGTTAAGTATGCAACCTGTTTAGGACATGGCCTGGACAGTACACAAGAGTCCTGCAGCTTAAAAACTATAAGGCATCACAGTCTGTCTTCCCATTGAGGTTACCATCCAGAGGGAAAACAGCTTCATAGCATTTTGCTCAAAATTCCACTGCCTCCCAAAGAATATGAGGTTGATGAAATTTCCCTAGCTCTGAGATGCTTAGTAAGCAAAAGATGGTCATGATTTTAACCAGGTAGAAATAAGGTAACTAATTTCAGATAAGTTTGAAAGGACACAGGACATACTAATGGAAGAATATGGCAACTAATCAAATTTTTTTATACTACTAGCCTCTTGAAACCTGCAAGGATACCGTGGAGCCATAGCAGTTGCTCATTGTCTACCCTGGAAGAAAACATTGATGCCTTCGTAGGCCAATTCCTTAACACAACTAGGCTGTTTTTTTCCAGAGTTTTAAAATAAGGGAGCAGAACTTGGTCTTTTCTGGTGCTCTGTTTTAAAGTATAAAATTGCAGGATAAATTTAAAGAATTATATGCAAGGAAGAAGTTCACAAAAACTTTTTTAAAGGAATTTTAAAGGCAAAAGAATACTAGGAAAGGGCATCATTAGAGGGCTGAATTGACATGGAGGGTGTGAGTTTACAGTTGAACAGAATGGGTATTCTCACATTAGGAGTTGAGATGGCTCATACTGACATATCAAAGTACTTATCCAGACTACACTTCATATGTGTCTCACAAAGCATGTATCAATGAATAGCAAGGTATGAAACAATGCACCACTTGCTCAGACAATCCTCCAGTGACTCATCAAGCATCAACAATGCAGTGCAGAGTATCATTACTCCGTATTAAGGAAATATAATATCAGAATACATGATGTATGATAGACTCTAAGATGAGAAAAATACATGCACACATACCACAAAGTGTGAAATAGAAGAAAACATTATTGGCCAAAAAGAAATAAAGAGAAAAGGAGATATGAACACTGTTTGAGATATGATTAGAGAGCTCCACTGGTAATAAATAGCTTATGTACGATTATTTTTTAAAAATATGTCCATAGATCATAAAGTATTGAGTGTGCTCTTGAAACAAGTGACATCAAATATGAAAAAACAGGTTAGTAAAAGAATGAGGTTTTTAAATAGAGTTGAGAATTAAAAGTTCACATTTAACAGCAGCATTTTGTATGTTGTGTGCACACATTTTGTATGTTATATCCACAAAGATTTTATGAGGCAACATGTTTTTTAAAATCTAATGAAAATAACCTGAATAATTAGAATGCATGATACAATTAAGACATATCATTAAGTGATATTTCTTTTTCAATATGTAACAAACCCAAAAGGCACAGACAGTGAAATATTTCAGTGAATGACTGTGAAGGGAGGTAACAAAAAAATAAATATATCATTTAGTGAATTAAAAATCTGTTAAGAGTGGAATACATTTTCTGGAGGTTAAATTTTTACTCTTGGCTATTGTGCTAGATCTAGGAAACCTTAAGTCACCCTCTGAGGAAGCCACATCCATCATCTTTGATGAGCATTCTGTGTCATTGATCATACCTGTGGGTAGCTGTCAGTCCTTGGTAAAACTGATATGTCATAGGTGGCAGCAAAATGGCTTTTAGCTTGCTGTATTTGGCCATATCGTTCTCTTTTTCTCCACTTGGCCCTTCGATTTTGAAACCAAACCTAGCATTTTTTAAAAGAGTATAATTTTAGCTGAAGAACATTACGTAGAGCAAATTTGACATTAATATTTTCAAATCAGAAAGGAAAATCAACTCAGTAAAAAAATAACAGCGAAGGCATTTCTTTACATCAGGACTGATTCCACATGATTTACTTTTTCTTGTATTCTGATATGAGGCATCGTATGTGCATGAGGTAACATAGCAATAGAAAGAACGGAATTTTAGACACGTTCAGTTATGTACATGTGTCTGCATTTTCATATGTAGAAAATAAAAAAAAAGTTTGTAATATTTTCATTCTTCTTGCTGCGAGTCATCATCCTCTAGGTGGGTCTGATGAACCTGAGGGACAATACCTCATCCCTTCCTTTCTTCAGCCAATTCACAACCCAGTTATCATCTCTGCCTATCGACAAACTATCTTGAAAATGTGTCATAAATTGAAGACTTTTCTGAGATGAGGTTTATATTTAAATGATCTTGTAAAAGTTAAAAGTGATATTTTATCTAAAATGATTGGCAACAGGATTACCTTGACTACTTAGAAACAGGAAAATTAAGATGACATGTTCTGTTGAGCATCAAAAGACTGGTAGGTGAAGTGCAATCACCTGAAGTTAAAACACATAACTATACTTATTGTAGCTAATTAAAAACACTTATAAATTGTAAATTAAGTGAGACAGACAGAACCATGTGTCACGAATGCCTATGAATTAGTATGTTTCTCCCAGGTCATTAAACTGCCTTTCCTGATTTCTCTAATTATATCTTAGAAATCCTCATGCAAATAACTATGTTCCTGAGAGTGATCCTTAATTCTCATTTCTTGCTCGTGAATTTTTAAAATTCTAATACTGCAGTATTTTTTAAAAAGAAACAGAAAATTATATTTTAAATGAAAGCTTTGATGTTTTTGAATAAACACTGCTTAGGTAGCATTCAGGAACCTAACTATTTGCAGAGTCTAAATGGATTAGAAAGAAATTGGAAATCAAGCATGTATAACTATAAAGTGCAAAGATGTTTTCACTAAATTTTACTTGAAATTTGTGGATACATTTTTAATACTAAATTCTAATTTCGTATATCTTATATTATCACAAATTTTGCTGCCTATTAATATTCAGCACATTTAATATTATACACCAGGGAGTTTTCTGAAATCACAGCTAGTCTTTCAACAGCTACCGTTTAAGTATCATTCCCAAGTTACATTGCTAGTATCAAATAGTACCCATCACTATCACTACCGGGGTTTGATACAACAAAAGTACACACATTTCCCTATACTGAACACAGAAAAGCACAAAGAATATACAAGTGCTTTCTGTCTTCTCCCCGTACTCTTGACAGTCTCTTTAAAATGGGTATCGATTTTCACATGCCTGTAAAATGCATGGAAGAGAACAACCTGGATTAATACGAGTCAGATTGGTTCTCTCTGCATGTCCTCAAACAGATATGAATCTGGACTGAAGGGGAAACATGCAGTGAACAGCTGATCAGTCTGCATGTAAACAAATTTTTCTATGGTTACAAGTATAACTAATTTAAATAACAGTCATGGGACGAAAAACACATGCAGGACTGGTGTTAATACCAGACAGTTCTAACGTTCTTCATTAGTACAAACTTGCTATGTATTTTTTGCTGAACTACGATAGAATTACCATTTGCTTCAAGAATGTTAAGCATAACCTGCTGGCTGTCATCCCCGAGTCACCACATGTGGTCAGTAATGACAAATGGACCATACAAGCAAAACTAACTCCATTAACAAAAGAAAAAAAATCACAATTTATTCATCTTTCTATTACAGTAATTTATGAGAGAGGGAATTCAATAATGTGGTAAAAGTATATAAAAAGAAAAAAGGCCTTTTGAATTATTGCTGCCTTTCAAATTTGTACTTATTACTTGAAAACTAATAAAGTGTAATTTAAAAATATCAGCTCTAGCTACAATAAAATACTGCTGAGAGGCAGGTGACATTTTACCCAGTATAATTTTTTCTTTTTCATTTTTTAAACAAGAAATTAGATTCATTGAACCTTCTGGTTGAGTCATTTGACTAAACAGTTTGTAAATATACTCAAGTACATAAAATTATTTAAATTTTATTGTTAATAATTGCTCTGAAAGAATCTGTACAGTTACCTAGACCTTAAAAATTAAAACGGTATATATTGAAAATAGTTGGGACTAAAAAATCTCTAAATGAGCCATTTTATGTTTCTTAAATTTTATTAGTGGAAATGTCTTATGGTATACATAGCTATTAAGAGCTTGTATTATTTCATTTTCTTCCATTACAATAATTCCAACCTAAATAAAGCTATAGATTTATTGGCTAGTATATAAAAGTAATTTGCAAATAATTTGTATATAATCTAAAAAAATCATAATAGTTGAAAATATACCAAAATATATCAAAGAGATAAATTAAATATATAACTATTGAAAATCTATAAATATATAACTTTGAAAAAAATTTACGCTTTAAGATTTTTTTAAATAAGAGATATGCTACTGTATTCTGTTTTTTTTTTTTTTTTTTTAATGACTTCATCATTCAGTTTCTGAAATAGCTCTTTTCCCTAAACTTAGTGAGTGGTCAAAATTATTACAACTAAAAAGAAATTTTAATAGACCAACTTGTTCATATGTTACTTTGGCACAAGATGTCTTAGCTGACAATGTTTCTTCCTTTTTGACAAATTACAAGTATTCACTTTGTATAATATTAGCCCTCCCCGAAAGGCCACCTTTCAGAACCTACCTGGACCCTGGCCTCAGTGAGCTCTGTTCTTAGTGCAAGCTGTTCTCTGACGTATACGTCCGGGTAATGGGTTTTTTGGAAGACCTTTTCTAGTTCCTCCAGCTGCAAACTGGTGAAGGTAGTTCTGTGTCTCCTTTTTTTGCTGCTGGATACATTGCTGTCACATTTGTCCCCAAGTTCATCCAGTTCACCCTTCTCTGGCATCCCTTTCACAGGAGACATCCTGAGATTGTTGCAGCTATCCATTGCTCGATTCAGCTCGGTGTGAAGAGGCTGTCCTTCCACTTTGGTGATCCCATAGTTCACTGTACTCAGAGGGGAAAATAGCAGTACTCAGGATGGTGAAACATACGAAACAACTAATGTGAACTAATTTAGAGCATCAGGGAAATAAATCTGCCAGTCATTTATTTTACCAGTATTCTATCATCACATGATGTGCAATTCATAATTATTAGTTCACTGTTGATCATGCTTAAAAATAGTTTTAAATGTGTACATGGACTTGTGATTTGCCAAAGTCCACAGATCTGTTTTATATGACAAATTATATATAATTTATAATCAAATTAAAATAGTCAAGTGAAAATTTGCTCCAGACTAATAAAAAAGCTAAACAACCATGACTTTTGAAATATGTACATAGCATATACTTTTATTTTGTACATAAGACAAAATTAAACTACTTCTGACTTTCAAAAAAAGTGACACTTCAAGTTTAAATCATAGTTTCTACCAACATTAAATCTATCTCCCTTCCTCACAAAGTGATGCTGAGCATTTCAATGGGATATGATTTCCATTACATTGCACATATTTCATCTCATGTCTGAATTAAAATTTCCTTCCGAACGTGATCTACTAAGTTTTTATCAAGTTCTGAAAGCGATTTATAATAAAAAGGTATAAGATTTTAGTGAACTCCTTTACATTAAAAACGTCTTGCATCCCTTGAATACTTCACACTTCCATTTAACTCATATCTGCTTAGGTCAGAAAGTTCCCCCAACCCCCCTTCTAGGAACACTTATAAGTGAAAATTTCAAAAACAAGTAAAGTAAAATTAAAAACGACATTTTGCATTCTGTCAAAACTTATTGCAATTTCAGTAATATCCGTGAGATCAGAGTTCAAGCTTGCAATATAACAAGAAACTAATTGTATCCTTAAATTTCACAGATACAATGAACATAAGGAAGCGGGAGCTATTTGGGGTTTGTGTTATTGTCCTCTTGTAAGGAAAACAAGGCAATCTAACCAGAACACTAATTCCCAATGACTGACCCAACATTTTTCATTTGCTTCTTTAAAAGGGGGTTGGGGTTGCCTGGGGGGGGGGGGGAGATTCCTCCATAACAGTTTGAAGAACCGTTTCATGTGTTCTACAAACGTATTGACTTTTAATGTCTGTATAATTTAAATTGCACATTGATCGTATGCTAAGGAAGATATGCTGCAAAATTAAATATGAAGAGGGCTATGACTGATGAACAGTAAGGTTTTGTCTTAGCAGACAAGAGTTAAACCGGGAACTGCGGGCAATTAGTGGTGGGGGAGGGGGAGCCGCCAAGACGCTGGGGACAGGTCTGGAGAAAGACCGGCTTTTTCTCAAATGTAGCGGGTAACCATCCTGTTCATTTTATTCAGTATTTCTCCACTAAAATTCTTCCAAAGAGTGAGATGATCGCTTAAAAGATAATGATTCACTTCAAATAGACCACCATTTCTCTCTCCTCTTTCCCCGACAATTTAAAAGACGGTGGAGTTTATCTAGCAGTAGGCACAGGCCACTGCAGAACCATTTGAAAAATCCTGTCAGTTCAAATAACTTCATGCATGCATCTGAGAATGCCGAAAACACAGATGCGGCCGCCGAAGTGCAGTCAGGAAGCGAAAACTTTCTTGTATGTAAGAATTAGCTGTTCCATTCTTTCCAAATAAACGATCGAGTCCAATTAAAAGATAGTTTCCTCTATTGTGTGCATTTTGTTGTTGTTGTTGTTGTTGTTGTTGTTGTAACCGAACAAATCAAAAGTCACTCTACGCACTGAATAAAATTAGTAGACTACGAGATTCATTCAAAGTCTGTTTACAAAGTATCGAGCAAAAGAGCTCCCTAAAGAGTAAAAGTCTTGCCAGATATTTGAACTTCTATTAAAATAGGGGGCGGAGGCTTGTTGTAAATATTTCACACTTAATTCGTTTGTTATTTTAACGCATCCCGCTCCTTACAGCTCAAGGGTGGAGTATACACTATGATAAGGAAAAGCCCTCTTGGTATCATAAACCTGCTTTAACTGTCCGCATGTGAAATGATAGGTTTGTACTGGGCTACAAGATAGAAAAAGATAGATGGTTTGTTTTGATAACATTTTGACTTGGAGATACTCTGGCATTCAGAGTTGAAGATTCTGTCCAGAAGCATTTCAAAAGGCTCTTTGGGTGGGGTTTTTATGTGGAGCAAGATAAAAGTAGACAATGAAGAATCCGAAAGTGAATGATTTTTATCGGAATGTTTTGCCCAAAGCCAATGTGATTTGTTGCATAACAAGAACCTCTGTTTGCCGGTTGCAAACGCAGTAAATAAATAAAAATCGGCAGAAATCACAAATTCACACAAGCTAGTAAAGAACAACTGAAATACACCATCTTTGGATGAAAATATCGTCCCGCCTTGGACAATAAAAAGTTTTGTTGTGTGTCCGTCCCCACTCATCTAAAGGAGCTCAAAGATTTGGATTTCCTGACCACTGTGATGTCCAGTGATGGATTTCATGTCCTTGTGCCTAGGAATCCCGGCGGCGGGACGGGTTCACAAGGCTCGCTGTCTTGACTGAATTATACTGTATTTAGCTCCCTATTAGCCTATACTGGGGTTCTGGTCCTGTTCAATTGTGGATTTTCCCAGTGAGCGAAATAGAATTTCGCTCAGAATTTAGCCCTGGTCTCTGTGGGTTGCAGTGGTCCCAAAGCACGAGAAAGTGCGGGGCTCCAGGCTGCCACCCTCAGTCAGCCCCACCCCACCCCCCACCCCTGCCTGGATCCCTGCTCCCTCATTTTTTTCACTCCGACCCTCACTGCACCTTAATTCTAGGAAGGACAGCGGAGGCTGGGGCTGAGACTAGAGCCCCGGCCCCACCGGTCTGGAAATAAGGATAAAGATGGGGCTAGGGCTAGAACCCGGCCAGGGTCCTGGTGACTTACCGCTGCTGTCCTGACAGGGCGAGGTCCTGTCCAGGCGCACGTGATGCTCAGCTCTAGGCAGCGGCCCGAAGGCCTGCACGCATTTGCCTGCCGTCGCTTTGCCGTAAAAGGACTCATTGTCCAGCGTCTCCATAACGTGCTCCAACGCGCCTCCTGTGCCCATGTAAAAGTCACTGTTTTTACTTGGCGGGCTCTTAAGGGCAAACTTCTCACTCAGAAACTCCATAATCCTGGAAGGCTGTCTGAGAGCTCTCAGGACGCAGAGGATGGAGGGCGCTGAGGGAGGAGGGAGCAGTGGGCGGGAGGAGGGAGGGTCAGAGAGCAGGGAAAGGGAAGCAAGCCCCGCGACGCCAGGAGCTGCCCAGCTCCCAGCGTCTTAATATGTTCGGGCTGCAGAAGGGGCACCCGAAGTTGCTTTTATATCTTGAAACTCAGCTGGGTTCATCCGGCAACCTCCCAGTCCTAATGAATATGAAAATAGGCAGGGACTAACTCCACCCCAGGGTCCCCTCCTCCCCCACCCCACCCCACCCCCATCTTCCCTACTCACCCACCCAAGGCAGGGCGCGCCCCGGCCTAGTTCAGACAGACACTTCCATTTCAGACAAATGCCAGGAGAGACAAGGCCCCGACACCCGGAAAACGTAATGGCCTCAACACTGGACTGGCATTGCGGAGGAGCCTGGTGAGAACGCGAGCGGGTTTAACCCTCCACTCCCAACGCCCTGCTGGGCCATCCCCACCCTCCACCCCCAACACCCGCTGTCCACCCCGCCCCCCACATCAGCCACTCACTCCCAGAAGATTTAGAGGCATCTTAAGAACTTGAAAGGAAGTGTTGCTCTAAAGAGCTTTTATTTCATCCGTAAATCGTTTACGTGGAAGATCCGCATTAATCTGAGTCCAAGAAGCCGGATACTGCGGCAGCTGTTAACTGGGTTGCTGGTGGTAGAGGGGCTGAGGTTGCCTCTAACCTAAAGGGCTGGTGTCGCCTCTCGCCAAGGCCCTGGTCTTCGCTTTTGCTGTGAGATGCCGCAGCCTTACGGAAGTGGTGGGCATCGGATGAGATGGTAGCTTGATCAAGAGTCCTTGAAAAGAACTATATTTTGCCACTACCAACCACTTTCCTCACCTCTGCCCTTGATCCACGCGTTAATCATTAGAGCGAAATTCTTTCTTTCGAAAATTCATCAAGACAAGTGTTTTAACACAACTATTACTAGTTTTCAAGAGTTGGGGCAGAGCCTTCGAAAAGGGTGATGAGGAAGCTACTGGCTCCTGGGACTGGTGCTGGATACACGGTTGCGGGCCAAGAACTTTGGTCCAGCTAGGGAGGGTAAAAACAACCCTTTAGAGCTGAAAACCATTCTGCTTGGCCATGTGCCCGACTTCGGCTTCTGGGGAGCCCAAGGCGTCTGAGAAAAAGAATTCATTGCCTTGGGCACATAGGAGCAGCCATTGCAATGGATCACCCAAGCTTGCAAATTTGGTGAAACTCCCCAACAAATTGTGGACCAGGGAGGTCTTTGCTCACAGGTCCGTTCCTAGTCACTGGCCTTCCCCACAGGCCGTCGCTTTTCTCCAGGTTACTTTGGCAATTATGCCAGATCACTAGACACATCACATCGTACATCCCTGCCACAGCCTGTGTGGCCTAGCCCAAATTCAGACGAGTGTCACTCAGCAAGGGTTCAGACATTTCCAGTTCTTCGGGATCCTTCTGACCCACATTCCCGGGTGAGCCCCTCTTTGATGTCCAACATGGACAAGATTGGGAAGAAAGATTCCAGGCACCCTATACACCAGAACTGCTGCTGCTTAGCACTGTCCCAAAGGCGTGGCAGGCAATGAAAATCAGATTCCTTCGGACAGGACAGAAGCAGAAGGGTCAGGGGCAACATCTATGTTCTCCGTGCCCGTGTCCACCAGAGACAGTTCTCCCAAGGAAGGGCTCCTGTGAAGCCTGGCTCAGCTCCCATGAGTTGACACTGTCCTGCCTTTTAGCAGCTTCTATTACATTCTTAATTGTTCTCTCCGGAAAAGTGCTTTAGCACCAATAGCAAAGTGACAAATCTCCAAGACTGGTCAAAGAAAAGCACCAAGAGCACAGTGCTTTAGCGGAGAGGACATCCGGGCTCCAAGCTGGGCACTCTCTACGGTGTGAGGCCAAGCTGGCTTCACCTTAGCTGGACGGTGGAGGGGGGGCGGGGGGCCAAGTAAGTGGGGGAGGGAAGGCCCAGGAAATGTGTGCGGGAGGTCTTGCTTGCAAATAGAGTGGCTGTGTTCTTCTGATTGTTGCTTGTGGCTTTGTAGAATGAGTTAGCCATCCATGCAGGATCTCACCTCTCCTTTTGTAATCTATTTTACCTCTAGGTGTTTTGAAACTATATTTTAATAAACTCGAGAAAGGCGAAAAATAGACGTTTGATGGGTCTTTCAAATATTCACAGCAGCAAGCGCTTCTATTACTGATGAAGAACTATGCCGAGAATTCCTAGTTATAAACTTAGCTCTGTCGTAGAGCTTTGTTGGTCTGTTTATAAATATGCGTTTTAGGAGCTCCAAATTCCCTGAAAAACATTCGGTGTCTTTTAAATCAAAGACATATGATCCAAGCTCTCCAGTACTTGTGTACCAATGGCGGTCCGAATAGGAGGAAACTGCAGTCAAGTCGAGGTTCACTGGTGCTAGGAAGTCTTTTCCATCCCATTACCAAAACCCACTTTTGATTGCAGTGGTTGAAGGGGTGGGTTAAAGGTGTCACCCACGCACTTCAGATCCCTGAAACCTCCTGGAAATTTAAATCTATTACACGGAACCCCTTCTGTTTTGTGACATGCAACCACATATGCCCATAACAGAGGGAACAGTTAATGGCAAACTCCCATAACGAATGCATAATCTGCAGTTTTTGGCAAGAAACTGAGTCTTCGGTTGCCAGGAGCTGCATTAAATAGATTTTGAAAGGTTGAGATACAGTTTACAGAAATGACACAGCCCGAGCCATTAGAGCATTAACATTGAATTTAAAATACTAATTAAGGCAATGATAATTGAGTGGTTTCTGGAAGTCAGAAGAAGGGGAAATAAAATAGGAGGATGTCATTTCACCTGTGCTTTGTCTGCCTGCTGTTTTGGGCGATAGTGTTGGAAATGGACTGAAACACTTTGGTAAGTTCTCTCAACTACTCCACACAGATCCATCGTGGGTGCTAACTCACTTTTAAAATTGGCTTCTTCTAGTCTTTGCCCCATGCCAGCCCTCCCTGATTCCAACCACCTAATGTCAGTGATGGCTAGGAAGGAGAAACCAGTTAATTAAGTCAGGATTTAGGTGGCTTTCGATGGCTTGCCCCAACCCCCTCAGCCCCAGTCTGTCATTTTAAAGTTAGCACATCTCCTTCCAGGTTTTGGACATTTCTTTACACATTCAAAACGTGTGATGTGAACTCAGGATACATCTTGCTTCTTTACACTTCACCCAACAAGTGGATCAGAAATAGATTTCTGTGCATCTTTGTCTCATCTGCTTTCTTCACATTTGGATTCTGAGGGTAGGGTATCAACAGGGGTGGAGAACCATAATTTTTTTTTTTCTTTTTAAGCCTGAGTTCCAACACTTTTAGATCCCTGGAAGTTTCATAGCCTTTGATGGAACCTCAATACCTGTGGGGGACTCTAGGATGGAATGTAAAAAGTAAAGAAAGCAAAGAGATGAAGGGGTTGAGAAGACTATTTTGGGTGAAAGCCATGGGTGTTTTCTCCTCCAGTGTTCTGTTGGAGTAAAGGAGACCATTCCTCTGGAGCCACATGATGGCAAAAGCATGGAGAGGGTATTCTGTGAAGATGACTGCTACTGCCTTCTGAAGTCACACCTAACATTCATCATTCCTATAGAGCTTATTATTGCTGTTACAAGCTGGCAGCCTCCCATATAGAAATATGGTTTGGGTATTTATGAAGTTTTCATTATTTGGTTTCCCTTGGGGGAATAAATATATGACCTAAAATATTTGAAAATTCCATTGATACAATTATTTTACACACCCCTTGTGGAGCACCTATTTAGAACATTCAGATAAGCAATTGACCTTACAGGGTAGTCTCACTCATTTTATGTTAAAATGAAGAAATGTCACAGATTAAAGGACACTTTGAGTAACTCTCTTCCCTATGCAAATGCATTCTGGGAAATGAAAGATATTTCTATTTACACCAAAGCTGTAGAGAAGGCAACATATGGAACACTCCAGTTTCTTTCCCAACTCATGAAATGAAATGCCATGTTTGTATACTAATAGTGGCATGTCAAGACAAGACTCCAGCAACTTTACTTTTAGCACTTTCTTACTGAAGAGACAGTTTGGGGCTTATAAGTAAAGCTTAGGTTTGGGGGATATGCATGCATGCTGAATCAGGCAAAGTGTGCCAAGTGTAGAAAAGCAATGGTTTGTAGAGTGGGGGAGGAGCTGGTGAGAGAGAAACTCTCATGAAAGAAGACTAAAATAATTGAATGTCATGTATCATGGCAGGAAGCCAAGCGGCCTCCTGTTTGTGTATGCTCTGCTGCTGGGCTCCTTCCTTGGCTTCATCTTCAGCCTTCCCAGAGTTCTGCAGACATAATTGATGCAGAAATATATATTGCATCAAAGCAGCTTGGTAGTTTACACACACACACACACACACACACACACACACACACACACACACAACCACATAAAGGACACACACACACACACATACACATACACACACACACACACACACACACACAGAGAGGAGAGAGAGAGAGAGAGAGAGAGAGAGAGAGAGAGAGAGAGAGAGTTAAAGTATATGTCTCAAGTTATTACAACCCCTGGAAAACTTGCCTGGAGTCTATAGACAAGTGTGGAGCTTGAGCTATTTGTGAATTGAGTCTTCTAAGACAATGATCTGTATGAGAAACGAATCTTGAAGTCTTTCAACTGTGCTGCTACGAAGCCCTCTGACACTATGGGCTAAGTTTATCTTGACTTCAGTGGTAATATTATTTGGTATCCCAAAGCAACTCATGAGTTTTCAGAGAGCTATATTTGTTCATGGGTTTCAGCTGGTTTCAGTAATAGTTTTTCACATAATTGACTTTCCAACAAAAGAGAAGGGATGGGATTGAGCTCAGTTCTGTGGTTCTACAGGATCCAAGTTAAGTATAAATATATCAGATGATGATTTGCCCTTAATACAAATGCTTTGTCTTAATTACAACTGGTAATATTAGAGGCATTGTTTATATTCACTAAAAATGTGTTTTATTAAACAGCTAAATCATGATAGATTGTTTTTATTATATAAAATAAATACTATTAAAGTGATAATAGAGATAATTTCATTTCTCTCTAAAATTGAGATCCTTGCTCTAAAAAGTTCTGAATATAACAAAGGATTGCTGGAGTTTTTACATGACATCTATACTTTAAATGGTGAATAAACTCAACTGAACTCAATCCACAGATTCCTATTGCACTAGTAAATTATTAACCATTCAAAACATACTTCCTAATATCATATTTGATAAATAAGATGTTTAAATGACTATTTAGTATATTTTGAGTTTATTTTCCTTCCTGATTTCTGGGGTATATCTTAAGGAGAGGCATGCTTGTTTTCTTGAAGCTATGTGTGCATAATCAATAAGCTTTTTAATCCTTTCATGTGAAGAGTTTGTTTTTTTAAAAGAAATCACAGTATAGATTTTGAGCTCATGTGACAGATGTTTCTCCTTTGCACGAGAATTAGACTACATTATGTGTAAAGTCCGTGGTCATTAAAACAAGTCCACCAGGGTTAGTCAGATAGATAAAAACCAAGTTAGGTTCAAAGAGAACATCCTTCTGTCTAAATACCTTACCTGCTATGCCCCTCCATCCTAGTACCCTTTGACTACACAGCATCAGAGGGCAGGGGTTGGAAGCTGCAATGGTGAGTATAGTGCTGTTGGCTAGGTGTGGCACTTGAAGAAATTTAACAACTCCTTTACCATGCTACTCCCTGCTTCATAAGTCCAACAACAAGAAAAGAAGAACACGATTGTCACACCGCGATTTATTTCTAGAAGAAGAGAAAAAGGTGAGTGCATCAACTCCTTAAAAAAAAAAATCAATAAAGAACTTGAGAGAAAAATGAAGCTGACTGGGCACTCTCCCTGCAAAACTGCCCTGCCCCTCACTTCAGCGATGTGGTGTGAATTTGAGTGAGATTTAACTTGCAAATTGTCCTAAATAGAGTTTTCTGATAAATAAAGGTCTCCTCATCCGTGGGAGCCTGATCGGGGACATTCCAGGAAAAGAATGCAGGCAAAAGGAAAACTTGAGTACATTAACTAGAATAAAAATAGCACATCGAGGGTCTACAAGCAAGGTCCCTCCCAGCGGCGCTCGCTAACCCAAGCCCTCACTGGTGGTCACCTCAGCCCGATGGCTTGCTAGCTCTAGCTGGTTACAGTGCCTTAGACAGCCCTTGATCTTGTCTTCTCACTGAGGCGGATAGCACCCGAACGAACGCTCACCTGAGTGAGGCTCAGGGTCCTGAAAAGAATACTCTCCCCAGGAAGCAGTGGGTGACGGGCGGGCGGTAGGGAGTGAGCCTCAGGAGTGGAGGCTAGATTTGCAAAAGGAGCCTGATGTGCCTGAGCACTGTAGGCAACGTGACCTAAAACCAGAGAAGCCTCTTTGTGTAAGCATGCGTGTTGGGGTGTCTCTTCTCAGCGAAAGGAGCAAAGTTTCGTTTCCAAATGGAAACTTGAAAGAGCCTCTTGAAGAAAAAAGAAGTTGGTGGTTAACCGATTCGCTGCTAATATTTCATCCCCGGTGCTTTCCCTCCTTTTAAAGTCTAACTCTTGGAAAAACAACGTATTTTAAGCTTTCCATCTAAATATTGATGTTGGCTAAAAGATAATCTAACCGTCCCTTGGTAAGGACAGTGCCCGTTTTGTTTCACAAATTGGGAATCAGAATTAATCCATATCACAAACTGCTGCAGATTTAGAGGTGGTAAAGTGAGGGGGCAGGTATGTTTGGCAATAGCCGCTGAGCAGCCTGTGGTGGGTTTGTGTGTTTATGGGCGCGGTGAGTAGAGCCATGGATTCCTCCCTTTCACATACCTTCCTCAGAGAGTGATCCAGTCTCTGGCATCGCAGAGAGCCAGGCTTTTCTGTGTGATTACAAGCCATGAAGTGAAATGGAAGGCCTCCATCCCATCTCAGAGTCTGCTCTCAAGTAAAGATTTCTTAATGTCATCGAGAAAAATTCTGTCATTTTTCAGTCAACAAGGCTTACACTTTACCTTTACCAGTGTACCCTTGGTGGTGTCCAGTATTATAAAAAAGAGGGGTGAGGGTGGGGCCCTAGGGAAACATGTCATCTTTCAAGTGTGAACATCAGATGATAACAAATGCAGCCTTTCTATCATATCAAAGCAAAATTAGCAGAATTCTGCCTTCATAGATGCCCTATAAAATCACACAACTTGAATGCACAATTGATTGTTTATAGTAAGTAATTCCAATATTTACTGTTATTCTGGTAACTACTCAGGTGAGAGTTTTTAAGATACCAAAAGAGAGAAAAAAGACCTTTAAATATTTATATTTTCAGTTTTGCTATGTTTTTTCACACACTTGTGTAATACCAAACCCACTGTAATAAGGAGGATTTTAATTTTGAAATGAACTGTTTGAAGAACATCTCTTTAATGCAATTAGTTATAGGGAACCTAACTCCAATAGTGTGCATTTCTCATTGGAGTTCTTGGAATTCTTTCTTTCACACTGTATTTGATTCATATGTGCTACTTGGGGGGGGGGAGAGTATACAGCAATTTTCCTCTGTGTTAGGATTGGCTCAATAATTGAATTGAATTTAGCAAATCTAAGTAACTCATTATTCTATTTTGAGTAAGAATGCCCTTTAATCTTGCATTCTTTCTAATGTTAATAAAACTTTGAATATTGTTTCAGCATTTTAAAAGAAATGTAAATCTTGGCAAAATGAATTAAGGAAGGAAACTTTAAAGTAAGTTTCATGTTTAAAAAAATGAAATAAAGGAGTTTGTATCTCTGTTAAGGTGTGTAGGTTTTTTGAGTATATAACCTTTTGGATCAAAGTTGAAGCAAATCATGCAGAAAATGCAAGGACATCTCCACAGTTCACCATACAAGTTCTTCGCTCCAGAAGCAATACTGGATCCTGTAAATCACTTCCTTTCCTACAGGTATTCTGTGGATGGTGAGCATTAAAATAAAACTTTCACTGAAAATCAAATGATACTATTTTAATGCTAGTTAAAAATTTTAAGACAAGTGGGTCTATGGAAAAGGAAGAGTGACAGAATCAAATCAGTGGAGAGAAACGCAAAGTTTTAAGTTAAGGTTAAAAACAAAAGGAAATAACGCTTACAAGGTTTTGAACAAGGGGAAATCAGGGTACTGTTTGACTTAGTTGCTGAGCTAAAACAAATTTCAGTTACCTTAATGAATGGCAGTGAAATTGGTCAAACCAGAAAGCTCAGATCCACACTGTAAACCATGCTATGTAGAAATCTTAAATTGAGAGGTACTTCTTAGACTGTTTCTGCACATGAGAGTAAAGTTTACTTTTCTGTCTTGTATTGGCGATCACTGAGCCAAAAAGAATTTAAAAGCCGTAAGAATGGTTGAGAGAACTGGTGATTTTTACCTAAGAGAAGATGATGATTAAATGTATTCAGTTTAGATCCAGAAACAGAAATGCTGGACAGCATTGGATCAGAAAAGAGAATCCTTAATAATTGATGCTCCTATGGCCATAGTGGGCTGGTTCTCATAGTTGCACATTAATGGAAGAGAGGTACACATGGGTCTTGCAAATTTATTTAAACTCAAAGCTTCCAAATGACATTAACTCTTGAAGGAGTTTCTGTCTTTGAAATGACCATTGCAAGGAAAAGAGAGTACTATTATTTTCTACATTAGAAAACCAAAGAGAAAAAAAAGTTGTCATTCTGCCATTATGTTTTTGTTTTTAAATTTATTTGGTATTTTGAGATAGGGTTTCTTTGTGTAGCCTTGGCTGTCCTGGAACTCACTCTGTAGGCCAAGCTGGCCTCAACTCAGAGATCCACTTGCCTCTGCCTCCCAAGTGCTTGGATTAAAGGTGTGTGCTACCACCTCCTGGTTAAGTTTTCTACCATTTAATGTTTCAAAATGTATAACACTGGATTTCCTACTGGCAGATGTTTGAATCTGTAATGATATAAATTTTGACCATAAGGTATATTCATATCTACTTTCTCATAGTGCAAAATTAATAATAATGTGCAGGCTAGATCCAGACACACAGCAATTATGTCCAGGTTTTAGCCCCTGTTCACTGAGGATGATGGGAAAGGGATGTAACTGCTCTGATTCTGCCTCATTGAATTAAAGTCTAGGCGAAATCCATCACACACTAGGAAGTGAATATGAAGACAGCTTAGCCATGTAGACAGTGATTGCTCATAATTATTTTAAAATGTCATTTAAAAAATAAGGATGGAAAATCACTCAATGACTATGGATCATTGGGAAATAAACTAATGGTGCTATGAGATGAAAAGGGACACTAAAAAAAAAAACAGAATTCAACCATTAAAAAACAAAATATATAATTTTGATTAGTTGAGATGAAAAGGATAAAAATCAATACATAGAAAACAAATTTCATAACACTGTGATATCCTGAGGTATGTGTATCCATCATGCTATTAAGTTCTGAAGTATGTGTACCACTAAAATAAGTGTATACCCACTTAGCATTCAATTAGGATATTAACATGGGTATTGTCTGTAACACATTTTCCAAGGCCTTTTTCACTCAAGGAACTAGGGTTCTACTCTTAGTTTTGTTGTTAACTATCTCTAGAACCTCAAACAAATGCAGTTACCATTCAAGGACTTATCTTCTACCATAAGCAATCATACAACTGTTGAAAAGTATTTTATTGAAAAATTTGGAGGAAAATATATGGCTTTAAGATGTTTCTCTGTAGAAGGTGTCACTCCTCTCTCCCCAAATGTATGTTTTGGAGGAGGTTCATCCACCGGCAGCATTTGGAGGCTGAGTATTTAGAGGAAATCACAGTGACATTAGGTGAAGAAATGGGATCTCATGATGAGATCACTGCCCTTAACTGGGGGTGAATGATTGGGAAAATCTTATAGCACACAGAAAGAAAATGTTTTTTTTTTAAACAATAACCAAGAGTCTAGCACTAGCACCATAATTCTCAGAACTCGAACTTCCAGAACTATGAGAAGTCAAAGTCATCATTTCAACCCTTCAGTCTGAGGCATTTGCTGTTTAAGATAAATCCTTCCCAATGTTTGCAAACACTGCTAGAAACTGTAAGCTTTCTCCAAGCATCCTTGGTTTAGAGAAAGCACAGGCTGCTGGAAGGAGTTAGGGGAGTGGTACATGGGGCAGAACTCCTGGGATCAGAGTCCTCCATCTCTGTAACTATCACCCCAAGAACTTCACAATGGTTCTCCCAAAGTCTGTACTTCAAGGAGCTTCATTCAGATCTAAGCATCAGCATACACCAAGATCAATTCTCATTAGATTCTCAAAAGCTAATATTGTTCTGGATAGATCATTGGAATTTTGTCTTCTAAAGACAGGCAAAGTAACCATCCCACTCTTTAAGTAGGACCTTGGTATATGTAACCCTACAGATGTGATATTAATTACATTAATAATATATTTAATATCTGCTTATCTCAAAAATATCCTAATAATTACTACTAATAATGCTGTCTGGGAATATTATTGTGTTTTTGTTTTCAAAAGCAATCTCAAAACACAAATGGCTACATGATAATGCGATGGAAAGCTGTATGGCTCTCCATGCATTTTGTAATCCTCGTTGCTAGTCTCTCCATCAACTCCCTTTCATTTCTCACCAGGCTTCCTGCTTCAACCCAATAATCAATAATCAATTTCTCTGCTTTCAATTGTTTGCATGTTCCAAATTTATTGGTCTTCAGGTATTTATTTTGGCCACATTTCCATGCCTAAAATGATTTAACTACATCAACTCATGATTCAAGGTCAAATAGAATATGAAAATACCTTTTCCCTGACCATCCTCACTTGAAACTAATTCTTATCTGCAGTTTTAAATCCTTTCACATAATAAAATAGAATTCCTTAGAATATTTATTATTAAGTATAGATTGGTACTCACCAAGACGTTTATATGAAAAGAGAAGGTGTTTCTCAATATAAAATATAACTGAAAACTTGGGCATGGAGTAAAGATTAAGAATCAAACCTCAAACCAAATGGTGGATGTTCTTTGCTTTGTGTGCCTAGAGATGGACCAATATTATCTTCATTTGAAAAGGAAGGAATGAAAAGAATATGAAGATTCTAGATAATTATGTGGCATAACTTTTGGGATTCTGGTGGTAGAAACATTCCATTGGATTATTCTGTAGTATAAAATATTGCCTACAGAGGTAAGCGGCTGATAGTCTTATTTCCTATAAATATAAATTTAATTGCCACTGTGAAAAATGGGTTTACATTCTGATAAAAATCTATAATTTTGGGACAAGCAAGATGGCTCAGTGGGGAAGACCTTCATTGCTTAGCTCAAAAACCTGAGTCTGGTCCCAGTCCTACATGGTAGAAGGAGAAAACTGACTCCTTAGTCCATGGCACATGTGAACCATACAGAAATAGACATGAAGATGATGATAAACAAATGTAAAACAATACACATACACACACACACACACACACACACACACACACACACACACACACACACACACATATATATATATATATATATATATATATAATATATATATATATAACATTTCCAAAGTATTATATAAGCTTGAAACAATGGACACCCAAGTTTTATTTACAAACATAGCATTTAGTTACTTCATTAAGCACATATTTCCATCATCTCACAGAAATATTTACTAGATAGAATATGCAGAATTGATACACCTTTAGTCTGCTTAGTGAAATTTTGGAAGATCAGCCTGGAAAGGCTTACTGTGCTATGTTACTATTTACTGTTGACAACACACAACCAAGATCCTAAGCCTGGAGCTTTTCATATACTTTGTTACTTGACCTTATAGAATCCTTCAGCTCCATATTATATTGTTAATATAATGGTAAGGAAAGAGCCTCTGAGAGCTTGCTACTTGTTCAAGATGACTCATCAAAGTGATGAGTATGACATAGGTCAGTCAGATTATATAAAACATGTTCTTTTCACTTTCTTCCGTATGCTTCATACCAAAATATGTACTTAGCAGGGTAGAACTGCTGGGCTGATTTCTTACTTTGTTCTATGTATCATATTGAGTTATTCTAAACATTGGTTTCATTTTGAAGTTCATAGAAAATCCATGGTTAGACCAAATCTGAGTGATGCAGGGAGATGAGAAACAGATCCAGACTTACCATGTCTCCTTGTAATTTTCTGTTGCTACATAAAACTTGGTAGAGAAGTCTAGCATCCAATAACTTTCAAGAGAAACCCCAAATCCACATCAAAGTTTGAAATAATAAATTTGGACTTTATGTATTTGAATTGGAATATGCTTGGTGACTTATTTATTAATAGTTATGCATTTATAAATGTGTATATCTAAAATTTCTTTTAATCCATACCTTTTATTATCTTGTAATTTTAAGGGATAACATGGTTAAAGTTTTCCACTATAAGTTAAGTTCCCCTCTGCAAACCTAAACCACATATGATGATCCTGTACATACAGAAAGCTGAGATAAGGGACTAGAACATGTTAATTTGTTATACAATACAGGGACTTAAACCCAATGCCTGTGGCTAAAGACTATAAAAAGGAAACTGCCTATTTTTGCATGTTTACAGAGGCTATCAGAAAATTTAAAGTTATACATGTATCTCATAATGCATTTGTATTTTCCAGTGGTGGACTAGGGTAGTTCTGTTAGGATACTAAAGTAATTCTGAAAGCCTCTGTAACAGACATTATAGCAAACATGTAGCTTTCATTGATCTCAGGAGTGTATTTACTGTGAATGAAACTTTCCACTAACTTACTTGGTGAATCCAGCATGTGCCAGGTTTCTGTAAATTACTGATAGATTTGCACTATATCTAAACTCTGGCTCTCAAATATAATGTGCTATGAAGACACCTACAATGTGTCGAAGCTGATGCAGATGGTAGTCCTTCAGAAATTGTAAACATTAGCCAGAAAGAATAAGAGGAATTTCTACTTTATTAACCAAAATGGTTCATTTTTTTCAGTTTCATAGAAAAATTGTCGGTTATTTATGAGATGACATAAATAACCGACAATCACCTGGAGGTTTGTTGATTGCCATGAGTTCAAAGACAAGTTGGACTAGTTAGTGACAACCGGACCAGGCAGGGCTACATAGCAAGAGCCTGACTAACAAAAGATGAAGCTTCATAAAAAGGACCGTCTGATAACATGTTAGCTAGTATTTAGTTTGGAGGAAAGACTTGGTGAGATAGCAGACTTGACAAAGCATCCCACTATTCCATACTTCCTCATGACGACTTCCTCATTGAGCACTAATGAGACCTCATGATTTCATCCCACAGGTCTGTCAGACATCTATTAGAAAACTCTTGAAAATTATTTGTCCTAAGGTTCTAAGGAAATCAAATGAAAAGCTTCCCTCTATGTTTTGGTTTAGAAAAAACTCTTGGCTCCTATGAATAACGGATCAAATGCATGTGTGTGGGATGGGGGAGGAGAGAAGGTTGGCAGAGGTACTGCACAAAGCTTGTGCTGATCATATGTTCTCCAGGATCTGCAGTCACCACTAATTCACTAATTCATGAAGACAGTGAGGAAATGGGATGCACAGCTCAGAATGAAGTAGACTGTTTTGCAACAGACTGACAAAGATCCTGTGTTGTTTACTATGTTCACAAAGGTGCTGGTGCTGGATCACAGCCTGAGAAGGAACCCGGGTTATAAGCCAGTGTATTGACTCTAATATGTAAACATTCTAGACTTTCTAAATAAGCCTCCTAAGACTTCTAACAGGCCTTTTGTGTATAGTGATTCAGTTTGCCATTGTTAGCAAACCACCAATCCGAACCAAACTAAAAACATGATGAGTCTTCTGCACTGGAAGTGGGAGATAGAAAAAAGGGGAAGAGGTAATTCTTAAGGGGTTAAAAGTAAGACATAGTATCCAGGAAAGACAGTCAGTTGGGAGTAGTGTGCTTGAATAGCACCAATGACTAAGTCCATTACTGTCAATATGAAATTCATAGTCAACTACATGATAAATCGGACTTACCAATTTTTCTTCTTGAATTCTAAAGGCAAATATATTTCCCTTAACAAGGTGGCTGGGAAGGTCAAGGCACTTGTGGTCAGCTCTGGCAACTTGAGTTCCATCTTGGATCCCACAAGGTGGCAGGAGAAAACTGACTCCTGAGAGTAGTTCTCTGAGTTCCACAAGTGTGCCCAGGCATGAGTACCACCACCCCAGTCTCTCTACACACCACACACACACACACACACACACACACACACACACACACACACACACACACGCAAGCACACACACAATAAATGAATGAATGAATGAATAAATAAACTTTTACCAATGTCTCCTAAGAAAATAAAAGGAAACAATTCTTTGTTCAAATACTTCGATGTTTTATTAAATTTTAAAAACATCAGTTGCATAAACACAAATATGTAACTAGTACTACAAATTGACAGGTTCAACATTCATAAGGTACTTTAGATAATCAATTTCAGGGTAGGCACAAATAAATCACACTAGAAAGAACTTCCAATTTAAACACCATAATTCAGGAGCAGTTTTATTCACATTTGTCAACATCACCTACAAATTTAAGAACATCAATGGCAATCATTTTCCCGATTAATATCATGAAAAAAGTCACAAAAGTTACAGAAGAAAAAAAACTATGAAGTTTCTTTTACATACTAAAGCAGTTTAGTAATAAACATCTCGTTTCTCATACTAGCCTTTCCACTTCATTGAGCAGGTATATGAACCATAAAACCCTATCAATGTCAGCTCTAATGTGGTTTTCTCCTTCAGAGTTGAAAATAAGCTGAGATAAAATATTTTCCATCATTGCATTATGCTGATTTGTGAATGTTGTTAGCAAAGGGGTGACCTAACAGTGTTCACAAAACAAGTACATATGGAGCTCCATTTCTAGGTTGAAGCACCCAAATCCATGTTTTATTTATAGATTGACAGCTCAAGGCTCGTTAACATTTCTGTCTCAATCAGGTTAAAAGAGATTTACAGGTCTGAAAAGCAACCGAACTTCCAAAATACAGGGGAGTTAAAACTAAACAAATACATTTTGAAATCTGGTTTGTTATCGCTGGATGAAGAATTTCACTAGAGAGCAGGAAAAACAAAAGGGAAAGCTGAAGCCCACTGGCTCCTATTACACAGAGTGCACTAAGGAGGGTCACTGGAGAACCCTGGCTTTAGCTTTGTGAAAGACATTCCAGATGCAGATTAATAAATAGATCCTCCATCGAGCCCTGAGAAGAATGCAACATTTTGCATACTGTATTTTCTAAAATCATAGGAGAAAAGTATCCTCACTCTAGTAAGACCTTAGTGAGTCCTGTCTGCGATTTAAGAAAATATACTAATATTTTAAAATGATGGTTTTCAGCTTTGAAAAAAATGTAAATGGCAATTTAATAATGAATTGAATAATCTTAAAGAATCACAATTCACACATACCTGTTATAAACAAGGATAAAAATCACTGGAATGAAACATTACAGATAAACTTCTAAATCCATAATCCTCTAAGATGTTTTAAAATAAAAAGTGGTGATTTTTCAGTATCTATTTTGAATTGCCATATGTAGTTTATGTTTGAAACACCTAAGAAATATACTTTGGTACATTCAAACTTATCAATGTACTAATTATTCACTAATATTTCTCCAAGCAACAGCAATATATTTATATTTCTTTACATATTATATTAAATTAGTTAAAAGAATATTCTTGAGCATATGTGTCACAAATAAAATATAAACCAAAGGAGAAACTGCATGTACAAATTGCCCTGCAGTGTCTCAAGAATTTGTTGGGTGTGAGGTCATTCCACAAAAAATGCAAGAGGAACTGCAAACTCTAGCAATGAATGAGAAGTAGGTAACTGCCCCAGAAAACAAAATGATGAATTATCACAATGAAACATTAAATATACCACTCTAAAACTTTGTTTCCATCTCATAAAAGGACCAGATATACATAAACTTAAGTAAATCATGGGGCTTGTGTTTGGAATGCTGAAGCTGGAAGCATTAGGTGGAGGTTTTAGCCTTCTTTTTGCCTCTCCCCCATCCACCACTGAGTTGAACAGGATTATCGCGGAATGATATGCGTTCTTTCATAGAAGGTCTTGTATTTGTTATCATTGGTGCAAGTATTCCCTTGCTTGAACAACCTAGACAGTGATATTAAATACAATTTCACTTAACATTATTCAATCGAATAATATTTTAGAATAAGAACTACTTCTAAATCAACATGCACGTGAAAAATTTATTATCTCTGAGCTCATGAAAATTTGTTGAACTATTATTTACAAAGTGATATGGTAAAATTTTGACATGAATTGCATTTCGGTTAAATAAAAGAAAAATTCTAAAATATGTAATAGACGTCACTGTTTCCTTCTTTCTATATAGGCCTTTTTATTTTTCTCTAGCTGTAGATTCAATGTTACAAGACTATGCAAAGATGAAACATTTTAATGAATCTATACATTTCTATGTTCAAAAGGTTAATATTTAATGGTTTCTGTTTTATAAAATAAAGCATATACTGAAATTGTCCTTAAAAGTTAAAATATTGAAGTATTTCTTCAAAACAAAGAATTTTTAGTATGATAGAGAGTACATTAAACCTAGAAATTATGAGTCTCCATAAGATCCAATCTAGCAAAATACACACACACACACACACACACACACACACACACACACAGAGAGAGAGAGAGAGAGAGAGAGAGAGAGAGAGAGAGAGAGAGAGAGAGAGAGAGAGAGAGAGAGAGACATGCATACACACTCCATAGCTGTGGTTGAGAACTTGGGGTTATATAAGTCAATGAGGTTACAGATGCATTATGGGTTGGTGTGGGGAGAGTCTTTTTAGCTATTTTGCTATGACGCAAATTGTGAGGACATTTTGTGCCAGGTGCTATAAAAATTTGTTTATCTGGATCAAGTTGCAGATTACCTATACAGAAACAACAGCGACTGTTAGAGGTTAAAACAAATGATAGTCACAGTGGCAAGTGGACAAAGCATGTTTTGTTCTGCAAGATCCAAAGGAGCCATATCAAGAATCCTATTAAAAACTTGTGCTCATCTGCTTCAAATCTCCTGGGGATTAAGCAACAGGGCTGTATTTGTGGGGAAACCACAGTAAAAGCAGCAGAAAGACACATTCCATGGCTTCTTCAATGCTGGCTTGAGGCAAAGGTTCAAACCACATGACGCTCTATTGTGATACTTTTGCGTTTCAGTAAGTTTAGACAAAACAAAACGAACTCCCAACTACTTTTGTATTTAGGCTAATATTATAGTCTAATAAAAAATTTCAATATATTGTAAAACATTTTAGGAGAGTTAGTAGGATAGACCATTTGTGGGCAGTACTTTGTGATTTAAATTTGTTATGACAGTATGAACTTCAAAACTTATTTTGTATTTTAAAATAGTCTCATAATTAGAATATTACACTTTAGTTTCTAGTGTTAATAGTGTGACTAAACAAATTCCAAGAAATTCTGAATGTCTAAAAAGGAGCATATTTTACTGATTGTCTACAAAAAGAGTATTTCTGAAAAGTGTGTGTGTGTGTGGGGGGGAACTAAAACCTATTATTTCAGGAAAGGGTTTTTGAAACATAAAGAGATTACCACCTAAGGGGCAAAGATGGCTGGAGACAGATACAGTTCAGAAGTTGGACTTCTCAGCTGGCATCCCTGAATGCAATCTCAGCCGAAAAACTAATAAGGGAAAGAAATGACAACTGAAGTTGGCTTCCACATGTGGTCAGATTTATCCTGCGTTAATCTATCCCTCTTGGGGGAATGCAGAAGAGAACACATTCAAGCAACAGGGATGATCTGGACATGAATCGGAGATTTCCCAGATGATAAACCAGTGGCCTCAAGGGTGCCAGTGAGCATGCTGACAGCACAGCCTCCTTCTCACTCATATATTGGAAAGCTCTCATTACATTTTTCCTCAAATAACTGAATGGAATGTCTACCTCAGACTTTATAAAAAGCAGTAAGAGCAAACCCTCATTCCACTCCAGCAGTTAAAACTTTGAACAAACTATACAAACTTAATCATATATATATATATGATTAAGGCTGGGTATGGGAGTGCAAGGCATCTGAGAAATAATGTACTTATACTAAAATATGAGACTGATAAAAAGTGAGTAGATTTTCACTAATGTCCAGCCAAATGTGCTGCTCAAGCAGAGAGAGCTAAATCAAGTTGTTGCAAGCATTATTCAAAGTAGTAATATGAACTTTAAAACTGAGGTCAGTAACATAGCTCATTATTGGTTAGTAGCACTCTTCATGAAACTATCTATTCTAACATGTATCATTCAAATACTTTGTCCTTAATAAATGTGTTTAACCAAAATGCCAAAAAGCATATAATTAGAGAGGTATTTTATGTCCACACTATGGAAATATTTACAGATAATTTTACATCCTTCCACAAGAATTATTTTAAAACTAAATTAAAATGAATTAAAACAGCTCTAATTACAACAGTGCTTCTGCAATCTGGATGATTCTCCTACTAAATATTTACTGTCTGGCCTATTTGTTTTCCTAATACTGCTCTGTTGTCATTGTTATTTTGGAGCTGGTGATGAGTCTTCAAATCTTCTTGTACTTATCCTCACTCTGCTCCTATATTTATAAAGACTGCTTATAAATTTTCCCTTGCTTCGTGCAGTTCATTCAGGAAATAATAACTACAATTTAAAAAAATTATGGGACAACTTCACAGCAATTGGAAAGTATGCTGTTAGTGAATTGACAACTAGGGAATTAGTCATTAAAATAAGCAGTACTGTAGTGAGCCCAGAGTTTTTTCTAAGACAATAGTTTAGGTGTGATTAAGTGCCTGAGTTTATTATCTTGCTATGTATAAATGAATAATTTAAACAGTAATCCATATGGCTTATTTTCTCATTGCATTAGAGCGCGTCTTTTATCATATAAACTCTGAAATCACTAAATGCATTGAAAACAAATAGAGGAGTAAAAACACAGCTGTGAAGGAATCACCGATTGGCGCTCATAACAAAGTCATTACTTCATCCCATGATTACTCTAAGAATGAAACACAGAAATAAAAAGCAATTTAATACAGTCAATGTATAATCATTCTAAAATTACTTACCCACATGAAAATAAAATAGCAAAAGGGTCTTGCTTCAAAAAATTGATATTGGAATTAGGCATACCTTACTGAAGAGAGCTACGGGAACAGAAATAAATATGACCAAAGGGATTTTAGTTGTATTTTTCTGCAGTATTATTGCTATAGATTTTACCTTTAATAATAATCTGCTGCATATTTGCAGGTGATTATAGAAACTAGTCAATTGGCCTCTCACACTTGTACTGAAAGTGTGTCCTCATGAGTGTGCTATATTTCCTAAGAAGCCACTTCTTGGCCACATGATCTATGTTTTGCTCAAGATTTGTTCTGGTCCTAAAATTTTTTTTTTTTAAAGATTTAATCCTCGGTTCCTTAACAAATGTCAAGGTCTCTATATACAGTGTTTTGATAAGTAATTTAATATGTAAAATGTTTTGAATAACTCTTCTGGTATGTATAAAAAACCTGTTAAACAGGTCAAAATAGAAATCTCATGAAGTATAGTAATACGTCATTGGATTTTCATCAGTATACCCAACTCTTATGTATCTGGATATAAAAACCTTTGCAAAGGCCTTCCCATATTGCATTACTTAACAGCAGATACAGCAGAAGCAAAGCATGGAGAAAAAATTTTAATGAAAGTGACCAGAACAAATTTTTAGCAGCAAAGCATTTACCTTAAGTTAGTGTGATGAATTAGTTACATTGGTCAAGTTCGAAGCAGGGCAGGTACGATAGACTTCAAACAACACCATTCTTAAAGACGTCTGCTGTGTTTGATTCTGAATGAAGTTCAGGTAGACACATTTAAAATGAAACACCAAGAACACAAATAAATGAAGCACAGGTTATTTATGCCATGTGCAGATTTCCTTGGTGTTATTTTGCTTGCTCTTGCGATTTAAATTTTGGTTATAGAACAAAAGGTTGTCTGCAGAGTACAAATTATTAATAAATTTTTTCTGATTCTCAAAATTGCAATTGACCAGTGAAAATTGTATTTCTTCTTCCTATTTTCCTTTTGAGAAAGAGTCTAACTCTGTAGCCTTGACTGGCCTAGAGAACTCACTATGTAGACAAGACATGCCTGGATTTCCAAGCCTGAGATCCACCTGACTCTGTCACATGAGTGCTGATCTTAAAAGCATCCACTACATGTCTGGCTTATATTTATTCTTCTTACTATTTAAAGGACAAATAAGTAAAAATGTTAGGTAGGGGGTCCATGGTGTTTGTATCAGCATTAGGATAAATAAGATGTCTATATTTTCTTCTTTTTATTTTTGGAGGTGAGGTTTTAAAATGTCAACATGTATGTAATACAAATGTTTAGTATTGACAAAGCATGCTTATATTGGAAATAATATACATAAAAGTTAAAATGCATCACAGAGAGGAATTCATTGTATAGAATGTCTTGTATTTTACCCCTTTAGAACTTCTAGAACTGCCATGTATGTTTGACTTAGAATCTTTTTAGGCCACCTTACAGTATGAACTGTTTGCCAGGTTTTAGTACTTTTAGCTTGTGGTTGTTGAATGATCCTATACTAGCCCTTGATGCTGCCTTCTGGACCTAGGAGGATGGCTGGATCATGCAGCAAACATGGGGTGCTAAAGTCTTGCCCTTCTTCTATGTACCCAGTGGGTATCACTGTTCGACACTGATCTTTTTCATCCTGGAGGATTTTACCTTTGGGAATTTGATTTGGGCAATAGAATCTGAATGCTGTGTCATTTGCTTTGAAATAGACCACCACTCTATTTTGTGGCTTCAAGTTACCCCAAACCCGTCTTTCTAGTGATAATTATTTTGCATCACCCTGATTATTGTGGTTTTATAATTTTTCGATTTCATATTAGATAGTTATTGGATTTTTAAATTTATATATTAGCCAGGTAAAAGTGCATCTCATTTTTCAAAAAGTGAGGTTTAACAATCAGCAAGCAACTTCTATGAATCACAGTCTCCTACATATTGTTGTTCTTAAATGGAAATTTAAAAGCCACCATGTATGTCACATTTCTTATGCTGATTTGAGAGAACTCAACAAAACCCTCCAATCACTTTTTAAAAATATTCTTTTCACAATTATATTCTGTCTCATATATTAACATCTAAGAGTCCACAAGTATCTGTAACTAAGAAACAGTGTCTTAGATGGGGTAAATGTTTAGTTTTATCTTAGCTTGACATATGTATTCATTTGATGCCATCTAGCTCAGATGTAACACCACATTTAAAAATTTAATTATTTCCTCTCCTTTTCCTCACGTTAATTTTGCCAAAGTAAATTTGTAGCAAATTTTGAGTAATTTCTAAAATGTTTCTTGCATCCTTTAAAATGTGAACTCTTCAAACCCCAATTGGAGTTTCAAGTTCACTTGCTGTCTTTGCAAGCTTCAATTTAAAACACTGCTTTAGTTCACACATTCACTCATTGTGTGTTTGTGTGTTTATGCCTCTTGTGGTAGACAATGTCCTAGTGCTGTTGTTCAAAGGAACTTTCCTGTCAATTTCCTTCTGTGAACCAAATAATATCAGGAACTGTGAGACTGTAGTGTTTTCCCATGTGACTCTATTCTCCAAATTTCATCTTTACTGTCCTCATATGGAACTTGTATAAAACAAATACTTATTTCCACCCTCTCAGATAGTGAAGACTTGTGGAGAGGTTTCCCAAAAACTTTTCATGGAAACTTCCATTATCCCTTTTCATGCTTATTAGTTCTTAGCAGAGAGACATTTGGCAACAATAAACATGGCTAGCCTGAGGATTTATTATATTATTGCACTTCGGCTTCATTCATTTGACAAATGCATTTCACATTTGGCCATACCCATTTGTTTTTGTACCACATTAACTAGTGTAAGAAATTGGTTTGAAATCAACAATAATAATAATGGAAAAGAAACAACAGAGTAAAATAATTTATTTAAGAAAGAAAATTCTCATGACAGAAGAGTAAGAACTAAAATATTATAGTCTGAAACATTATGCTTTAATCAACTATCAATAGAGCATGCATGGATCTTGTCCTCAAAATCTAGAAAGAATAAACGTAGCTGCCATGTTCAACTAGTTCTCTTACATAAGGACAGATGAAATTTGTCCGTCTTTGGATTGTGTCAATCTATATTTAAACTAACTACAATTTCAGATCTGAAAAATGTTATTATGTGGTTAACAATAATGGCTATATTAAACCGTGCTTATAATCATTGCTCACTGTTTCCTTAAGCTGTCTCAGATCTTGGATAATAACAACTGGTTTAAAGATATTAAGGTAATAGCAATTTATTCTGTGTTTCCTTTAAAGAGAACTTTACATACTTCATATTACAGCAAGTCTATTAACCATATAAGAATGGTTTTGGTGCAATAACAATTAATTTTAATCAAACAGTTTTGTTTACTGGACTACTCTAAGAGCTGAAATGTCAATGTCAATATGTTTGTTCAACTAATTGTCAAGTACTTCAGAAATAAAATATCAAGATTTAACAGGTTGTATAAAGTCTCTGAACAAACACTTTAAACAAAAACAAAAACAAACAATAAAAACAGACTTTCCCCCTGCCCACCTCATTTGAAACAAGAATAAGAAGGAGCCTTGGACTACTAACATTGGTCAGTTGGTCAAAGTAGGTAAAGACACTTGCTTTCAAGTCTCCTGACCTGAGTTTCTCCAGAACCACATGGTGAAAGAATCAACTCTCACAAATGATCTTTTGCCCTCTACAATAACATCATGTTCTGCATGTGTGAGTACACACACACAAACACACACACACACACACACACACACACACACACACACACACACACACAAATATGTTATAAAGAATCCTTAAAGTTAAAGATTTAAAGATTTACACTGGCAGAGACCAAAATATAACAGAAATAGTTTTTGTGGTGTCAGTGTAGCATTCATACTAAACATATAATTCTATAAAATAAAAACAGGAAAAAACTCAGATTTTACTGTACAGAATAGAAGTTTAGCTTAGTAGAAAAGTTAAAATTATGAGAATACTTACTTCTTTCTCTCTTTCTTTCTTTATTTCATATGGGGAGTGGGAGCATGCACATGCCACAGCATGCATATTGATGTCTGAAGATAACTTGAAGGAATTGGTTCTCTTCCTCTACCTTGTAGTTATTAGTCTCAAACTCAGGTACTCAGTACTGATGGCAAGTGTCTTTACCTATAACCATCTCACCAACTGTATTACAAATATTATAATATCTAAGCTTATGTTTAAAACTGGGGAAATAATAAACTAGGAGGTGCTATAATTCAAATGATTTTCATGGACACTATGAAAGTCAGTTGAGCATCTTCTATAGTGAAGTTTTACAGACTTCACCAATTGTGAGCATCAAGTAATTGTTTTAGCAGATTTTGTAGGCAGAACATAGTTCTACTTTTTCCGTGTATGAAAACCATTAGTATATATATTTGATATCCATGGGGCTTTTACTATTAAAAATCACATTTTATTATTCAATATTTTAAAAGAGTATTTTGTGTTTTTCTGCATGTTTCCACTATCCATTTCTCTTCAATTCTTTGTCAAGACAAATTCCCTCATGCTGTTATTGTAAACACTATACTGAAGGAATAGCAGCAGTAGGTTCCCAATATTACACCTCTGCAAAATATAGATCACCACTCTCAGTTGCAAATTGGAAGAAACAGGCAATGTAGTATGATATTGATTGTCCAAAGCACATTGATATTAACAAAAACAAAATTCAGCTTTGTTTGTATGACTAGAGTTTTCTTTTCCCTTCTTTCTTTTCTTTCTTCCATTCTTTGTCTTTCTTTCCTTCTTTCCTTCTTTCTCCTTCCTTCCCTCCCTCCCTCTCTTTCTCTTCTTTTGTTTTTATTTTTTTATTCTTTACAAGTCAGGGCTTCTCTGTGTAGCCCCGGCTGTCTTGGAACTTGCACTATAGACCAGGTTGGGGGCAAACTCAGAGAGCCACCTGTCTTTCCTTGCCAAGTGCTGGAATTAAATGTATATGCAACTGCTGCCCAGCTGGCTGGACTTTATCTTAAAGAAGACATCATAATTTATATTCAGTAATAAAGCATGAATTTAATGCAATAGTAATATAGACAAAATAAATACAAAAGTATAATTGTGAGGTACATATCTGCTTGTAAAAGCATGGATTCACCTCTTATCTAAAAACCAGGCATATAAGTAACATTCTAGTCATTTAGGGGATAACTATAAAAATTCAATTCATTTTTTTAAAATATAATTTTGGTCGATATGAAAATATGCAAGCTGGACATGAATAAAAATATGATTAAAATATTTCTGGACATCAAAAAGTAACATAATTAACTTCAGTAGAGGAAGTTTATAACATTTAGTGAAGAAAATACTTATTTATAAATATAAGCTATGGAATGTGAGGAACCTATAGAAAGTAGAATAACTGTCTATCTAGTCAAATGGTAGTTGGCAATCTTGAAACTTTGATAGGAGCATTATATATAGATAATATGGAACAGGCAAAAAAGCTTTTAAAATAAGATGACAAAATGGGCAGGTAAGCTCACCAAAGAAAGAGTAGTATTTGAAAAGTTTATAAATCAACTTATAGTTAGAATTTAGTCATGTAACAAGAATTAGTTACATGTGAAGATTCATTGTACATACGTTTGTGAATGCTATCATCTATCTTATCGTAATTATGTACATATGTATGTATCTCTTATCCATCTATCATCTATTTATCTCTCATATCTATCTATATATATTGTTTTTTCGAGATATATATATTGGTTTTTTGAGACAGGGTTTCTCTGTGTAACTTTGGAGGCTGTCCTGGCACTAGCTCTGGAGACCAGGCTGGCCTGGAACTCACAGAGAATCGTTTGCCTCTGTCTCCCGAGTGCCACCACCGCCCGGCTGATCTATTGACATTTTAAAATGTAAAATTACATATATAGCTGATTGACTAACCAGTAATATGAAATAACATGTGATTATGCTTTTCTCATCTTTAAAATGCTCTGATGAGGGTGTTATTATTTTGGCTGGTGGGATGCAATCAAGTATGCCCTGCCTGTGTTCAAAATGGTTTCTTTGGTGATTTTCAACAGGTGCTATTCCATAATGACAACCATATTCACATGTCAAGACCCCTTTCTAAGTCTGAAGGCACCAAGTGGCCCTTATACCAGTAGTTCATTCAGAATACTCCTAGTATAATTCGTCTACTCAGATATTAACTTATGAAAATAAGACACTGAGGAGAATTGCCCAGAGGGAATGATTGGTATGTTTGGTGGAGTCTTTTGAAAAACACTCAACCTCACTTAATCGAGCATCCTCAATGTTGAAAGAGCTAGCTTGAAGCTACATGTGTCAGTTCTTGAACCATAAATATTAGCACATATTTATATTAGATGAGATTTATTACTGATGCTTTCAGAGAGAAAACAAAAGGTATTTCACACAAGAAACACTGCTATTTCTGAAATTCCATTGAGATTTTCTCAGTTTTGAAAGCAAATTGAAGGTCTATTCTCTATTTCAAAATCATAGTATTCACTGTGGTAGATATAATCATGAGGTATGGAGACAGAGACTGCCTAATGTTTTTAAACTATCAGAATTTAGATATTTCATTTAATATGAAATAATATTTATAACATATAATAGTCACTGATTTATACTTGATGATAAGTGCATTTTTGTTAGTTATATAGCTTTTCTCCAATTTCATGCCTAAAATACAATGAATAAAACATTAACAATATGAGCAAAGGGGTCAAGACCATGTTGAGGAAACCCACAGAAACAGCTGACTCAAGCAAGTGGGAGCTCACTGACTCCAGACTGACAGCTGGGACATATTCATGTTGATTGAATTTCATCAATGAATGCTATTCTAACACATAAAAACTTTTTATTATCACTTTATACCTCTCATACAGTTTGGAGAATTGTATATAGATAATTTAGCAACAGAAAATATTGACTGTAAGATAAAGTGATAGGAATATATGACATGATTATAGTAGTAAATCTATATTCTCAATGTGTTTTCTATATGTAAGGCATATAAGTCAACTGTTTATTAATGGATTGTAGAAGTACTCTGCACATTGTAGATATCTGAGCTATTACCTTGTGTGTGGTTTAGATAACAACACAAATATATGTCATAGTACTTAAGCATTAAGTTCACTCAGCATAGGATTAGAAATACAGTTTTGCCTAAATTAGAGATTCAAACTTTTATGCTTGTTCAAATAAACATGTATCAATATGCAATATGCCAAGAATTCTTGATTTGAAAAATTTGAATTACATCATGAAAAAGTGTTCATTCTGTTTGGAATAGAGGAATGTGAGGTTTTAGAATCTACTTTTATTGTGGACACTACTACAGCCTGTCCGTCTGTAGAAGCTATCTGGAATGATGTCAGCAACTGCATTCTTTTTATTATTTTTCTTTTGTTTTGGTTTTGGTTTTTCGAGACAGAGTTTCTCTGTGTAGCTTTAGAACCTATCCTCGCACTTGCTCTGGAGACCAGGCTGGCCTTGAAGTCACAGAGATCCACTTGCCTCTGCCTCCCGAGTGCTGGGATTAAAGGCGTGTGCCACCAACGCCCCACAAGCAACTGCATTCTTAAGATAAGAACGCTAACATTTGTGGTCAATATATTTGAGTCAGAACAGAGTAAGAATATTTTTTCCACTAATCTTTGAAAGTTTGAAGTCATTTTCTGCAGTCTTCATTAGCTATTCACTATTAGGTGAAAAGTTAAGCTTTCAACCTGAAGACTTACCCGAAAATTAGGTTTTCTTTCCAGCCACATCTTATTTTACATTGCTTTGGTATTTGAACACATTAATGACAAACACTATTGTTTTTTGTTCTAGTCTTTTATCTCTTCAGTTTCTGGAGCCTCTGACCCAGATTGTTCAATAGTCTACTGACATACATTGAAATTTTACTATTTGCCTCTGTTTAAAGGCTGTCTTTCTGCCCCCTGATTCTTTCCCAATTGTCATTCCCAGTACAAGTGAGGCACACTGTTTATGAGAGGCATTCTGCTCACAACACGGTTTCATTAATCCAGTCACTTCTGAACAATAAGTTCTTCCATATTCAGAAAGATGAATACATCAACAAAAGGGTTAACATGTCAGGAGAAGTTTGTGTGTATCCAAATGAAGACATGACATGGTGTTCATTAATCGCTATTACAGAGCCATTTTAGACATCCAATTCTTTGCTAATTATAAAAATGAAGGCTATCCAGAAAGTGCAGTGAAGATCAAAAGTTGCCATGGTGACTATGCAGAGACAGTGAGCATTCAATAAATTGCTTAAAAATATTTATGTTCTAGTCTTTATCAACTAAGTTATTACTTGAAGGATTCAAGTAGCTGCTTTCTCTTTTTTATGGGAATGAAATCTAATTTGTTAAATTCTTCAATATTACTAATATTAGTTGTCAAAGAAAAATAATCATGAAGTATAAGCATAATAAAGTAATTTTTATTTGTTTATTTTTAAGAGGGTTTCTGAGTATAACCTTGGCTGTCCTGGTATTCACTCTGTAGACTAGACTGGTCTCAAACTCATAGAGATCCACCTGCCTCTGCCTCCTTAGTGCTGGGATTAAAGGCATGTGTCATTATGCCCAGCAATAAGTTTTGGATAAAAAAGGAACCTCCATTATTCTTTGCAAACTTTATGATGGCTTAGAAATTTAAACAGTGATAGTAATCCAGGATTCTTTCATTAAGAACTAAAGATGAAAAGAAAAGGAACAAAAATTAAGCAATTCTCTATGTCAAGACAAAATTGCTTGTGACAGCTGGCATAGTAAAAGGACACTCAAAAGAAAGGCGAAAGGCAATAGAATAGGCAATACTGCTGTGGGTTCATTTAAAAATTATGCAATAGGACACAAAAGATACAACAAAAGAAGAAAACAGTAGATCCTGTTGTTTCATTTAAGCCTTTACAATATGCTAAGTAATATGTCACCTGATTTACACATTTTACTCATTTATTCATATTACCCTGTGAGTGAGAGACATTCTTGCCCCCACTTTACAGATAGTAAATTTATCCTTAGAAGTTAATTTATCCACAGTCATATGACTTGTCTCTGATAGTAGGCCTGGGATGTTAGGCCAGAGTACATGTTACACTATTACAGAAACAGTGGAGGATAATATCCAGAAGAGTCCAAAGGCTCAAAGAGCCTTTCACAGCTGTGGCTCATAAACTACTCTCTAGATTTGGCTTACAAAGTAAAAAGAAATGCTTTAACTTTAACAGGGTGACAAGTTTGGAGAGAGAGAGAAAGCTCAAGGAAAAAGGGCTTTCAAAGCTATAAGTGGTTGGCCCAGGGCCAGGAAAGCACAGTGTATAAAATCTTTGAAGGTTAAAGGATCTCTATAGACTAAAAGGCTAAAGCAACTTTCTGGTCACATTACTAAGAGTAAAGTTCTTATACATAAAAAACCAATTAGCCTATTTATCTCTGCACTTGAGATCTCAGTATAATAATTCAGCTGCTATGCTAAGGTTATGATTATAAAAACACTTACTCATCACTTAATTTGACCCGATATTATCCTAACTGCTATTTGACTCTAATAGCAATGCTACAGAAAAGTACTCCTATCATACCTTGTGGAGGGAATAGGTTATGTTTGATGTCAGAAATCAGTCTTTACAAAGATATTCTGCTGATGTCAGAGTAGATAAATAATTACAATGACTATGTATTTTACACAATCATTTTGATATGTTATAATCCTTTTCTAAAATGACTTATCTGAAAATTACACTTGCTAAGCATATTTAAAGATTGTTAGTATTTTCAATACAGTCACGTATTTGCAAATAACTGGAATTTCCTTTAGTGGGAATAGTATTATTTTAGGGTCTTACAGGTTGTATTAGGTTGAGAAAGGACTCTGCAGGCATTGGGAGGGATAAAAGAAGGTAAGGAGTACTCAGGTATGTTCACAACACATTTATAATATTGTTAAAATTTTAAAAAATAATACAGCTGGGCGGTGGTGGCACCTGCCTTTCATCCCAGCACTCGGGGAGGCATAGTCAGGCAGAGCTCTGTGAGTTTGAGGAAAGCCTGGTCTACAGAGCAAGTTCTAGGACAGGGTCCAAAGCTACACAGAAAACTCCTATCTCAAAACAAAAACAAAAAACAAAACAAAACAAAGAAAAAATCCAAAGTATAAAAATCTAAATAAAAGAAAGGAATTAATGAATTGAATTATGAGCTTATATAATCTGGGGGTCAATGTCACACAAATGAAACACAAAGCTGTGTGTTACAGTATAGTAGCTGATTTGTTGAGCTATTTAAGTTGTAATTTCCTGATGGCATATGCCGAACAAAGTTACTTGTTAGTATTGTTTATTTATCCCCTTTTATTTATTTCTTTTTCAGTGCTGGGGACCAAACTCAGGCTGTGCTTGCTAAGCAAGCTCCTTACCAATAAACTCTACACAAGTCCTGAAGCAAAGTTCTGATACTCAATACAGTGAGAAAACAGTATTGTGCTTTTGTATTTCATTCTAGATTGTTCACTTGTTACCTACAGTGAACAAAATTGATATTCAATGTATAATATTGATAGCATAATTTATGTGTGTGTGTGTGTGTCACAAGCTGAAACTAATGAAATCAGCATATTCTAGTTAGAAACCAGAAATTTATATTAGGTAAGCAATTTTATTTAGTTAGTAAACATGCAATACTTTAAAAATCATACAGAGAAACTAGCCAGATTCTGTAACCAAGTAATAAAAATGCAAGAATTGTAAAAATCTTCTAAATCTGGGAATATGTGCAAATTAGAGATATTGAAATAATTACTATAAATGTAAATCAACTACATGTGTTAAGCTGCATGTATCATGGGATTTACATTCTTATAATCTACTGAAGTCCAATTTCCTGAACGAAAAGTAAGGGCCCCAGAAACATTTTTAAGTTTGATTTTATTTGGAAGGCACTAACTTGATCATTGAATTTTTTACATTTGATAGAACATTAATTTTGTATAAATATAAGATTGATGAGTACTGAAGTTTGAAAAATGAAAATTGATAATTTTGAATGGACTTATGTTTAGACTTGAATTTCACTGTGTTTCAGAAAACTAATATATATAATATGAAATGAAACACATTTATAGCAGTGTATCATGCCATATTACAGGCTATTTCAAATTGTCTAGGATACAAATTACATAAAAACTTAGAAAACAGCGTTTATTACTATAAAATAACTCAAGATACAGAATTTTTTCATGTTTACTTTTTTCAGAGTTCATAACTGCTATATATTTTGTTGATATAATTTTTATATCTGTAAAGCAGACTGTTCCACCCTTTAGTTAAAATAGACAGATAACAGACATATGAGGTAGGCATGACTATAAAGTCACCTGCAACAAACATAATCACAGTGATGTCTTTCAAATTAAAGTGCTTTTAAAAATCATGTTCACTTAATACTTTATCATGGAAAATTCTGCTGCATTTGAAATTTTTCTTTAAAACATAGTTTTCTTTAAAACATTTATTAATGACAAAGGCCCAAATGCTATGGTTTAATATACCAATTCCACTTTTAAAAGTTATCCTAAAAATCTTTAGGAAAAAACGATCAAAGAATTCAACTTGATCAAGAGAGTGGATGAGTGAAAAGCCTTGATTTACATAATACAATTAAAGAAATACTGATGCCGTTAAATTTAGAAATAATTTAATTTGGTCTATATCAAAGAAGACATGTAAAGGAAGACAAGAGGCCAAAGGCATGTTTGTGGGGTAGCACTGGTTGCTGGCACCATAACCACTATCTGTAAAAGGATGCTTGCTGGCATTAGCTTCCGCAATCCATGTGTGCTTTCTAAATTAATTCTGAAGGAAACCATAGCTTACTTGAGGATCCCGATGAGAATCTGTGTGCCTGGCTTTTTTTATCTCTGTTCACAGACAAAGCACTTCCACTGGTCATGGAAAAAAGGTCTAAATCCGTGTCTTCTCTGCTTACAAGTCTTGCCTGGAAGGAACGGGAGAGAATGTATACAATCATGAAACAAAATATGGCATTTTCTGAATGCAGATCACATTACCCCAAATAAACAAACAGGCTCTGTCAAACAACCTTCTTCAAAATGATACCACAATCCTTTACTGCTGCCCAGCCAGAACAAATGCACTATGTCAAAGTGCTTTTTGCAAATAAGAGCCGATTTTAAAATTGAGGTTTGCTATTTGAGTCTGCACAACAAAAGACAACATTTTAGTACAGTGATTTCGATGAAAATCAATCTTAGAAGCAGTGGGTAAAGCTATAAACGGTTTAACTTCACTTACTGACCAATTATATTGTTTAATACGTAATCAAATGTTAGAGATGTCATATTATATGATTTTTACAGTATTTATATTTATTGTTTTCTATCAACAATCCTTGAACTGAATGTTCCATATTTGTGGACCACTGCCTCACAGACTATACACATGCTTTCATTATACCCATTGTCATTGTAAAATATTACACTTCTAAAGGTCTAATTTTGAGGCAATGTTAAGTATATAGTAATTTCAAGGCATATTTTATGCACTCAATGGATTATTCTGTCATCTGAAATTACAATTACAATTTTTATTGCTATGTTGTATTGCTACTTAGCATCAAAAGAATTGCTTGTTACCTACAGGATATTCTCTTACAGAATATCTTGTACCATTAGAAATGTATCAAGACTGAGCTGTGAAGTGGGGAATATGCTGTTACAAAAAAACAAAACAGCCCCTAAGTGGATGGGAGCTACCCCAAACCACTGTATAATTGGAATCTTGTGAGATCACGAATATCATCCTAAATGTTTGATGGAAGGAAAATTTAAATACAGCAAAATAAAGACAAGAAACCATCACTGTGGTTAAAAAAGCTATCGCTTGGTCATCAATTACACAGACCAAAGGAATCTGAATCTAAATATCCTCTTTCACATTTAGATATCACCCTCCTCCTCTGCCTTCCTGCACTTCTCCATCTTCCTGTTTTCTCCTCCTCCTCCTGTAGTCCTCTTTCTTCTCATCCTTCCCATATTTCTCCCTTTCTTTTTTGGAACTCTGCTCTCTTCCTGGCTGCCATGGAACTCTCTAGTGTTAAGAGTGCAAGCATACCCCATATCTGGCTTGCCATTTTCTTTTCCCACCTTCTCAGTCTCACTCAAAATACTTGTGCTTTTTCTCAAACAAACATAATATTAAAGTTACAAAATTTGTGCGTATTTATGTTTTATAAGACATTTTTAATTTGTATACACTATGCAATACCCTCCCCCAAAGCTATTGGCATATGAATTAATCAGAAAATTTTTCAGGCCTTCCATAAACAAACCTTTGGGCCATATCTCAAATTCAAACCATAAAACAGAAAATCAAATTTTAAATAGCAGTTTAACAGGAACATATGACTTCACGAAAATGCCATCTAACAGCCTAAATTGAAATTTGCAAACATTTTTGTTTTATTTCACGGAAAGACAAAATGGTTCCATCCTGGTAACTTTCTACAGAAACCTGGAATTTCATATGTAGGCTCAATCCATGATTGTCAGTGAATCTGGTATAGCTCCTAGATTATTGAAGCTTAAATTCTATACTTGAAACATTGCCGTCAGCATTATTCTATCAGCTAACAGAAAAATTATAAAAAAGAATGTATGTTTTCTGTTGCATGCTTGTTATCACTAAGATATAATGTGTCTCCCCAAAAGGCTTATATTCTGGAGGCTTGGACTGCACTAGTAGATCTGCAGTATTTGGAAAACGAGGATTCACAGACAGCTTGGCCTGAGCTGGTAGATCCTATATGCAGGGATTGCATATAGAATTGCATACAGAAACTGGAATAATCCACCAAGGGTCTAAAAATCTGTTTTCATAATTGGGAGATGGTGCAAAAACTCGAGGTCGGGCAAAGCTAAAAGAAGTATGTCACTATATCTTGTCCTAGGGTCCCTTCCTGCTTCTCTCCATCTCTTAGCTTCTATCACCATAGTTCCAGAAACAGACTCTAGTGACTGTGGGCTTAGGCCTCTGTAACAGTAAGTCAAAAGAAGTCTATTCCTTCATGGAGGTTTTCTTTTCCATGTATTTGACACAGTGACATAAAACCAGACTGAATATGAAAAATACTTATTCAGTATTTCCTTTGAACACATGGGTTCCAGGACTGTGGTGACTACTGAGGATGATATGTCATATTTGTCAAATGATTCAGTGTTTACATTGCTCTTTTGTGAGTGCACTAACATGTCCTCATTAGGATGATGTAGTCAACAATGAGTTTCATATTCAATACTAGTCTCTAAGGTTATAATGTAGATGAAAATTCTTATTGTCTAACAACATCATGACCATTTTGCTACTGGTGTAAAAAGATCTGCCCACACAGCCAATCACATAAAACCATAGCAATATAATTTTGTACAATACATAATAATTGAAAGTGATAATAAAAGACCTTATATCCATGGATGCCAATGGGGAGGCCCCTGCACTCCTGGGAGCCTCTGGAGGTGGACTGGAGTTTTGCCCTGGTGGGTGGGAGGGACTTCGAGAGCCCATCCCACTTGAAGGGATTCGCTCTGTCTCTGAACACATGGGGAGGGGCCTAGGCCCAGCACAGGAAGATTTGGTGGACTTGGTGGAGCCCTGGTTGGGGGCCCTACCCTGCCTGGGGAGTGGCGGGTGGATGGGGTGGGGGGTAGGTTGGAGGTGGGGGAGAAGGAATGGGGGTGGGGGAGGGAGAGGGAGAGGGAAAGTACATGTGAAAATATTAATAATTTAATAAAAAAAGATACTAAAAAAAAGACCTTATATCTATTGGCTAATGTAATTTCTATCAATGTTTTAGAGTATTATTCTATTTATAAAAACATAGGTTGACTATAGAGCAGTATGCATTACATCAGAACAGTTTAGTGGATATTTTGTATACTTTATCTGTAATTTATAAAAAGAGGTTATCAAGAGAATTAACTGTAACAATAAATCTTTCCGCCAAGTCATCTGAGCCCTGCCGCCATGCACTTCATTTATCAACCAATAAGACAAACATATACACAGAAGGATGTCCCCCATCATCTCCTCTTTTCTGTCTAAATAAAACAAGTGTTTTAACATCAACATAGTAAAATATATAACAAAACTGTTATCAAGTAATAACTACAGTTACAATATTTAGTTCATTAACATTTAGCAAGATTTAAAGAAATTATTCTATCATCGCTTATATTCTGAGTCTGCTTGCTATGACACTTCCTGCCTGGATCACAAGACTTCTCTTTACTACATTTCCCAGAATCCTCCTCAACTCCTAGTCCCACCTAACTTGCTTCCCTATTGGCCAACAGTACTTTATTTACCAACCAATAAGACAAACATACACACAGAAGGACGTCCCCCATCAAAATTAACCTATGCTAAGTTTGAGTAAGTGCAGCACATAAAGTAAGAATGAGTAGAAAATGCAGAATAGTTAGGAAACTATCTTAGATGAGAGCAGGTAAGATACTTGACATGTTTTAAATACCTCTATATAATTTACACTCAATGAAATGCATAATATTTAAAATTTTCAATGTTCAAGATTTATATGTTTAATTTGCAAGGAAGTTGCAGAAAACAATACTAAACATTTCCTTTGCAACCTACACCTAGCTTGCTCTGTCATTTTTATACAACAGAAATAGAATTATCTTTGCTGCTAACAAGCCAACAAATTGATGTGGGATGCAAAACTCCCAATTACAGGCCCTGTTATGTCTTGAGCAGGTTTTACATGTAATATTTGTTTTGGTTGTAGTTCTGTTACTCTTCATTATATGTATACATCATTATAACTTCCATTACAATCAAGTCAGAAATTTGTTTTATTATTCCAAAGAAAAGCCTTTACTCATTGTCACCTTCAGGTTAACTAGCAACTACTGATATGCTCCCTTTTAGCACTGTGATTTTCAGAATGTTACATGAGTGAAAATGTACAGTTTTATACTATACAGCAATCTGAGGTAAACTAACACCATGTTCTGGTGCATGTTAATATTTCCTTGCTTATTGCCATACAATCATTTTATTTTACATCCATTTAATCTATATTTTCACACACTAAGTGGACTTTGGTTGTGTTAAGTATTGCAGCTAATATGAACAAAACTACTATAAAAATATTGTTCTGCATTTAAAATGAATAGGTTTGAAAATTCTTGGAGAATTTTAAATTTGAGAATCTATTTCAATCATATTCAGCCCCCTTTATATACTAATTTTTTAATGAATGTTCATTTCTTTGGAAAAATGTTGAGTAGCTCATCAGTTGCATTTATGTTGCTAAATTTTGTTCATTAAACTTCTTTAATCAAAAAGAAATATAATTACACCACTCCCCCCTACACTTTTCTCTTTATAACCACTCCCATACCACCGCCATTACTCTCTCTTCAAATTGATGGCCTTTTTTTCTTTATTATTGTTACGTTGTATTATATTGCTAGATACATAATCACATATAGATATATATTTACATGTAAATATATAAATACAGTCAGCTGAGTTTGTTTAATGTTGCTTTGTGTATTTAATTTCAGGGCTGACAAGTTATTATTAGATAATTAATCAGGGTAATCATCCCTGGGAAAGATTGATCCTCCCTCTATCAGGGGTCATTAGTTGTCTGTATTTGCTTGGCAGTGGGTCCTGTGAGATTTCCCCCTTCTATGTCAGCATGAACCACAGCATGACCAGTATGCTAAGATATCACTACAGGTTCAAGAGTGGCATTCATAATGTGATGGCAACCAAGAGCTGTCTAAAAAGATTTCAGGCACATTCAACAGGAGGGAAATCACATCTGGTGCAGGAAACCTAGCGAACTTCCTGGGATAAGAAAGACCATGGACCATAATGTAGAAACTACTACCACTACTTACTAGATCAGCATAATTCCCAGTTGTGTTCTAAAACTTATCTGTATACCAACAGATAAGTATAGACCTCATCTTGAATCAAGATAAACAAAACGAATTCTTCAATTTGCAGCAAACAGACCATTACAGAAAATCACAACCGAAAACAATCCAGTGATCAAGTCATCATGGTATGCTCAGTCTGAATGGATGCATCTACAATAAAACTCCTACACGTACACCTCAGGGAATATCATGGAAGAAGGTATAGAAAGATTATAACAGCAGAGGAACAGTATGTCTTCTGTATGATTATGTATCATAGAAACAAGAGAGAACTTACACATAATATCTTAACAATATGGCACCTAGCAATACTTGAACAAATACAATACCAACAGATAAGTTAACATAGGAGGGGTAATTCAATAGAAATCACAATCTCAAATTTGAAAATCTGAATCTACTTCCAAAATAACCTGGAATATGACTATTCTCTGGGAAACTGCATAATTTGATTCATTTATTAATTTAACTCAATTACCAACATACTTTTCTATATTGTTAACATATTTCCCAATACATTTTATAATAATATAAAATGATATTTTCCAATTTCTTTCAGATGCATAACATAGTTTGGTCTTGCTTAAGCAGAGATATTATTTTCTTTTACATACAGAAATCCACTTTGATTATAACTTATGCTATAATATGTAAGTTAAATAAGAGATATACATAATTTTATCTACATTACTAATAATTTGTTGCATTTTAATGTTTTGCCTCTTCTCTTAAAAGTGGCAACTAACAAATGTGGACAAATATATATATATATATATATGTATATATATACATATATATATATATGTCTTCTGTATGATTATGTGTCGTAGAAACAAGAGGGAACTTAACACATAATATCTCAATAATATGGCACCTAGCAATACTTGAACAATTGCAATACCAACAGATAAGTTTACATAGGAGGGGTAATTCAATAGAAATTTATACATATGTATAAATATATATGTATACACACACACTATATGTATATATATACATATATATATATATATATATATATATATATTAATATGCATGACATTCTCCTAGGAATTTTACTGAAATACAAGAAAATATTTAATGGTGATAATTTCAAATAGTAACATAGAATTTTTCCTTTCCTTTCTCTCAATATATATAAATATATACATATACATCATACACACATATTGTAAGTGCTCTGACAGACATAATACTATTTTTCATCATAAATAAAAGAAGTATCTTTGGACATGAAATTCTCCATGAAAAACAAAATATTAATAATCCATTTTCTTGGTCAATATAGAATCTGAACAAGGAATATTTGTTAGTTTTCATAAATGGAAGGTGTTATCCACTTCCATCAACTACAGAAGTACCATATACTCACGGGTTATGATACCCTCTTCAATATCTCTGAGACAGCACTGAAACATTTCCTTTTAATGAGATCCACTTTTCTAGCTCCCATATTGGCCACATTCCTCTATTTATAAAGGGTTTCTTCAATAGCTTACAGAAGAGCGAATTCAACAGGCATATGCCTTCCATTTTCCAGGCTACACTCTTATTACCATGTTTAGAATCTGACCTTAAAGCTCAAATAATACTTAGCAGAGTACCACCACACTCCATAAAAATAAGAGGGCTTAAGCTGATAATCACTTGTTACTTTTAATATGATTTGATTTTCCATGCTGGGAACCCATATTGCTGATTCTTTCTAGTGTAATCTACAAATTCAACTCTTAAAAATTTTAAGAAAATAATCTCATTAAGCAATTTCCCATCCAGAGTAATTTTGTTTAACATGTTAATATTTTCACATCTGTCAAATAAAATCATTATTTTAAGCAATGTCATATTGCAACATTATATTGCAAGTCAAGAAAATATGTTATTATTTTAGCACATGGCATTTGAGGTTGTCCCAAAATACAGTTGCGATATTTCATAGTTTAAACATATTATGAACATATTTGAAAGTGTTATTTATTGGGTATGTGTGTCTATAACATTTTTCGGTAACTTTAAACATATTTCTTACCACAAGTTGAACTCTTCCACCATTAAGTACATCTGGATCTAACTCAGGCAAAAAGTGATTGCTTCATGGTGACACAAAAGGAAAACAAGTTACAGTATAAACATGGAGGAAAAAATATTAAAAATACCCAAATGTCTTTATTCATAAAATAGAGACAAATTGTAAATTATGTTATATATAAGTGCACATATTATATATACTTCTATTATTTGTAAATTAACTTTTCAAAAAATTAATTTCTAAACAATACTTCAGTACCACCTTTCTTTTTTTTGAAGTATAAACATTAATGAGCAAAAATCTAAAAGTACTAACAATGACAGTTAATAAATTATAGAAAACCTAAGTGTATTTTAATGACATTTACTTCTTTTTTTCCCCACTTATCTTTAGCTCTTTGAGATAGGGTCTCATACAGTCTACGCTGGATTCAAACTCACCATATAGTCAAAGACAAGCCTGCCTGAACTCCTAGTCCATTTGTCTCCACCTCCAACTACTGGGATTGATTATAGGCCTGCATCAGCCTCATAACTTTTATAGTCTTAACCTTTCACTTGATGCAGACAATGTTTTCTACTTTGGTGCTCTACTATGTTTTGTTTTGGGTTTTGTTTTGTTTTGTTTTGGTTATGGTTTTTTGAAACAGGGTTTCCCTGTGGCTTTGGAGCCTATCTTGGCCCTTGCTCTGTAGACCAGACTGACCTCGAACTAACAGAGATCTGCCTGCTTCTGCCTCCCAAGTGCTGGGATTAAAGGCGTGTGCCACTAATGTCAGGCTTCTACTATGTTTAATGCACCCTACTAATATTTACAGTGAAGTTTAATTTTTCCATGATACTGATATTTTTCTTTTTAAAGACTTTGTCTTTGGGAGCTACAGACATGGTTCAATATTAAGAATTTAAGGTGTAGTAGTCTGTACTTAGAATCACAGAGCTGTGGGGTTAGGAGGGCAGATAAACAGATCCACAGACTTTTCTGGGCAGCCAACCTACCCTAAATCAGTGATTCCCAGTCTAACAAGTCACCATGTCTCAAACAATATTAAAAAATATTAAAAAAAATAATAGGGCACAAATTGTGTGGGCAGAGAAGGGGTTGTGGATCTGGGAGGAGATGGGGAAGTAAGTGAAGATGATCAAAATGAACTGTTCAAATTGTTAAAGAACTAACAGAAAAAAATCAGACGGAAGGTTCCTGAAGAATGAAATTAAAAGACTTCAACATAACACACACACAAATGTGCATTTGCAGACATATACATGCACCTCCCCAAAATGCACTTACCCCAAAATGTGCACATGCACACACATCACACACACACACACACACACACACACACACACACACACACACACACACAGGTTTTCTATTTTTTAATGTGATTTTTGAAAATATTATAAAGAAATCTTTTATACATAGTAAATAGAAAATAGAAATTCTGAGGAATTGTTTGTGCCTTCTACTAGATACATATTTTGCTTACTAGTAAGTGGTAATATTAAATATTTAAACATTTAAAAATCACCTTAAAATTGTTTTTATTTTCCACTGTCTCACATCTACATTAACACTTTAACTTCTGAACTAGATCTCTCATATCTAGTTAATAGAGATAAGTAATTGTGTTTGGTCTATTTATTATAATTCTAAGTATTATATTCCTATTGACTAGTCAACCAGATTAATGTGAACATGAAGTAAATCTATGTTTGCATTAATTGGAACACTTCAAAATAAAACATGAGAACTATTGATGGCTTTATTTCTTTCTTTGTTCACAATAAATATGTCAAATAACAGAAAGTTTCTATTTTCACTTTTTTATTAAATGAAGTCCCATGTTTTAAGAAGTCAAATGGGCTGAAGTCCCCATATATGAAAGTTTAACTCATATACATCATCATAAAACTTCAATTCAGAATTTTAGCTGTCCATTTTATAAATAACCATTTTAGAACAAGTCTATATGTTGACAAAGCAACAGTTACTGGATACTGCATGCTTTCTTTATGCAGTAGAGGAGACTGCATGGTTCATGCATGGTTTTAGGGATAACAGAATAGAGTTCTTCCTAAACACTTTTGATGAAAACTATAGAGAACAATTCAACCCACTCTACATGAAAGCCTCTGGCAATGCGATGCATTGGCTTTTGGCTACGAAGTTGTATTTGTTTTAGCACAATTAACCCAGGTTTCACTTTTCAAGATATGTTTACTATACATAATCTAATTTAAAGGAAATAGCCTCACCATTTCAGGGCTCTGGAACTAGTTGTTTCTGGAAAGACAACTTGTGTATGAAGCCACTGGTAGGTGTACTCACTCGTCTTTTCTAACTTTTCATTCACAGTGATCGGCTTGCAGACAGCGTCTTCCTCCTCATCTTGGGAAGAAATGTGTAACATTTGTCATTCAAAGAACTAAAACCACAGCAGGTTGCTTACATGATCCTAAGTATATCATCATAATAAAAGAAGTACTAACTAATGCGTGGTGACTAAATAACATCAGCTATTAAAAAAATTAAGCATCTCTGTTTCAGTTTCAATCAACCACTTTGAAGAATAAAAGAAAAATTTTAATGCAGCTACCATTGTTTAAAAATAGTTTCAATTAGGAAACTCGGTTGTTTTGAAGAGACAATAGACTTTTCTTATATAAACTGGCTTGCTTTTAGGCTTATTTTAAGATCCAGTTGTCCTTGTATCATCCTCATATACAATAGAACTTATAGATTACAACAAAGATATTTAAAACAGATTTTTGATTTTACAGAATTGAGCTCTGTGTAAGCTAGTATTGTTTCCAATTATTAACAGCTTGCATTAATTATTCAGAACAATGAATTTCATTGTGATATTTGCATACATGGTAGAGGAGGGGACTGATTCTCAAAAGTTGTCCACTAATCTAAACATATCACATGCTCTGGCACAGGTGAGCTCAAACACACACACACACACACACACACACACACAGAAGTATATAACATGATAAAAGCAATCTTATGTTAAGTTACAAGAATCTCTGTTTTTCAGCGTGTGTCTGTGTGTCTGTGTGTGTGTGTAGAAAATCATGCAGACATTGCTGCTGTGTCAGTGTCACACATTTTATTTACACCAGTGTTTTGCAGCATCATTGTTTAGCACGGTGGGCTTGCTCCTTTACACTGCTTGTTTGTGGAGCCCTCATAATTGATAAGGGCTTGCTGACTTTGTAAGCTCGATGGCCTTCATGCTTCTACTGTTAATTCATGGTAACCAAACTCACAAGTACATAAAACTATAAAATCTAATGGTTAAAAAAGCTAATTTTTCCAGGTACAGCAGTAATCACAGCGTTTAGAAGTGCTGACGCAAGAATGCAAGTTCAAGGTTCATCTGGGCTACTTGAAAATTGTCGGGCAAACAAGGGAAAGATATTGAGACCATTCATTTAAATAAAAAGAGAGTAAATAAGTAAAAGAAAGTCAAATGCCAACTTATTAATTTGAGACATTCTCACAATTATTGCTTGACCTAGAAATCGGAATATTTGCATGTTCTTTGGAAAATGAAGCATATTTTCAAACACATAGTGAATGTATATAATATACTCCTGTGTACACACAAATGTTAGCATGCATAATGCTAAATATGATGAGATGAACATCTTACATCTCTTTTTCCTGTATAGGTCAATGACTCCAGTTCAAATCAAGAAGATTTTAGAATCAGTATAAAGGTCTAAAAGCATGGTGCTTGTTCTGTAATGTCTAAGTTGGTTCTGATGCTACCACATGATTCTAAAATGTCCACAGCTCCTGCCAAGCAACCTTGTGGTAATGCTTCATTAGTTACACCTGGAGGAAGAATTCCTTCACATGCCTGGGTTGGATGATGAACTCTAGGTCAGAGGCATTTGGTACATACAGAAAGTATAAAGCAGACAGCCTCAAAAGGAAGATGTGTTGTCACAGCTTACAAAGTTAAGTGTCTCTGTGGAACCTGGCTTCTGACGTACCATTCTTGGTTGACCACACCAGGTCAACCAAGACGTAATGTGGTAAGATTTCTGTGAGTCTGATGATCAGCTGAGGCAAGGCTCAAACCTTACCTATCCTTAATATGTAGAAAATATGTTACAATAAGCATATCTAGCTTACACACATCAGTGGCTTCTGTTCTGTTAATAGTGCCATAGTCACTTGTTAAAGTACTCTTGGAAATTTTCTCCAGTTCTTCATAACTGGTTTTACAGTAGAACCTAGACAAAGTTCTAAACAACTCCTGTGTAAAGAGCAGAACTTTCATTGTGAGGGACCAACTCATATAGGCCATCATCGAAACACAGACTGGTATACTGGCTGAAACTCAATGTAAGAAGCAGAGTAAGCACAATGTGTGCATGGCTGACTGGAACCCAAAAGTAGCTTCAAACTGAAGGATGTGATGTCATCCTGCTAAACCACTACAAGATTACCCAGTCATGGAGCAGAACACCCAAAGGAAAGTTCACTCTGAATCATACAAATTCCTGCTTCCGCTCTCTGTTTTGGAAAATAACAGGGGCTTATATTACTTTACATGTCTCTGGTCATGCTGTTTCATAGTCTCTCCTTCCAGTGTTAAAGAAAGTGTCATTCTATCTGTAGGCGGCAAAATCCATGGCCCACTCTCCTTTACTTTTCCCTGCTTTACCTCTTCTGTGTACCTTGAACCTCAGAAAGAAGACTCCCTTTGGTTCTTGCTATTCTCTGTCTACTTTAAACCATAGCTTTCAGTACTTGAAACAATTGTTGGACTCAATAATAAAATGCTATGTCATTAGTATAGACAATTTATTAAATAAAATGTTAAGGAAAGAAATACCTGAAGCAAATTCCACTTTCCAGAGCCAGCTACTGGGTAACATTTTAAAGTAAGTGGTTTTTTCCCCTATAAACTTGTTTGTTTGGTTTCAATTTATGTTAGAATAATATGAATTCTTTATGTTCTGTTTCCAGTTGGTTGCAACAAAAACATTATATACAATAGAAATCTCATCTTCAATACAGTTTTATTGACTTATAATATACCAAATTGTCTGGTGATTAGAATTTTTTTAAAGATTGAAAATTTATTTTTATTGTGTGTGTTTTCTTTGCATGTAAATGTGTGCATCATATGCATGCAATGCCCTTGGAAGCCAATATAGAGCAACAGTAGCCTGGGAAATGGTTGGATTTGTCATGTGAATGTTGGGAATTGAATCCTGGTTCTCTACAAGAGCATCGAATGTCCTTAAATTCAGAGCTGACTCTCCTGTGCCCTGATGATTAGGCTTTTATCACCCCATTTAACTTATTTTCAGATGAATCTAGAGATACTATGCCAAATTGTAAATATTTTGGGAAACTTTGTATACTTGGCAAATATTTGCATATAGTGTTTAGAGTCTTACCCATTTTCCACAAATATAGTTCAATGAATGCTTGTTTCATGTTGTCATGTTAAATACTTTAATAGTCATTGACAATTGGACAATATTGCCTAATAATGCTGTGTTTTGCTTCTTTAAAGATAGGTAAACAACATCAGCACATATAGTTATTTACTAATTTCATATTATATATTGTGAAAAATGTTTCTCGTATTTTCAGATTAGAAACTACCTAAGTAGCATGTTCCTTTATATTTTTTTAAAAAATGAATCCTTTATTACTAATAGTGAAAATATTTTTCTTGCTCATTGTTGTTTTCAATTCTTATTCTCTTTTCAAAATGGCCATCTCTGTAGGCATGCAAATTTGTATATGTCTTAAATATCTTCCAAAACTATATGCCATTTTTCTATTGTGACTTACAGGCTTGCATCTCTGAATTCAATAAACTGCATGCAGTGTAGGACTCGAGGAAGAAATTCTATACATTTTCAGTGATTTTTCTTCTACAACAAAACTTTATTTTTTGTCTTTATTTTGTCATTTTCTGTTCTTTTGTAATTTACTGAAATCTTACTTTGCTAAATTAAAATTGTACTTACAAAGATTTCAGGGCTGAGTATTTCAGTGGTAGAGAGCTTACCTAGCACGGGGCCTGGGCTTCAATTACTATCGTAGCAAAGGAAAAAACACATTTTGTAAATGTTATATCCTGAACCTAACACGGGTTCACCCTTATATTTCCATCATTCTAGAGATTACTTTAAAAGGATTGGTGTGAATTTAAAGCTAGCCTGGGCTATAGAGAGTTAAGCTCTAATCAATTATAATGCTTTAAAATTCATTATCTTGATTGGCAGTGGTGGTATACACCTTTAATCCCAGCACTTGGGAGGCAGAGGAAGGCGGATCTCTGTAAGTTCGAGACCAGCCTGGTCTACAAGAGCTAGTTCCAGGACAGCCTCCAAAGCCACAGGGAAACCTTGTCTCAAAAAAAAAAAAAAACAAAAAACAAAACAAAAAACAAAAAACAAAAAAGGTTCATTATTTTACAAATATATTCATTCATTATTGCTATTCACTTTTCTGCTAAGTTAAATTGCACAGAGCAGTTCTCCTTTCTCAGATACCATAGCAACCACATCTTTACTGCTTCCCTTCAGGCTGTTTCACATTTTTTTAAGATGTTGATTTGTCGAGTTCCACATAGATGAGCCCCTTATTATATGTGTTACAATATGATGGCTTCTGATGATGCCCGAAAGGACAAACAGAGTTTTCTATCTTATAGGGCTAGGAAATTGGAGTTCTACAAATAAATAACTCCCATCTTACTCCTGGAAATATATTGTCAGCTTTTTTTATACCTTTTTCCACAAGACTATAACTTGTGTGAGGCCAACAAAACAAAACAAACAAAAAACAACTAGCATACTTTACATTTTGTTAGCTTTACACATAAAATTGTCACTATTAGTATCATTTTAATGTCATAAGATAAAACATAAAATAATTTTAAAAGAACCATAGCCTCTAAAAAATTAGAACATGTTAAGAGTACTTAAAAATTGCTAACATATTTTTTTAAAAAGTCTAGTATCTTATCTGAATGTGCTGAAGTATGCCTTTAATCCTAGCACTCAGAAGGCAGAGGCAAGAGTATATCAGTGATTTCAAAGCCATTCTAGTCTACAAAGTAAGTTACAGGACAGCTAAGGCTAGAAACCCTATCTAGAAAAAGAAAATAAAATGAAAAGTCCAGTATCTTTCAACTGTGGCTCCTGTGAAATAAAAACAGTAAGTTACATAATTCTTTTTCCAAGAGAGTACAACCAGTGCACAGTTACAATTGTAGCAATGGAAAATCAAATTTTGACAGTGCTAATAAGTCAATGTCCAATATCTGGGACTCACACATGATCCTCTGGGTTCTAAAGGCCTTGGGCAACTCTACTTTTGTTCTAAAGTACAACTTGTCTTTTAGGCTCATGTTTGCTCTACACCTGCTGCTTTCACAGGTGATTCTCCTACTGCCCTGGGATCTCCAACATTCTGGGATTCTCAATTGCAACTAAGGTTCCACTGTCACCAATGACCACTCTTCAGGAACTCCAACTTGGATACACAGTGCCAAACTGTAGCTGCCTTTCTGTGATTCCTCTATGCTGTCAAAATCAGTAACATGTGGTAGGCTCGTACACACAACCAAGATTGGCTGCCAGCATGTGATGCAGCAACTTTCACTGCCAGCTTCTGGATCACAGCTTCTGTGTACTGACCCCGAACAAATCACCTCCCACCCAATAGTTTCACCTCAGTGAAGCCCTTCTTTCTAATAGGGGCTAATATCTGAGTCCTATCTAACCAGCATCAATGGTCCCAGTAAATCAGTTTTGCTTCAGGGGTTCTTGTCTCTCAATCACAGCTGATTTTTCAGCCCCAACTGACCAGAAACCACAGGCTAATATATCACATGGACAGCCCTGATAGTCTTTGCCTTCCTCTGAGACCTCATAAGCCAAACCTCCATCATCTGGACCTCTGTCAGTATCATCGTCCAAGTTCCTACAACAGCTTATTAAGCTCTGAGCTCTAAATGCCCTTTCCAGCTTCAGACTCTAAAATCCTCCTATAATCCTTCCTTGAAAACCTATTAGCAAGCCAATCTCAGTAATATCTAACTGTGTGGTACCAATTTGTCCTAGTTTGGCTTCTTTTGCTGTGATAAAACACTGACCAAAAACAATCTGGGGAGGAAAGTATTTATTGGTTTGCATATCCTAAACACTGTCTGTCATGGTGGAAAGTCAAGACAGGAACTCAAGCTGGGCAGGGACCTGGAGTTAAAAGCTGAATCAGAGACCATGGAAGAGTGCTGCTTACTGGCCTGCTTCACATGGCTTGCTTAGATTGCTTTGTTATAGAACCTACGGCCACTGGTTCAGGTGTGGAGCATTCAGAGTGGGCAGGGCCCATCCACATTACCTGTAGGGAGCCGTTTCTACATTTTCCATTACAATGATGGTGCCTTTAATAAGGAAATGTATGTAGGCCTATGTGATAGCATATTTCTGTTGAGGTTTCCTCTTCCCACATGATTGTAGTTTGGGTCACGTTGACAAACATCTGACAAGCACTCTCCGGCATGGTGTTATGGACATTAAGTTGTTTGCTACCTTTTCCCTTCCATGATGGAACTGAAGCCCTGGACCAAACAAATCTCTCTTCCTTATGCTGCTCTTCAGTTGTTATGTTACAACTAGAAAGGGAACTAGTACAAGGATGCTTATGCCAGAGGACCCTATAAGAACTCCAGGACACTTTTCCTTATGCCATATTATAATCTATTTTTGTGTGTTTTGCCTCCTATAACATAAGCCCTTGATAATACTAACACAGAGTATGATGCCACACAGTAAATATCAGAGACAATGGAACATTCATCATAGCTGTTCTTTCTGTTCTTAAAGAGTACAAAGCTCTCCAGCTCTTGAATCCACAGGACCAGCTCACCTGAGCCCCTGACAACAGGGTAAGCTCTAGTACGTTCCCCATAGAGTTGCAAGATCCACTCTCCCATGTGATGCAGCTAGTGAGGTACTGAACTACCTCTCCCATTCTTGTGACCCTAGGGCCAGCTCTCTCTCCTGTCACAGGTGGCAAGGGGCAGGGAGGGAGGACAACCTTCCCTTACCCATGCCACCATAAGGCAGATGAGGCAGGGCGGGTCAGCTCTCCTGTTCTCCTGCCCTGAGTGATGGCTCACCTGCTCCCCCAACAAGTGAGTCAGCTCCACTGTGCTGCCCTGGAGAGGTGCAGGGCCTGCTTTCCCATGTGATGCCACTGGTGAGGGAAGTGCCAATTCTCTCACTCTCATGATCTCATAGTCAGCTCTCCCTCCCACCACAAGCAACAAGCAGCAAGGGAGGGGGGTCTTCTCTTTCTAGCTCATTCCAACATATGGCAGATGAGGGGTGGGGCCAGATCTCCCAAGTATGTTCCTGGGGGCAGGGGTGGGGGGAATCATCTGCACCCTGTCAGATTGTATGGTACATGCTTGCAGGGGTGAGGGAAATATGCCTTATCAGCTGCCTCTTGTCACCTGCCATAGGCAGGATAGTTGGCCTCAGGGGCATGAGAATAAAAGAGCTGGCCCTGTCCCTCACTAACTGCAGTAATCTGGAGAGCTGGCCCAGCTCCCTGCTGCCTGCTGCATTGGGTGAGCTAGCTGGGACAGTGCTGGAGAGCTCACCCAGGTGGTGACAGTGAGGGAAAGTTAGTGGGCTGACCAACCCAGCTACTATCCAGGCCCAGAACCAGGGCTTTGATTTAGCCCGCCGGTCACTCACCGAATCTATGATATGATAGAGTAGGTGAAGGGACTGGACTTGCAGACCCAAAGTTACAGAATCTCCAAGATACAGGACAATAGGATATCCAAGAGAAGTTCCAATGAGAGCCCAGTATCCATAGTGTAGCAGAAGCCAGAATCTTCCAATGACTCTTTGCAATATATGGACTAAAGGATATACTGTGTGATTCGTTGGGCTACACTACAGCTTCCACACCAAATCGTTTTCTTTTTGTTTTTTGACTGATTTTATGTTTAAATTTGGTTCTGTTTTTGCTGGAAAGGTTATAAGGGTAGAGGGTGGAAGCTCAAGGACAGGGAGATGAGTGGGATCCAGACACATGATGTGAAACCCACAAATATCAATAAAAAGTTTTTTAAAAAAAGTGCAGAACTAAACTGCAAAGGCTTTCAATGAGTAGACAAGCCTGTGTATTATGGAAGAGAGCCTATGTCTAAACACGATTAACTTAATCAGGAGAGTAGGAAGGGTCATTAACTCGGAAAGTCAGAATTACATCAGAATAATAATAAGAAAAAGTCAACAAAAATTAGCAAATCAAAACACAGAACCCAAAAGATAACCTCTTCATAGGTCCACAGCATACATAAGCCTAGAGGAGAGCAGTTTTACTTCTGAGGTTCACCAAAAGAAATGAAGCAATTTAAAAATTCATGGAAATATTATTCTTTTCTTCATGAAAAGCAATAAAAGGTGCTCATTAAATCCATATGCCTGAAATAAATCAAATTTCTAAATTTTCTGCATAATATCCTATATGAATGGAAATTAAGATTCAATTATCATTTAGGGCACAGAGAAATAAACTAAGTAGGTATATTTTTAATTCTCATGGTAACTTTCCCATGACTGTTTCCTTTTTCACTAATGGCTTTTCTCAGTAATATAATTTTGAAATAGTCTTGCTTTCATGAACAGAGATGAGTTCATTTGTTTACCAAACGCTTTTGGGGGACATTGTTGTGGCTACACAAAATGCTTCTTTTTATGCTGTGAAATATTTTAAGTCATTTTGATAAATGGTTGACTCTATGTAGCTCATGCTGGAAATACTAAAATTTTCTTTATAAGTATAATTGGTTTGGATGTGTTTAGTAAAGAAATTATTACCTCATACCTCACAAATAAAGAACAACTAAAAGTGGAATTTGGCATAAATACACTAAGAGAATTTGAGTTTCATTAACATCTGTATAAATACTTGTTGATAGGCTGTTTACGGCTTCTTCCTTAACCAAGCCAATCTGTGGCTGGAAAGCAGACAGCATTGGCAGGAAACCAATAACTCTCTGAGCCATTTGAATGTGACAGCAACATCACTATTCTTTAAGGAAATATTTAAGTATACATGCGCTGGATCACAAAAAAAAAAAAGACTTCATGAATAAAGACCAGGATTGTTGGTAAAAAGATTAAAAACAGAAACTTTGGGAGGGCAGCCAAAACTATGTATATATAAGGTCAAAGGCTAACTATAGCATTAATCATTCCTTTACTCAGTTCATTCAATTTTTATGGCCAAACAGATTTTTAAAAAATAGAATGAAAGATATTTGTGAGTTTCTGACATTTGAATTAACTCTCAAAACTGGGCTGTTTGGAGGTCTACAAGGAGCAAAAATGACTTTTATGAAGGCAAAAATAAATAAATAAATAAATAAATAATAAACAAAGATAATTGTGAAGCTAGATATCAAAAGTATTTGATATTTTAAAGATCATTCAAAAACATTATTCATTGATGCAATGAATACTTGTGAAATAACAGATCTTTAACAAAGTGTATATTATCCAATTATACAAAAAACAGACTATCTACTTCTACAAAAACAGTATAATTTTGACATTGTGGTCTTCACCCGACCTGTGCCTCTTTGCTCATGTGTGTATAGTGTATTTTTGAATTTTACTTCTATAGTTTCTTCCCTGACAGTCACAAAAATTGGAAAAAAAATCTTAGGTGGCTTAGATCACATAAACATGAACATCTGTAATGCTGCCTGGGACTAGGTTAAGGTAAGGAAGACAAGAGAGACATTTTCCTTACATTGAAGGCAGTGCCAAGAACCTCAGTTAGAAAAATAAATATTTTACTGTTATATTTCTTAATAAAAATTAATGACAAAAATTTATGAGCAACTGTTCAGATTCAGTAACAGTGGTCTGCTGAGACACCTGAAGCCTTGAGGCAAAAAAGCCCTACCCATCCTGCCTCCTCGTTGGTGTGTGCTTATTTCTGAGTAATAATATCAAAAGTGTCAACAGGACATCATTTTCAGAAGTACCCAGTAGCCACAGGGCTTGCTTTTCTTTTAGAGTTTCATATGACTCAGAGTAGTGGCATATAATGAATTAATTTTGAGACTAATTTAAGTGATGCCTTCTAGTTCATCTGTCTTTGTATCTGTAAAAACGTAATTTGCACAGGGTAAGCTGCCTTTCATTTTTAGGCTGTAGAGTGATACACAATTGATTTACCATCTCTTGGCTTCTTTTTCTCCTTCTTATAGAATATACCAATAACATAAAATGAATAACTATAGCACCCTTAATACAGAGAGGTATTTTGTAAGTGTACCATATTGCTATATTTTTCAAGTAAAACATATTCCATTTTGTGTGGCCTTAACATTGCCTTGTTTAGTATGGGGCAGATGTAACCTATCTTGCAGGGAAAATTATATGTATGAGTTAAAGCTTCCAGGGTTTTATCAGAACAAAGGAAAGACTTCAGAGTTAATCACGATAGGAGGGAGAACAGATTTCTGCAGGTTACTCCAGGAAGTGCACCTTAGAAAAAATTCTAAATCTTCAACAGATATTTAAAAAATATATATTTTCTTTCATAATATGTAAGGGTTCTCACATGTCTTTCATAGAGAAAAATCAATTTCCAAGAGATAAGAAGGGTGTATGGTCCTAATTGATTTTAAGTTATTTCAAATAATTTTTAGCAATTGCTTAGTAATAACCATGAAGGAGGTTCCATTGACACGATTCTCTCCTGTTTCACTCTTTTAATTTAATTATCCTTGGAAAATATTCCTCTGTCTAACCTAGATTCCCTCAGGGAGTGTTAATACGGTAGGTCATCCAAACTAGGGCCCACCCAAAGAATAATCAAGAATAATGATGTAATTATGTTGGTTTTCAGAGCAATATAGCCATATTGAGCAAATAAGTACTATCAGCACTTACTTTTGTAGTTTATTTTTCTGATTTTGATATAAACATATACAGATTTTTACTCTTTGGTAAAAAGACATCTCTAATTATATTAATTTATGTATGTAATTATTAATTGATATCCAAGCTTATGACATAATTTACTTTACCTATTTTATTTTCTTGGAAAATAATATGTGGTCCTATAATGATTCATTAAGGCTAGGAGCACTAAAAGAGCTATGAAAATTTTCTTGATGTCATTGAAATCTTATAATTTTATGTAACATAGAAATATTCCTCTAGCTCACATATCTACATATTCATAATTAACTTACCATTGTTCCTATTATATCATTTTAGTTTTTTCTTTATATTTTTATATAACAGTGATTTTTATGTTTTTCCAATTCAATCAGATATTCTTCTGTCATTGAAAAGTCCATATGAAAATGTAAATATATCTTAAAAGAGTTTGCATTAGAAACAAAAAATAAATAATGTATAATATTTCATACACCAAATAGATACAGCCTAAAGAATATGAAGAAATGTTTTCTTCAGATACTTCAGGAAGATATTTTTATTCTCATATTATTAATAAAAAGATGAATTATTATTTTATGTAGTAAGACTTTACTATACACAAATCACGTCCTTCTGATGGCTTTCTCCTTGTTAAAGACAAGTTAAGAGATTCCTGATGTGTTTTTATGCTAGTAGAAGAAGCCCATAGAGTATACTGATACACCTACCACAAAAGTCACTCTCAGCTTCAAATGTTTACAGAACACACAAAGCTTCAATATAACATGTGTATGAGATATTTAGACTCAGAATAAAATATAAAATAAATGAACTATATTTATATGAATTAAAGAAGATTAAATAGTCCATGAGATCTCTGGTAATTTCAAAAGTAGACCAACCTACACATAGAAGTCCTACTTTAAAAAACTCTTAAGTATAATGACTATGCTAAAGTATACTATTAGCTTTCTTGATTTACTTTTTACTGCTTAACACCTATGTATTTAGGCAGCATAGTGTTTGTTATTCTTAAAAGATTAATTTTTAAAAAATGTGTGTTTGTCTGCACTTATGCAGGTGCCCACAGAAGCCAGAAGAGGGCCTAGATCCTCTGGAGATAGTTACAGGTGCGTATTAGCCACATAAGTTGGGTACTGGGAACTGAACTCTGGTTCCATGTAGGAGTAGCAAGCCCTCTAAATCACTGAACAATCTCTCCAGGGCCTCCATTATTTGCTCTTGACATATACATAAATAGGAAAATTCTGCAAGTATTTTTTTGCCGAAAGCATTTTAATCACATATTACAATTATATAAGAAAACCAAACTATGTCCAATATTCACTAACTGAATTTTTTAAAAAGTATTTGACAGACCCATATTCTATACAGTAGTAGTGTGTGAGGTTAGAGATGAACAGACAGATGTAACACAACAACAAGCTGAATCAACTATCATGTTGATCCAGGTCTTTATGTTCCTGTTAGCTGTTTCCTCAGTTATCAACTGGATATTAGTAGTAGTTACAGCATCATGTGTTTGTCAAGAAGTTCACAGGATGTAAGCCAGAGACTCAGTGAATACTGGTTACTGGTTACCTAAAATGTAAATATAATGACTTACTTATTAAGAGAATGTCATATGTCATGTCCTTTTTTTTTCTCAACTTTTCTTACTCTCTGTGGTTTTCACAACATGCATCCCAATCTCATTCATCTCTCTGTCCCCTTGCTTCTGCCCTCTGCCCAAGCGACCTCCCCCCGCAAAACAAACAAAACAAACTTTGAATGAAAAACCAAACTGATATGTACATGTATATGTGTGTGTGTGTGTGTGTGTGTGTGTGTGTGTGTGTGTGTGTGTGTATATATATATATATATATATATATATATATATATGGAGAGAGACAGACAGACAGAGAGACAGAGAGAAAGAGAGACAGAGAGAGAGAGAGAGAGAGAGAGAGAGAGAGAGAGAGAGACAGAGAGAATCTCATTGTGGAAGCTATACTGTGGCCCAGTGGGTCAAACAATTATGTTTTAGTCTATTCATCTTTACTTGTAAAAGTTCATTGGTCATACTTATGACTCATAGCAAGTATTCTTTTTGTTAAATATTATTTGAGAATTACTGTGTATGAGCGGATGGTTATACTATATTATATTTTAATTGCTGTACTTCATTCAGTGAATTTGTTATAGTTTATTTATACTATTGTAGTTTGACACATGAACAAACAATTCTGTAAGTTATGTTATTTGTGATAGACGGCAGGTTACATGTATGATAAGACTTATCTTTCCAACATGTATTTGCATTACTTGTGTACCCAAATTTCCACTCAAAATATAGACTCTATTGGATAAGTTTATAGTTTGAAAAAAATCTATGAGAATTTAATTGAGATTGTCCCACACCTTTAAGTCAATTTTGGAAAATTAATACCTAGTTGAAAACCTCATGCTAGCAAATAAAAACAGTACACAGAATGGGTTACCTTTTTAAGCTGTTGGTTAGTGGCGTCCCATAGACTGCCAAGCATTAGAGTCTACAGTATGACTCTTGTCTACCAGAACTTGATAGTAAGATCCTGTTGCAGAGGACACTGTATAAGTGAGAACCAGCATGGCAAAATCAAGCTGGTATCCAGTGGAAGCTTCATCCCTACTGGCTACTACTCATTTTTTCTGGAAAGTGCTATGCATACTACCAGAGGAGAAAATTAGCCATCAACCACACTGACCATGAACTCTCTAAGACACAGCAGTGAGTAGCCTGACAGAATTAAACCCATTGGTGAAACATTGGCACCAGTGAAACAGTCATAGAAGTAACCAACCATGTTCTAATTGTATCTAAGGTACACTCCATGAGACTGAAAACCATACATGGGGTTAAGGATACAAGAATCTGTGGCTAGACAGGTCATAGTCCTTAGAGGATACTATTAGTAGATAAAATAAGCCCTTATCAGAGAGGCTTCTTTTATTGGATGGAAGGTAACACAGGGACTGTCAACTGGTCAACACAGAGAAAGTGTCAGTAGAGTTCTCAGCCTTAAATTGGACATAAATATCACACCCCTTCCATTAAGGCTCATAGAAGTTTAAAGACTAGGAGGAGGAAGTTTGTAAGAACTGAGGTGTTGGATAACATTAATGAAATTGCAATTCTTAGACACAACAGGACAGTTGTGCATATGAACATACAGCGACTGTGACGGCATGTAAAAGACTTGCGCAAGCACAAGTCAGACAGAATCCCAGCACACAGGAAGAAGGTGGGAATGAAAACCCATCCTACGGCTACCTGAGGATCTATTGACATTTGATGGCTTCTGGGAGAGGAAGAATATGTTTTCTTCAATGATGTGACCCCTGTATAGATTTACCGTATACCTTATGTGAAGCCGAACTCAAAAGACTAGTTGAGCAACACACACTGGGCTTGATGAGGGCTGCAGAGATGAGGAAAACTCAATGAGTTGGGTAGGTAGTGAGGGAAGGGTGGAGAGGGTGATGATGTGAGGAGTTGGGGGTAGGAGAGACTATGTTCAAACTGCATTGTATGAAATTCTCTAAGAGTTAATAAACTACTTTTTTAAAAAATTTAAAATTTAAAATCTCTAAATATCAATAGCTTGAAAACAGTGTTGCCTATACACTACTGGTTTAGATTACAAACCCCTCCCCTTATTAAAATGTCACCTAACATACATGCATGGGTCCCTAACTTGTTTTATCATTTCTAGCCACTGTACAGTAACCATTGTCCCACACTTCAGTCTTATTTAAAGTCTTATTTTTGCAACTATTTAATAAATTGTGTATTGACATGGTAAGATCTCTTACTTTGTCATTATCAAATGTATTTCAGTTGTTTATGGATTTTTACTTCAAAAACTATGCTTTGGTTCTGCTTGTCTACTTCATAAATCACTGTCATTTGGAATTTAATTGATTTGTATTATATTTCTGATTAATTTGAGAAGACTTTCCATTTTATGATCAAATTCATAAATATACATGTTTTCTGTAAATTTCAGAAAGATATTTTTATTTCTCTCACAAGGAACTATACACATTTTTCTAAATAATATATGATTTAAAGTTATTTTATTGCAAGTCAGGCATAGTGGTGCTTTCCTTTAATCTCAGCATTCGGGAAGTCAGAGCCAGGAAAATTTTTATTCATTAAAGAATAGCCTTGTCTACATAGTGAATTCTAGGTCAGTCAGAGTTATGCAGTGAGACACTATCTCAAAAAATATTGAAAGTTTTTTTCCCAGATTGTCTATTCATATGGTTAACTTATAAATTGGATTTGGGTCACTTTGGGGAAGACTATTTTTTCATTCCAATATTTTTCACATACACTGTAATAAAGTAATTATAACACCTGTTATTCCCCCCATTTTCCATTCACTAGGATTTGTAATTTTCTCATGAAGAAAACTTGCCAGTATATATCCAATTTACTAGTGTTTTAAAACTAAACTTGTCTTTACTGGTGCAAAATAGAGTATTTTTCTATTTTATTAAGCACGAATCTTATGAAATATAATGCATTGTCATTGTGTAATTATTACTTAATAAGATCATTATAGTTTATCTACTTGTGATTTCTAGCAACTTTTAAATTTATAACCAATTGAGTATCATTTCAGTTAGCTTAGTGTTATTTATTTCTGACTTGATAGCATAACAATCAGGAAATACGTTGTACAAGTGGTTCATTCTTACCAATTCTCAGTCCTTATTTATAGCCAGTAAGAGCCAGGTGTGGTAAATATCCTTTTGTGATTCAGGATAACATATGTTTTCAGTCAATCAGTGTCTTATTTAAGACCTTCAGCCATAATTTATTAAATGTTTATTAAATCATATCTTTAGTGATTCTTTTGAATAGTCTATAATAAATTAGTGAAAGAAATGTCATTAAAACTTCCTAATTGTTGAAGTTTCTTCTTGTTGCAATTTTAATTTTTGTCTTATGTTAGCATTGTATGTTATACTAGTTGATATAAAATTAGGCACACTAGACTGTATTAGTGATTTTTCTCCTCATCTTGACAATTATATGGCATCACACCACGAATAAAGGGTGATTTGATTCATGGTGTCCCTGAGATATGTCCATGGTCACTTGTCTCCATGTATATGAATAGAACATCATTGGCTGGAGCACATTACAGAGAACCTGCATCACTTCATGCTGGACTAGGAAGCAGAGAGAGGGAAGGGTAGGCAGCCACATTTACTTGTCATGTTACCTTGGCTCCTAGGTTTCCTTTTGAAAACCTGGACCAAGAATCCATAACCTTTTATGTCTTGCATTCACAATATTTATTTGTATTTAAGTTGTGGAGATAGCATCAAGGTGTGGTATATGATCAAGCATTAACCAGGCCTTTTGAACCATGGATGCAGTAGCCTCTGAATGCCAGTAGGGTTGAACACAGTGAAAGGAACTCAGTGGAAACAAATAAATACCTTTGTATCTCAGTACCAGCACTGTGCCGCAGAGATTATCTCTTTCCAAAGGTAAGACTATGAAATAAATTTAGTTGTTCATACCATGGAGCTTCAGATGAATGTCTTGGAATTTCATGAGATGTCCTCAAGACATCTTTTGTATTTTGCCATTACAGTATTACTTCTTCATTAAAATGCTACATCACCTTTACATATTCGTCCAGTCCTCACTCTCATACATGATGTATAAGTTTTTAAATTAATTTAAAGGATATCAGGCAGAGTGATGGGCTTTATTGTAGAATATTCATGCATACATTTTGTCATAATACACATTCCCCTCCAATGACCTTCCTCTATCCCTACCAGTTCCTTTTTCTGATGTTCTCTCTCACTCTAAATAATTGACTTCTTTATGACACTGACCTCTTTGTCAGCCATGTATTCTTTAGCCCAATGAACTTTAATTAGCACACTCCAGGTTTTCAGTCTTTCTGCTGGCTTTATCTCCAATTCTCACCTCAAACCATCCTAAAAATGGTACTAAGTATGCCACAGACTGAAGAGTGAAAGTTCCTCTGACAGGTTGCTCATCATTTAAAATGAATTCTTCTGTAATTTTGCATGACATGAACAAGATGTATATACATTTTTTCTGATATCATATATTGTGAAAGGCTTTATTAAATTTCTAAACAATTTATTTATTCTCATATGTAACCTCAAGATCACAGTGTTTTGGTGCCCGAATTCTCCCTTGCATTCTGGTATCCAGAACTCCAATAGAAATACAAATTCAGCTGAGCTTATAGAATTCTTGAGTTTTATTCCCTGTGTCTCCAAGATCCTCCAAATGTCCATCACAGATCTGTTCCAAGCATTTAAGAAGGACACAATTATCTTTAGTCCATGGCAATCACCCACGACCCCATTCTAGTAAAGTATTTTCCATATTAGTGATTGCTCTTGTTGCCCTCACAAAGTTTCTGACATAAATAATTAAAGACAGAAAAATTTATTTTTTACTTCAAAAGTTGAGTCTAGTCACATGCCCACAGGCCTGGGCAAAATTCACAACTTCAGAAGCCTTTGCAGGTGTGGTTCTGTTTCACCAAGAATATGAAGCAGAAAGAGGAAGAAATGGAGTCCATCCAAGCATAATCTTCAAGGCATATCTGTGCTCCTACTTTGTCACAACCTCTAAGATACACATAATCTCCCCCAAACAATATGAGCTATATGGAAAATTTTATATTCTGGCTAATCCTATCTTTTTCTCAACTAGTGTCTATTTTACCAGATTTCTTTAGTAGTTTTTTTTTTTTGGTGGTATTTAAAATACTGAACTAAAAGAAATAATTTCCTAGTGTTTTAGATTACTTAACCTAACCCTAACCAACTCAGAGCCAATATTTTGGGACCAAGTTGGATGTCCCAAGAAACTGGTGTTATTGTTTGAAATGTCCCCAGGCTTTCAGCTATTGAAAGACACTTGCCCAGCTCCCAATACTGTGAATGCTGGTGTCATCCTTAAAAGGCATTGGTTAAAGGGACTTCAATCATTAGCAATGTGCCCTTGAAGGGAGTACAGAATGCAGAACTACTCCTGACTTTCATGCCTTCAAAAAATTATGTCTTGTACACACCCACAATGAACACTGACTTTCCTCAGACCGAACAGAGAGACCCCAAGAACCACTGACTGAAACCACAGAAATTGTGAGTCAAACTTTCTTCCTGTAGGTTGATATTCTCAAGTATTTTGTTAAAGCAATGAAAAACAAAATAAAACTGACAGATGTGAATTTATTGGACATTTTGTGAGAGAGACCTCAAGGGGCCCCATAGTTTTCTGAGGTCTCCTCACTGACACCCACATTCAGGGGGTCTGGATTAGTCCCATGCTGGTTTCCCAGCTATCAGTCTGGGAACCAAGAGCTCTCCCTTGTTCAGGTCAGCTGTTTCTGTGGGTTTTTACTAGCCTTGTATGGACCTCTTTACTCATCACTTGTCCTTTTCTGCAACTGGATTCCAATTCAGTTCAGTGATTAGTTGTGGGTGTCTGCTTCTACTTCCATCAGCTGCTGGATGAAGGCTATAGGGTGGCATATAAGTCAGTCATCAATCTCATTATCAGGGGAGGGCATTTAAGGTAGCCTCTTCTCTTTTGCTTAGATTGTTAGTTGGTGCCATCTTTGTAGTTTATAGTAGTTTATAGTATCTCTTATCTTGCTCTCTTCTGTTCTTTCCCCAACTCTACCTCCTGTCCCAACATGTTCTCCTCACCCTCCTCTTCTCCCCTTCTTATTCTCCTAGTTCCCTTTCCCTTCACCCCCTGCTCCCAATTTGCTCAGGACGTCTTTGCTATCAAGCTCAACACTAATTTTCCCTTTTCTTGGAGGAATGTAAGGCTAAATTTATTTCCAGGTGGCTGCATATTAACATTTCTCTCTATACTTTACAAAATTTAATTTCATACTGTTATCCAAATTATTAATTTATGCTTAATTGTACCAACCTTATACAACAAACACCCACCATAAATGTTTCAAACAACATGCGAATATTGCTTGATAGTATCTCTTTACAGGGTGAGTGCTGTACAAAGTCAATTGGTCTCAGTAAAGCCACTTCTTTTCTTAGAAGATTTTGTGGAGATTCAGTTTTCCCCAGCACCACTTGATGAAGATATTTCCTTTAACATACATTTCTGGCATTTTTTGTCAAATATGAAAAGTTCTGAAGTTACTGTGCTTATATTTGGGTCTTCATTGGCCTATATGCCTGTTCTTTTTTTGCCAATACCATATTGCTTTTATTACTATGGTTCTGTATAAAGTGAATAGTAATTTATCCAGTATCTTTCTTTTCTTTTAGAATAGTTTTGACTACTCAGGGTTTTTTCTGGTTCCACTGAAATTTTAGGTTAGTACTTTTTCTTTCTGTGAAGAATAAGCTGAGAATTTTGATTAGGATTGCATTTTACTCTGCACATAGCTGTTTGTAAAATGGTCATTTTCATAATATTAATTCTACCAACCCATAAGTAAGTGATGTCTTTCCATTTTCTAGTGTTTCTCTATCTCTTTCTCCAAAGAATTAAAGTTGTCATTATAGAGGTCCTTCTCTTCCTTGATGATCTTGGTTTGTTCCCAGATATTTTGTTTTCCTTGAGGCTATTTTAATGGGAATTTTCCCATGATCTCTTTGTATGTTTGTTAAGTGCACAGAAATGCTATTGATTTGTGCAAGTTGATTCTGAATCCTCCTACACTGATGAGTTTTGTTAGTATTCAGGCATCTGCACTGGCCTGCCCATGGGATCCTGACAGGATAAGCTCTCAACTGCTGCCACCAGGAGCATCACCTGGGCAATTCACTACATTCCCTTTTAAGAGGACCCTGCCCAACTCCCATCCTCCTCTCTTCTCTGTTTCTCTTTCTCTGTTGCACCTCTCTCTCTCTCTCTCTCTCTCTCTCTCTCTCTCTCTCTCTCTCTCTCTCTCTCTCTCTCTCTCTCTCCTCTCTCTCTCTCTCTCTCTCTCTCTCTCTCTTCTCTCTCTCTCTCTCTCTCTCTCTCTCTCTCTCTCTCTCCTCTCTCTCTCTCTCTCTCTCTCTCTCTCTCTCTCTCTCTCTCTCTCCTGCTTCTTTCCTCTCTCCTGCTACTCCTGTCCCCAGAGGCCAGTAGGCTAGTCTCCCCCCCTCTCCTTTCCCCTTTTAATGATCCCTTTCCCTAATAGAAAACCCCTCTGCTTGAACCCGGTCACATGGTGTCTTTCTTTTACATGCTGCTTTTCTTAGATTACAACAAATTTACTTATTATTTCTAAAAGTTTTCTGTTGGAATTTTTGGGATAGCTATCGTATAATATCAGGTCATCTGCAAATGAGGTAGTTTAACTCATAACAACAATTAAAGAAAAAGTGGTATTGAGTTTGAGAGAGAGCAATGAGTGTCTATGGGAGTGTTTGGAGCGAGGAAAATGAAGGGAGAAATGATGCAGCAATATTATCAACTAAAAAATGAAAGCAATAATTAAAAAAGAAAAACATAATATCCATTGTTATTATACCCTGCATGTTTATTAATTATTAAAAACACTACTTTATAGAAGATGAGTAAGTATTCCATGTGCCTAATTTGGGAATTTCCCAACAGAAAATGCTGGGATTTAACATTCAAAAAGAATTATATTTGTAACATTTTATTAACAGTATGTTTATATTGCAGGCCTTTATTTTATTAAAGCCATTATGTTTTTATGAACATTATTATACTATATTATTTTATTTGTGGGTGTGTATGTGTGTGCATGACTACACTCCCAATATTTTATACTATAGGTTTTGGCAATGTCCCTTTCTTGTCCTTTCTTGTTACAGTGTTTCTATTTTGATAAAATTGAATGCAATTTTGTATTAAAAATCTTCATATTTTGAAATATTTATATAAATTATAAAAACTAAGGAAGAGTGATATTATATTATATTTTTCTGAGTGTATAGAAAAATAGAAAAAGGCCATTCCATTTACTTAGCTAAGTTTTGTTTAATTTCAAGAGTTTCTCTCTGCAACAAAAAAATGGCAGTCTTCTGGGAACATGATTGTACTAATCCTTAAAACACATATGTTTAAATCATATACACAGGCAGATAAATTAAAATAGTTATAGTCAGAAAACACTATAAATTCATGTTTACAAAACCCGTTATATGCCAAGAAGTGGTAATTATACCTTCACTGTTGCCAAAGGAGTCCATAAAATGAATTCATCAAAAAATGGAAACAGAGTTTGAGGCCATAGAGATAAATCGTTAAGTAGTTAAGAGAGCTTTCTCTGTGATCATGAGGACTGGAGTCCAGACCAAAGCACCACAGGCCAATCCAGGTGCCCATGTCCACATGGCTTGTTGAAGACAGAGACTTGAAGATTTGCAGGGCTCGCTATCTTCTAGCCTAGCTCTAAACCATGGGCTCCAGATTCAGAGAGTCTGGGCCTCAAAGGAAGTGGTAAAACATGATAGAGGGTGATACCTGATGTCCTACACATAGAGACACCCATGCACATAGATAAATGAAAAATAGAAGATTTCTAAATTTGAGACAAAAGGCTTTATCCATAAAATAATAAGCATGAACATCAGTACATTTTTATTGGTTCACTTTATCTCCTAATTTCAGTAAAGATGGGGTGAAAAGGATGTGAATACCACACAGGGTAGGTTTGTGTTGTAACTAATGAAGTCGTTTTCTTAATATGTAAAGCAAACTACAATGCAGAACAATCTGTTTACTCATATATTTAAAAGGAAAAACAACCTCTTATCCCCTCCCCAAAGGAAGAGAGTGCTATCCTTAGCCAAATATATTCTTATTTTTAATAGTTTTTCAGCATAGAAATATGCTGTAGTCACAGTTGCTCTTATTCTCCAAAATTCAAGAAAAAGCTGATTTTTTTAGAAAGCAATTACCATAGGCAGCATTAAGAGATATGTGGGTTTTGACCAGCTCATACCTAATTCCATATGGCTAGAATGTTTACTGCACTCTGGCATACTCATAATTTAATATCAGAATGAATTTAAAAGAGACTTACAAATTCCTCTGGGACCAAACATGGGAAATTGTACTTTAAATTGTTTTCCTTATTTTCCAAAAGATATTCGCAAGAGAAAACAAAATTCTGTGTTATTTTTTGCAGATGGTATATTAGTAACATAGTAAAATATCATTTGTTTTCATATTCATAAACACTCTAAAGGGAGTTTTGTGGGAAAATACAGAATTTTAGTGAAATGGAACTATCATATGTGGGCTTTAGGGTCATAGAGATAGAGGTTGAAATTCCAGTGTCTCATTTGCTAAGTTATAAAACTAAAGTTTTATATGAAAAGATGTTTCTCTCTCTCTTTTTTTCTTTTGTTTTTTGAGACAGGGTTTCTCTGTGGCTTTGGAGGTTGTCCTGGAACTAGCTCTTGTAGACCAGGCTGGTCTCGAACTCACAGAGATCCCCCTGCCTCTGCCTCCCAAGTGCTGGGATTAAAGGTGTGCACCACCACCACCCAATGAGATGTTTTTCTCTTAAGACTAATATCAAGATATAATTATCTGTATAATAAAATTTGTGTTCTCAACAAATAGCAGCCTATGCTTTTTTTTTTCTCCTGTGGACCCTACCTCAAAATATTAATAATACAGCCTATGTATGAGTTTGTTAAATACATATATTTACTAGAGATATTTTATAAGGGATTTGATTTTGTGTGGCAAGTAAAATTCTTCTTTTGGATCTGTGGACTAATGTTCATAGAATTGTTAAGATTATAACTGATTGCTCAATGGAGTTCAAGAGTGATTGAGAATACATTTTTGAGATATAGGGTGAAAATACAGGATGAATCAGTTCTACAGGAAAACGTGTAAACAAATAAGTGTTACTCAAAGAACATCAAGAACTGTTAAAACTCAAGGAAGTGGAACACTTCATAAAAGATGGGCAGGAAACCTAGATATACAACACTAAAAATATAAGACATCAAATAAGTATGGATAAAATGTTCAGTTTCTCATATTAGTAAGGAATTCCAACACTAATTTGATACTACTACTACATCTCTACATGAAAGTGAAGAATTCAGAACAATAAAACATCAAGCAATGAAGAAGTTGTGGACCAACAGGGAATTCAAACATGGTTGCTGAGAATGGAAAACTGGTCAGCCACTTTGAAAAACTTTCTGGAAGCTGTTTAGAAATTAAGCATGCTCTACATATATAATCCAGTAACTACACTGGGGATTTTATCCCTAAATGATTTTAAAGCATATGGACACATAATATACATTTCAGCTTTATTCATAATTGTTAAAAATTCAGTAGGTGGGTGGATAAACTGAGTTACAACCAACAGTGGACTCTTCGTGAGTATTGAAAGGAAATAAGCTAAACAAATAAACAAAACTATCCACACTGCCATCAAAACTTGGGCTGGCTACAACAGTACTCATTTATAGTCCTAGAACTCGAGAGACTGTGGCAGCAAGTGTGTGTTAGAAGCCAACTTCTCACACTGCATTCCAGCTTAGCAGGAACTACAAAGTGATGTCCTGTAATTAAAAAACAAAAATTAGCTACCTGTGCTACTGCTGGTTGTTGTAGGCAAGGAAGCGTCTTTTGCAGTGATGTTGATAACTGAGGACTCAGAATTGAGAATGAGAGACACTGACAAATGATGTGACAACCTCCCCCACACCTTTCACCCAAAGAAACAGTACAGACAGTGAGCCATCAAAGAGAACCCTTAAAATTGTGATAAAGATGCTGAAGTGTAGCTCTTCACAGTTGATGGCTTCTGGCAAGGGTTGGGGGGTGGGGGTGGGGAAGGACTCAGTCCTCAGGGTGCTGGCCACTAGGAGTTTGGCCATGCTCCAATGGGTATATGGGGAAACACAAATTGGACTTGGTACATGTTTTTCTTTGGGGTGTGGTGAGTCACAGGGTGAGCAGATGGACCTGGGAGGAATGGAAAGTGAGTATGAACAGGGCCCATTGTATGAAAGTCTCAAATAGTCAATACAAATATTATGTTGGAAAAAAGTAGCTATAAAGTCATAGATATAAATGAATATTAAATAAGCACCAACAAATGAGAGAAGACAATCTTGAAAGTGTGTATGCTATATAAATCCAACCATAGGATGCTCTTAGAAAGGCACAGTTACAGAGAAAGGAAAAAGAAAATCACTGGTTGGTTTACAAAGAGGGAGAGTGGGATTTGGGAGAAAGGAAAACAAAGTATACTATCAAGACAAACCTAACACAAACTGATTTTCAAATATTGATCATGTGTTAGTATAGTCTTGAGGATTCTGGTAGTGATAAAATTATTCCTATTGATATTCTTCTTAGCCATCATCAGAGATGGTAGCAAATATAGAGACACACAGCCGCACATTATGGAGAGAGAGAGAGAGAGAGAGAGAGAGAGAGAGAGAGAGAGAGAGAGAGAGAGAGAGAGAGAGAGGGGAGGAGAGAGATCATGGAACAGTCAGCCTTAAGTAGGATGTCTTCATCAAATCCCTCCCCTCAGAGTTGAGGAGAACCCCATGGAATAGGGGGCAGAAAGGGTATAAAATCCAGAGGGAATGGAAGACACACAAAAACAAGGTCTTTTAAATCAACAGAATCAAAGTTCATATGAACTCACAGATACTGAAGCAGCCTGCCCAGGGCTGCACCAGGACGTATGCATATATATTGTCTTTCAGTTTAGTGTTTTTAGAGGTGAGTGTGTGAATGAGTAAGACTGATTCTTGTGCCTTCTATTGGGCTTTTTTCCTTCTGTTTCATCTAACTTCGATGTGGTAGTTTTACTCTATCTTATTTTATTTTATTTTGCTATATTTTATTACTATTTCTTATAAGCCTGTGTTTTCTTTACTTTTTATTTTTTAAATTTATTCTCTTACAATACATCCTGACCACAGCATCTCCTCCTCCAGTTTTCCCAGTCACCTCTCCACCTCCCCTCTCATCCAGATCCAGTATTCCTCCATTTCACTTCAGAACAGAGCAGGCCTCCCAGTGATATCAACTGAACACAGCCTATTGATTTACAATAAGACAAATCCTCAAATCAAGGTTGCACAAGGCAACACAGTAGGAAGAAAAGGGTTCAAGGAGCAGTCAATGAAGTCAAAGACCCCTTCCCCACTCTCAGGAGTTACATTTTCTAATGAGACAGAAAGGGAGTGAATATGGATGAGACACGAGATGAGGGAAAGGAAGAACTAGGAGGAGTAAAGGGAGGGGAAACTCTTATCAGGATATATTATATGAGAAAAGAATCTATTTTTAATAAACTGACAAAAGTGCCCTGGAAATAAAAACAAATGGAGTGTGCATGGTCAAGCAAAGGACATGTGCAGGGTATACAAGAGATATGCACTCTCCACTCAACTTCTTTGTAGAATTATATGACTGAATTTCAAAAATGCCAGGAACATTTCAGCCAATGGATGAATGCAGAAAGGATCATATGGAGTGAGATAACACAGACCCAGAAAAACAAACATCGCATGATCTCTTTCTGAGGATCTTAGCTCCAAATCTTCAGGTGTGAGTAATACCCTGGAATAACTACAGAAGCCAGGAAAGGAAAAGGGGGCCATCCTTTTGTGGGTGGGGGGAATAGAAAGAGGAATAGCGGGATACAAATGAATTGATGGTGGGAATTTGGAAAAAGGGGATGATCTCTAATTACTGAAAGGGGAGGTACAGAAATTCAGAAGGAGAGGAAGATAAAAATAACAGTGAGGATGCCTGCAAAACTCACACTACAGTGATATACATAAAACATCACCTGTAAGAACATGAATCTAGTATAAACACACACACATAGTTTAAATGAAAATTTCCCACCTGACCTGACAAAGTTTCCTCCAAAAGCCAAAGACCATCTAACAAAATTCCCCAACACCAGGCAAGAGAAAACTCTTCTGAATTGTTGGTGAGGGGTGTCAAAGAGACTCCCAAAACAACACAGGCCATTGCTGGTGCCACTGGTTGCTCCCCAGATGTGCAAGTTAAGTTTCTGCTGCCAAATACACCATGCACTTCAGAACCAGGGCCCAAAAGCCCCTGAGCTGAAATGGATTTGGAAGCCTCCTCACTGACAATGAGCTTCCATGGTACTAGAGGCGCCATGCATGCTTCCAAAGGAAGGAAGCAACAAATAGTTCTGCCTAGTTATAATGCCATGAACCAAAACACTAGCCAGCACAGCACAATAATACTAAGGATACAGCAATGGCACACATAACTTGGTGACCAACAGCTCTCTAATAGGATTTAAGACCCAGTCAAGAAGAGGCAAATAGCTGGGTGTTGGCGGAGCACATCTTTAATCCTAGCACTCGGGAGGCAGAGGCAGGCAGATCTCTGTGAGTTCGAGGCCAGCCTGGTCTCCAGAGCGACTGCCAGGATAGGCTCCAAAGCTACACAGAGAAACCCTGTCTCAACCCCCCCAAAAAGAAGAAGAAGAAGAAGAAGAAGAAGAAGAAGAAGAAGAAGAAGAAGAAGAAGAAGAACAAGAACAAGAAGAACAAGAAGAACAAGAAGAAAAAGAAAAAGAAGAAAAAGAAAAAGAAGAAGAAGAGGCAAATAATGCCTGACACTGGAAACAGAGTTGGAACTATTGAAGTCATGATCTGGGAGGAAAACCAACATCTGCTACTTTACTAAACCAGCATAACCCGTAACTATAACTCCCACCTTTATACACACAGGTAAGTGTAGTCCTCATCCTTCATCAAAGAAACTCATTTCTTTTGAACAGATGGAGACCATTACAGAAAAGCACAACTGATCAAAATGAGGGATGGGGAGCCCAGTCCCGGTGGATGCATCTACAAAACAACTCTTGCAACCATGGCCCAGTAACACTGCAGAAGAGAGGAAGTACAGAATTTAGGAGGCAAACAGTGAGATCAGAGTGGGTACTTGCTGTGAGACTGTGTCTCCTAAAATGGTCACAAGCTACACCCACAAACATCTTTAATAAAGCATATTGCCAGAAATAGACATCTCTAATGTTTACTGAGGAAGTGGAATGCTAGTTCTTCATGGACACAGGAATTTTAGTGAGCATGTGTATCTGCTATGCCAGGAGGGCATATTTGGAATTAGAGATAAGATTCCAACATCAGTAAGGGTTCTGGTTATCCCTCCACCACCCTACCCCTATTAGCCCTCCAGCATTGGAGCTACAGACATCAACATAGACCCTGGCTGCAGGCAGGGCTACTGACCCAGACATGGTCCTTGATCATGGACCAAGATGATACCATGGCCCCAGATGACAGGACTGGCCACTCAAATCATCCTGGATATGCCGAGGAGGTCGCACGGCCCTAGGCCACAAACATGGCCACAGGTTGTGTCCTGGAACCCCCTCTCCTCCCACACTTTCCTGCATCAGTGTGGCTCCTGGTGCCAGCTTGGGGCAGGGACATAAACACAGATCCTTGTCATGGCAGGACCACAGACCCAGATATGGTCCTCAGTAGTAGTTCAGGCCAGGTTGTCATCAGGCTCCCAGGTAGCTGTGCAGGCCACAAAAATTGGCATGGCCCACACAGCAATGAGGACCTCAGGCACCATCATGGTCCTAAGTGGCAGCCCAGACTACAGGCTCTTCACAGCCCCAGCAACAAGAGCCACAGTCATCAACGCAGTCCCCCTTGGTTGCTCCTAGGCCCAGGTCCAAGAGCTGGCCCTTGGTTATGGCCCTGGCCCAGGCAGCTTCCTGCGATGGTCTGACCAGCTGTCCATTCAAGTCAGCCCATTCCATACCACCTACACTTCTCTAGATTTGCCTCTCCCAGCCCAGGAACCATTCTATCTCCCCCTACCTTATATCTACCCACTCTGTACTGTCTTACCACCTTGGTGCCAGACCACACAGCTTCATGGCTCTCAGCCCAATCACAAGTGGTGCTTGGATGCTTAGCCCAATCACAGAGTACTGCCTGCCCTAGCTACAAGGAATGGTGGATTGTTTTTCCCCTCCCTGATGCCCAGGCCTAGAGACCTCAGGCAGAACTTGCTATTCAATGGTACCTGATCACCTGGAGCCTTTGGTGCTGGTTGGTTGATTGTGAACCCTGGCCTAGACCAGAAAGTCTAGGGGCGCTCCATCTGTGTCCTCCACCTGGACTTAATTGGTGGAAGACACAGATGGTGCTCCCCTAGACGTTTGGGGCTGAGGGCCTCACAATCAACCAGTAGTCACCAGCCCCAGCTGGGGATTCATCAGCAGAGGATACAGATGAGAGAGGAAATAAAGAATGCAATGAGGATTTTGGTGGATGATCTGGGAGGAGCTGGGGGAGGGAAAAGTATAAATAGAGTATATTGTATGAAAAAATTCAGTTAACATAAAAATGAATTACACTATTAAAAAAAGTACATCGTGATCAGTGTTTAAATCCAAATATTTTCTTTAGTAAACTATTATTGCAACAGAGAGGAAATTATCTAAAATTATCATCAGTAAGTCAAATTATCTAGAATAAAAATTATAATCTTTGAATTTTGATCATTATGATTTCAGTGCATTTTCTATAAGCTGTTTCTGCTTTTGTTGAGCACTACTATTTGCTGGCCATTTTTCTATGCAACAAGGACCTAGTGGTGAGACAACAGAGTCCTGAACTTTAAGAAGTATATGGGAAAAAAAATTCTTAACAGATGCTACCCAAAAATTTAGCATGTGATAAGTAATGAATGAAAGGATATAGAAGAGAGGTTCTTTGTCAAATCAGACTGATTGTTAATTGTGCTCTGTGAGGCCACAGAAAGTTTTGCAAATGGAGCCTAATGACTACTATAGAAAGTAAATAAGTGGTCAGATCCACTTTCTAGACTGTTGCTGCTTTATACAACCTTGAATTTAAAAAAATATATTCTATGTGAATAAAAAAGAGACTTTCCGCTAAAATATAAACTTTGAAAAGCATTAAGCAGGTGGACAATCACCAAATGTTAACATAGAAATATTTTTTAAACACCCCAATCAAATGTCCATTTATACTTTCAATTTACATAACTAAACCACACGTAAACACATAACTTACAAACTGACTGATGAATCCAAATGATCCTGATCACAGTTTTCAGTTAAGATATAAATAACATTATATTCATTATTGTTTTCTGGTTGCTGAATGTGAAGCAACCTTTATCCAGGCTTACATTCGAGAGATTTGAGAAAGACCTGGTATCCACTAATGTGCAGGTTACAGATACATTTTCCTCATTGAGAGGCATGTAAAATGAAACTAAACAAACACATTCACAACAATAATAAAATACTTTGGACACAGGACTGGGAAAAATCTTCATAGTCTGAGGATGAGCTCTATAGGATCCAAAGGTGTCATGCATGCTGTCAAGAAGGAAGCACAACTGATACTCCTGCCCAGATGTAAAGTTTATGAACTACAATAGTGACCAGCAGGAAAAGATGTCCGATGGTGCAACAGTGGCACATACATCTTGGGGGAAACCAACAGACAGACATTTGACTGGACTTCATGTCCTCTCAGTAGGAAGGATATCTTGTCTGGTACTATAAGCCTAGCCTACTACCATGGTGAGGTCATGGACCTGAGAGGAGAACCTATTACTATCACTTTCCTAAACCAGTATAATTTCCAACTGTTTTCTAAAATCTTATCATTTCCCAGATAAGTGTAGCACTAAACGTTCATTAAAGAAGCTTCTTTTTGCAACAGACAGACACCATTACAGAAAGCCACAACTGATCAAAATGGAGAGAGAACATAAATGTGGTACATCTAGCACCAATTAATACATCTGCAACACTGCTGCTACACTAATGCTTGAGGAACACTGTAGAAAATGTGACAGAAAGATTGTAAAATCCAGAGGACGGGGAAATGTACCGTAAGATAGTATTTTCTATATATGATAGGAAAGCCAAACCCACGCAATCCTAACAATATGGTCACCTAAGCAAGATCCACACAGTGACACTACCAGTTGACTTTCCAATATGGATGGCAAAAAATTTCATAGAGTCCTACTAGATGAAAAGCTATAAGTAATTAAAGAATAGGTGGTCATGAATTTAACAGGGAGCTGGAGAACACAGGAGGAATTGAAGGGGAAATGGAGGAAATGATGTAAACATAGTACCCATGTATAGACTCTCAAGAGAAAGTAGGAATGTCACCAACAGAGGAAACTTAATTGTGGAAACCTGTAACATATTACCTACACTGTATGCATTTCTGTTAATTCTAACAAAAATTCTAAATGGTATCTCTTATTTTCAGTCATAAAATGGAGGCCAAAGATGGAGTAGTTTGCCTATGTTGACAGTGATGACACTGAAAGCTAGCTCTATATTTGTTTTATCTAGTCATTGTCATGAACTGATGCCATCCTACCTCTTGGCACCAACTCTATTACCTAGATATGATCTGATTAAGGAAATGGACAATGGAATATAAGACCTACTTCTTTGATTCAGAAGAAACAAAGAGGTAAGAAATTGTTTAAAAATACAAATTTTTAAATATGATAAAATAAAAAATGCCTTAAAAACTGAGTATTTTCTCTAAGACAGAATAAAGAGCAGAGACTTATTAGAAAAAGTAATCACTGCATAATTCACTAATAGTGAAGTGTAGCTATGAAAGTTCTCAGACAGAATGTATACAAAATTAACAATGGTATGCCATGCAGGAGAGGTAACATATGTAATTTACACAAATCTAGGCAGGCTGAACAGCCTTCCTGTCCAACAACTAGGAGTTACGCTTGTTATGGGGATTTCTCAAGGGTACAGTGCAATCAGAGGTCACAATCAAGGCAACAGAAGCAATGTCACCATATCACAGAATGGGCCAATTCAGATCAGGCTCATGACAGTCACTGGGGTCAAGGCTTGCAGCAAGTAATTGTGTTAAATGGGAATATTCCCTGTATACTTTTAGAACTGTCATCTGAACAAACAGGTCCAGGTCATCTATAGGTTACATCTGAGTTCTTTTCCTGGTACTTAAGATTCACTTTCTAGTCTTAATCCCTCACCTTTTTTTTTCATCTTACAATTGAAACTTTGTTTTGACCTAGTAGATGCGTCAAGAATTTCTGTTGTCCATCCCAAACTCTCAAAACCAAACAAAACATGCCATTTCTATGTCTACATCTGTCACTTCCTTGTGTCAATGTTATTTGTTCTGAAATGTTTTTAAAATTCTGTCACAGTGACAATATAAATAATCTAAACCTAATAATCTAGTGCATTATACTTAATTACATTACACTTAAAATAATAAGAAAATAATTGTATGACCAAATTAAATAGTTCAAAATCTATGTGTCACTGTTCATTCTTTAGTAATAAGCAACTAAATTTCAAAAAGTATGTTTTGGAAAAAACTACAAAATTTATAAATAGTATTTAGGATATAGAAAAGATATGTACATTTTTGTATCTGAAATGTTATTTAAATTAAATAACAAAAACAATATATGCAGAATGGACTTCCCTACCAATTTATATGAGACATATGTTGCATGATATTTGTTTATAATCTCCTAAAATAAAGTTGAATTTTATGATTACTGTTTCCTTGAACCCCAGATAACATCTGTTAATTTAGTAGGAAATGTTTAAACTACCCTCACTGTGCTTCAATTTTATGGATATAATTTCAACATCTAAAGTTTAAATTTATTAATTTGAATATATATTATTTCTACACATAGTATCCACAAATAATGTTTCAGAAAGATTATTTTCTAGGTTATTTCATTTTTTCAAAAACTAAGAAAGTCAAAGTCATATGATGATTAAGTTTGATAATGATTTCTATCTTGCTTTTGAATGTCCTTAAATTTAACATTCAAACTGAACATAAATACAGACAACTCCATGCAATAGTTCCAAATGAAGCTCATAATAAACCAAATTATGATATCCTAAACTCACTAGCAATGAATCAGCATTCAACTGGATATACTTATATTCTTTATTTTTCATGACTGTTCAGTTAGTATATTACCAAGGAAAAAGTGTAGACCTTGGGAGTCCTATGCCATGTTACACTCTGAAGTACATCAGTCACCTTTGTATTGAGTAGTTGTCTGTTTTTAAAGCATTCTTTAGAATGTGCTAGAGAAAAACTGAGAATTTATTGTTTGATAAATTATGTCATCCTTGTTAAAAGTTTAAATTTCAGCCTCTACAGCTTATGGTAAATGTCAATTTCAGTGACTTCTCGAAATATACGTTTTTGAAATCACACTTTAAAAATTTTTGTAATCATTTGAACTAATGAAAAAATTAAAAAAAAAGTAATCGATGACTTCACTATCTATACAAGGAGGGAAAGTATCAACCGTATGTTTAAACATGAAACTGTTATTTTAAGGAAACACTTCTTGACCTCATTAAAACAATTAACATTTCATAACACTATATTTCACATCCAAGTTATGGAAAAGCAAAAAGAAAATTATCAAAGCAAACTACGGTCAATTACATTTTCAGATCAGCAAAATGCACTTGTAAAAGTCTTCCTTCCCTTAATTCAATTGTCTGAGCTATTTTAACAGCTCAGAAGGTGGTTGGACACATTGCTGCCTGCTGTGTGACAGAGGCAAGGTTTTCTTTTTGTTGTTCTTCTGTCTTTCCATAAGGTATAAATGCTGATAGAGAATGAAGGCTGCACACATGCATGTACCTATAGCTATATACAATTCAGCTTATTTTAATCTAACTTGTTTGTGAGTTTTCTGGTGTTATAATTTTAATAGCAGGATTGTTATATAGAGGGCATTTTAACATAGTCTAAATTATTTTAGTAGGAGGGAAATGAGAATTTGGGCACAAGTTTGTGTTTTAGAAATACCTGATAATTTTGAATCCTCAAGGACAAATGGATCAGTGCCTTGACAGTTTTAAATATGGTCACTACACAAAGGTAACACATTATTTTTATATCTTTGTATTTAAGATCCATAATTTCCTTTTGGAAGAAAGAATTTAGTGAACTGCCTCCTCTAATACTATGGCATTTGATTTGTTTCTAAAATTATCTGGCTTTCGCACTCTTAGACCTGGGTCACAACCTTATTGAGGGGCAGGAAATAGTTATCAGGTCACCCAGTGGTCAAATGGAAAAGGATTTGAAATGCTTCAGCATTTCAAACAGTCCTAAGTGGACTCTATTCATTGAAATGATTGACTTCGACACTGAAAAGATTGTAACTTCTTTACTAGAACTAGAAAGCCTACACCTATATGATTATTGCAATATTTAAAAAAAAATCTAGAATTAGTAGGGTATAAGAGTGTCAGAAAAAGCTTCATAGGTATACAATGAACTTTGGAATAGACATGGTTATTTTAACTAACAATACTTAAATTTAACTCTTTTGGTAGATTTGAGCAATAAAATTGAGCTGTAAAAACAAGAGGAACTAATATTTCTTTATGTTACTTTTCTTCTAAATAGCTTTCAAACATTGAGGTAATTTAGCAGCACATTTTATTATTCAGACAGCATAAGATCACATGATTGTGTCTGTCCTCATGTGGTTAAGTTCATGCAGTGCTAAGTTCTCTTCTATCTCTTTTTATATCTGTCTGATACTATTTCAAGTAAATATAATCTATTTCTGATGGTGAAAAAGAGAAAACAAGAGGAAGTTGGGGGAATGGAGAGTAAATATTTAAAAAGAATTATTTCATACTAGAAAATTTTTCCTGAAGTTCTATTCATTATTTATTGATAATAAAAATGATCACCTTTTAAATCAGTAATCATATTTTGTACAATAAAAATCTCATGTATTGAAAAGGTATTTAAAATCTATTTGGCCAGGGAAGGAAGACAATCAAGTCAACGAGTTGGCAAAACCACTTATTTCTAAATGTTCAAAAGCCTAGGAGTAAGACTTACGAACCTGAACACTGCATGCAATAAATGTGGGACATAGTCACAGATGCATCTATCATTACTGAAATTGAGAATTATCTCTGATGCTTTACTCCACAAAATTGGAGGCTAACAGTTCTATCACTGATAGACAGAAGGTTGGAAAATTAAGCATAGGTTTTATTTTTAAGTTTTATTTTATAATAAGAAACTAGGCCATTAAAGCTATGTAACCAAAGCTGGAGTGCATGCACTGGAAGGCCCCTGCAGTCTTTTACAGCTTTTCAGAGGCCGTGGTTGTGAACTGGGTTTGCACTCTGCCAGCAGAGCAGACCTGACCCGCGGAGAGCACTCTTTCAGATCAACACTGCCTCGGGCCTTTCTGCTTTCTCCAAGAAGTCTTACATTTCAGGCATCAAGTTGAATTTCTTCTGGAGATGATTAACCCAAACCCATGACAGATTTTTTCCAAGATATCCAACCCCTTATGTTTATTTTATCCTGGCTCTTTTTTGGATGTACTGGACACAAGTAACTTACTCATTTTACATGTTAAAGGGCTGGTGGGGAGCCATTAATTCCCTTAAAAATGAGAAAATATTTCAATGTGCAGGGCTTTATTGTGTGTGCTCACATTGGCTACAAGATTTTGAATTTTAAGAAGGATGTTTCTCCTCCACTATAGAATTTAAAAAAACACACACATTTCATTGCATCTCAAGATACAGATCTTACACTTTTTGGGGAAATGCATTCTTGTGATGTATTAAAAAACACAATGTTAGAAGGATCAGTTTCTGTTTCTGTAAGCTCAGTTTGTAGGGGGTTTCAACTAACCTAAGTCTTGGCACACACAATTTCAGTTAATAGTCAAATAAAAACCTATAAAGGGTCTATTCTCCTTGTGCTATACCAACCAAGCCCAGTCATTGTTTTTATTCTTCAAGTTTTCATCTTATCAGTGAGATGAGTAAGTGCTTGATGTCATACATGATGTGGGGCTTTTAAATTTCAAGATGGCTATGTGAATTTTTGAACATGGCTATAGTGTTTTAAAGCAAGAATTTCTATCTTAAGAAACATTATAAAGGAAGTCATTATAGAATTTTGAAACATATTAGGACCCAGTATTCTGATGAAAAATAGAATTATACTCATAATTATGAGTTCTTTTAAAATATTTTATACATTAAATTATTTCAGATATATTAACTTCCAACACAGGGCAACATAATATCATATTTAGTAATATACTACATATTTTTACACTAACAGAATTGTATCATGGGAAAAACAAAAACTAAAGGCTTTTTAACATAAAAGCTTCGTTTCATTATAAAACCTGTTAAGGGAAAAATAAGTGAGGTGTAAATTCCAATTTGGCATTATGTATTTCATCAGATAGAAATATGGTAGACAGTGGGAATGGGAACAATAGGCATTGGAGCGCAGTTTAACTTAACTATAGAACACAAGTCCATTTGGATATAAGCGTGCCATTCATTTATTAATATTGTTTAAAGAAACTTGTAACTTTGAATTAACATCTGTGTTATGATAAAAATGCTAACCATATAGGAAATAGTTTCTTAAAACTAAGTTTAATTATTAGTTAGGATAGAAGTACATCCAATAAATTTCCAAAGAGTATTTCACGAAATCTTATCCCATAAAAGAGAAAAAAACCCATCTCATATATAGTTTATGGACATAGATACAAGAATCATAGCATATATTTTTAGGAAACTTCACATGATTATTTCTCATAGTGACAAATATCTTAAAATGTTTTAAAATGTTAAGTATTAGAGTTATAAGAACTACAGAAAATCAATTCACTGATGTGCTGAGGAATTCTAGAAGTGTTAAGGTTTCTCTGTACTTGAATAAAACAGCAATGCAAATTTTATCTTTATAAAACACCTATCAATATCTGAATCAAAATATTTTATCGCTAAGTGAAGGATAAAAAGTAAGTTAACTTTTGTAATTAGATTTATTACTGGAATGTTTAGAGATATCAGTTTCTTCTTTTGTTCATGCTTCAGTGGACTACCTAAGTTCAGGACCTTGTACAGGGCAAAGAGAAGAAATGGCCAGGGACAGCATATAAACCAGGGTGGTAGGTTAATGCCAGAAGTGTGACTGATTGATTGATTGACATCACCTTGAAAAATCTGGATTAAGGTACTTTATTAAATTTATCCAGGTAAATTTTTAAGTAGAATGGATCACTGACAACATTCAGTTTCTTACCCATTTGCCAGAACCTGGAAAATTCCTTTGCCCTCAAAAATAATTCACTAAGCAGAATAATAAATGTCTCACCACACACCACCTACTTATGCAAACCTACATTCAATATGAAATATAAAATTTTATCCAGTTACTATAATAGAATTAAAATGTAAATATAATTTTATTGCAAATGGCTACTGTTTTTGATGTTGGCAAGGGCTAAATGCGGTTTCAGAGTTTCATGTGTACTAATTCATTTGCTGAGCCCCGAATTACACATTATTTCTCAAATGTTTACCTATTTTAAAACTACAAAGCAGACTCAGAAATGCTAAGGAACAGAGGTTAGATTTAAATCTAAGAGGCCTGAGCCCACAATCCAAGAACCGGACTATTTCTGGCTGTTTTATTTTAATCTCTGAAAGTGAAACAACAATGTTCAAATATCTTAAATTTTTTTTCTATTCATTTTTCATAGAATAGAAAATTTTTCATTTTCATTTTCAACCACAGTTCCCCCTCCCGCCCGTCCATCCACTCCTTAGAGACGGTAAGGCCTCCCATGGGGAGTCAACAAACCATGGTATATCAAGGTGTTGAAATATCTTATAGATGGTAGTAAAGCTTTAGGATAAAACATAGAATCTCAAAGTTTTCCCAAATCACTGTGAAATCTCTATCAAAAACATCAATCATTTAGCTTTTTCAGACACATAAGACATATTGACTATATGTTTTAATTTCATTCTTTCAGATACTATTTACAAACTGATGAAATGCTAAAAATTAAGGAATTATATTTGTACTAAAGTTTTTAAGATCAACACCCTCACAGTTGGTTAAGGTCCACAAGTATATCTTTGAATGAATTATGAAGTTTGTTAAGCAGATTTTGGAGTGGCTGAGACAGTAGAACTTACAGCTTGAATGTGAACACGGAACATGTTAGAAGTTTAAGTTGGGAACAGGCCAGTATCTGAGTTTGAGAACTAGTAATTGACAGGAACAGTTTTCTAAGGCACCATTTTTTTTTTTTAAGTCAGAAATGGATACTAATCCACCAAACAGTTCTGGGGTGCCTAGTATAAATGAAACCAATACAGTTAGTGGGTGCTAAGGGCAGGAAGAATCAGACATATGACCAAGATTTGATCTCTGAACTTGAAAAGACGAACATTCTGGAGAAGATAGATAATAAAACAGGGCAGTGTAGAATCAAGTGTGAGACTTGGCTCAATTAGGAATGACTAAGAGATGAAATGATATTTATTTGAGTCATGAATAGTAAGGGTAACTGGCACTGGAAAATCGAGGAAGGGCATTGCTGACCAATGTAAAACTATGAGGATGAGGAATTATTTTGAAAAGAACACATAGTTTATTAATATTTGAAGAAATATTGAATTCTCAGGGTCTAATTTGGGGATATGGAAGAATGTTACCAAGTCAAAATGGAAAAGTAGTTTGGAAACAAGAAACCGAGGGCAGTACATTCTAAGACTTGGGATTTTTACTAGAGGGAATGGACTTTAAAGAATTTTCACTGATGGTCAGTTGTAGGCTAGATTATGATTTCATAGGGCAGGTAGGTTAGTTAGGTTAGCTTTTTATTCTAGCATTTGGAAGGTTGATGCAGGTAGATTATGTGAAGCAATATTAGGTTATATAGTACACTCTGTCTCAAAACAAACAAAAAAGACAAGCAGGAAAATAAAACAAGAATTATGGTTTAGAAGGACATACCAATAGAAACATCGATAATAGCTTATGCAATACAGATATGTAGATTTTAGAATGAAAGACAGGCTATTTCCAGACAATTTGATATATGGGGGCAGTACTTACATTTAAGATATGATACTTAAAATGAATGTTTTAATTTCTTAGAAAAAGTAAACGAATAATTAACGATACTTTAACAAGGATGTAAATCAGAGAATCAAGCAGGTATAGAGTATAGACAGATACTTCATAGCAGATATGTCAGGCTTGAAAGTATTATGAAATGTTAAAGAGAAAAGGATGAACATAAGAGGTTTGGTTACGATCATCTTTGACCACAAGTTCTGAAAGAGAGAGTCACCTGTCTATAATGATCCCCACATAGAATCTTTAGACTCAAGGTTCTTTCCTCATGATATTGTATGTGAATTGTCTCCCATGAAACCACAAATTCAGAGTCAGGTCCCTAATGTCACAGCATAACTGGTGTTGGAATCTTTGCAAAGGGATGCAGCAGGAAGTTGAATATCATGGAGATGCTGATTTTGGGAACAATATATGGGAGGATTAATGCTTTCTTTCAGAATCAACTACTTTCTAAAGGACTAAGATGTTACAAACAAGTAGGATTGGCCATTTCTTGCTTTTGACTTCCTCTGTCTTTATATTATCTCTTTTTCACATGTCTCCAACTATGCGATGGTGTCATTTGTCAGGAGGATCTCAGGGCAGGCTGGTCAGATGAGAACAAGCCTCCAAAACCTTGATTTAAATATACCTCTCTGCTTTGTAAGTTCCTAGTTTTAAATTTTATTTATTTATTTATAGTTTTTTGAGACAGGGTTTCTGTGTTCTACAGTCCTGGCTGTCCTGTAACTCACTTTGTAGACCAGGCTGTCCTCGAACTCACTGAGAGCCTCCTGCCTCTGCCTCAAAATTCTGGGAATAAAAGGCATGTGCTGGCACCACCACCCATTCAGTCTTAGATATTTAGTTACAACACTGTGATTATGAAAACTTCTGAAGCAAAAACAAATTGTTAAGCGTGTAAAGGAATGATCATTTATTGCCATATAATGTGAGGCATTGTTTAATAAGTGAGGAACAAAGCTGTAGAAAACTTGGAATGATAATGATATATACATAATGACTTCTGTCCATACTGATTATTATGTACTATGATAAGTGATGACCTTATACCATGCATGTACTGTGAGAGTGACATGTTGCAGTTTTCTACAAATGTGCATGCAAAGTGAACAGACCTGCCCCATTTCCATGCTTCCTCTTCGTTCTGATCAGTTCTAGGGTAACATCTCCAACTGCCACTACCTTATTACTGATTTCACCACATTCTGTCTTGCTTTGTTCTTACCACATGTCCTCAAACCATAATTTTAATGCCAAACTTGATTATTTCATCTTCTGCTTAAAATCTTACAATGACTTTTGGTTTTGGGATATAGAAGGCCAAATTCTCATGGTAGACTACAAAGGTTAGGTTAAACATTGCCTGCTTCTGCCATGTTCTCTAGCCACATGCCAATCTTTGTCCTGCTCACACCATTGCTTAGTCTAATTTCTTGAATGGTCTTATCAGCATCCAATTTTAGGGCCTTCAATATATCCAGGTCTTTATTTTCATTACTCAACTCTTATTTTTTTCCTACTTTTACCCACCTTCAAATTCTGCTCAAATGGTCATTTTTCCCCATTCCCCTGGGCTAGATTCACATTAGGTTTTTCTTATTTTTCTTCCATAGAATACTATTCAATTGTGTTTTCATCACTTAGTTAATATTTATAATATATGATACCCCCTATTGTGTGTTTCTCTTCTGCCAAATAGCCAATTCCATTACCCATGCTCTGTGTAATAGTACTCTATCCTAATTCTTTTGCATGATAGCAATGTCAAGCTGGATTGACAGTGAATGTGTTAATGGAACAAATAGCAAATTTATGCCCAGTCCCTAAGTGTTAAAGGCTAATCATTACAATGTTTTAAAAATATTTTTTCAGTTTACTGATGTGGGACATATTATTTGTCATAAAATAGATTGGAAAAACAAATTAAGTTTTTAAAAGTTAAATAAATTAGTCAAAACTACATAAGCTATGACAAGTACTCAAATCTATTTAAAAATCTATGCTAACAAATTTTTGCTTAACAAGTAGAGATACAAAAACATGAAAGGGCTATAAAACTCCATCAAAACAAAACAAACAAAAGAAATTTGATTCGTAATTAGGAAAACCAAATGAAGTCTTTCATGGGTAAATTTGTAAGGAGATTAGTCCCATGCAAACCTTATGACTTCAGTTCCAAAAATCTAGGGTGCACAAATTTCCTATCATATAAAAAGATAATACTTGCATGTAGCATATGTATATTTTCCTGTATACTTTCATTCTTTCTAGAGAATTACAATGTAAAATTTTAAAATCTGAAAAATTCATGTTATATGAACAATTACTAGGTGATATAATTTGAAATTATATTTAATTAAGGCTGTTCATGTACATGGCTTTAAGAATGGAAATCAGTGCAGGTCTGCCACTTCCCATATCCCTCATCTTGACTTTAAACTCTGAAAAACCTAACATATTCAACAATATTAGTATTTTATTACTTATCAAATAGATCTTGATTTCATTCATACCTCTAACTAAGGTAGATTATTACTCTTTAATATATACTACAAATCTGCAGGTGCCTCTCCTATGCCCATATTTAAATCTAAGGTTTATCTTTTGCATCCTCTTACATAATGCCATAAAGGAGAGGGGCTGTGCATCCATTTAAAGCTGCCACCTCCACAGTCTCCTATTTTCTGTATGTTGATCAGTTGTGATTCTCCGTATTAACTACCAACCACAAAAAGAACTTTCTCTGATTTAGGTGTGTGTGTGTGTGTGTGTGTGTGTGTGTGTGTGTGTGTGTGTGTGTGTGTGTGTGTGTGTGTGTAAAATAATCACAGAAAAGAGTTCATAAAACTGAGTGGGAATGAAAGGGGTTGGAAGAGAGATAACCTGGGATGTGTTAGATAGAGGAAAAGGGAAGGGAGCAAGTAATGTAATTATATGTTAATTAAAATGAAACAAAGGAGAAGCTTCTTTAATTAGAGAGCCTAATTAGCCATAAGTTTCCTGTAGAGGGCCTAATTAGCCATGAGTTTCTGGCACAGTTAATGAGTTTCAGGAATGAATTATCCCTTGCATATGAATTAGGCTTTAAAATCCAATCAGGAAATGGTTGGTTTCTCCCATAACATTTGTACCTCTAGTGTACCAGTGGATATATGTTGCCATGTCCATTGTCACTGTTGCTCACACGGTTCACAGGTGAGTAAGACTGCTGAATCTTTTTCTGCCCCCCAAACCATGCACAGAAACTTCTAGTAGTAGGCAATGAAGCTGTTAAGTGGGTAACACCTTGATTTCTCCGTACCCTATGGCTCAAATGTGTGGCATCTTAGTGCCTTGGCATTAAGTACTGGAGGGTAATTAAGAACAATGACGACAGTATCTAATGCTTGGGGAGGGAACATTGTAGAACCTCAGTGACCAACAACTTGACAGTGGTAACCCATACCTGGCAGTGAGAATTTATTAGACACCAGTGGTGTCTGGGAGAGGCAGTATCATTGCCACTTTCCCTCCATTATAGATTAACTTCATTTATCTTCCTTGATATATGTATGTCTACATAAATGTTTTATAAAGATTGGATAGTAGTAGATCTCCATAGGTAATTTTCAAAGGTTTTAGGTGTTACTTATCCTTCTTCATACTATCTTCTTTACCCTGTGCACACTGATTAGACCTTCATGTTCCCCTATGCTTCCTCATAGTGGTTTGAGATGTAAGTCTTTAGCTGTTCCTGCTGCCATATTCTCACTCTACCATTATGGTCTCTAAACTTCTGGACCTTTAAGCCCAAGCAAATGTTTTCTTCTTAAAGTTTTCCTTGCTGGACTATTTTAACACAGCAATAGGAAAATAACTAATACAGAACTTGGTACCAGGAAGTGAGCTAGAAGTTTGCCAAGTCTGCCCAAGCTGTTATTTGGATGAATGCATAAAACTTTGGTATTTTGGACTAAGGTGAATTTTGCGAGTGGAGCTTAATGTGACATCTGGATAGAAGTTTGGAAGACAGTAGTGATAAAGACTGGGAAGGCACAGCTTGACTACAGATAAATGATATTTTGGCAAAGAATGTGGTTGCCTTTTGCCGTTGTCCTAAGAATTTGCCAGAGGCTAAATTAGAAAATAAAGGACTAATTTCCTTGGCTGAGAAAATTTCAATCCTAATATTGACTTTGTTGTATGGTGAATATTAATTACTCATATGCTGGTCTATAACGAAAGAGTAAGGGGAACAAAAAAATTACAAAATGCAAGTATATTAATCCCAGCACTCGGGAGGCAGAGACAGGCAGATCTCTGTGAGTTCGAAACCAGCCTGGTCTAAAAGAGCTAGTTCCAGGACAGCCTGGAGAACAGCCACAGAGAAACCCTGTCTCGAAAAACCAAAAACCAATAACAATAACAACAACAAAAAAACAAAAACAAAATGCAAGTATAGTTTAAAGAGAAAAAGTGTATGCACTATATACTTTTTTTGAAGAGAAAACTGTACCAGAAAATTTAATGATGGAGCCAAGACTGATGATGGAAGAGATAAGAAAATTAAGGAGAGGACCAATCTACAATAGAATAAAGGGAAGCATATCCTCAGGGCAAGACCAGACCCAGCTGAGTTTTGGACAAGTGAAATGATGAAAAGATCTAAGGAGTTTTCTGCTCCTAAGAAAACAACAAATGAAAGCTGCTGTAAATGTGATTCAAATAGGTCAGGTTCCATCCCAAACAAGCAGGACTTGGCAGTGTCATCCACACTATTCTGGCCTTAGAGTTATATGGATGTATGAGCAACGGGGTTGTGGAATCTTCCTCTATTAAAGAGAATAACCCAGGTCAGAAAATATATGTCAGGGTAGTCCCTACATAAAGGCTCTGGCAGAAAATTGTCTTAAGAGGCCATTGCATGAGGCTGTGGAAGTGAAGCTTGGATGGCCCTAAAAGCTGCAAAATGTTGGAGATATCAGATCCCTGAGACATCTGCCAAGGAGAGCTTCAAACAGAAAGTGGAAACCAGCCTGAATGAGAGATGCATATTGCAGGCTGCAGAGTCAAAAAAAAGGTGTCTTCAATGCCTCTAATATCAGACATGAGCTACAGGATTTGGAGTTTGCTCTTCTGGGTTTATATATTGCTTCAGTCCATTTTCAGAGACCTCCATTTTGAAATCATAATGTATATATACTGTGCCATTATATGTTGGAGGAATGCAATTTGGTTTTTTTATCTTATTTTTATAGGGGTTCCAGTAAGTTATGACTTGAGTTTTAGAGAAGATATTGAGCTTTAGACTCTCAACAGTGTCGAGAGGGAAATACTATGGGACTTTTGAAGTTGGACTAAATGCAATTTGTATAATGATGTGGCCAGGAAACTATGGTGACCAGGGAGTGGAAGGTAATGGTTTGAATGAGAATAGCCCCCATATGCTAATATGTTTGGATACTTCATGCCCAGTTAATGCACCTGTTTGGGAAGGATTAGGAAATATGGCAATATTGGAGGAGTTTTGTTACTGCAGGTGGTCTTGGAGGTTCTGAGAGACTTAGGCCATTTACAATGTGTTATCTGCTTCTGAGTGGAGTTGTGAGCTCTTAGCTGTTTCTGCTACTATGCCTTCACCCCCACCATCATGGAGTCTAACTATGTAGAATCATAAGCCCAATTAAAGACTCTTCTTATAAGTTGCCTTGATCATGGTATTTTATCAAAGCAATAAAAAGTAACTAATATATAAGTTGATACAAAAGTGGGTTTCATCCTCCTTTCTGTCAAAATATGCCCCTTATAACTGATGGTCCTTTACTACTTTTCTTGATTCTATTTTTACTCCAATATAACATACATATCCTAAGGGGAAATATGCACAATTTTTCTTCTGTGATCTAGATTACACTGTGCAGAATGATTATGCATATTGCATACCCTTTTCTTTTGCATCTGTTCTTATTATTTCCCCATATTGACTTGCATAATTTTCACATTGCTTTCTTTGAACAGCAATTTCCCAAATTCTTAGCTAAAATGGTACATCTTCTATAAGTTCACATATTTGATTATTACACATATTTCTGTAATCTATTATAGCATTTTCCTGTAAAGCAATGTGTGCACACTACACGATCTCAAGCACACCACACAATTAAATTCCTTTGCACTGTTTTGTGACATCTTTCCAAGATGTCCCAAAGGGATGGATTTGGTTGCATTCACTATCCTGACACTGAGCAGCATCTCTTGTTCTGAAAAACAGTATATTATAAATGGTGGGGTGTTTCTAATGATTTTGTTGATTACTACTTTTCATTAATTTGCTGTCCTCATTGTCAATACTTCTTGATTTTTGATAATTTATCAAGGTTTTCAAAAGCTTAGTCCTCCTGTACTAAGGTACTGCTCTATATATTTGCTCTCACTTTGTATTTCTTTTCACTTTATATTTAGGATATTTTCTGAGAAATGTCTTAAATATAAACTTCTATAATTATTTTTTGCACAATTATTTTAATATTTTTTTATTTTGAGATATATTTTTCCTTATCTGACTTCTTTCTTTCTGATTGAAACATCTCATTTTCATTTTCTGGACCTAATCTTACTTTATGTCCATGAAAATATTCATGGTAGTTTTAAAGGTATTTTCAGTAGTATGGTAGTTGATTATTAATTTACTTTTACTTTATATTCATGCTGTGGAAGTTTTGTTTTGGAGTTTGAAAACTGCCAGTGAAATGTGTGCAAGTGACACAGTGACACACACACACACACACACACACACACACACACACACACACACACACACACACGAGTGAGGACTATTTTTAGAAAGCTTCAATTTAAAATGACCCATGGGGGTCCTAGAAATTCCTGATGTTAATAGAAGGATGCCTTCACATGTATAACTAAAAATATCTAGGAATTCTATTATACTCTCTTGTCTGGTCAATAAAGACATGGTGTCATGAGAGAAATTTCTATCCATATAATCTCTCCACTGAAGCCTTTAATTGTCCATATAATGGTGTTTAGGAGATAGTTTTTTGGGGATGGAACTTGTGTTAGATTAGGACATTGAATTATTTTGCTGTGATAAAACATCACACTCCAAAGCAACTTTTTTTTTTTTTTTTTTTTTTTACCTATGGTTCCAAAGGATGGGTCCATCCTGGTAGGATGTAAAGGAACAAGCTGCAGGCATGATGGCAGGTTTAGAAAGATAGGACTTCACATCATAAAATGTAATCATGAAATAGAGATGGCAAACATTAAGTGGCATGAGACTATAAATACTCAAAGCCTATTTTCAATGACAGTGCTCCAGCAAGAATCCACCTCCCAAAGATTTTACAACCTCCCCAAACAGCACCGCCAACTGGAAAACAAGTTTTCAGATACCTGAGTTTATAGGTCACAGTTCTAATTCAAACAATCCTAGTCAAATAGTCAGGGCCCTTAATGGGTTTCATTTATTCTTCCCTTCCCTCCTTTTCCTTCCCTTCCCTCCCATCCCTCCCCTTCCTTTCCCTCTCTTCTCTTCTCTTCCCTCCCCTCTCCTCCCTTCATCCCTCTTTTGTCTTCTCTTCTTCCATCTTCCTCTCCACCACTGCCCCTCTCCTTCCTCCATTTTCCAAGAAGGAAACTGCTTGGAAACAAGACAGACAACACTTGCCAGGAACTGAATCGAATAGAACCTTAATTTTGGACTTAAAGTATATAGAATTATGGAAAATTGAGTCCTAATAAGACACTTTGTTTATGCCAATATGCTCCTCAGTACCTTGTAGCTTGAGAATTCAGTATGCATGTCTACGTTTCCATTTAGTGTCACCAATGTGACAAGGATTTCAACAAAGCTTGGTGTTCTTGAGTTCAAAGTCTTTGCCTTTTCATAGTTAAAATAAGCGAAACAAATTAAGATATAGTTCAATATCCAAGAGTCTCAAACTAAAATTTTATTTTTGTTGATATTCCCTTCTTCAGATACTTACTTCCCTAACGGGTAAAGAAATGCTTTGTAAACCAAAATTCTAATGCTACTTCAGTTTTAAATCCATGCAAATACAAGCAGATTTTCACTTACATAATCTTTTCTAAAAATAATGAAGATTTTCTATTCTTGAAGCATAGAAGTTTATCATAAGAATTCTAGTAGTTACAAAGATAAAACACTTGGAACAACACATTATACAAACTGTAAATGACAGTAAAGAACAAAGAGAATATTTTATATTTATTATATTATAATATGTTGTAGATAAAACATTATCCAGAATATGAGGGCAACATAATGATGTCTCAAGGTAGATAAACGTCATCCTAAATGATTTATTTCTGAGGGAAACAGAGGGAGCTAAGTGAAAGTGTTGTCTGGATTGCACAAGGACAACTAATATGACAAAGCAGCCACATGTTCAAAGACATGTGATAGCATCTTTTAACTTAATTTATATTTAAGGCAGGGGCTCTTTGTGATTTACTTTCTCAGAAAACCATTCACTGAAGATTTACTTTTTAATGGTGAAAGATACTATTATTTTCTCATCATAAACTTAAAAATAAAGCACTTTAAAGGCACACGTTTAGTATTGTCATGTCATGTTGAATGTGAACACTATTCTTGTCCATAGGAAGTCAGGTTAAATCCAGTCAATGGTACATGTTTCTTCATAGCTCTATGGCCTAGGGCCCTACAAATAACAGCAAGGGATACCAGAGGTGATATAAGATATTCACAGTGAGGTAAGAAAATAGTAATTCAAATTATAATAATTATAGGAAACTAAGCTACTTACAAACAAACCACATTTTTTAAATCTTTGCATCCGTGCCTACTTTGATTAATAATGTCTTTTACTCCATAAAAACAAGACTAAAGGCATCTCTTAGCAGGATGCTTTCAGGTTTTCTTTGCTCCCACATTCCCTGTGGGTAAATGCTAGTCAATCTAAATGTTAGCAAATCTCTGTTAACTCTTAATACATAAACACCACACACTATTAGCAAGTATTTTATATGGAAACACAAAACCTACACTAAAACAATCTGCATAATATGATTTTGTACTCTAACCTGTCATTAAAATGAGAAAGCAGAAGAAAATGCTTGTAATCATAAAACAAAAAATACCACAAAAGAAGATGGTTTGATTAGAATGCTCTGAAGTAAAAATTATAGAAATTACAGTTTTTCAACTGTCTTCATTACTTGAAAATTTAATACAAACTATTTAAGCATTTATGACATATAGGAACATATGGTATCTGTAAATCTTCTATTTTACAAGAGGACAAATAGGATTCATGTTTGTGATGACAGCACCATACTGGGATTTAAGAAAACTTGATTTTAAAATCAAGTAAAATTGTTCCAGGAATGAAGAACTAAGACATAAAACTATCTTCCTCAGAAAGCTGTCAGACTAGACCCATTTTTTTCCAGCTTCATTTCCCCCCTGGCTAATCCTAGGATTCCAAATTAGCTTTAGCTTTAGAAGTAGCAAATTTAGAAGTTCAGTAGATGAGGGTAGGGAAGGAATTTCATTTATGTGTAAATATAAATGAGTATAAATGTAGCAAAAATACATTGTTCACTTTGGGGCTGTGTGTGAAGGTCCCTAAGTATCTAAAAATGAACAGGTACGAAGTAAAATATTGCCATTCATTATCATGAAACCAGAGTAGGTTTGGTTCTCAATACTGTAGCGTTATCATTACGCCAATATCAGTAGTTAACTACAGCATAAACACCAAATATTCACTGCAATGATGGAAAAAACTACTTCTTCATTTATATTGGTGCCAACAAGGATACAGGAATTAAAAATGAAATTCACCATCAGTTTCCTAGAGTTTTTTTTATATTACCTACTAAGTTTTTATTTTTCCTCAGTATTTGAACTCTAAAGTGTTTGCATTTCAGAATTACCATGAAATCTTGGTCCTCAAAATGTACATAATGCTTTGATTTTCCTAACTTTGGTTTTATGGAGAAATCAGCTTCCCTTTTAGGCTCTCACTCCTTATATGACATTGGACAAGTCAGTTATCAAATACTCAAAACCACTGGTTCCTCACTTGGAAATGTGGACAGTTATTATACATGAAATTGGAATCTCTGAAAGAGATTCAGCTCATGATATTAATTAATGTTGCCAATAATTTTATTTTTGACGACTTACTATGTAAGTAAGATGTGCATTTATGTTCTTTACAAACAAAAATCTCAGATCATACTCTCAATACTCACCCAACTATGTGTAGTTCTTAATCAATTTTTATGAACACAAATAATGACTCTGTGATGAAACATATCTTACAAAGGACTGAAGTTCAGTTCCTAGCACCGATGCTGAGTGATTCAGTGGTGCCTCTAACTCCATCTCCAGAATGCAATACTTTGTCCTTAACTCTATGAGCACCTTCACACACACACACACACACACACACACACACACACACACACACACACACAACCACACAATTGAAAAAATAGTAAAAAACCTTAAAGACTAAAAATAATTAAAGATAAAACTAAATACGTAATGCAAATTAACACAAAATAGTAAATTAGCATAAGTTAGCTTACTGGAGACCATGCAGACAATAACTAGTAAAGCTGAGATTAAAGCAGTTATGATCAAATGGTATTTATCTGTGTTGTACAAATGTTGTGATACATGAAACTCAATAAATGTGAAACAGCATACTAATGAAATGAGCGAAATTCATTTTCAATAGTGAAAAATTGAAAGTTTTTCCAAAAGGTATTAGAATAAAAAGATGACAAGTCAGGTTATAGAGAACTAGTAGTTCTATCTGGAGGAATCAGGCAAGCCCAAGATAGAAAGGCATTCTAATATGAAAAAAAGTGAAACTGTCTCTATTTGTTGACATCTTAGTCTTATCTACTATACTAACAAAAGCTTCCTGGTATATTTGATCAATGAATTCAGTAGAGCAGCAGGATGCAAAAAGTGAGTAGTGTTTCCATATATTTATAAAATGTATGTATTTATAAGACTCAAAAATGAAGTTAAATCAACAACTTAAATGCAAAAGCAACAACAATAAAATCCTAATATGAAAATGTAATTACAGAAGTGAAATAGAACACTATACTGAATAATATCAAACACACAAGAAACAAGCTGCCAACTGAAGAAAAATTGAGAAAATGGAAAGCTCTTCCAGGCTAAAGGGCTGGAAGATATTATTTGCTAACATCTTCATGCAAGACTTTTGGATAGATTCGATGTAATTGTATCAAAATTCCAAGGTTATTTTTCACATAAATGGAATAAAATTATTAAATTTGCATGGGACCACAAAAGAGCTAAAACTATCATGAGCTTAGAGAGTAAAGCCTAAGGCATCAATTTCCCTGATTTCCAAACTCATTAGGAAACAATTGTCATCAGAACAGCATAATACTGGCATGGAGACAGACACATGAGCCAATGAAGGGGGACACAAAACTCAGAAGCAAACCCAAACATATATGGATAGTCTCATTTTTGCACATAAGTCCCAAGCATATGCAATGCAGACTGGATAGTTTCTTTTATAAATTGAAACTAGACCACAAAAATAGGGAGGAAACTGGAAGAAAATGATGCCGGGAGTGGTTTAAAATATATATAATCTATCTATCTATCTATCATCTACCTTTCTATCTATGTATCATCATTAACATATGGACAATGAAAATCACAATGAAATATTATCTACTTTAGTCAGATGGATATTATTACAAACACAGAAGATAAAAAGTCATCATGTTGAGAAAAGGGAACAAATGTACATGGTTAGAAGAATATAAATTAATACAACCTATTGTTTAAAACACTATGGAAATCCCTCAGAAAACTGAACGTGGAAGTACCATGGATCTAGCAATTTCACCACTTCACAATTATCCAGAGGAATGAAGACAGTATGTTAGAGTTATCTGAAAGTCTGTGGTTATTGCATTATTCATAGTCACAAAATATGTAAATAACTGCAGTGTTTGTTAAAACATGAATGGGTAAAGAAAATATAGTATACATACATGAAGAAATATTGTTCCGTCTTAAGGAAGGTGAAAGGAATCCCATTATTGTGACAACATAAATGAATTTGAAGGAAAGTAGTGTAAGTAACATAGTATAAAAAAGACAAATGGCATATCATGTATCATATATGTGGAATCTAGTAATGCAGAGATTATGAACATAGAGAGTAGAATAACAGTTACCAGAACTCAAGGTAGGGAAAGTGAAGGGAATGAGAAGTTGCTGATCAAAACCTAAACAGGAAACTTAGGTGTTGAGTTTCACCGTACATCAAAGATACTATAAAGATAAGGAAGCATTTTTTGCGTTGGAATAGTTAATGTTATACTTTAAATGATTCACTATAAAATTATAGGCAGTTGACGTAATATACATATTAATTAGCTAAATTGAATCATACCATGTGGTATACATGTACAAAATACCACATTTCTCCTTATAATATTTATAATCATGAGTTATCAATAAATATAATATGAAAAAGAATAAAGTACCTTACAATAGGGACTATCCATGATAGTGACATGAGCATCCATGTGCCATTTTCTACTGATTGAACCTAAAAATCTCTTTTGTAAAACAGTTTAATGAATGCTATACTATAAATATTTAAATATACATGATTTGACTTACTTTTATTTATAGAAAATTAAGCATATAGTTGAAACTGCTAGTTTTTAAAAAAGATTTAGGCTGTGTTAGACAAATTGTGGCATGCACATATAACACTACAACTCAGTTTCTTCTTAGGTCAGTGACAAATACTGAAAGTGGTTTCAGGATTCTTAACAGATAACTTAAAAAAAAAACAAAATTGTTTTCAGAGACTTTCAAGGGGATGTAGAGTTTTGACTTTCAAGGCAAGATTAGATATTTAAACCCAAGTGAAAATTATATGTGGTAACAGTAGTAAACTAAGATAGGTTCTTAACAAGCAAGCAAGCAAGCAAGCAAGGAAACCCACAATAGATCTCTATAATCTTTAGGCTGTCAGTCCTATAGGAAGAAGCGAATAATATCTGACACATGGCATATACTTTGTCACAACCTAGCCTAGGTTTAAGATAAAAACATTTTCTACACTTCATAAACATGGCAAGCTATATAAATAGGTATTTTATAAACATGGACTGATGAATGCTAAATGTTTATATGTTTTACTGTTTAATATAATTAATTCCATATCACATATTCTTCAGGTATAACCATATTTCTCACTTGGACATCTTTTTTTGTCATTTGACATCCAGAAAAAAAGGCCATAGTAATAATCAAAGCATTTAATACAACTTACAAGAATCCTGACATTTCACATGGTCATGACTACAAAATTGAAAAAGAATGTTTTCCTATAACTCATACAATGTTACTATAAAGTAAATTAGAATCATAGAATCAATACTCAAATAATACTATGATCTAATTTGAGGAAAATAAAAAAATTAAAAAAAAACAATGCTGGCATACCATAGTTCTGAGATACTATTCCATGTGGAGTTATTTAATCTAAATGTATAGCAAATTTAATTTTTATTTCCCCATTGATGGGGGGTTCAAATTCTCACTATTAATTTTATTTCATTTTTTCTTAAGGGAAAATAAGTTCTAATGTTCTAAAACTGGAAGGTAATGCTGGTTATGTAATGGTAAGATTAATTGAATTATAGTCTTAAAAGGATAGTATATAACATACAAGCTGTATCTCAGAAGAATTTGTTTCAAAATACAGCAATGACATGGCAGCTGCAGTTGGTCAGCTAAATTAGGCTTTCCTTTGAATCACTGAATATGTGCCTAGGTGCAGGTTGAGTTCAGAGTAGCACTTAACACGGCATGGGATTCAACCAGGAAAACCACACACATTCTACATTTTACACTTCTTTTAAAACAAAAAAAGACAAATGTTAATATATTAACTGGAATTTTTTTCATGTAGAACCATTATTGTGACGCCCATTTCTTGAAATCAAACGACTTAAAATAACCACAATAACTATTACCCACTAGGTAGGAAATCTCTATATACACAATACTCATTTGATATACTAAAGAAAATTCCAGTATTTAGGAGGATTGCAAAACAAAACACCAAAACAAACACATTTCGCATGGGAGAAAGAAAACAAAAAACAATTTTTTCTGATAAAGCTTATGTGCAAATACTGTGTTCTATAAAACATTTTCTGTCTCTGTTGTGAATTTTCTTAGCCTGTTTTATATTGGTTCATAGTTAGAAAAATATGCTGCTGTTTACATGCAATCTAAGAAGAAAGTGAGAATACACTAGAACATTTTAGGATAGAGCTCTACTTTATGAAAGTCCAAGTCATCCAAAATAAATGTTTCTTTTTTTGTAGGTAAGAAAAAAAGAGACAGACTTTTATAGTAAGGATGTCTTTATTTAACAAAAGTTATCTATGGAGTTGATACTAATTTTATCACAATTGTTATTATTACTTATAAAAATAGTGCACTAGTAGTTAACATAATAATAAGAAAAAGAATGCTGTTTGAAAGTTCAGGGTTATTTTATTTTTGGAAATAAAATTTAATTCTATTAAAATATTTCCTAAAATATTGAGGTTTTTATTTTTAATTTTATGTGAATGGATATTTTTGTTTGCATGTACCTCATGTGTGCCTGGTGCCTGAGGACACTACAAGAGGGTTTGAAAACCTAGGACTGGAGTCACAGATAATTCTAAGTTTCCAGGTAGATGATGAGACTTGAATTCAGATGGGAGGGAGAGGGAACTTGGATTGGTTTGTAAAATAAGATTGTTTTTTAATTTAAATTGAAAAATGATAAAAAAATAAAGACTATTGCATAAAAAGAGTAGCCACTGCTCTTAACCAATGAGCCATCTCTCCAGCCCCAATACTGAGTTGATGCCCTTAATGGACACTACATTCTGAAATTGTCTTTACTATGAAAAATTGAAAATATTAAAACAATAGGATACACATACCACACACATATATACATGTGGTAATCTATTCATGCAGTAAACTCAATAAACTGCCACACATGCTTTACATATCTTTTTAAGTAAGTATTTTGTTGTTATAGACTTTCAAGAAAGCTGCAGATGTCATACTTCTCACCATACACAATTTAATATGTCTCTCTATATCACAATAATTCAGTGACTTCCAAATCATAATGAATTGCAAATCACAATGAACCCATTCTTAATCAGGCTATTAATGATGCAAGCATATTAAGATACTGAAGACAACAGTTACTTTCCATTAAAAAAATATGCCTTTTTTCCTGTTATAAATACTTATTGGGAATTACAGTTAGAATAAATTATAAAAATGTTAGTATTACAATTAGTTATAAAGCTGATAAATTACATTGTGGTTCTGTTTAATAATGCAAGTCTATAATTCTTTGGTATGATGAAATCAGAAATGTAACCTGTTGACTAGATGTGAAAAGTTTAAATTCTAAAACTGAGAAAGCCTTCACTATTGGAAATATTTTAAATAACAGAGTATAATTCTTACTGTTAAAAATTTGAACATACTAACTATAGGTATATTGGAATATCATGTGATCAATCTCACTAATTGAGGCCAATGCAATTGTACCTGTAAACATTTTATATCAATATTAAAACTGATGATGCAATATTACATGGTTATTTATACAAAAATGGAAGACATTTAAAATCTAGACAGTCACTGACACAAATGAAAAAAATCCTAAGATATCAGCAATGTAAATAGGGTTTTTATTTTGATAAATATATTTACTTCTTCTTCAAGTCAATTTTACATACACACACATACATACATATATATGTGTACTTTATGTGTTGATATGTATATTTTAGGTCTTATGAGGGCTAAAAACATTGTAGCATTTTTTTTAATCCTTAAAGATCTTTTTAATCTTTATGTGTCTCTCATTAACACTTACCTTCAAAGTAATCATCTCTCTTGAGCTGTGTCCTCTTTGATGACTTAGTAACAGAAATGTCACTTTTGTGTTTTCTGAATATTGCTAGTCGAACAGAGGGTTCTAATGAAAAAGGAGAAGAAGAAAGAAAAACCACTTCTTGGTTACTCCTCTAATATAACCATGTGTTTTCTTGATGCTGGTATTAATAATTACACACATTCCATTGGGTCTCTGTGAAACTGCCAATGCCTTCTTAGACTTGATGATGTAAAAAAAAAAAAGTGACCAACATTTTGTATATTCTTAGTCATATGATCAAATATATGGTCCTCCTTTAGTAAGTGACAGAAATGTTTATAATATTGTGAAATTTTGGGCATATATACTTTTGTCAGTTGGCATCATCTTTTTATTTGAGAGTCATGCTACGATTATGTTAATTCCTTTCCTAGTATTTTCCCTCAGACTAGTAAGATCTTTTAATTAACAGCAAAGAAAACATGCTTACTATATCCTCGCTAAACTATACAGAGAACACATAAGATGGAAACAAGACATAGAACATGTATGTGAGATGGAAGCAAGACAGGAAGAAAACAGATTACTAAAAAGTATTGATTTCATGTGAAAACATGGTGATTTCACTTCTATACTAATGTATTAAGAACACAGAAATTTTATGAATTTTTCTGTTTTAAAATTACAAATAGTATTAATCTATCATATCAAAAGGGAGTCACTGTGAATGTAGGGTCTTAGAATTTCTTATTAATAAATGATTTTATGGAATGTGAAAATGGGATTTGGCCCTGCAGCATTTAGAGGTTTTGCCTAAAGACTGAGGAAGCAGTGATATAAGCACCAGGGGATGAAAGCTGGCGGGAAATTGCGTACTTTTAGCATGGTTCCTTAAAAACCATCTTTTTAGGATGGCACCCATTTGTTTTACACTCTTTTCCTATTTGAAAAAAAAAGTCTAGGAGAGTAAGAATCCTTGATTACCATCTAGTGTAACAGACTTAAATACATCAAACAAAAAAGGCATGATTTTAAACATCAAAGACACATGCATAGTTTAATGACAAAGTCGTAAGTTCCGGACTGTACATTAAGAGGCGAAAGAAAAAAGCATCTGTGAAAGGATGCTATGTGATGAGTAATCTGGAATTCTCAGTAGTCTTCTAGCAGTAACTGAGCCCCCATTAAAGCTCATTTTTGTGTTTCACAAACACTATATTGATCACGTCTACAGAAACTACTAGTCAATGCTTGGCTCCCTTCTGAGATACCTGTGCCCTATAATCATTCAAGTTCCTACAAAAACTCACTAGGAATTAGCAATGATAGTAAATGTACAGACACCCCATAGCACAGATAAACTATATAATCCATGCACGTATCTTGTGACATCTCAAAAGAAACGTAAAGTATAATTCCATGAGTTTATATTACAAACTGTGGCACATTGCTGTGGTTTGTCATGATCACCTTTCAACTTTCTTAGTCTTCTTTCTTCTTGCTTCCTTCCTTATTGATCTCTGTTGTTTTCAGAAGGATAGCATTACAATTGTATGTAACTGGGTTAGCTATCGGTTCCAACTTTTACTAGTTGTATGAATGTGAACACACTGTTCTTCCAATCTGTCTCTTTCCAACCTGAACAATAGTGACTTTCCATACAAAGGTGAAATGGTGGGAAATGGTTCATGCTCATGTGCCTGTAGGCACTCAACAAAAGATACAAACAAACGTAATTCCAAATAATTATGTTCTTGGCAAATGAATATAGGAAATGGATGGATGGATCCATCATCGGCTAGCTTTTACTCCAGTGAAAAAAATATTGTGGACAAAGGCATGAGTCAGTGCCTTATTTGGAACTTTCTTGGAAAAGATGGTACTCCCTCTGTATGAATTTATAGGTGAAGCAGGGGTATCAAGAGCACTTCCTTCATACCGTTATCCAGAGCCAAGCTTTTAGCACACATGAGCCATTTACAATGCATGTCTGACAAAATTTACTCATTAAAATAATTTTTATTTCCCAAGAGAATATGTGGAGCACTACTACATTATAAATATCCTTTTAGTTTCAAAACACTTTGATTGCATCACCTTAAACTGATTTAAAAATTTATTTCAATTAGAAAGGGAATGATAAGAAGAAAGAAATATGGTGATTTAACATGGAAAAAGATAAATGGAACTAATAGTCCCTGGAAATAACACCATGAATAGGTGTCGGGCTTAGGAAATACATAGTCAAGTTGGGAAGCCAGAAAAAAAAGGAATACTGTACAGAGAATAGCTTGTGCATCATTTTGTGTACATTGTACCTTGGGCCAAATCCCAGGCCCACCTTTTACTAGTTGTATGGATGTGAGCAAACTGGTTTTTCACTCTGTCTGATCTATCCAACATTGACTTGGACTGTGAGATTTGACAAGCTCACATTAAGCGTAGGCACTCAATAAAAGCAAATGTAAGTCAGCAAAGTAATGGCAACATTTCTAAATGATTAAATTACTGGAAAATACCTTTAATCATTCATAGAATAAGGTAGGCTGTGGAGAGAATAGATAGGTGGATCCAACATTGCTCACTTTTAAAGTCAGTTTTTCTCATCAAGCATACTTGTCTGTGATAATTGTTATTTAAAAGTTCTTTCTCTCTCCTAGCATGCTTTGCCAGTGTAAAGAAAAAATATACCTTTAAATATATCTAAAGAGTTTTTCAGGTATAAAAATCAAATTCATTCATGCATTTGCTTTTGTGTGTTATGCTTTGTAATCATTCTCTTTAAGGTAACACACTTTGAGTGAATTCATAAAGTTTCTATGACAATATCTATCTCTTGTGTGATCCTTTCTCAGTTTCTACAGTCTCAGTTTTGATTCACTATTGTTTGATGTGCTTTTACTCTTTTGCCTTTTTGAGGGGCTCAGCTCCCAAGTAAATCACACACAGAGGCCTATTCTTAGTTATGAGTATCTGACCTTAGCTTGGCTTGTTGCTAGCCAGGCTTTCTTAACTGGAATCAATCCGTCTACCTTTTCCCTCCAGGCTTTTATCTTTCTTACTTCTGTATATCTTACTTTCCTTCTTACTCCATGGTTGACTGGGGAGCTGGGTGGCTGAGTGGCTGGCTCCTGGCATTCTCCTCTTCTAGTTCTCTTGCTCCTCCTCTTCCTTACTTCTCCATTTATCCTCTCTGCCTGCCAGCCCCACCTATCCATACTCTGGCCATTCTGCTCTTTATTAGTGCCACCATGTGTTTTAGACAGGCACAGTAACACAGCTTCACGGAGTTAAAGAAAAAGTCACACATCTGAAATGAATATTACCCAACAATTCACTACCTTAATACTGTTCTTCTTACATGAAATATCATTAAATGTAGTTTTGTGTCTTTAAAAGAAAAGACAGGGCCTTAAACAGCCTAGGTAGGCGGGTCTCAAACTTAGGATAGCCTTTAACATAAACCTCTCCCTTCTGAGGGGATTTCAACCATGTACCACCATGCCCAATTTTTGTGAGCTGCTAGGGGCTGACCTCAGGGCTTGCTGCATGAAAGACAGCATTCTTCAAACTGAACGACTGTATCAGTTACTTTTACCCTGTTGTAATAAAACACCTAGTACAAAAGCCAACATAAAAAGAGAGACTTTATTTTAGCCTATGGTTCCTGAGGCATAAGAGTACGTGATGGCTGAGTAGAGTTAAGGGCACCAAACAGCAGCCATGGCCATTGAAGACCAGGATGCTGAGAGCTCACATCTTGCACCAAATGCACAAAGCAGACAGAGCAAACTGAAAGCAGGCAAAGTTTTTTAAATGACACCCTGCCCCACCTGCTTCCTCCACCTCCTAAACCTCCCCCAAGCAGTGTTACCAACTGGGGACCAAGTGTTCAAATGCTTTAGACTATGGGGGACAGTTCTAATTCGAACCACTACATTCAGCTCTCTGGCTCTAGTCTTATGGCCATAACATAAGGTGAATTTCATAAATTCAACTTGAAATGTTTTCACAGTCTTAGCACTGCCTGAACATCTAAGTCTCTTCCATTAACTGAAGGCAATCTCTTAGTTGTAACCTCTTGTAAAAACAAAATTGCACATTACATACTTCCATCAGACAATGGCATAGAATATGTATTACCATTCCATGAAGGAGGAATGGAGACACAGCAAGGAAATACTGGATAAAGCAAGACTGGACCCCAGATAGGCAAAGACCAAATCCTCTAGCTCTGTGTCTCATGTCCAGTACTTTAAGGTTAAAGGGCTAGGTGCTCTTTCCCTTAGATTGCTTCCTACAACACCCATCTCTCTCTGGCTGGCCCCACTCCCTATATTCAGCACTCCTTGGTAGACAGCCCACAACTAATATCTTGGGGTATTCATTGAAGTCTAGATTTCACTTTCATATGCTCACAGGATGGTCTTTTGCCCTCACTGGCCCTTCACATAGAAACTCCTCTGTCACATGCTGCCTGTTCGTATCAGCTCTCTGAAAACATGAAGTGGGAATCTATCTTTCCTCTACATTTGCATGCATCATGTCTCTAAAGCCAACACCATATAGAAAACACTGCTAAGTATGGCTTGGGCTGGACCTTGGCCCTCTTGAACCTCATTAGTAATAATTTTATTTGCATATACATGTATATTATGTACTAATTTAATTTCTCATATATAAATCCATAATTGATTAAAGACTCACAAAACAGTAAATATATACATTTAAATGTTTCTCAGGCCAGGCTTTGTTGGTGCATGCCTTTTCCCCAGCACTCAGGAGGCAGAGGCAGGCGAATCTCTGTGAGTTCAAGGCCTGCCTGGTCTCCAGAGCCAGTGCCAGGATAGGCTCTAAAGCTACACAGAGGAAACACTGTCTCGAACAAAACAAAAAAAAAATGTGTCTCAGTAACTTTCAGGTAATTTACTGTTGAGTTAGGTGGTACAAATTAGCAGATTCTGGGTATTTAATGCAAAATAGACTGCTTACAATTCAAAGTGAATTATATTATTGCTTTTGGAAGCACAAAAAATTAGTGTTTGACTAATATTCTTATTGATTCTTTCTAGAATTCTTTGAGGTAAATAAAATAAATCTGAAGCAAATCTCAGTTTGATGAACTTTCATCAATATTGATCATTCTTGATCCATTTTACTTAAAAATTCAGTAGTTATACTATCATTGTGGAAACTCCTTTCACACAACCTGTGAACAGCTTCAAATGCACAAAATGAACCTTTCTTAATTTTCTACATTACCTAATTCTTGGATAGGATTCAATGATACAAACTGGCTTAAGCTATTTTTCCGGGAAATAAAACCAACAAATACCTTCTGAACTACAATCAAATGCTTGATACTATTAGGTGTTAAAAGAGCTGATGAACCACTTTTATCCATCCCAGTCATCCTTCCTTCAAAAATAAATTAACCTATTTTGTTTCATCTTATTTTTTCTTTCCTCTAATTACAAAAACTAAAATTCAACATGCATAAATTTGATAAATACAGAGAAAAATATTACGTCTACATTCTCCATCTTCTACCCTTGTGTTTTTCGAGCTTCTGTGCATCCAAATACCTCTACTTAGAGCTTCTAAGGAGTGCTAGGCATCAAAACTAGCCACCCACTCCCCTTCCTGGGGTTATTGACCCTGCATGTTTTCAATAGAGCAGGAACTCTCACTTTCCATAGGATGCTCTTCATTGTAGTGCTGCATCTTAAACTTCCCTCAGTGTATGAGAACTCCAATTCTGCTCGCCAAATTCTGAAATTACGTTTGTGCCTCCTTCAGTAGGACAACAGAAGAAACAAACAGACGATGAGCCAAACAGGACTAGTCACTTTTGTTTCTAGCTGATGTCAATCATGAGGGAAAAAACAGTTGCTTACTAAGAAAAACAACAACCACCACAAATCCAAACATAAGCTGAGTAAACCATGATAAAGAGAACGTCACACAATTTTAAACTTCCTCTCCAGACTGTCAAGCAATTCCACCATCATCTTCCCATTCTTCCCTCTTCTGCTTCTCTTAATTTTTCCTATGCAAATGATGCTTTACATCAAAATAATAGGAGGAAACAAACCAGACCTGGGTTGAAGGCCTGTGAACTGAGCTACCCAGGACACTGACTGGGTCCTGCTGCTCCTTAAAGCAGCTGGCTTTATTTATGCCAGCAGATGTCATCAGCACTGGGTCCTCCCTCACAGCTGTCCTTCCTCTTCCTCAACTGTGTTTTGTGATTAATCAGTTTCTTCAGCAGTTTTCTTCTATCAGTAATTTGTTTCATTAACCCCTACTTTTGCAAATCACTGCACTTGCCATGTTTTCATTTTCACATTAAATGAGTACTGTTGGTTCATATTCCTTGGCTAATAAACGTAAACAATACACAGGAAATATTAAGTGCTTTCTCTGGTCCAGCTTATTTTATATTTTTCATAACTGATATTTAACTCTTAGGTATTCGGTGTGTATGCTCAGCTTCCTTGAGGATGACTGCTTTGTTAGAACAGACAATAGTGTTGACTCCATGTAATTAGCGAACCCTGACACACACACACACACACACACACACACACACACACACACACACACACACACACAGACACACACCACCGTGCTCTCCTTAGACAACAGAACTAGTGCATCTCACAGCACTTTGTGGACAATGCTGCCCTCTCATGGCCTCAAATTTTCATGCTGGCAGGGTTTCCATGTAAGATGTGCTGAGTAACTCCATTAACATTTCCATTTTTCCTAGGAAACATTACAGTGTTAGCAGTCCTTAAATCTAGTAAGTATTGCTTTCGAACATTAGTGGATAAAAATTTCAAATCATGGTCATATGTAAGTAAGTTAATGACGCATCACCAGGTGAATTCTGAAAATTGGAAAGGCAACAGGATTTCAAATTAAATTTTAATCTCTAAAAGAAAAGCCATCGTACAGACTCTTAAATAATTTATTCACACATAATAATGGTGTAAGTACTAGACCATGGACTTAATATAAGTTAAATAAAATGTGATCACTCAAGACTGTCCCCCATTTTTTTTCTTTCTCGTTTTTAACCCACTCTTATTCCAAAGGGTATGTCTACTGTGTGGAGGGAGTAAAGTCATGAGAACCATAAGATAATCATAATTAAACTCTGTACTTAGGCATGGTTTTAAAGTCAAATTGATTTTGTGTCATTAATATATGTTGATGTAAAAAAAAAAGCAACAAACATGAAGCAGAGATTGAAATTTTTCACTCAGTGGTAAAGAGTCTCTTGGGATTCTGTAATCAGTCAATGATTTTCATTTAAAAAGTCCCAATTGTAGATAACAACCTTGGCCTGATACATCCTGCCGATTCACGACTGCCAAAGCAGTAAGTTAAAATGGAGCTATAAAGTTTGACTGTGGGTTTTCCCTTCTCATATTTGACCCTATCACGCCCCCTGGTGACTGACAAAGAGAAATTTCCTTTTCGTTTAATTATATATAGTTGTGATATATATAATTAATTTATAATAAACAAGTGAAATAGAAAGAAAAAGTTACACCTATGCAGATATTGCTTGATGACACGTATCTAATATGTTGACTTATCAAATCTTCTTCAACCAAACAAGCAAAGTTTTGATGATAACAGCAGGAAGAAAGACATTTCCAGTGGCAGAATCATAAAAGTTCTGGTGACATAAACATTTTCTCAGATCTCTCCACAAGAGGCAAACATGATATTACTTCTTTTCAAAGATCTAGCAAAACTTCTAAAAGAGAAATGCGCAATTTCCTGTTGAATACTGACTGGGTCACTTCTCAACCCATTTTGCCTTTGAATTTTTGTATTATTATTATTATTATTATTATTATTATTATTATTATTATTATTATTAAAACAGCTCCTTTGTAGAGGGACAGAGAAATAGATAAAAGCAATAAAGAAGTTTACTGAACTACCTTATCTACTGTATTGTATTCCACATGCCCAGACTGAGCTTCAACACTCTTGAGCTTTGGAGTTACTATTTCACTGAAGCAGTCATAGCATGGGTCAGTTCATAGCATATGAACTTCGCAGGGGTTTGCAAAATCAGTGCCCAGCAGGTAGAGACAAAGGGAACACACGGCACTCACTTAAACTCATTTTAATATGTTTAAATGTTCAGTGTTTTGTATCTGACAAATGTGGTACAAAATTATAGTTATCTCCAAAGGATAGAACATAGAAATTAAAATAACTAATAACACACCAACACAGAAAAATTACATGTTTAAAAACCAAAAAATGAATTACTATGAATTTATCAATGGCTAGTGATTGATAGGGCAAGTATTTGATTTATTAGAAATAAGGTATTTTTGCTATTTTAATTTACATTTTTAAACATATACATATATAACTAGGATTTCAATAAATACACAAATAAATAGGTAATTTATGAGCTACAAGAATAGTTTTTCTTCTTGGTTACTTATAACAAAAGTGCTCATTAAAAGAGTCATGTGCCTTATATTACACACATGAATTCATGAGATTATAAAAATAGAAGTTAAACTCAATATGTAGATAATTTTAAAGAGTTTTAAGAAAAGACATAAGATCATAGCCATTTGCTATTTCTTGCCTGACATCTTTATATTTAGCCTGGATATGAAAATGAGTTGAAGTGGCCAAAGCAAGACAAACGATTTCTTGAACAGTTTCACAAGCGGATAGGAAAAACATTAAAAGGGTGCCTTCCAATTTTTACCAAATTCTTCAAAAATCATAAAAAATAAATTGTGTTTCTTTTCCAGGGATCCTATGTGAAATCACTACAGATATCCACCAAACATATGTATTTAGTTTGCTGACTGACCCAGCAACTTGAGAGCTCTTAATGGAATGAGATACAAAGCGGATGGCTTTAGAATCAACATTCCACGAGTGGACCAGCTTAGAGACAAATTATAGCATAATCACCATAGTGTACAGCACAAAGAAAAGTCAGTGTCAATGCCAATGAAACAAGGAATATTTTTAAAATAAAAAGGCAAAATACATCATTAAATGTGATTGCATAATTTTCTTTGGAAATTGAGGATTTCATAGTTACTATCTTAGATATAGTTATCTGTACATTAATTTCTGTTCATATTAAATATAACAGAAAACTTCATTTAAAAAATTTACAGTAAATATCACATACAGCTACTGCTCAAAGGTCATAGCTTACCTAATTTTTTCCTTAATTTTTTTGATTTCATTTTCTGTGCTCTCTTTAGCATCTGCTGAGCTGTAGAAATATCCTTAAAGCCCCTATTGAAAAGAGAAATTTAATATACCTAAGGCATATTTAAACATAGACATGCATGAAAATGTACATTTAAATTATATCACATTTAATTAATTTGTAATCTCACTTAAGAAAGCCTAACTTATTTCAAAGATTAGTTTCTTTTTGAATGTGCTGCATGCCCTCCCCCCATCCCTGGAAAGAGCTGCCTTGGATTTCCAGCAGTCCTTCAATTACTTATTTTCTTTAGTGTAAAAAACAGAGGACTTACCATTCTTCTGAAATTTTTTCTTCTTTTTCAGATTGCAGTAAACTCTTCCTACTTGTGTTTGATTCAGATGTCCAGGACAAAGTTCTGTTTTCTGATCTGCTAACAGAAATGCATGTTTTGTTTTTCGTAACAGAATCGACAGGAATACATCAGCTCTCTTAAAAACTACAAGCTGTTTATGTTGTCTCCAACTTGGAAATCAAATCTATTTAAGCCACAGAGGAGCTTTATCTTGAGAAGTAATAAAAGTCTTCCATTAATTTAAAATGTTTACATTTCAATTACACGGAGCATATTTCAGTTCTTTTGCTGAAAGGGCTGTGGCACTGAGATCTTCACTCTAGACCTCCTCTCTACCTGTCAAGCCATGAAGATCCATTTGCACAATGATTGCATTATTTCACCAAAGTCTAAGTTTTGTCATTGCTTTTGTGCATCTCCTCCACACATTTTGAACGCTAGAATTTCCATATTAGCATTCCATGTGTTTTGTCTTCTGAACCACTCAATTCCCATCTATTTTTATCATTGCTCTACATTTGTAAGGGATATGTACTTTTGGCTTTGTCTTTCAAAGTTGATTCCCACTTAAAAGAGTAATTTAGCTTACCTGCTACTTAACTGTGTGTGTTCGGATGAAAACAAATTTTCTTTCTCATTGCATAGCCATGCCTGAGCTGGATGAGTTGGCACACTAAGGGAAGTTTCATCATGTTTCAAAGTCCGAGCGTTCTTATTTTAAAAATGTAAATAAATGTAAAGTAAATTGAACAGCATTTGTATGGTTACCTAACATGTATAAATCTGAGCAGTGTCAAAAGGGACATTCATTGCAAAATTAAAAGGATAAGCAAATGAAACTTCTGGAACATGCTTACATATTCTTTTATTACATGGGGAAGAATATGCTTGTTGGTATAGCTTATGCATACAAAATGATTAATTGCAAAGCTTAAGAAGTCCCAGAAAACAAAAACTTCAAAGATTATCAAATAAATAACAGATATTGCGGCCCCTCGACCTCTGGCTGAGGATCCTCAGCTGCCGACTCTCAGGGAGTATTTCTGCATTTTTAAAGTGCCTTCAACTGGTGATTTTAGTCTACTGCCAAATATGCAGCTGAGGCGCATCAGTTTTTTTCTGGCTACTGTTAAATAAAGCGTTGAAAGAAATCCAAAGTAAAGAAAAAGTAAAGAGCAAATGAAAGAAAAGCTACATGAAAAATTACATCTGGGGATGGGGAGGAAGTCAAAGGCTTCTAAAAGTAATTATGTTTTTCGAGTCAATAAATCGCAGTATTAATCACCACAGCGTAGCAGAACCTTCAGAAGGCAGCAAAGATGGAGCACTCCACAGCGTCCATGACATTTTACCTTTGGCCAGGGCAGCTGGTTGGAGAGAGGCAGTGTTTGTGAAGGGAAGCCGGTGGAATCTAAAACTGGCCAGTCTTTCTCCAAGGCATCCTGCACAAGTAACGGCATTAGAAAGGACAAAGTATAACTTGTAAACCTGCACCTTGTTTCCTTGAAATTGTACAATATATCAGAAATACTCACAAACTCCACGAGGACTTTCATTTATAGGAAAGTTTTACTTGATTTTGTAAGAGGCTGTGCCTCTGGTTAAGGCACACGTTATAAAACATTGATGTGGGGGGGCGTGTTCATCCACACACTTTGCTTAAGGAAAGAACTGATATTTGAGTACACTAAAAATAAGGTAAATATTGTTCTGCATATTTGTTCATTACTGACTGTCAGCTAAGTCTAGAAGTAACCAAGAGGTATCAGTTTCTTAGCTGCCATGCAAATCATAATTTCTATTAATTTGTTATTTAAACTACAATATTTAAACACATTAGAACCAACTGTCCTTAAGTACTACATGTACGATAAGGTTTGCCTTAATTTTTTATTTTCCAAATTTCAGAAGTATTTTGGGTGGACATAGAAGAGAAATTTGTAAGAATGAATTAAGACTGTATAGTATGTCAATTCAAATGTAATTATTCTTCAACACAACTCTTTAAATGGGAAAAAAGTTATTTAGTTCATACTTCAACTACAAAATTTCTGCTTTGTAACACCTTTCTCTTCATCCTGAATCATATCTGTTCCATGTAGCTAGTTCCCAACCTTATTCTTTATTCCATGAAGTTATATTAATTATATAAGTGCTGTACATTTAAGATACAATAATATGAATTTTATTTAATTGAGTTATCTTATCTAATATATCTTAGAATAAACTTCTGTGATTCTTTACAAACAAGGATCACCAGAACAATGATTAGCATTGTGAAAGCTGTAAAATGTCAAACATTTTGAAAATCAGGAAGATTATATTCTAAGGGGATATTATCAGAGTTTTCCATTTACACAAATTCAATCTGCCTTGGTTTTTGAATGACTACTAAAAATGTGGGACTAAGACACAGTGACTATTGGTAGACTAGGTAACAACACACTTTTAAGTGAGCATTAGTCTTAAGAAACAGAATCAAGTTTATGGTATTCTGATATCATAGAAATGGGACAACTATACCCAGTTAAGTATTTTATGGGATTTCCTATTATGTATTCTTAACATACAAATATCTATCTCACAGTTATATTGAGTTTAATGGTTGCCATTGGGCAGTGAGAAGTAAGTTTAAGAAATCTATCAAATTTTGTGGTGATTATTGCAAATAACAATCTACTAAACATCTCTGAGAGATTTTTAGCTGCACTCATGACAAAATAATAAGTAAAATGGTTACTGTACATAATGATAAAATTAATATTTTGATTCTACCAGGAAGACATGTTTTAAAGCATTATGTTGTGAATAATAAGCATACAAATTTTGTTTTTTCAAATAAATTATTTAAATGTGAATATTCTCAAATAAAGCATTATTGGAGAGAGACAGCGAGAGGGCATGAGAGAGAATCTCACTGAAACCTTTAGTGTTCATCTTTCCCATATCTTAGAATGATAAGATTAGAAAACAGTAGCCCAGAAACAATGCTATAGTTCTGGAGACACAGCAAGGAAAGGAAATAAGAGATTGTTAGTCAGACTTTGAAATGAAAGAGTTGACATGAGGGCCAATTGCTTTGATATTTCTGGAAAAGTTATGAAAATAAGATATTGCAAATATTTGCAACACATTTAAGCTGCTAATATTAAGTACTTGTTAATCATATCAGAAATTCAATAAACTCCCATTGACTTCTACATTTAGAGTGACTGTCTGGTTCAAGACAGATGATAAAAATTTTGATGACTTCCCTTTAAAAAATGAATTGCAGTTCAACAAAAAACTCTGGACAAAATTTAGGCACATTTTTAAAAATTATTTTCTTAGTGGCAATGATGGGGATGTCCTTTTGTGTGCTGTGACTATGTGATTCTCTTATTGATTGATGACTAAAGCTCTTTCAGCCAATGGCTTAACAGAGTAAAGCCAGGCAGGAAATCAGAACAGGGATAGAGAGAGGTAATAGGTGGGATCAAAGAGATGCCATATAGCCACCAGGGAGGCAAGATGCCAGGGCATCAGAGGTAAGCCAAAGCCATGGGATGATACACAGATTAATAGAAATGGGTTAATTTATAAGAGAGGGTGAGCCAATAAGTAGCCTAAGTCATTGGCTAAGCAATTATAAATAGATATTAAGCATCAGAATGGTTATTTTATAAATGGCTGTGGGGACCCAATGGGGAATGTTCCAGTAGGACCCAGACTAGATGGAGAAAAGTCTCCCTCTACATGTCAATGCAGATTTACTCAAGGAAAGATCACAGGTTGCTGAACACCAGCTATCCTCAAATTAGTGATCTTATTGTAAGGGAAATGGTTCAAATGAGATGATGACAACTAGGGAAAGACACTGGGCCATCTGACTAGTGGTTAAGGAGAACACTGGTGCTGTCAGGCCTGGCATGAATTTACAGTGACATTGTAAGTGAAAAACCAAACCAAACCAAAACAACAACAACAGAAAACAACAAAAAATGATCTTTAAAGCACCTGTCAAACCATCTCATTTTTTCTGTCCTGGGAGTACTACACTAGCAGGACCATGACAGTAGTACACTACATAATAGATCTCTCTATATTTGTAGGAGTGCTACACTAGCAGGACTATAACAGTACTCTATGTAGAAATTCTCCTTATATTGGTATTCCAATAGCAGTACTCAAAATTATAGATAGGGCATTAAGACAATAAAGGGAGATAAAAGGAATACAAATTGGAATGGAAGAAATCAAACTTCTGCTATGTGTAGATCATATGATAGTATGCATAAGTGATCCTAAAAATTCTATCAAACAATTCCTACAGCTGATAAACACCTTCAGTAATGTTGCAGGATACAGTATTAACTCAAAAAATAGGTAGTAGTTCTCATATATACAAATGATCAACAGGCCAAGAAAGAAATCACAGAAATATCACCCTTTACAATAGCCACAAATAACAAAGTATCTTGGGGTAACTCTACCCACACAAGGGAAAGACCTGTATGATAAGTACTTTAAGTCTTTGAAGATAGAAACTGAAAGATATCAAAACATTTAAAGTTCTCCCATGCTCTTGGATAGGTGGATCCAACATAGTAAAAATGGCAATCTTCCTAAAAACAATCTATAGATTCAAATGCAATCCCTATCTAAATCCCAGCACAATTTTTCACAGATCTTGAAAGAACAATATTAATCAACTTCATATGGAAAACAAAAAAACCCAGGATAACTAAAACAATCCTGTGCAATAAAAGAACTTCCAAAGGCATCACCATCTCTGAAATCAGGCTCTACTATAGAGCTATCGTAATAATTTAAAAAGAAAAGCTTGGCATTAGCAGAAAAACAGACCCATGGAAGACCCATGGATCAATGGAATCTAATAGAAGACCCAGATATTAATCCACTTATCTATAAATACCTTATCTTTGACAAAGAAGCCAAAATTGTACACTGGAAAAAAAGAAATCATCTTCAACAAATGGTGCTGGCATAAGTGGATGTTGAGATGTAGAAGATTGCAGATAGATCCATATCTATCCCCATGTACCAAACTCAAGTCCAAATGGAACAAAGATCTCAACATAAATCCAGTTACACTGAACCTGATAGAAGAGAAAGAGGGTAATAGCCTTGAACACATTAGCACAGGAGACCACTTCCTGAACAAAACACCAGATTTAAACAGTACATAGCCACCAATCCAACCCTACAGAAAGTACTGAAAGGAAAACTCCAATCATTGGGGAAATGCAAATCAAAAGGACACTGAGATACTATCTTATACCTGTCAGAATAGCTAAGATCAAAAACACTAATGACAGTTTATATTGGAGAGGATGTGAAGTAAGGGGAACACTCCTCCGCTGCTGGTGGGAGAACAAACTTGTTTAGCCATAGTGGAAATCAGTATGACAGTTTATCAGAAAATTGGATATCAAGACTCAGCAACATCACTTGGGCATATACTCAAAAGATGCAAAATTATACCACAAGGACATTTGTTCAACTATGTGCACATCATTATTTGTAATAGTCAGAACCTGTAAACAACCTAGATGTCCCTCAACTGAAGAATGGATAAAGAAAATGTGGTCTATTTACACAATGGAGTATTATTCAGTGAAAAAAATAAATGACATCATGAAATTTATAGGCAAATAGATGGAACTAGAAAAAATAATTCCAACTGAGGTATAGTAAGAAATTACCAATACGGAGTCAGGTAGAAATATAAGGGTATTTAATAGGGAAAAGCCTTACTTACAGAGCGAACCATCCAGCCGGTGGTAGTCTGTACAGCAAGAAGCAAAGAGAAACCGAAACCGAAAACGCAGTCCCCCTACTCACTCTGACCACGCCCTCACAAGCCCTCAGGTACTCCTGTAGCCAGCCCCTAAGAAGGCGTGGCTACAGCTTCCCCTACACTGAGGTAACCCAGACCCAGAAAGACAAAGATGGTATTTACTCACTCATAAGTGGATATTAGATGCAAAGCAAAGGTAACTAGGCTACAATCTACAACTCCACAGAAACTAGGTAAGGACCCTAAGAGGGACATACATGGAGGGCACCAGGAAGGGGAAATAGTTAAGATATCCTGGGTAAACTGGGACAGGGAGGTAGAAAGAAAGGGATGGGGGATGGGACCATGAGGGATTGAGATGGCCAATTAATTAGGGGATGGGACAGAAAAGGCAGAGCAATGAAAGAAATATCTTGATACAGGGAACCATTATGGGGTTAGGGAGAAACCTGGTGCTAGGAAAATTCTCAGGAATCTACAAGGATGAGCCCAGCTAAGACTTCTAGCAATAGTGGAGAGGATGCCTGAACTAGCCTTCCCCTATAATCAGATTAGTGACTACCCTAATCGTCAACATAGAACCTATATCCAGTAACTGATAGAAACAAATGTAGTAATTCAGGGCCAAACACTGAGCTGAACTCCTGGACTTCAGTTGATGAGAGGGAGGAGGGATTATATGAACAAGGGCTTGGGGGTCAAGATCATGGTGGGGAAAACCACAGTGACATGAGCTAGTGAGAGCTTGTGGATGGACTCTAGATTGACAGCTGGGGAACCTGCATGGGACTGAACTAGTCCCTCTGAATGTGGGTGACAGTTATGTGGCTTGATCTGTTTGGGGGGCATGGGCTCTGGCAGTGGGACCAGTACTTATGCCGGGTACATTAACTGGCTTTTTGAAGCCCATTCCCTATGGTGGGATACATTGTTCAGCCTTGATGGAGGGGGTAGGGGCTTGGTCCTGCCCTCAACTTGGTGAATCAGATTTTGTTGACTTCCCAAGGGAGGCCTTACCCACTGTGAGGAGTAGATGGGGGGGGCATGGGGGAAGATGGGGGTGGGAGAAGGGAGAGTGTGAAAAATTTAAATATATTTTTTAAAAACCCAAACATAGAACAGATAGAACAAATGGAAAAAAAATAACAGAAAGCACTTGCCAAACAAATCTGTGTAGGTATAAATATAGAGCAAGTACCCCTGAAACAAATAGTTCAACAGAGAAACTAGAGTAAAGGGGGAACTGTATTATGGATGGCTCCATGATGCAATGATTTAATTATCATATGTACATTCTAACCAAAGCCTCAAAATAGTAGGCCTGCACTATCATATAAAAACTAAAAGTTGTTTTAAAATACCCATAACCATAACTGAGAGATCACTAGGGGGACCAATGATTATTTAAAAACAGAAGAAAATTATTATATTGATCTGAGCTGGGAGATGGTTCAGCCAGTAGAGTGCTAGCTAGGCAAGGATGTGGCACACCTCTGCAATACCACTGCTCATCAGGGTGACAGAAGATCCCCAAGAATTTTTCTGTCATTTTTTCCCATTATTGAATTTCCGGTTCAGTCATAGACACTATCTCAAAAAAATTAATCTGGAGAACTATACAGGATGGCAGCCAATGATAGCAGATATCTTTATCTGTCCTCTACATGTGCCTACAACCACATATAAACACATTAAAAAGGTAGCAGACCATTCATGTCTTTTTCTTGTTAAAAACTGTGTTTCTGTATCTATGTTTGGGTTTGTGCACTTGAATGCAATGAAGTTGGCAGCCAACAGAGGGAGTCAGATTCCCTGGAGCTGGTTTAGTGTTGTGGCTATGGGTCCTGGGATCCCAATGTGGATTCTCTACATTATTCTGCTCTGAACCACTGCACTATCTCCCAGCCCTGTTTCTTTTACAGGCCTGCATGTCTCCAGACTTTATTATAAACAGTTCCCAATCCTAAAACAGAGTGTTTCTCAGAAGACAGAAGACAGAAAACACATCAAAACCAAATGTATGAAACCAAAACAGCCTTCAGAACAAAACCTGAAAAGAGCTAGAGAAGAAAGCCAATTTTTAGGCTCAACTGTTTTTAAAATGCAAATTTTAAAAACCTAAACAAAATGTTTTAAATCAAAATAACATATATATATTAGTAACTGCATTATACTGCATTGATTTACTCAAGGAATATAAAGCTTTGTATTAGGAAGTCAATGATTTATATATGAATACTGATAAAATTAAAAGAACATATAATCCTCACCACCACCATCACTGTAATCTGTAAATGTTAGCAAAGGTGACATCTTCCTAATGCACAAAGTTTCTACAGGAGATGAATAAGAACCATTTTACTTAGAAACTACATGTTAAAGGTTTCCATCTTGCTGGGCAGCGGTGGCTCACGCCTTTAATCCCAGCACTGGGGAGGCAGAGGCAGGCAGATTTCTGTGTGCAAGACCAGCCTGGTCTACACGAGCTAGTTCCAGGACAGTCACCAAAGCCACAGAGAAATCCTGTCTCAAAAAAACAAAACAAAACAAAACAAAACAAAACAAAATCCCCCCAAAAAACAAACCAAAGAAAAAAACAAAAAAGAGTTCCCATCTTGAAACAAGGGGAAGGAAAAAAAGATATTTACTTTGATTACCATAATTTAAATTGCACTGGACATAGAAATCAAGAGAATAAAGAAAGAAACATTAAAACATATAAGAATAAGAAATAGAAAAAGAAGAAAATTTTTGTTATTTGTAGATGATGTAACTGTACATATAGGGCATTTAGAAATTTTGACAAATTATACCCAAACATTAGGATTAATTTTAGCAAACTGACTAAAAGATTAATATGTGAAACTAATCCAATTTACAGAATTGACTTTAATATTCAAACTCACAAAACATCTAGGAATAAATTTAACCTAACTACATGGGAAAGTTATAAAAGAAATCTTTATAGTTTCTCTCTAATGTAGATATCTCGAAAATTTGTATTTTTCTGCTGTCATTATAATGAGAGAGCAGAACTCAGTGTCTCATAAACACAAGTCATTATAGGGCAGTCTTTCCTGTTTTGAATTCATTTGACAAACAAGGAACACAGGTTCTGATTCACTCCTACCTTCAACACTTGGGTAAATTACTGTTGAAGACCAGCAGAGATAAAAGTTACCATGATAGCTACACTAGAATGATATTACAGTTAAGCTCTAAATATGGTTTGAAAGCAGTTAACTTATTTTCAAAGTAACTTGTATTTTACCGTTACAAGAATATTTTTCCAATGATAAATAATGAATTCTCACTGATGTGTCACTATGTTCAAATGCAATCAGGCAATTGCAATTAACTGATGGAGTTATCGAGTAGAGAGATAGGATCTAAGACCCTCACTGGGTCCATAAAACCATAGTAAAGCCAAGCCCTACATTCACTATTCTCTCTCATATATACACACATAGCTCTGATAAAGTGTAATTTATTAAATATTTACAAGTCTCAAAACAATACTGAATAATAAAACAGGACAAGTGTTCTAACATACTGTAATAAAATTGCCAGAACAATTAATTTTGTGCTCCTAACTTTAAGAGTGAAATAATCCTAGTATGAACACAAACATTGTAATTATGCAGTGTTTGGCTGAGAAGTAGCTTGGAAGCGGGTAGGGCATATGCCATAGATACTTAACAGAAAGAGCAAAGCAGGTAATTCATGTCCTGGACAAGATGGAGACTGAAGGTGGGAAATGTCACCACACTACTCAGGACTATGGACAATTGATAAGTTGTTTATTCCCATTCAGTATTTTCAAAACATGAATGAAGGCAGAATTTTATATTAACGAAAAGTATCATAGTCATGAAGTCCAAAGACAGAATTGAGGAATTGTTTCATTCACAGGAGATGAAGGAAAAGGATTGCCACCTACAATCCTGGCTTGCTACGTCTCTAGCTAAAGGCTGGACATTAGTAGGACAGCTTTAAATTTGGATATATCATAATGTTCTATTAATGTAGTTTCCCCAATATTTTCACTGTGGTTAAAGAAGGCACCAACCTCCAAAGAATCCGGTCCAAGAGGACAAAATGACTTGTAACCATTCCATTATCACTTTATACATTGTACAAACCAGGAGCACAGAGTAAGAAAAGGGTATAAGGTAGCAGTAATACCTATCTTACTATGTTACTAACCAGCTTAGAAAGTGTTTCAGAACACACAAAATGGCCAGGATGTATTCAAGGATGGTGATTACCTACAACATTTCCAGCAACCAGCTGAGGCATTAGCTTTGAAACTGTCTAGAATAATAGTTTAGGAGCAATATTTGTGTGTTGTAGTTGGTTGGAACTTACCTCATCATATTCAAAATCCTCTAAATCTATTTCTTCATATTCCTCTCCAGATTCTTCATCCCTGATAGCCTCCAGGGCCGTCGCCAGTTTCTTTCGTAAAATAAAGCCCTTCCAAACTGCCTGGACAAAAATGTGAAGTATGTTATTCAGGGTTACAGATCAAACCCAACACCAGATTCTCTGTGTTATCCCATTAGGAAGATAAAACATCTTAGAACTTAGTTTAATGGCTCAATAATCTGTTTCTTGAACTTTATGTGACATGTAAAACTGCAAGATAAATTAAATGACCACATGTGTCCGCATCTCTAGAGACTTCCTTTGTGGTAAGCGGAGAAGTATCTTTAACACTCCCCTCCACTGCACATGTAGGTCAGCCAATCAATTATCTGACAATTCCTCCAGGACCCATTCTGAACCAAGAAGAAAGACATTTTTCAGAGGTCAATTTTGCTCATTTTCAAATCATTATGTTTAAAATAAGACAAAGCTCATTTAGAAAAACCCCAGTGTATTTAAATGACCATATTAAGGAGGTAGTATCATGGCCCCAAATAAATTTATTTCAGGAAAAAATTAAGTCAACACAGAATAATGCAACTAAAAAGAGTCAGGTCTCTAGTAATCCTGGAATAGAGATGCTCTCCAGCCAGTACAGTACAGCTCCAGAGAATAGTTGATGTTCATATATTGCAAGACTGAACTTTAGGATGCATGAGGTATAAAACCAACAGTGAGGTACTTGAATATCTTGAAGTATGTATGTCTGACTGCTTATATTTAAGAATAAAATGTCTTATTATGAAATCAATTTTAAATGGTTATATATGACTGCTAAATGATACATCAACAGAAGCTTGGATTTCCCACCACTGGGGAGGTAGAGACAATGGATCTAGGTAAGGTCTGAGGTCAGCCCAGTTTAACAGTGAATTCCAGGCCCTGTCTTAAAAATTAATAATAAAAACCTTAATTCTCAGATAAATCGACATTTGTTTGAATATGATTTGAAACCATGTTCATGCTCACAATAATTCTTAAAAATAAAAGTAAATGAATATGAGTAGAAACCATTAGAAAAAAAGAGTATGATTCATGCTCTGTGTATAATTCTACAAGTATTTAAAGCGATTTTAAAAAATGGATTTATGCTGGGCGTTGGTGGTGCATGCCTTTAATCCCAGCACTTGGGAGGCAGAGGCAGGCGGATCTCTGTGAGTTCAAGGCCAGCCTGGTCTCCAGAGTGAGTGCCAGGATAGGCACCAAAGCTACACAGAGAAACCCTGTCTCAAAAAACCAAAATAAAATGGATTTATTTGATTATAACCTTAAAAAATGCACCTCAAAGACAAATTTGACTATAAAAGGTATTTTAGAAGTTTTGAGTAATCAGATTTGTTACAACAATATTATTGATAGTTTTGTTACACTGAAAATCAGAATATACAAAGTGGCCAGACAGTATTCATCGGTAGAAAGCAGCCACATCTGCAAGAGCCAGTCTCAGAAGTCAGATCACAGTGTCCTCAGAAGAACATAAGCAACTGGCCAAGAACCGCTGAGAGGTGTCAGTGGACTGACAGTCTTGGGTTTTATCCCTATGTAAGCCTCACTAAAGAATGCTATCTATGCTTTGCAAACCAGATAGCTGCTTCAACCCTAGGCCCCTCCCACCACCATCTACAGCAGCAACCACCAGTCACAGCAGACATGAAGCTTCCCATTTCCTTCACTATAAGACACCACATTCTCTTCCTATCTTTAAGCCACTGAGATTGTGAGTCCTACAGGGCATTCGGAATAAACTAGCTGTGTGAGGGCCATTATTTGTGTATAAAACCCCTGAACTAGCTACACACACATTACACAGGTGAAGAATGAGAGAGAGAGAGAGAGAGAGAGAGAGAGAGAGAGAGAGAGAGAGAGAGAGAGAGAGAGAGAGAGAGAGAGACCATTAAATATGCCATTGGGACCAGGTTTTCTAAAGAAGAAAATAGATGCACATATAGAGTCAAATGAACGAAAATGTTGAGATCTTAAATGTGATTTTAAAATAACTGTATGAACAGTGTGAAGGATCACTGTTCTGTCATGTGGCCCATCATATATAGATGTGGGACAGTAAACAAGGACCATTGGTTTTGAAATGTATTATTTCTCACTTGCTATGCACAGATGGTAGAGCTTAAGACATGCAATAAATGGATTTTCTATTCTAGTTTTGTATTCTAACAGTGGTGGGGCTTAAAATGAACAAAATAGATAATGAAACTATACAGAAGGCTAAAAAACTGATATAGTCTGATAGTGGTCAGGGGCAAGGGAGACAGTTTAGACAACTGCATTTTAGAAGTGGAATATCCTAAGACTCCATACATTCTTGCATTCTCATTCTGTAGTCAAGTTACCTTGTAATTAAATTGTCAAAGATGTCATCAAAATGCATCCAAACACATAGAAAAGTCCTAAAATGCCTGGCACTATCCAGACAAATGCAAAGTCTGCTGAATTTGCTATTGCTGATAATGACTGTCAGCACGTGTGGTCCTGGCAGAACTTTGAGGATGTTGACATAGGCAGACATGGGACATACAGTGCTTGCCAGTGTACTCTCTTCATAGTTATGGGATTTGAACAAATGAAGAATCAAAGGCTTAATCTTCATCATGACTTCCTTCTTTTCTCTGACAGCAGCAGTGGACCTTTTCTAGTTCTATTCAGCAATAAAGGTTGCTCAAGGTGCTAGGTATAAGTGGTTATTTAGGAGCATATACTTGAGCCTGGCAATGTTTCCATTCTTACCCCAAAACATGTGAGACTCCCTGGAGTCCAGGGACAGGGACTTAGTCTCTGATCTGGTTGCACTATCAGAAAGACAGACTGTATATCACTCAATTCCTCTGCCCATCCATTGTTCGCATGTGATGTGGAAATTGAATTCTTCCTCTCAACCCCAAGGCATCCTTCTCAAGCACTGTCCGTGTTCTATTACTTTCATCTCCTGTCCCGCTTTCTCCAATGGAAGAAAGTTGTCTCAATCTCTCTATCAACAGACACAATTTAGCCTCTCCCAACATAGCCTTCAGAGTAGTAGCAAGTACATTAGAGATGGATGTGGTGTGTTTGCATGTATCCTCCAACCTGGAAGACTACTGCAAGTACATTTGGGATTTTAAAGCTAGCTTTGGCTACATAATGAGTTTGAAGCATCATAACTTTATCTCAAAGTACAAAAGAAAAGTGAGACTTCAGATTCCATTCTTACACTGACAGACAGACATATCATTTCCAGGAAAAGCAGATGGTATGCCTAGGTATGCCTAGAATAAATATTCTCATTTATTTTTAAGCAAAATTTTTACTTTTGTTGATTTGTCTTTTACCTAATTTGTGGACTTCTAGTTCAGTTTAGGATTTAGCCAATTTACACCAAGATTAAATTGAACTCTGTTGTTTAGGTAGATTGATATAGCATGGAACCACCTTAATATATATGTTTATACCCATAGACAATAATCACACAGCCTTAATCAGAGAGGCCTCTCTTTCCAGTGAACTTCAGTGAAAGTGGAAACTTCTGGATGCATAAGGTACTGAGAATAAATGATAGTTGAGTGCACAGCCTCAAGTCATGTATACCATCCACTCTAGGGGCCAAAGAATAATGCAGAAGAGTATGAAGAAAAGACTATGGGGAGAACTGTGGTTGGAATGTAAAATGAAATAAAAAACATTAAAAAATGGGGAAAAACACTGAAGGTATGGAGAAGGGCTGAAAATACCATCTGGGCAGTCTACTACCATTGCAATCACCAAGTCTCAACAACTACAGTGACTGCACTGCGTCTGCCTAAGAATGGGCCACCAATAGCCAAGCAAAGATGGAGGAATGAGTTAGGGCATTCTAGCTATTTTCTATACATAGATTCAGGGAAAGCATTGCTTCCAGTCACAATGTACCCGCTGGTGATTTCACAAGTCTCAAATGGAGGCTTGAAATCCACTTGGAAGACATGATCTTGGTTATCCTAATGTACCCACAAATAAAAGGTAAAATTACAAACAATTGCTGTAGATTAAATTATAAAATGTAAATATAATAATAAACATCATATTAGTTCAAAAATTTATGTATAGAAAATGTATAACCACAGAATGGGCACTTATTAAATATTACTAATCCTTGCACTTAGGAGGCAGAGACAGGCAGATCTCTGTGAGTTTGAGGCCAGCCTGGTGTACAGAGCAAGTGCCAGGATAGGCTCCAAAGCTACACAGAGAAATCCTGTCTCAAAAAACCAAAAACAGAAAATAAAAATATACAAAAACATTACTAATCCCAAATTCCTGGCCTTTTCTTCTAGCAACTCTATCTACTTAGCTTGCCAATTAAGTAAGTCATGTAATATTAAATATTCCATAAAGTTAAAAGACACAGTTGATTAACTCCCAGTCACTTTTGCTTCTAAGCATGAACTACAGTAAAGACATAATAAAAAAAATCAGTTGAGTAAATAAATAAAAATTAAAAAAGTACTCAATCAAGTTAAGATTCATTTTGAAATTTGGTCTTGGTGGTGCTATGGTAAAAATTTTAATTTATTTATTTACTTATTTAAATTTCTAATTAGCATACAAAGTGGCCCTTTTCCCTACGGCTTTTTTTTTTCTTTTGATTGATTCTCCCTTCTCCTACTCTTCCCCTCCATTTCTCTGGCTCATGGCTCACTGCATCCTTCTATTTCCAGAATCCCACTCTTTCAATTTCACTTCTTGACTTCCAAGTTTGAGACTGAAGCAGGTATGTTTAGAATTTTAACATTTTGTTAGAGTTTTAAATATACTTCTAGAATAGCTATCAATTAGGTCAAATTATTAGCTTTCACTACTCAAATTTTAGATGGTTTGACAAATATTATATTGAGATAGTAGTACTTGGAGACTATAATTAAAAATCCTCCAACTCAAGCACCCTCAAGGCCAGGTGGATTCAAACAGTATTCTACCAGACCTTTAAAGAACTAACATCAATACTCAAATTGTCCCATAATAGAAAAATAAGAAAGTTCCAATTTTTTTTATGAATAAGGTTTTTACCACACTAATACCAAAACCACATAAAGATGCAACAACAACCAAAAACAGAATGATGGGCTAATCTTCCTGATTAATATAAATTTAAAGTTCTAAATACAACAATTGCAAACTAAATTCAAGGAAGCATAAACAAAAACATTCACAATCAGGTCACTGTCATTCCTGAGAAGCATGAATTGCTTAACATATATAAATCACATAGACTCAAGAACAGAAACCACATGATCATCTTAGGTTACTGACTTTCAAATTAATTTTGTATTCTGCTACTTTGCCAAATATTGTCATTATTGCTAAGTAGACCCAGTGGATCTTTAAAAGAACATGTGAACTTGAGAGGCAAATGAAGTGAGGGGGGACATGGAAGAATGAAATGAGGGTGCATTTTAGCAAAATTCATTATGTGTGCATACTAAATTCTTGATAAAAGAAATCAAAGTGAGCAAATTGAGAGCATGGGAAGAGGGGGGAGGGAGCTACGAGAATGAGAAGGGAAGAAGAGGAAGAATGCAGAGGTCATGAGGGAGCAGAAAGGTTGACTCAGGTGTAGATTAGAAGAAAGGATATGTAATAGGTAGAGTTCTAGTTGGGAGAGTGGTAGGGGAGGACGTGAGGGAGAAGGGAACTGGGATTGTCATGTAACTCAATCTTGTTTGTAATTCAAATTAAATAATAATAATAATAAATAGAAAAAGATAAAAGATCAGTAGCCTTCTATATACCAACTACAAACATACTGAGAAAGAAAGCAGGAATAAAATATCTTGTAATAAATCAAATCAAGGAATCAAAAGACTTTTACAATAAGAGAAGTTTTGCATATTATTCTGTGGTTAGCTTAAACCACACTCCTGTTCATAATATTTCAGATTTAAGGACTATATCTACAGTATTCACAGTCAGCAGAGCCATAGCCACCTGCTAACTAGCCTGCAGCCTGCAAATCAATGCAAGTGTAAAATAAATTTAAATAACTTTAAATCACTGAAACTCTTAATAATACAGAATAGCTGATGAGTGAAAGGTAAGTCAAATATTTTTTATGACTAACTGTGCTGTCAAAAGTTGAAATTAACCTGGATATGAAGAGCAGCCTTCTCCCTCTGTTCTTGGTCATTCACAATATTTTTTCTTCTTTCTTTATTTGAAGTAGTCCGGCTATTGTTGAAGGGATTATGCTGGGGTTCTTCGGTGGTAGGATTCATTTTTGCAGCGAAAGCAACCTGTCTGCCTGCAATGTAACTACGCCATTGGGATTGTATTAACACAGCTGCCTTACTGAAAAAGAGAAAGAAAAAACAAAAGAAAACTATTTTGGTGTGTATGAGAACATAGAAGGTACGAAGAAGTCTTCATAAGCTGCTGCAAACTATGTCTTCTACATTTGATAGGGAAATGTCACCCATGGACTCTCAACAATATAGGTGCCCAAACAGGACCTGGCACCACAATGACAACAGCACTTGTAAGCTATTGTGGGTGAGGATAATCTTAAAAAGCCCCACCCCTGGATGAAGAGCTACAGACAATAAATGCCTTCTGAGAGAGGGAAAATCAGTGTTAATCAGGAGTGAGCCTCTAATAGGTTATCTAGTCCCACATGCCCACATGGTTATCCTTAAACACATGTGAACAACATTAAATTGACAAGTCAAGTTGTATTTATAAACACATATGTGCATATATAAATATGTAACAAATAATGAAGTTATAAATTTGGGAATGAGTAAAGGAGACACAGGAAGAGTTAGAGGGAGAAGGGGGGTGAAAATTTTGTAAATACAGCACTCACAAGAAATTCTCAAAAAATAAAAAAGGTCTTTGTAACCTGCACATGAATATAAAGAATATAAAATGTCATTTAAAAAATTTCTTCTTTGTTAATTTTATCATAAATGTAAACTAGTATAGATACCCAGAGTTCAGAGAGGGATTTATTTAGTTTCAGAGAGACTTTTAAATTTTGTTTTGTTTTAATTCCTTAAAGATGAAAGATATTACAGAGATTTTTCTAGATAACAAGGGCATTGTAACAGAGTGGGACAGGGTTACAGAAAGAGAGAAATGCAGAAACCCATATGAACTTGGCAAGAAGGGTTAGGTGCTTATCACTACGGGCTAGGAGGAGGAATCGACACTCTTAACATTCTTTGTGGTAAAAAGAGGGACACTATGAGGTTTTCCCCAACTTTTCTTCACTTCTTGGCCATTTGAAAACAGTCTACTATCTTATATGCCCATTAGGAAATTCTTTTTATTTATTTATTTATTTATTTATTTATTTATTTATTTTTTGGTTTTTGGTTTTTTTTTGTAGCTTTGGAGCCTATCCTGGCACTCTCTCTGGAGACCAGGCTGGCCTCAAACTCACAAAGATCTGTCTGCCTCTGCCTCCCAAGTGCTGGGATTAAAGGCATGTGCCACCAATGCCCGTCCCATTAGGGAATTCTTACACGTCACAGCCAACAGCAATTTGTCAATTTTAGACACTGAGTAGCTCTCCTGAGTTGGAGATTTTTCCTTTCTCATACAGGCTATTGAAGGAATTTTTTTTTTTTATCAAGGTACAGGGTGTCATCAAAGTGCTAGGTACTATACCTTAATTTCTTGTGGAATTCCTGAGTTTGACTTAAAAAGTATCTGGAGAACAGATTCCATTCCTCAAAATTTCCTTGACAGAGTTTTCAATAAATTTATATCTGTTTTGGTGGTTTGAATGAGATGTTCCCCGTTGCCTTGAGCATTTAAATAGTTGGTCTCCAGGGTTGAGATGTGAACTCCCATTTGGGGCTCCAGACACCTTGCCTTCCAGCTGCCAAGCTGCCTTCCTCTAACAGTGATGATTATTATCTCTCTGGAACCTTACCTTCAGATAAACCCCTTCTTTTATACATTGCCTTGATTAGATGTGTTATCGAATCAATAGAAAAGTAACTTACACAGAAGTTGGTACTAGGGAGTGGGTTATTTTGTGAAAAACCTGCACAAGTTTTTGTGGGAATGGAGATGACTTTGGGGCTGTGGACTAGAAAAGTGATTGAATGCTGAAAAGAGAGATTAATGAGCCATTTTAGAGAAGCTTGGAAGACAGCAATACTGAAAGCAATTTGGACCATGGAGATGAAGTTTCTGGAGGGGAACAATATTATAGCAACTTAGAATATTGTTACATTTTAGCAAAAAAAAAAAAAAAAGAAAGGAAGGAAGGAAGAAACAAAAGAAAAGAAAAGAAAAAACAGAAAAGAAAAGAAAAAGTGGCTAAGTTCTGCCCTTGTCCTAAGCAGTTTCTTCAGGCTAAATCTAAAATCGAATGAACTAAATTCTTTGTTAGATGAGACTGCAAAAAGATTGAATATTGATACTGTCTTGTGGTGACTGGTAATCACTATTGTGCAGGTCTACAAAGAAAAGCAAGTGGGCAGAAAGAAATGTAGTTTGAAGAGAAAGATAAAGATGTTGCAGCCGAGGCTTGTATTGAGAGAGATCAGGGGATTCAGGAAAGGCTTGATCTGCTTTGGAAAAAGGGAAGAATACTTTGAGGGCAAAACTACCCAGCCAAGCTTCTAAAGTTTGAAAGAAAAATTCCTAAGAAATTTTCTGCTCCAAGAAAGGAACCACAGACAAAAGCTTCCACAAAGTCAATCCAGGGGCCAAGGATCTATCCCTACCTGTCAGCCATATCTCCTACACCTACCCAAATGCACCACCAACTAGGATCCCAGTATTCAAATGCACGAGACAGAGGCATCTCATTGAAACCACCACATTCCATTTCCCTTCCCCTACAGCCCATGTCATTCTGACAATGCATTTGGTCTTTCATAGTCTTTCAATCTCAATACTATTAGAAGTCTAAAGTCTCTTCTAAGACAGACATGCCAACAGTAAATATAGCATCTATAACAGAAAAAAGTCTCACTTTTTTTCACTGTGTTCAGTACTTTGAGGATTACTCATTGGAGAATTTGCCATCTTCATTTCTATGCATGAGGCTCTTCTGGTGGAGGGACTACTTATCCTGCTGTGTGTCATGTTTTTCTCCTGATTTCTTCCTTCAGGTTCTTCACAGGTTAATGAGGGAGGTCTGTAGCCAGAGTCCATCAGGTTATCAGAAGTATTTGGTGGATCTGCTTCATATTTGTCAGTCCAGGAATGGAAGACTTTGTTTTGCAGTGTGCTATTGGGGTTTGAAAGGGCTGGATGGTTTTTCTCGGTTTCTGGTTCAGCCCTCTTGATGATAGCAACATCCCCAAGTTCATGTGCACGTCTGCATTCATTACTGAGTTTCATTAAGTTCCTATAGTAGTGACACAGTTTGTCTGCAGCATGCAAAGTCAGAATGTCCCTGAACAAATAAAAGACCAAAACATTCAATAAGTAGACCTACACCTATGGACACAAAAATGTGTTGGTTTTAAAAATAAAATTTACAATAGGGCCAAAGATAGACTTAAATTGGCAACACAATTCATTGTTATTTATTTCTCATCATTTATACACAATTTTATGTTATTTTGAATAAAAATCAAAATGTTAGTTTACTAACATCTGTGCCAAACAAAAGATGTGAAATTTTAGGTCCATTTTAATTTACTGTATTTCAGGTTTTAAAAAAAATCAAACCTTTTACTATCATGATAAGAATAATGACTGACTAAATTTGGAGAAGTTATTCATGAACTAAAAGTATTTTTTACACTGACTCTTGTCACACAAAATACTTGTATTGGGTAGTCAAAGAACTTACATTATGGGAAAGATTTTATTTCTATTTTTCTATGGACAACTGTTATTCATGGCAAAGGTAACTAAAACATAAATGAATAATGTTCTTGAACAATTATTGGATTTATATATTTTGGGTTTTATTCCTATATAACTGATCAAAATTCTGTATCTACTCATTTGAAAACCTTAACAAATGTAAAGGATTTGACCTGAGTGACCTTCCCTATTAGTCACAATTTTAACCTCCATTATTCCTGCTTACTTTTGAGTATGCAGCTCAGTTTACAGCACTTGTACAGTATGTCCTAGGCACTCTAATCCACCCCATCCCTGAATAAACAAGTAAACAAATAAATTACAATTTGTCAACTAGTTTATGGATATAGCTTATAAATAGTAGTAATTTGCTTGAATCTTTTTATTACATTAGAACTATTTCTAAGCAGTGAAAATTTGATTGTGAATTACGCATATACTCACAAAAGTTTCAAACAGAAAATGAACTGATAAAAGTGTGTACAACAATGTAAATAGTAAAAATTAAATTATGACTTAGTCTGCTAGACACTCTTAGAGCACACTGACCATACAGGACAGTTATCCAATACCAGTGGTCAACCTTGAAAACATACACATAAATGCCTTTATATAGACTGAGCAGTTATATTTAAGTACTTAGGTCTCGTGTGTGTGTGTGTGTGTGTGTGTGTGTGTGTGTGTGTGTGTGTGTACATACACATACATACAGACATATATATTTATAACAACAATTAAATAAAAAAGAGTTCATGCATTTAAAAGAGGTCTTATGGCTTTCTCTCTTGGCTAACAATTATTAAGCAGACTCAACAGACTGGTATCTCTAAGAACCTGATTGACTCTGAATACAGACCTTCCCCAATCAAGAGGGAAGGCTTGGAAGAATGAAAGACAACAGAAAATTATATAATTATAATCTCAAAAGTAAAACTTATTGAGTAAACAAAGAAGACATGGCTTAGTAATTGCACTAAAAATTAACAAGCCGTACTATTTTTCTCTTTATAATGAACAGCTATAGGTGAAACAATCAGAAATACTAAAGCTCATGTATTTCCTGGAGCAATGACAAATTTAACTTGTATTATGGAATGATCAGTAAAATTCACTCATTGTAATGCATTCAGAATTCAATATCAGTAAAAATAAATTCTCAGTTTTCAATATTGGATTAGGATAACTCCCAGCATTTGCCCTATGAACATATAAAAACACTGATAGCCTTTTTTCCACTGTAATGGCATAAGATAATATATAAATATTACATATGTATAATATTGTACTCTAGTGCCATATACTTGAATGCTTTCAAACTTTACTCTCTTTTAACTATGAATTCTTGAAGGATACACAATCATGTAAAAAATAATTGTTGAATAAATTTATCACTATTAGATAACACCCACTATTAGAAAATACCCCAGACACATTGCTCCTAATCAAACTAGTGTCACCATGGTAATCATAAAACATTTAATCATGTGTTTACATTATATTATTTATTTTAAATACAACAGATGGAAAATCAGAATCTTACCCCTTCTGTGTGGTATACTTTTCTGCTAATAAGTTGATCTCTTGAAGTTGGTACTGACAAAAGGCCAAGAAACATGCTAGGTCTTGATGAAAGTGCTCTTCAACATGGGCAACAGAGTGAGAGTTTAGCATGTCACCATTGAGCATTCTCAGAGCAGGTAGGAGTTTAAGTATAGAATACCTATTAGGAACGAAGAAAATGTTAATAATCTCCATAAGGACTTAGTTTTAAAATAACCACAAAATATCACATAACAAGCACAGCATGTTTATCTCAGAAAAGAATGTAATTTATGTCTCTTTTAGGCTCCTCCTTAATTCCTAGCTTCTCTGGGGTTGAGGGACAGTAGCTTAGTTATCCTTTTCTCAGGATGGGGAGATGGTCAGAGAAATGGGAGAATGGGAGGGAAAGGGAACTGAGATTGTTATGTAAAATAAAATTCTTTTGAATTTAAATTAAAAATTAATTTTAAAAAAGAATTAAATTTACCAAAAACATTAATATTCTGCCACATACAAGATGAGTTTTACATATCTTATAGCTTTATCCTACAATGAATAATAAACTCAAATGGCTAATGAGGGAATCAATGTTGGAAACTTGAGCCAAAATTGTACTACAAAAATGCCACTCTTATTAAATGGATAATTGTACTACAAATGCCACTCTTTTTAAAAGGATAGTTGAGAAACTTTATAATGATAATACTTTTGAAAATTGCTATTTACTTGAGAATGTAGGCAAACCTTTATCAAGTCTCATTAGAATATAATGTGAGTGGTACTAAAACAGGGAGTGGGGAAGGGTTCTGGTTTTGTGCGAAAATGACATCTAGAATTATATTTTCTCCATAATTTTTATCAAAGAACATAATAATGGACCTTTCTAGGTATGATCAAAAGACTAAATCAATTCATAACACAAACGCATAAAAACAGGACAGATAGCAAGAGCTGTAGATCAAACTCAGCCATCAGAAAGTACCTGCCTAAGCCTTTCATAAGGAAAGTGTAACTAAGTTTTACAATGTAGTTAAGTCTGTTCACAATGGTCACAGTGGAAAACTAGACTTCTTGAACAACTAAAAGAAATGAACTCCTTATTAGGGAAAACCTAAGACACTGATGACCAATAGCAAAGAAAAATAGAGACATGACATACTCGTGGATAGAAGGACTCAATGTTATCAAGCCAACAATCCTTCCCAAATTATATTACCAATTCAATTCAGTCCCAGATAGAATCCATGAAGGTATTTAATTAATATTAATAAATGAATTTAAAAATGTATGTAGATATATGGAAGATCTACAATACCAAACAACTGAAGAAGAAACAAATGTCAGACAAGACAACATATTACTTCTAGATTAAATTTGGAGCTATAGTAAGTAAGACAGCATAGATTAGGTAGAAGCAAACAAACAAAAAAAGAAGGCACATTGATTAGCAGAATAGCAATGAAGGCCAAAAATAAAGTCACACAAATCTCTGACAAAAGAGTAAACACAGTCAAATGAAGCAAATCTGGGGACTTTTAAATGAAAAACTTCTGAATGTAGACAAATTTATACCTTTCACAAATGTGAAGTTAAAATGCATCATAGACATAATTGTAAAATGAAAATATGTAGAAGATAACAAAAGAGGAAAAAATCTAATGCAAATACACACAGAGACACAAAATCATGATCAAGGAAAAAAACAGTTGAAAAGCTGAATACAATTAAAATTAAAACTTCTATGGGAAAAGAAAACAAAATCACAAAGTAACCCACAAGGAAGGAGAAAATATTTGAAAAATACAAATCTAATAAAAAACTTATTCAAAATATACAAACAAAATTAAAATAAGAAATATGACTGATTTTAAAATGGGTAAGAGAATGAAACAGATACCATACTGTGGTAGTTTGAGTAAGAATAGCCCCCATACGGACATATATTTGAATGGTTAGTTAAGAGTGAGTGGTACTAGTTAAAAGGAGTAGGAGGATATGGCCTTGTGTGAGTAGGTGTGGCCTATATGGAGGAAGTGTGTCACTGGGGGTGGGCTTTGAGGGTTCAAAATGCTCAAGCAGTTCCCAGTATCTCTCCATTCCTGCTGCCTGTGGATCCAGATGTAGAATTCTCAGCTACTCCGCCTGCTCCCCATCATGATGACAATGGATTGAAACTGCAAGCAATCCACAATTAAATGACTTTTTAAAATAAGTAAGATTTGCAGTGGTAATGGTGTCTTTTCACAGCAATAGAACACTGACTAAGACACTTACTAAGGAAGGTTTACAGAAGACAAGCATATGAAAAATGTGCAGTTTCAGATTCACTAGGGACCTGCAAATTAAAATAATAATGAGCTGTCATGACACATCTTTCAGAATGCCCAAAATCCAAAATGCTGATAACAGCCAAAAGACAGGAGAGATCCAGAGCAACAGAGGAGAGTATTTTGAGCCAATAGTTCTGTAAATATAGCACTTACGTATGAAATTCTCAAGAAAAGAATATTTTTAAAATAGTTTCTTTTCTAATGACCCAGAGAAAGGTAGTAGATCGGGAAGGAACAGGAGGTGGGGAGGAACTGATAGGAGTAGAGGGAGAGGAAACTGCAATGAAGATATATTGTATAAGACAAACAATCTATTTTCAATAAAAGGGAAAACAATACATATGTAATAAATAGTTCATGATTGTTCAGTAAATGTAATGAACTGGAAGAAGTCAATAAATAGATATAAACTAATTAGATGTATGGCTCTGTTCTTTAATGACATTACAATTTAGTGGTAAAAATTATTTTGCTAGTGAAAAGTAAGGTGATTAGATAAATATAAGAAAATTATTGTGTTAGTAATTCTATATTCTTAAATTACTTTAAACTTGAAATCTTATGGAACCATTAAGGAAGGGTAAGTCCCCTCCAGAAAAGGTTAAGGGATCTTTGAGGAAGAAGAAGTGGAGAGAATGCAAAAGTCAGAGTTGGTGGATCACTACCAGGAGGGTGTCTGCTGGACACAACAGGTTAGTTGCTCATTGGAACTCAAAAGGATGGATTGGGACACTGTCCACACAGCATGCATAGGCCAAAACCATTCAAGTATGTGAAAGGTGGGTGGATGCTAGGCAGAAAATCTCACCCCAGCCAAGGAGCTATTAGCATCTGATAGCTACTGAGAGAGATAGTTATTTCTAATGGTGTGAGCCATGGTAAGTCAGCTACAGTGTGGAGTGGGCTCTATTCTTAAGAGTATTTCACAATACACACACACACACACACACACACACACACACACACACACACACACAGAGGAGAAAGACGAGGAGGGTGAGGAAGAAAAGGAGAGTAGGGGTAGGAGGTAGAGTATTAACAGACAGGTGGGAAGGAAGGTGAGAAGGGTGCAGCATGAGAAATATAATAAAAATATTTTATATAAAATTATCAAATAATAAAAAATAATTTTTCCTATTTTAAAAGAAAAATCAAGTAAGTTTTAAGGACAGCATTGGATGTCAGATATGTTCCAAAACTTTGCAGTTATCACTATTTGGCAGCTGTTTGTATGGAAAGTACCAGTTAAGAAAAAGACAAAATCGTACTTTTATCACCGAATACTTTCCATCTGGCTAATGATATAAATATAAATAAGTATAGATTATTTTAGCTAGGGAGTCTAATTTAGGTAACATTAAGATGGGCTTGAATTTCTATGAGAGGCGTATTTTGATGCTGTCCTCCTCACTTCAGCATACAAAAATTCCCAAGCAGTTCCCTTAAATCAGAATATTTTGACATTCTTGTGGACGTAAAAATTTGCTTGCATTTCAAGACAGTTAACAGTATGTTAAAATCCGTGAGGTATGTAATTAAAATTCATGTTGGATTTATGTTTTTTTAAAAAACAGTTTCTTCCTTAATTTTTGAAGGGGACAGTCCTCAGAATCACAAAAGACAATAGTGTGTGGACTGCCCTTGAGTTCACCAGTCAGCCACATGAGCTTATGGGGAATACATGAGCAGGCTGATTAATGTAGGGAATGAAGTATAAGAACATTGTGAGATCTCAAGATTAGTTTTTCCAGCTGGGCTCCTCCTACTCAAGGGCCAAATCAATATTTCATTCAGTGAAAACTTCCTGGTGCATACTCTGCCACTTAACAAGCTCCATTAATCACCAGCCAATGAAACAAATTCTCAAAGGGGATTTCAAATGTTGCCTGTGGATTATGTTTTAAAAGAGATTTTTTTCAGTGCATCAGTTTTTTGCATGTTATCACTGGCTTGACATGAAAGTAAGAAACCAATTGGGAAAATCTATAACTAATCCCTTTGTTGGTACCATGGGGTTATGTAAAGTTCACCGAAACAAACTGTATCAAAGTTGCCTGAGTCCTTTCATTAGCAAATCCATATTTTATAGACTTCTTCATCTTAAACCCTCTAGATAAATGGGTCTCTTCTTATAGATAATAAAATGTATATTACAACAATTGATCTAACTGAAATTTGACAGGCTCAGTTTTCAAGTAAGGAATATGCCAGTCCAGTTTCACTTTATCAGTCCAATTTCAGAAGGAAATAACTGAAATAGTAAGTTACATGATTAAAAGGACTCACAAGGAGTTGACGGAAAATGTTTCCTCTGTCAAAACAAAATTTAAGTTAATATCATAACAACTTGGCTTTTCATCACCTGCTTGCATCACAATCATACTTGCAAATTTGTATCAATTCATCTATATTCAAGAAAATTTTTTAGCATGCAAAGATAACATGCTATTCAAGGAACTTTAATTTTGTAGGAAAACTGATATCATATTTTGTCTCACAAAATGATAAACAGGATACTAGTGGATTAAAAAACTGTTTCCTTACCTCCAGTTGATTTCCTGAAGTACTGGGTTTCCAGTGAGACAAAGCTCTTGGAGAGAGTAGCACGCATTGAACCAACACATGACACTTGAAAGATCTAAAAAAAAAAAAAAAAAAAAAAAATGAATGAAAATTAGCAAAGTAGCAAGAATAATTTGAACAAAAACTGTCATAAATGCATCACCTATTTCCCAATTAAAAATTAAGTGATATTTTAGTATTTTAATTTTTCCCATTGAATATCCCCAAGCTTTCAGAACAGAGTGGGTACTGAGTGGAACACAAAATAGTGTAAAATTAGGTTTTCTACCATTTAGCAACTATGTGAACTTGGACAACTCATTTCTACAATCCAGTTTTAGACTGTCTCAATGTGTGAGGACTAAATGAGGTAATGGATTTAATGTTCTGCTATACTTAGAACAATAATATGACACCAAATATAACAGGATACAACACGTGTTAAAGCTAAATACATCAACAGACACATAACAGTAAAGCTCATAGGTAAATCTAGGCTACTCTACAGAGCAATGTGTATAGACTTGATTTCCCACAGAAAACTAGCACTGACTGTTAGTATTCAAGCATCTGTACTGGTCTGCCTTTGGCATTCTGACAGGATGCACCCTCAGCTGCTGCCACTAAGAGCACACCTGTGCACATTCACCATGTTCCCTTTTAAAAGGGCCCTGCTGACCTCCCATCCTCCTCTCTTTCTCTCCCTCCCTCTGCCCCCCCCCACCTTTGCCTCTCTGCCTCTCCTTTCTGCTGCTCCTGTCCCTGGAGGCCGGTCTCCCCCCTTCCCTTTTGTAGGAGAAACTGCAGCTTGGGTAGGCTGGCATGTTGGATGCTCTCTGAGGCAGGGACAAGGAAGTAGAAGCTTCCCACTCCCACTAGGACGCATCAAAAAAAAAAAAAAGTGGATATGTAGAAATGGCAGGCACTTCCTCCCTGAGCCAAGCCTTCCTCTACTGCTGACAAAGAGACACCTGACCCGAGACACCAATGAGGAAAGGACAATGCAGCAGAGTCAGCTGCCTGAGCCAAAAGGACCTTGGGAAGGGGTATAAAGGCAGGCCTAACTTCTGTAATAAAGGAGTCTGTCTGAATCATGCTCTGCTATTCACTGACTCCCAGTGCTGGAGTCATTGGTGCTGCATCTTCTCACCCCCTCCCCCAAGGTGTATCTGAATAGGATAACCAGCAACACCCCTTCTTTTTATAATCCTTTTCTCTTAATAAAAAAAGCAAACAAACACCACTTTAACTTGGTTGCATGGTGTCTTTCTCGAGCAGCTTTTTAAAATTACAACACTGACTACACATGTATTCTGTGTGCACACACAAAGACACAGACACACATATTATTATTTTAAGTCTAGATCTGATAGAAGGGAAACACACAATATGTCCTTTTGATTGTTCTATGATTTCAATAATTTTATGTCTAGAAGAACATTATTGTTTATCTAAAATGACAGTGGCATACACAGATTCTTTTTTCCTTAATTAAAGTGGAAACTGCTAGAAATGAGGCTAGAACATTGGGAGAAAGGACTGAGAAGTGCATGAATGTTGGAGATGTCTTTTGAGAATTCATCACGTGGCCTTGGCAAAGGGTTGGGTGTTATGCCGGCTGAAAAGACTCAAAACATCCCAGGTTTCCAGGTTTCCAGCATCTGGAGAAAGGTCTAAAAACCTGATGCTAGAACTTCTGCAACCGTTTTAGGGATGACATTAGAATTTCAGACCCAACATCATGAGATCTGGCCAATTACCTCAGAGATCCAACTAAAGTCCAGGAGAATATATACGGTTTTTATAGCTTATGGTGGAAAATTATGATTGTGGCTGCTACTTGGAGGGGACTGACTGGAGAGTAAATGTAAAAACATTTTAGTGGCTTTGTTCAATCCATAATGCTTTAACAACATTTTAATGGCCAAATGTTCAGCAGTAAAAAAGCTAGCAGTAACCTTTTTACTCATCTTCATGTATGCAAATGCTTACGAATTCAGAACAACACTTTACTCCTTTTGAAGCAGAAATTAAAAACCTATTATTTCAAATAAAGAAACAAATAGAATTCCACACTTACCAGAAAGACAGTTATTGCTGACATCTAGTTTTTTCAAAGACACAAAATGAAACAGTGGTATAATTGTTGTTAAACTGAAAACAAAATATAAAAAATATTGAAAAAATTAACAAGTATATTCTTGTTATTTTGTTTCAAGTACAACTCATTTACCTAATGCAATCATATAATTATAATACATTATATAAAATTATCTATAATTGTACAATACAATGCAGTACAATTAAAACATTGAGTAACAGTATTTATAAAAAGGCATAAGTCTAAGTATGTAAGTAATCCTATTATGGAATATTGATGTTCATTTTTAAAGAGAATTTACCATGAACATTACAATAATGGGAGATTTTGACTCATTTAAAAATGAAATTACCATGGAATTGCTAATTTCATTCACAAATACCATGGGCTTTGATGTATATTTGCTATTCAGTTTAAAATGGGTAGCTATCTGGGTATTATTTGGATTTACATATTTATAAATCTAGTTATGCAAAAATTACATTATTTGTTTCTCCTTCCTTACTTTAAACACATGACCTAAATCTGTAAGGTACCAACTTTTCTGAGGGGTTACTATGATTTTTTAAATGTTTTTAATGTAATTGAAATGACAGCACTCCCCTTCAAATTCATTATTCCAAGCCCTCCCTGCTACTCTAGTTTAAACTTCTCCAATGTCTCCTGCCATACTGACAGTCTATTTTTCTTTGTTATTGTTTTATACACACACAAACACACACACACACACACACATACACACAGGGGTATATATGTGTGCATGTGTGTATGTGCAAGTCACAACTGGTTATGATAAATTATGAAGAGCTCAGCTCCAAAGGATCCATCTGTATCACCTCTAGAGAGTCTACAGCTCAGGGAAAATCCTAAACAGGGTTCAGAATGTTGTGAGAGCCAGAACTGGCCACAAAACACTTTCTCCTACAGCAATATCAATGGACACTTCAACATGGAAGGGGAAATTTTCAGGGTTACACTCCTAGACAAAAATCTAGAGCAACTAATGAGTGCTGGGAGGAGAATTAGCCTCCCTCAGGGCTTAGTCCCTTTATTCATTCACTGTGCAATGCAGAGTGTCAGCCTTGAAATCATATACTACACACAAACAACATAAACACAACAGGTTCTTTACATGTATGTATGTATGGATGGATGCATACATGCATGCATGTGTGCGTATACACATAGAAATATTTTTAAAACTCACTTTTAATAGAATAACTGATGAGACTCATTGTTTTAAAGAAAACTATTTTAGACTAGAGTGAGTTACTATCAATATAAATATCCAGTGTGGTACTGTGTTTCATTTAGAATTGGAAATATGCTTAACATATGAACAGTAAATCCAAGAGGAAAACTCTTATAAAATGCTATGGTAATAGAATGGATTCAACCTTGTCAAAATGAAGTATTTAAAATAAATTATTTTCATAATTTTTGTGTGCTACATTGTAATAGTGAAATTATTGATACTTAAAGTTGCTTTTATTCATTTTCCATATTATAATGGTAATTAAGAACTCACTTTCGACGGGCATTGGTGGCGCATGCCTTTAATCCCAGCACACGGGAGGCAGAGACAGGAAGATTTCTGTGAGTTCAAGGCCAGCGTAATCTCTAGAGCGAGTACTAGGACAGGCTCTAAAGCTACACAGGGAAACCCTGTCTCGAAAAAACCAAAAAAACCAAAAAAACAAAAAAAACCCCTTACTTTCTTTTTTTTTAAATTTTTTATTTGGATTAGAAACAAGAGTGTTTTACATGTCAATTCCAATTCCCTCTCCTTCCCCTCCTCCCCTGCCCCCCCTCCCAGCTAACACCCTACCTATCCCATACACTTTCTGCTCCCCAGGGATGTGAGGCCTTCCATAGGGTGTCTTCCAAGTCTGTCCTATCTTTTGGGATAGGGCATAGGCCCATCCCGTGTGTCTAGGCTCAGGGAGTATCCCTCTATGTGGAATGGACTCCCCAAGTCCATTCCTATGCTTAGGGATAAGTACTGATCTACTATAAGGGGCCCCATAGATTTCTGAGGTCTTCTCACTGACACCCACATTCATGGGGTCTGGATCAGTCCTATGCTGGTTTTCCTAGCTATCAGTCTGGGGACCGAGAGCTCTCCCTTGTTCAGGTCAGCTGTTTCTGTGGGTTTCACCTGCCTGGTCTGGACTCCTTTGCTCATCACTTTGCTTGTACTACAAGGAAAACGCCAACCCAAGGAAATCACCGATATCCACAAGAACAAAGAAAATAGATTAGCTTACAGCAGCAATTCCCAAAGATGGGAATTGAACACACAATGTCATTTCCACCAACAAAATAAAAAATAACAGGAACTAAAAATCACTAGTCATTAATATCCATTAATATAAATGGTCTTAATTCACCTATAAAAAGACACAATCTAGCAGATTGGATACGAAAACAGAATCCATCCTTCTGCTGCATACAAGAATCACATCTCAACCTCACAGACAAACATTACCTCAGAGTAAAGTGTTACAATAAATCTTTCCTCCAAAAGCCCCTGAGCCCTACCATCACATGTGTGCTTTATGCCAGCCACCTTCCCATTTTAGGACCCAAATTAATACACAGAGAGACTTGTATTAGGTTCAAAGCTGCTTGGCCAATGACTAGGATTTCTCATCTATTAGCTCAGTCTTAATTATCATAAATCTATATATTTTATAAGACTTATAGAGGATGCCTTGTGCTGGCACCCTCTCTTGCTGGTGGCTCACATTGCGCCACTGGAGGAGGCGCCGAGGGGAAAAGGGACACTTCCTGTTTCTCCTTTCTTAAATATGAGTCTCCTTGCTATGTCACTTCCTGCCTGGAATACCACTTCTCTACTACGTTTCCCAGAATCCTCTTTGACTCCTAGTCCTGCCTAACTTGCTGCCTCATTGGCCAAATAATATTTTATTTATCATCCAGTAAGACAAACACACAGAAGCACTTCCCCCATCGGTAAAGGTTTGGAAAAATTTTTCCAATCAAATGCACATAAGAAACAAGCTGGTGTAGGTATCCTAATATCTAATAAAATAGACTTCAAACTAAAATAAATAAAAAAAATAAAGAAAGGCATTTCATATTAATCACAGAAAAAATACATCAAGAGGAAATCTCCATTCTGAACATCCATGACCCAAACAGAAGGGCTCCTGCATTTGTAAAAGAATCATTACTAAAGCTTACATCACCCATCAAGCCACACACACTAACAGTAGGAGATTTCAACACCCCACTTTCAACAATGGTATCAATAGTCTCCCAACCAAAAAAGGCCCAGGCCCAGGACCAAACTCAGTACAGAATTTTACCAGATGTTCCAAGAAGATCTAATGCTAATATTCCTCAAATTATTCCACACAATTTACACAGAAGGAACATTGCAAAACTTTTTTTATGAGGCTACATTTACCATCATACCCAAACCACACAAAGACACAACTACAAAAGAGAATTACAGACCAATTTCCCTCATGAACATAGATGCAAAAATACTCAATAAAATACTGGTAAACAGAATTCAAGAACACATCAGAAAAATCATCCACCATGATGGATTCATCTCAGAGATTCAAAAATCCATCAAAAATCCACCATATAAACAAACTGAAAGAAAAAAAAAAAACACATGATCATCTCACTAGATGCTGATAAAGCCTTCAGCAAAATTCCACATCTCTGTATGGTAAAGGTCTTAGAAAGAATAGGAATACAGGTCTGACATATGGGGAACCTGCATAGACCAAACTAGGCTCCCTTAATACTGGTGACAGTGGTCTGACTGGGACAATATATGAGACCACTGGCAGTGGGTCTAAGATCTAACACTAATGCACAAACTGACTTAGTGGAGCCTATTCTGTACAGAGAGATACCTTGCCCAGCCTAGAAACAGGGGTGAAGGGGCGGAGAGGTACCTTGGTCCTGCTTCAACAAGACGATGTGACAGACTTAGTAGACTTCCTAGGAAAGGCCTTACCCTCTCTGAGGAGCAGATAGGAGGTAGCAGGGGAGTGGGGTAGGGAGCAGGAGGAGAAAGAGGGAGTGGGAACTGGAATTGGAATGTAAAAAATAAATTGATTAATAAATAAAGAAAAAAACAAAAAAAGAAGAGTTGAGTCTAATACTATTAACTCTCTGTCATTTCTGTTTTTCTCTTCCCCCCTCTGTCTCTCCTCTCTCTCTCTCTCATATGTGCATGCATTTAAAACTATCATAACTATTACTCTAAGGTCAGAGGCCACACAGCAGCACTGTGGCTCAAAGCACCACGGGGTCTGGCACAGACTAACCCTTGTATGCATCTTGACTCCTCCCTTGTACTACCCTGTTCTGCATTAGTTGAGGGAAAGAAGATACTACTGATGAAACCTATACGAAATAATAAGGCTAGAAGAAAATGCCTTTCACTGTTGTCACTCCTAGGCACAATAGAACCATTCATTCTAATCCTGTACACCACCACTTATTTAAAAGAGTCTCATGGGTGACAGGGTGTAGAATAAAAAATACTAAAAAAAAATATGAAAAAAGTGGAACTACAAGCCCTTCTTTGTGCAACATAAGAGTAGATTGGCTTAAATGTCACATTGATGTGCCAGGAAGCAAAGGAAGAAGAGCGGATACACAAATAAAGAGCAGGGAAGAGGAGGGTGGTTGAAGGAAAGGAGGAGGGAGGTGTGCAAAATTAAAACATGTGGAGAGATAATTATTGCATTTGTCTTTATCTTATAGTGTTTCCATCCTGACCATGTTCTTGAAGATTTTAAAGATGCATAATTTTAATTCTTCTGGTGATAACATAAGAGTACTTAACAAAAAATGCCGTTTGTAACTTCACTATATTTTAATAGTAAATCTTTGTATTTCTACTAAAATTCAATAGCTAATGAATTATTTCACTTTTCATAATGTTACTCTCTTTTCTTCAGAATATTCTGTGTACTCATCGGTGCTACATGGTGACATATATTTGAAAACATTAAGAAAAATTGACCAATTTCATTTAGAGTTTAAAGACAATATGACTTTCTTTAAAAATCAATTTAATTAACTAAATTCTGCTATGCTCAAATATCTTTGTAATACTACATTTTATCTTTTCATATAGGCATTCTTTTAAAATTATGATTTGTAAATTGTCCTGTTTTGAAATCTTAAGTAAACAGCTATTTTTGCATCTTTATGACTATTCATTGTGATGGTAGAAATCTGATCATAGGTTTTCTTTTCTCAAACATTTATAAGGTTTTTTTTCTTCACTGACATTTCATGAATATTTTTTTCTAAGAAAATTCAAACCAGAAAGACAAAGGGACATTAGTGAAAACCTAATACGACTTGACCTTGTCACATTAGCCCTGGGCATTAAAAGATATAAATTTCAAAGACGGGAAAAAAAGCAAAGATTTGTACATTGAGCACCCAATGGGTAAGTTTCCACTCTGCCTCCACTTAGGGTATCAGTGGAAGGAGAACAGTTTATATAGCCAAAGAGTCTTCCAGTTAGAACTCCTCTGAGTCAAACTTAAACCAGTCACATGTCCTAATGAAAATTTAAAACAGAAGACTGGATGAAACAAGTATTCCAAACAATATTCACCAAGTACTGCTCTCTATATGTATTCCATTTGCTTGGGAAGAAAGTATGTGGATACATAATCTCTTCCTTGTGAGGGTAATAGTTACCAAAAATCAAAGAAAATCCATACAATGTAAAAGTATCCTAATTATACACCCCAATGATGTCTGTACAAGTGCATTTGAATGTCTGCATTTTCAGTTCATAGATTTCTGAAGTGGATTCACATATCCCTATGTGGATGATAGCTAAAATTTGGTATCAGAAGGTAGGCAGCAGCAGTTCTTTGACACTTGGGAAGAAGTTAAGTCTCAGACAATAACAAGACCTGCTTAATGCCAAGTGACTGGAATGTCACAGATTCAAACCACAAACCTGAACTGGCCTATCTTAGTTTTATCATCAGTTATGTGGCTCTGCACACACTTCATGGACAGAACACTGTGACATGGATCATAATTAAAGAACTAGATCTGCTGAGTAAAACAAACAAACAAACAAACGAATGAACTAAGCTTTGAGTTTATTTAAACATTATGCCACTAGGAAATAATTCCCTTTCTTTGTGTGCTTTCAGATCTCTGGCTTTACTAACAGCATGCACAAAGGATTTGATAGTGCAAAAATACATTTAAATAGGTGATAGTATTATAAAAGTTCAATGTGGTGTATGTAATAAAAATTATACATAATATATAATTGCTGGATAGTCATTATAAATAGTTTCCTAAGAACATACTTCCACATTTACATATCTCCCTGCCCCGGTCATCCCTGAACAGTTTTTTCTCTACTACCAATGCTATATATACATGCATAGTGATTTTTATAAAATCTAGGTGCCATGCAGGCTAATTTTTCTATCTCTAACAAGTTTTTAAAGGCTGCAACATATGCCACTCAATGTTATAGCTCTCAAAGTAACAACCCCCACCTCAGTATTCAAATGTTACATCTAAGTAAACAAAATTACAAATAATGATCACCAGGGGTTAGTATTCCAATTATCATTATCAATTCTCAGAATCAAATTGGTCTAGGCGAATAATTTACTTTCAACACTTTGATATATGGCTATCAATAGAGAATGACAAAGCCAAAGCTTTGTCATTTAAAATTGTCACCTGTAATAATTTTAACTTTGAAAGAAAAGGATATTTCATTGTAGGCTTAAAGTATTCAGAGAACTAAGGACATTTTTCTTTTATGGTTTTCTTAATTTAAATGTTTTCTAGCATTAGAAATGTGGTTTGAGAGCTACTTCTGTCAAATATGTGTGTTGTGCCTGTTCATGCATGGTTTCCTACATGTGTCTAAGACATAACTGATCAATTCATTTTGAGATCATACTTGTTATAAAATGATCCTATGTAGTCATGCAGGTCCAAAGTATATGTGGTTTCACTTGAAGGAGCTTACTTCAAATCTAAATAATGTCTTGCTAAATAAAGTCAGCTTTCATAATTTAGATATGTGTAAAACAATTTAAGGGTACTTCAAAATGTATATTCAGTTTTTAATTCTCAAATACTAACTCAAATACTTGTGTTAAATCATTTGACACAAACATGCTCAAAATATGATCACTCCTTGGCAAAGATTAGAGATTGTTTTTGTATTATTTATAAACATACACACAGTTGTCCTTTCTCACTTATTTTTTAAACATCTTGTAACTCAAAGGAGTGATTTCTAGTTATAGGTGGTCCAATCACCTTACTCCACATACCTGTGGTTAATAAATTAAACATACTAGAATGAACAGGTTTCAATGAAATATTAAGCACAGAAAGAATTACACTTATTGTAGTGTTATTTTGATTTGACTAATAATTTTGTTCAATGAGCCAGATGTTTGATTGTCTCTAGTGTGTCTTTTCATGCAGCTACTCATTTCATATTAATGTTAAGATATTTTAACTATTACTTTATGTTCATATGGAATTCAAATTTAAACCCATTTTAACAATTCCAAAAGCAAGCAAGTTGAAAGAAGATTTAAAAACCTTGTTTTATAACTTAATAAATACCATTTGAAAGAGTGAGGCATCCCTCTGAATGGAATTTCCTATATTCTGTGTTTTCCAAAACTAATTCTCTATAAACATAAACAAACCTATCCTGAGAAGTTTCTACAAATATATTTTTAGAAGAAACAAGATGAAGAGACTATTCTGATAAAATTTTACTAAAGCATCTAGTAAGCCAGTTATTTCAGTTTTTAAAACTCTAAATAGTTATATTTGTATCTTATGTACTGATTTATATTGATGCATCCTGATTTAATTGCAAAAAAGAATCTCATTTTTTCTATTTTATGTACAACACAGAGCAATTGTAAATAACTATCCTAAAATAAAATATATTCTTACCTGTTTTGAGAGATACTAAGCTCTTGTAGTAAAGGCAGCCAACATGAAGAAAATACTTCCATGTTTAAGATGCTGTTGTCATCCAAATGCAATTCTCTAAGCAGAACATGATTGTTTAAGGATGGAGGCTACAATTAAATATATTTTGTTACTTCTGTTAACAAGCAAACTATTTTGTAACCAAATTTAAAAGTACAGCTTCTACCAAAGCTTAAAAGATATACATTCTTGTAAGCAATAAACCATAACTCAAAGTATATTATTGAGTCGTTTGGGATGAATAAAATGCCTACTAATTAATTTTATTATTTTTGATAGCCTTTACAAAAGAAGTCTCATGACAAAGTGCAATTTAATCTCAATAATGGATAAATGTGGTTCAACTTATGGACCTCAGTGAAACAGAAATATTATGATAGGCTATAGTTTAGTATTCAGAAAATCTTATCTCAAACTCTATTTACAAGACACCGTAAGCAGATAGGGTTTTTCCTAAATGGATAAAAGTATAAAATAATGCAAAGGGGACTCTGAGCAGGGAAAATATTTAAGAGAGGGCAGTGGAATATGAGGATACAAGCAAAAAAGGCAAGATGCTGGGGTTAGAAAGGGTTAACCCTGAGGAAGGATAGCAGCAAGGGAATGGCCTGGGAACTGCATGGGGCCAAGGGGCAGAAAACAGTATACATGTATGGAAAATAATAAGGAAATACAATAAAAAACAAAATGAGTTTTTTCTTATGGCACCCTGTGTAGGTAGATAAAGTTGCTCCCAGAAGCTAAATGTTATTAAATGAAAATCCTAGTTCCAGGAGGGCTCTACATGATGTTGGCCCTAAAAACTATGGGCAGTTGCCACTGTTCTTGATTGCCCACCAGAACTATCTAGTTAAAATCCTATTGACAAAGACTCCCCCTGCCTTGGTTGTATGACATAAAGAAATCAAACTGAAACTGGATCAAAACCTTCTTTGCTGTCTAGCCTTGAGACTGTAGCAAAATACTATACAGGCTTCTTGGAGAGAACTGTCATCCATCCAATACTCAGTTGTGCACCTGTGTTCAACAACACTCACAGACAAGGGATATGAACCCAGTAGTTCAATAGTGGCCAGTCTGTTATTAGAGTAAACAACTACTTTCTGATTGAAGTTGATGACTCCTCCACAGTAGAAAATCCCTGCCTGGTAAACCTGGCAGAAACCCCATGGATGGGAAATTCATAAGCTCTAATGGGGAAGACAACGGTGCTATTTTTTTCACCAAACAAGGTGTGCCTTTCAAAAATGTCTTCTCAATAACAAAGCTAATTATCATAATGCTGCAGTCAATTTTAAAGAAGCTTGGTTTTACTGTGGTGACTGTAGAGACTCATGACTGATCAAAGTAAGGAGAATAAATTAGTGGTGAATGCCATGCCATAAATGGGATTTCTACAGTTTCCTTTCCAAAAGGAGCAAAACAATGCTGGGACTGGAGGGAAAGTGGTGGAGCCTTTGGAACCCTGTCTTCAGGGCATGACATGGCTATTACATTCTTGCTCTGATGGTGTGCAAAATCTCCCTCAAGGTTAGGCTTGTCAACGCCTAGTCATGGAATGGGAAATGTCCCATGGAGCCCTACCATTCTCTGAATATTTCTATGTAGGTAATAGTGGGATTTGCAGGCTTCTGAAAAAAATTTCCCTAGCCATACTCCTGTTTATAGTCCTCATGAAACTCATTGAGCTTCTCTCTCTCTCTTCTCTTTCCCTCTCTCTCCCCACACAGGTATGAAAGAGAATATATAAGAGGGCACCAAGTTCAAAAGGGAAATAACTGAAAGTAAACAAGAGAAGGTAATATGTTTTGAAAATATGGTCAAAATATATTATGCCATGCATGGAAAAATCCTAACGAATCTCATTATTCTGTGTAATAATATATCCTATGAAAAGCTAAAAGGTAGAAAGAAATACTTGGAAATAGCATTTAGTTGATTAATTAAAAACTAAAGAAATAATATTCAAATTATAAGTTGCTTTCAACATGTATGGTAGATACATCAATTAAAAGAAAGACACTGCATTAGTTACAGACATAGTTGTTTTAAATAATTTACCTCTCTTAGGTAATTTCCCTGCAACTTTACTATTTGGAGCAATCCACAATTTCCGATGCCATCAACATCAGTAAGATGATTATGTGAACAATCCAGGTATATGATGGTTGGTACTTCACAAAGGCCTTTAGTGCTAATTAACTGATTATGGTCCACAGTTAGTTGTTGAAGGCATTTCAAAGATTCTAAGCCACCTGGAAGATAAGTTTTTCTAATATTACACTGGTATTATACATTCTTCTTGAGACATCATATCATGCAAACTGGCATTTGGAGATAAAAGTCCCATCTATACCTACACTTGTATGTTTTGTAATACATTTTTCCCTATAAACTCACACTGGCCTGAGATTTGTGATATAGTTCATGTTAGCATTGATCTCTTGAACTTCCTACCATACCCTCTCAATTGCCAGGACTATGGACATGCAACATTATTCCTAGTCTTGGAAATGCAGTGTTTATCTATTTTGTTATTTATAAATTAAAAACTGAAAGGAATATTTAATGCATACATTGGGAAATGAGAATTTTCAAACAATGAAACAAGGAAAACTGCCAATTTCTATGAGAATTTTATTTGAAATCAGAGTGATAAAACCATTTTTTTTAACTTTTTCAAGCATCCTCCAAGACGAGATAAATGAGTGAAACACAAAGTTTCAGGCATCAGCTTCTTTTTCAGACAGCAGAAAAAACAAAAGAATAGATGGGAGTATCAGGGGAAAATGCAATTAGAATTGTGTGATAAACAGTAAAATACTAATGGCATATGCCTTTAAATTACAAAGGGTATTTTTATTTACAATAAATTACACACCATGGATAAAGTCAGGCACAGTTTAAAAAAGTGAGAAGAGGTCATTGCTTTGGCAGAAATGTACCATTGGAAACTTGCATGGTAGAGATATTAATAGCATTATCATCACAGTCCAATCTAATTTGAACCTAATTTGAGCACCAGTTAATCTGGTGGCTCACACCTGAAGTCCAGCTCCACAGGAACTGACACCTTCTTTGGCCTCTACTGGTGCATGTGCGCACACATGTGTGCATGCACTTGTACACACACACACACACACACACACACACACACACACACACACACACACACACACGCAACCAAAAATATATCTTTAAAAACAACTAGACTCAAGAGCTGCTGTTCAGAGACTATTTGGGGAAGACTACTGGGCACAGTGCCAATGAAACAGGAGATATGGAGTAGACTGTTCCTGGTAGCCCTATGAGGAAGAGAAGAAAATGAACTGAACATCACAGTCCAATCTAATTTGAACCTAGAAAAGTCTTTTCAAAATAAGGAAACTTTTGGTGCAGCATAAGCTCCGTGTGAGACTAAATTCCCCCACCATTATGTGTGTCCTTCCCCACAGCACTGCTGCATGTACACAGCACACAGCTCTGAGAAACACTGGAACATGATAGAAATGACACTGCTGTGCCCAGCTGGGACAAGGCAACACAAGCACAACAAAGAAACACCCTAAGATACACCTGCAGGTAACATTGTTAACAACAGGAAAAAAAGGGTAAAGCCATGCAGTGGTGGCACAGTCTTTAATCCCAGCACTCGGGAGGCAGAGGCAGGAGGATCAGCCTGGTCTCCAGAGCCAGTGCCAGGATAGGCTCCAAAGCTACACAGAGAAACCCTGTCTCGAAAAAACAAAAAAAGGGGGGGGGGTAAAATGATGTATCTACAAAAGCACACTGTCAACACAGACAACTGAGAAGCATGGAGGAGAGACAGTGTGATACCACCGCAGGAAAACAATAACTGCCTATCAATAGAGACCAAAGAAATTGATACATTCCCCCAGAAAATTCAAAACAATGTTTCTAAGAAAACTCAGTGTGAAAGGATGTATCGCACACAGAACATTCACCCACATTGGAAAATAACTCTGATATAAATGAGAAATTCTAAAAGAGAAATTAGGAAACACAATGAAAATGTTGGATCCAAAAACATGTTTAATCAAATCAATTAAAAGGGAAAGCAACAGAAAAGGTTTGCATGTTCTACACAAGAGTTTCTCAAAAAAAGATGCAATTAGTGGACTTCTATGCAAAAAAGAAATTTTCAATATCACTAGTCTTTAGGGAAGCAGGCATCAAAATCACAATGAGGTAGCATTTTATCCAAGGTAAAATTACAGATAAATTTTAATTTTAAATTAAAAATGTTAAAGAACTGATGAAGGTGAAAAGATACCCTCAGACAGCATTGTTAGGAATATCTATTTGTACAGCCATATAGAGAATAATACACAAAGCTATAATCTCAAGACTCAACTGATCTGTTTCTAGTTGTATATGTAAAGGAAATGTAACCAACCCATGGAAGAAGTATCTGTAAGACATATCTGTACCACTGTATTAGTCAAACAAGAGAATCAACCAAGATATTGGTGGGCAGATGAATAGACAAAGGAAACACACAGTACCATAATAATAAAAAATAGGATTATTATTCATCCATAAAAACTATAAAATTCAAAATATGAAGCAGTTAGAGGAGGTCATGTAAGGTAAAGTAACTAGACATAGGATGACACATACCATGTTATCACCCATATGTGGACACTAAAATGTTGCTTTCATAGAAGAAAAGAGCAGGCTAGTGATCACTAGAGCTTAGGAAGGTCAATAAATCTTCAATAAAGACTAATCCTGTTCATTTAGACTTAAGGGGACCAGAGATTTTGGGGATGTTGGTATCTTGGTTGGCATAAAAAGAAGAGTTTGAAGGAACAAAGAGAAGGCAACATAGCAAATACAACACAAAAACAGAAAGAAGTCCCTGATTGTTGGTTCTGACAGGGGAATTCTGATGAAGAGGGAAGATGATATTCAAATGTAGAATGCAAACCTAAACTTTAATTAATTTTTACTTATGTAATTTGCATCCTGTGAATTTCACATAATTTGGTAATTTTATTATGCTATATAGAAAATTAATGCTCACTAAATATGTTAATCCATAAATAGCGACTTGGGTATTTGAGTAATAACCAAAGGTTTCAAACAGAGATAAATGATGAATGCTTAAGAAGACTGGACTACCAAACATTGCGAGTGATCACTGTACACTACGTACGTGATTAAATTTCCATCATTGTTGAGAACCTTTATAGGTCTGAAGTCTTATGAAAATATAAAAGCTGCCTTCAGTTACTTGAGACTTTTAGAGCTAAAAATATATGAACAATGGCTCACATTTCACCATATCAATTTGTTTAGAAAAGAAAGCTAACACACAGAAACCTTTATAACTTCCAAATCTTTATTCCTTAAATTTTAGATAAGTAAATGAAATGTTTCCTTTTACATACTCTCAATATTAATATATAACCAACAAAATAAAACTATTGCTGAGAAGCATTCAATATTTGCTTCAGAGTGTACAATGGTCCCCTAGATCAAAAAGAAAGCTGATTTGAATATACCAGATGCAATGACTAAGATAGAAAACACTACAAGAGATGAAAAGGAATATTTAAGTGATAAAATTTTTCTAATTTACCAAAGTTATTCATAAATTTACATGAATAAAATATGTTTTTCTTTAAAGCAGAATAAAAGATAATAGGAAACAGGAGAATAGAAAAGGGAATATGTGATCTCTGTGTGTTCGAGGCCAGTCTCGTCTCCAGAGCGAGCCAGGATAGGCTCCAAAGCTACACAAAGAAACCCTGTCTCGAAAAACCAAAAAAAAAAAATGGTACAAGCAATTTGATCAGGAAAATGGGGGAAGGGGAGTCTTTATGGAAGGGGAGAGGTAGATAAATGCAGGATGGAGAATATGAAATTAACAGTAAAGATTTCTGAAAATCATAAGAAATCATTCTAGTAATTATTGTAAAACTCTATATAACATATAAATTATATGTGTGTGTGTGTGTGTGTGAGAGAGAGAGAGAGAGAGAGAGAGAAATATATATATGAAAGAATATATGTTAAATATATACCTATCTGGGATGATAATGTTGCCTCTAAGACCTAGTAACCATCTAAGAAACATCCCAATACCAAGCATGAAAAGATTTCTTTGATCAGGAGTGTCCAATAAACTCCCCCAAACAAACATTCTATTGCTATTGTCCTTGAACACAAGAGGTAGAAAGTGAGTCTCTTTTGCTGAACAAACCATAGATTTCAGACACAGGGCTCAGGGTCCCTGAACTGGAGCTGACCTGAATGGCTTCTCCTTCAAGACTAGTTTTCAGGATACCTGAAGGTGCAATGCAATCTTCCAAAGGAGGGAAGCAACCAGCAGTACTACCCAGCTATAATGCCCTTCAGTCACAACAAGAACCAGCATAGGACAATAATCCTAAGCATGCAGTAGTGAAAGAAAAGCCTTGGTGCTAACCAACAGCTCTCTAATTGGTTCTGAGACTTGATCACAAGAGAGAAGCATGCCTGGTTAGAAATCTAGCCAACTATGCAGAGCAAGTGATGTCATGGATCTCAGGGAAGAACCTACAGCCACCACTCCACTAAACCAGCACAATCCCTCACAACATTCTAAACACTTGTCTTTGTATCTACATATAAGTGTAGTCTTCACTTATCATCAAGGAAACTTCTTATAATAGATGGGGACCATTAAAAAATACTATAACCAATCAAAATGCAGATTTGTGGAGACCAGTCTCAATGGATACATCTACAAAACACTCCCACACCCAATGCTCAGGGAACAATGGAGAAGAGGAGGTAAACATATTGTAAGAGCCAGGGGATCAGGGAGTTTGCCATAATACTGTGTCTCCTACTAACGCCAGAACTACACCCATGAAGTCTCACTCATATGACCACCAAGACATTTCACTCATACGACCACCTAGACAAGAGCTGAACAAAGACACAATAGACATGCCAAAGCGGACAGAGAAAGGACCACAGGTACTCAACTGTCTACACAAAGATCTACAGGCAACTTAGTAATGCCTAGAGTGGAAAAAAATAGTATTCATCAGGAAGAACACACCAACTGGTTTTCTGATACCAAATGGTCAGCCCTGAAAACATACATATGAGTAACATTATTGAATCTGAACAGGAGATGTATGTATGTATGTATGTGTGTGTGCGTGTCCAAAAATTAAAAAAGGACATGAATTTGAAAAAGAGCAAGGAGGGATTCATGGGGAGGTTCAGAGGAGGAAAGGGAAGGGAGAAATTAGTAATTATAATATCAAAAATAAAATAAAAAATGAAAATGGGAGATTTGATCTTGGATTGGGGATAACATTTATTTCATAAAATGCTGGGTTTGTAAGCACTAAACTCAATGCTGAGTTTAATTCCTATATCCCATATAGAGAAAGTCAGTCATGGTGGTGCACACTTGTCATTCTAGCAATGAAGATGCAAAAACAGCAGGTTCCCTGAGGCTACTTGGGCAACCCAACCAAGGTAGGTGGTGTGAACCCAGCTGATGTGTCCCTTTCTCAAAAACCTATCAACCAACCAAGTAAACAATGCTTGAAAGCACCCGGGTAGTGACATGTGTGTTTCCATTTGACCCTGAGAGAGAGAGAGAGAGAGAGAGAGAGAGAGAGAGAGAGAGAGAGAGAGAGAGAGAGAGAATCATGAAATACTGCCTCAACTTTTCTGTGCATTGACTATGCTAAAATTATTAGCATCACATTCCATGGATAGGTAGTGTAGCATGAGAAACGAATAGTCTGAGTTGTGTCTCGTCTAAGCCTAGTTGCGGTTATTGTAAGCAAGATGTTTGGCTTTACTGGTGCTTTCTTCTTTTATTCATGAGTGACTGTTATTTGTATTTAAGATTATTAAAATAACATTTAAAGTATTCAGAAGCGAACTTCCAAATAATAAGTACTACATTCATAAAATATATACAATAAAAAAGAAATTAAATAACTATCTGTAGGAATTGAATCTGTTATATTCAGGAGGAGCATATTCCTTAAGGAAAAGTAATTAATAAATACTCAAAAAGGATTTATACAACTGATTAAACAGTACCTTGAAGAGTGTTAATTTATATGTTTCTTCTTCATATCTTACAAGATTTTTATTAACCACCAATGGATGAAACTAAAAACATATATGAAAATTACTTTAAATTGTTAATATAATGATCTAGATTCACTTCATAAGAGCCTCAGTGAGATATTGCCCAATCAAGTTGCCCTGTGGGAGCATCTGTGGGGATTGCTGATATATTAATTTGTGTGAGAAGACCTGTCCATTGTGGGTGGCATGATCCCCTAGGCAGGGACTCTTGGAGTGGGTGAGTATAGAGAAAGCAAGCTGAAGTGTAGCATGCAGCATTCAGTTCTTGTGCCTTAACTTGTTTGCAATGTGGAATGGTGAGCAGAATAAAGCCTTCCTCTTTTAATGTGGTTTTGTCATATTGTTGTTGTTCTTTAGATAGACAGGAAAAGGAAATTGTGCTAAGACAATAGCTCAACACTCCAAAGAAAATTATTCTTTCCCAGTCATTATAGCAGATAGTTCTTCTTCCTTATCAAAAACAAAACAAACAGCCACAAAAATACTTGAAAACCCCTTTCAAAAGACTGAAACAATAATAAACATACTGGGTTTCTAGAGTATTCTTAACTATATTGCATAAAGAAATTCTTAAAAAGGCTCTTTAAAACCTCCCAATCCTGGAATGTCTGCTTGAACTTAAGCCAAGTGTGCCTATTACCCCGAGATTCCCCAGCCCACAGTAGAACTGATATATGTTCATACCTGTTTTAAATATCTAGTTCAAAGAAGTCTCACAGAAATTAGCCAGTGTTCAATAAAACATTCCTGTCACCTGAAATAAATAGCGAAGTTAAAGCAGCTAGGAAGCTTTCAACAAATACAATGTTGACGTCCAAGCTCTCTCAGCTCTTCAACTGTGTTTATGTTGAAGACTTTTTCTTGAATACCTACACATATGCTCAGCTGAGCTTAAGTTTTAATTTCAGGGCAAAGTCCTCAAGGGTTATAAATGGTAGAGAAACAAGAACACTGAAACAGGAGTCAGAGGACATCTATGGGTTCTCGCAATAATTTTGCCAAGAGTTAGATGGAAACCTAGGGTCAGCTTTTTTTCTACTTGCAAACCATTGCAATCCCTTTTTACAGCACACTAAGGCACTGCATGCATTTCAAACGATGATGTAGTGCCATCTAGTGGACCCAACAGTTTATGGTATAATACTGAAAGCATTTCTGCATGTGAAATGTCTAGAATTTTTACTTATCCCTCAATAACTCAAACACATACTTTTGGAGAAAAGCTAATCTTGATGTATTTCTGTCACATCTTGCACAATGACTGTGAGTCTTAGGTTCAAGAGTTGTGTTGCAGATGTATGATGTAATTATATTGTAATGTCAAAAAAAAAACAACATGTAAAAATAATAAGGCAATGCAGAGAATTCCAAACCTGAAATCCTGTCTACATCATTTACTAGCAGCACAGCTTCACTGACTTACTTCAGTTTCCTTAAGTATGTGGAGGAAGAGAAGATTCATCTGTAGCTACCTCATAGTATCTATGTGAGAAGTGAATTACACAACTAAAGTATTTGGACAAAGGCTACTTATTTCTGTTATATTTTTTCTGTAAATGATACTTATAAAGCTTTATTTCATAAAACATGGAGTTATTTTCAAAAAATATAAATTTAGTATTTCTGTTGAAGCTATTAAAACTCACACGAAAATGAAAGAAAACTTGATTCTACACCTGATTATAAATCTGAATATGGGTGTCAGTTGGGGGCCTTGGGCAGTATATGGGACCACTGGCAGTGGAACCAGTATTTATCCCTAGTACATGAATGGGCTTTTTGGAGACCATTCCCTATGGAGGGATACTCTCTAGATACAGGAGGGAGGGCCTGGGTCCTGCTCCAAAGGATATGACAGACTTTAATGATCTCCCCATGGGAGACCTCACCCTCTCTGAGGAGTGGATGGGGGCTGGGATAAGGAGATGGTGGGGAAGTGGGAGGATGGGAGGGAGAGAGAACTGGGATTGGTATGTAAAATAAGATTGCTTTTATTTAAAAACATAAAAATAAATTACCTCTTTTTCACTGGCATCACTTATTTGTAAAAGAAAACCATTTCAAGAAAACATAAAATCTGAAGATTCTCTGTAAGCCAGTTTTAGAAACTTTAACTGTCAGTGTCAAACTTCCATTCCAGAACTGTTTCTCCATCTCACAAATTGAAAACAAATGTTTTCCCAATTTTAGTCAAAAGAAGACATCAATTATAGAAATCATACCCAAACACCCCATTTAACTACAGTCCAACCAAACTAAACTAAATTGTGAATGGAAAGTTTTAGAAAAATAAAACATAATTTAAATAAAAAAGAATAACTAAATGTCTGGTCTGATAAAAGTGATTTCGTTAAAGATTACTTGAGCAGTAAGAATTTGTGTGCTCATTCTGAATATGCATAAAAGACTCCAGTTCATGCCAAATTCTTCTTCAATGGAAATGTCTTTCCAAACAGTTCCAAGAGCTCATGCCAATTTAAAAACATTTTTTGGTTTGTTTTGTTCTTGTTTTTGTTTGCTTGCTTGCTTGTTTTGTTTTGCGGGGAGTGCTTCAGGGGTGAGGGGAGGATATGGGGTACTGGGACCAGGAGGTAAGCAGAATTGGGGTGCATGATCTGAAACTCCCAAAAGATCAATAAATAAGTTAAGAAAAAAAAGAAAAACATGAACACTGTACTTTATATTACTACCCAAAAGTACAAAAGTACATACTCCAAAAAAGCTGCTTATCTCTTAACTTCACAGACTAAAACAAAATGTACTTTGTTAAGTTGAAATCTTAGCACTCTCATTCAATTTACATTTAAATATGTATCTCACTAGTGATAGTGAAAGTGTGTGTTCCCATGGATACTGCATGTAAATATATTTAAATATCAAATAAAAAATAATAAAAATTTCAGTTTCATAACTTGAATTTACCATTACTTTTGTTAAGAGTATCTCTTACTTTAAAATTAATCTAAGTACTTCATACTGTCAGTTTATAATATTGCATTGTTTAATTTCTAGTAAATTGATTTTAATTTCGAATGAATTGTTTAAAGAAATTAAAGGTAAAATCACTATTCTTGTCCACTTAAACCTACAGATACACAGTCAGATAAAATTTATAATATTTTTAAATACAAAAATTAGTTGGAGTGAGCATTGTTTATTGCCTACAGCAAAGACAGAGTGGGTTTAGCAAAACACTGACAACCAGTTAAATTTGAAACTAAAATATAAATAGCATGGTATTTGTGCCAATTTTACTTCACCTATTTAAGAAATATTATACAATGGAACGGTAACTTGCTGACTTACAAATACTAATCCATCTTCCTGCTCCTTCATGAGAGTTCTTAAGAGCAATATATCATCCAAATGCCAAAATCTGTCTTTTCACATAGCTTGACCAGAATTTCTAAGCTGCTCCCAAAGATGAAAAACAGACTCCACTGCTTGTCAGGAAAGCACTTGCACATATACACTCTTCTCACACTCAATAAATACAGCAGTCCAGCTACACACAACAGACAGCAACGACATCTCAGCCTTGTTTTCTCTGTACTACAGAGATACCTCAGGCACATCAATTAAAACAGTGGCAATTTTCACATAAATCTTACAGATATCCTGTCTCAGGGAATTCATTGCTGACACAAATTCCCACATAGCACTACTGCCAATAAAAAATGGTGACTCTACCAATTCTTCTTAAAAACAGTGTCTGTTCTTGGGTTTTTTTGTTTATTTTTTTAGCTTTGCTCTCATACTCTAGTGTGTACCCTCATAGTAATACATTTTCAAGGCTCTTGCCTCCATTGAGAAATCATTATTCCAATATGCATTTATACTAGAATTTCAAAATAAACAAAAATGTATCAATATTTTCAGTATTTCTATTTGGAAAAATTCATGGGTAGTCACAGACAGGAACAGAATATGAGGGAATCATATTTTTTAAAGTATACCCTTTAAGATGATTGAAAAGAAGATGGCTTTGAAAATAAGGATGTTTTTCTTTCCCAACATGAAACAGAAGGGGATTGGTGTGAAGAGAAACACAAGAAAAATGTCCAAACCTGACACTTTAGTACAAGAGCAAGTGCTTTACAATTGACATAATCCAGTCTGAACCAACATATTTGCAGAAGGAATATTGTGGGAACTGAGAGGAGGCACTTGGTGGGTGGGAAACTTTTCAAGACTTCCCTCTGGCAAGAGAGAACACCATGCTGAATATGATGACAGAGCTCAAACCTAACAAAATGTTTGTGATCACTAAAAATGACAGTGACCTATGTGACAGAAAACTTTAAACATGGATCAAAAAGGTATATCCAAATCTATGCTTATGATTATAAATATCTAGATGAATAATATTTAAAATAGAAGACGGTCAGTAGGAAAAAACAAAAATCCATAAAGGAAAAATGAGATTTAGTTTCAAGGACATTAAACAGACAAAAATGGAAGTATAATATTCAAAGCTGAAATTTGTAATAAAAATAACACTGTCTTCTTTGAAACAGGGAAATCCAAAGTCTTAAAGCAGAGAGAAAGCCAAGGCTATACAAAGCAATGTGTTGCTAATAATATTATTATTAACATTAATAATAATAATAATAATTAACTGACATTTAAAACATGACAACCACACAAGTCTAACACCAAATCAAATAAACAGAATGATTAAATAAAATAACTGAGACACATCTTATAGAAGAAAAGTGTCTCCCAATGGAAAATAAAAGTGGTCTTCCTTTTCAAGGCACATTAAACAGTCATTAAAACACCACCATTGAGGACTGACAAGAAAGCAATGCAATATTCTGAAGAGTAGAACTACAAGTTTTTCTCTGGCTATGATAAAATGAGAAGGATATAAGAAAGAATAATAATAAAGATTTTTAAAAAGAAATTTAAGTCTTCAGAAAAAGGACAAACTACAACTACGGAGCTAATTAAAATACATATCAGAACCTGCAAAAAGGAATATATGAGGTTTAAGTATTTATGTCAACATATACACAATATTAGAACAAAATGTCTGAGAATAAAAATGAACAGTGCAATAAACAGAAAAGAAACCGATATACTCATTATCTGACTTGCAAAATAACACTACACATATTGAGGGAGTACACCACTGACTCTTCTAAATCACAGGTACTCCTTGGCCTGCAATGTAAATCACAGCAAATTAACTGACCTAACATCAGTCAGTAATTCACAATGAAAAGATAATATGCAGTCATGGAAAAGGACTGGTGTAAAACTCCATTACAAGTGAAAAATTTAAAGAACATCACTCAAAATATGATATATATGAACCTCTGGTCCTGTCTGGGAAGTATGGTCTTGATAAGTTAGAATCTGGGCATGCCTGAGAAGGATGCTCCTTATTAAGATAACCCAGATAGGAAGGCACATCAAAAATTTTGAAGGCTCCATTCATAAATCTTATTGCTGAAGAAACAATATGGATAAAACAAGACAATACTCACATGGAGGCTAACTCTTTATTGGCTAATTTTCATGGTGCTACAAGTATTATGCATGCTACTGGAGATAAAAAATTAATCATTAGTTCATCCAACTGTGAACTGTGTGAGCTTCAATAATGACTAGCCTGGCCAGATAAAACCTCTGGTGCAATAATGGCACAAATGTCACAGGAGTAACCAACCACTTTCTGGTTGAATTTGAATCCTCCTCTACGAGATGGCCACCTGATACTGCAAAAGGGGTCACAGACCTGTGGCTAGATTAGTCAAAGGACGCTGAAGAGAATCCTACTTCTATTTTTCTGATAAATGGACACAATAATAAAACTATTTCTAATGACTTATGGCTACTCTCATAGATCAGAGCATCTTTCAATGCTCAACAGAGAAGCTTCTCCTTTCAATAGATGTCAATTAGCACAGAAGCTCTCAATTTGTCAACTTATAGGCAACAAGAGACTGTGGAATGTTCAGGCCTAAGTAGGACATATATATCACACTTCTTCCCCAAACCTCAGAGATCTTTGAGAAAGAGGAAGTATCAAGGCTGTGAGAGCCAGAGGTAGGAGATACATTAAGGAAACTGTATTTTCCAGAAACAACAGGGCAGCTGCACATACAAACTCACAGTGGTTTCACAGAATGCACAAGACCTGCACTAGCTCAAACCAGACAAAAGTCACACATAGATGTGGGAAAACAGGCATGGAATTCCAGAACTAGCTGAGGACCTATTGACATTGGATACCTACTGGGGAAGGAAGACTCAATTTTAATAATGTAACCCATGGTAGGTTAACAACACAGCAGGGAAGACCATACACTGGGATTAGGTAGAGCACGGAACAGCCTCTATGAAGAAGTCTTTGTCAATTCAGCTGAAATCAAATTTGATCAAACTCTTATGTCAGACTTAGAGAAATAACTTCAATGACACTGTAAAGAAGGACATGCACAAAACCAGTAGGTTTTGCCACAATAAGTGCATGAGTATAACAAGAGGGTTGCTACTGACACAGGACTCAGGATCTTGATAGATGAAAAGTGTTTATTATTCATGCTATTATTCAAATAAATGTGACACTTTTGAAAAAGAATAGGATTCCATATTGGCTCACAAAAGGAGCCATTAATAGGTTTACTAGATGTAATAATGTACTGTGGGCGCACACCTTTAATCCCAGCACTTGGGAGGCAGAGGCAGGCGGATCTCTGTCAGTTTGAGGCCAGCCTGGTCTCCAGAGCAAGTGCTACACAGAGAAACCCTGTCTCAAAATATATATATATATATATATTTTTTATATATATATATTTTGAGTAAAGTAAAGTAAAGTAAAGACACCACATTCTCAGAAACCGTTTCTTCAAAAACAAAAAGAATCACATTTAAGGTTTCTTTTCAAAACTAAAGCAGAAATAATTAAAGCTCAGGCAAACCCTGAACATATGTTAATGGGTATATGGATTTTCTGTTTTGTTAGTCTATTTTCATAAAGGCTTTAAAATTTTTCCCTCAACAAAGAGAAAAAAGCAAATATAGTCAAATACACAGAAGGAATGTCAAGGAATATAAATAGAACCTGACCTAAACGGACTGAGTATAGACTCATCTCCTAAACATACTCCACTCCCACCCTATGGCAGTCAGATTTAATAAGATAGCAGAGAAGGTAAGATGATATCCACAGTGGGAGGGGGGGTGAAGCAAAAGTTTAAGCTATTTGTAGAGCTATCAGAGGCAGACTTTCATCAAGTTCCCACCATTTGGCAATCCTTGATTGCTTATTAACTGTTCAGTCCCTACCAGGGTCCTTGAGTATCTGATGCTAAAACTTAAGCTGCATGTGTTTTAAAGTATAAAATAGATAGTTTCAGATTCACAGCTATGCACATTTAGTTATGAGTTACTGGGAGACTCAGGGGAAATTCACCCTAATACCCTATGTTGTGTGATGTTAGCAACCTCCGTGAAAGAGGGAGGGGTCACTTCAAGTGATCTAGTTAGTAACAAACAGCAAATAAATAGGAAAAATATTATTGCAAATGCTGAGAAGTGTGTCGTGTGCAGCAGCAATAAAATGAGGCCAGAGAAATGGCTTTTAAATTCCCCAGTGGAGTTTAATTCATTTTTATAAGAAAAGGAACCAAGAAAGGAATGTCCTAACTTTGGGGACTACTAAAAGCTACTCACTTAGGACACATAATTTGTATTGTTTTAATGTATATTTAAATAATGTCATTTTTTTCTAATCTAGATTAAATAGGTATGAAAATAGTAAAATATGCAAATCAGGGCTAGTGGCCTACTGTGTGTGGAGGGGTGGGGGCTGTTTGTATGATTCTGATGATTATATGATTAGCATTGTATTGAGGCCAGGTTGTCTCAGGATTCCTAGCTGTCCTCACCTCCTTTCCACTGAGATTACAAATATATGCTCTCAAGCCTGACTTGCGTTTCACTTCTCATGTGTCTATATGTGTGTGCACATGTGTGTATGTAGCATGCATGTTGTAGGCACCTTAAAGTACATATGGCACACTGTGGATACATGTGCACGCATATGCTTGCATGTGCACATGAAGGCCCGAGGTTGATGTTGAAGGCGTCATCCTGCATTAGTCTGCCTCCTGCTTCAGGGACGGGGATTGCAGGTAGCTGCCCACACCCACACAGCATTTACATGGGGATTGCAGGTAGCTGCCCACATCCACACAGCATTTACATGGATTCTGTTATCCAAACTCATGTCCTCAAGCTCGAACTTTAAGCCTTCTAACAACTGAGCATTGCTCTCACATCTTCCCAGAGTTTTTTGTTGTTGTTTTGGCTTTGTTTTGGTTTTTATGACAGGGTTTTTCTAAGGTGAGTAAATGGAACGAAATGCAATTACAAAAAATAAATGTCTAAATATTAAAATTGACCTTACTGATTCGAGTGATTTTGTTATGTGAAACTTCAAGAATTTGAATATTAGTGCATCCATCCAAACCATGAATAGAAGTCAGCAGGTTTTTATTAAGAAGAACAACACAGAGATTTTCCAAATTTTCACAGTTGACGCTCTCAATTTGGTTTTCCTAAAGCAAAGAAAGGACAAACACATTAATTTTATTTCAATGTCTTATCTTATAAATATAATACTTAATTCTTTCAAAATATTAGAGTTGAGATATGATGTCTAAATTGACACATAAGTCTAATTTCTAAAATAATCATGCAAATAACTATACTATGAAGAAGAAAAAATAAATCTACAAAGAATTAGCTATTTTTACATTTGATTAATATTCTTTAATAATATGGAAGATAATACAACAAAATATTTTTAAACAACCCAAATGAATGCAGTGGAATATTTGCTATTTATGTTGCTTGTGCTTCAGATGGGAAAGGTTGTGGTGATTAACTGAGCCCATTCTCACCATTATTCCTGAGAGGATGAGGGAGGATATCTTTCCATTTCACTGAACATCTCTCTGGCATGTAAGGACCATGCTTTCACAAGAGTACCTGAGAAAGGGCAGTGAGAAGCTCTCCTCCACCAGGATCTGATATAGATGCAAAGTTCCTGAACCAATGGCATGAACTATTAAGATTCTGTGGTCTTTGGGACATGAGGCTATTTTCTCGATGTGAACCATCAGAAGACATAGTGTGGTAGATTGTAAAGAAACACTAGTTTCATAGTCTCTTAGAAATCTGATAACCCGACGGGCGAGGGTAGCCCATGCCTTTAATCCCAGCACTTGGCAGGCAGAAGCAAGAAGATCTCTGTGAGTTTGAGGTCAGCCTCATCTACAGAGTGAGTTCCAGGACAGCCAGGGCTACCCAGAGAAACCCTGTCTTGAAAAAAACAAACAAACAAAAACCTGATAACCCAGTATTGGCACACATGTGGTTCCCTCCCACATGAACTCAGAGCTCAGCCAATGAAACATTGGGTGACATTATGCAGACAGATGCTTGATGTGCACTTGCACACTGGCACATGTCTGGATGTACTCTCGGTCTTGGAAAGAACCTCTAACAGCCACAAGATAGTCTCACCTTTGAGACTTCCTTAACAATGCAGCCAAAACAAACAAACAAAAAAAAAAAGGATTTTTGGAAATTCTCAATCTAACTAATATGTGACAATTATAAAAGAGACAAAGTCAACAGGTATAAAATATTCAGCTAGTTATTTTACTGCTTCTTCAAAATTATCATGTCTGAAATCTAAACATGCATCCATTTAGTATTTATTGGATGGGAAATGATAACAACAAGCAACTTGCCTGTGCATCGATATACTTGAGGTTTTTGCAGTGGTTCAGGCCGTGCAAGGAAGTTAATCCACAGCGTTGGAGGGACAGAAGCTGAAGATTCGTGCACTCTGCCAGTGTAGAGAGGCTGCAGCCGGGCAAATCCTGAAATGTAATGGCTGTGACCTAGACATTTCAAGGAGAGTGTGATGAGTGACACCGTTGAACAGCAGAATATATTCTTGCAAAGGTGTTCAAAAATTCACTCAAGAAATTGTATATGTAGAATCCTACCTTTATTAAGAACTCAGTTTCACTCTACCTATATGGTCTCTTTTTCTTGCACATTAGCAAGATAAAATCAAGACATTCATTCATAATCAATGTAAAGTACATGAAAGGTAAAGTACATGAAAGCAATGTGGCAATCCTTATATAGTTTCTCCCTCAGCTTTAGCAAATTTTTGTTGTCTTCAAGATTTGAAATACTTTTCTGTGTATAACATAGCATAAATGTCTATGCTATGTGTCCAACAATAGAATTGAGATTCCTGGATCTCTGACAAGGACATACATTGATGGAGTTACACAGACAACATTTGGCCCATTTCTTGCTTAACCAACAAAAGTAATAACATATTTCTTCAACTTCAGGTAATTAAAGGTTCTATTTTATAATCATCTCATGTGTAGCAAGTATTAATTGCCTAAAGAAATCCTTGAAACCAATTACCTTTCAATTTTTTTAGGCATGAAAATGTATAATCCACTTAAATGACAATGGCAAATGTGCTTCTTATTGAGTTTGAATGCAAGCAGATAAATTCTATAATTTGATAGTGGTTATGCACTAGAAAATGAAAACAGACTGAGAATTGAATAACTCAAAATTTGACAATTGCAGCAAGCTATGCAATAATGAAACACATTATTCTGCCTATTTGACAGCATGCCGATTTCAGTCAACTATATAGTCAGAATCAGATTTTTGTTACTTATGAGGGGGCAATCTCTGTAATTTCTGTAGTTCCATTTCATTACAGTTCATAAATGAAGGTTACATGGGCACCTTGGCACAGACATCTATCTTTGGCTACATGTGGGGAGTGTCACAGTATTCCTTCCATTTGTTTGAACATTTAAAAGTCCCTGTGATATAGGAATGAATCTTATACACCATGCTAAAGTTTTTTAAACATATGACATCAAAATACATGTCAGATTTATTGTTTGACACATGCATTATAGAAATCACATGCTTTAAATTGTCTTCTATCCCTCAAATTCAGATAGAATTAGTAATCATTATGTATCCATCACTGTTTAATCTGCTTGAAAAATATCAGTTGAGACAAAGGAATTTGACTAAATGTTTCCAAAATTAAAAAACAAAGAATTGTTTCAACTTGTAGCAAGATTCAAATATATTTATAGCGGTAATATAAAAACATATGGGAAAATTTTGTGTCTCAAACTCTTGTGATTTGAGTATGAACTGTCAACTCATTATCTTCATAATTATTACTATTTTTCATTTAATCATACATAGTTTCTCAAATAATATATATATATATATATATATATATATATATATATGACTCAAAGTTGCTATAATCTTTTAGAGATTTAATTAAGAAGTAACTTTGAATTTAACCTAAGTTGGAGCATACTTTGACACCTTCCCGACACCGCCTTTAAAAAAAAAATGCCTCCAAAGATGGTGTTTGTGAGATCAGGATAGGCACAAAGATCTGAAGCTAAATGATCAGACAATCAAAGTAGGAAAGTTACAGCAGTTGAATAAAATACTATGATAAACTACCTATCAAACAGAAAAATTACAGAAACTTTCTGGAAACAATTGAGTATTCTATAATTTCAGTATTTTCAGGACATATTTTTCACTTTTATAAAATATTTGCCTCAGTTGCTTTAGTGACAGTGAAAGTATGATAGACTCCTGTAGACACAGCTAATCAAATCAGCCTACCTGCTAGTGTTAACCACATCACTTCAGAGACTTGAATAATAGGTAATATTTGTTCAACCCCTTAACCACAAGACTTAGTTGGCATTTTATGAGGCCCTCAGATGATTAAGTGTCACTCCAAAAGGTGTAAAGAGAGCTAATCCCTTTTTTTGTGGAAGTTGACAGGAGTTCCCAAGAAATAGCAGGGCATGGATAGAAGAAACATTCAGAAGAAACGTCAGTATTCTACTCACTGATAGGACAGAGACCAGCTAGTAACAAGGAACAAGTACTCAGTTCCTCTAACTTAAGTTTTACTTTCAAAGCAGGCTATACTGTTGACCTAGAACTGTCACCTGTAGCTAAGATATAAACATGAGGGTAGTTTTTGCAAGTAATGGCTACAGTAATCACACTGAAAATCCTGAAACAAACTTAGGGAAAGAAGACTATAGGAAGAGTGGCCCCAGAAAAAGCAGCATCCAAGGAAAAACCAGTGAAGAACCACAGAGAGGATCTTTATGTATATGCACAGAGCTGACAGCCATGGCCAAGCACCAACTAGGAAACGGATGACATTTTAGCTCTTGTTCCTTATGTCTTTTTCTCCAACCAAGATGTCTCTTCTAAACCTCATCACCAGCCAGAACTGGTGGTACAGTCCTGCAGTTCCACGAAGTCAGAAGTTTGAGGTAGGTAGGAGCATGAGTCTTTCAGCCTACAATGCTGCATAGTGAGCTCAAAGCTAGCCTGGGAAATTCCATGAGACCCTGTCTCAAAACATTTTTTTTTCTTACCAAAGGGCAAGGAATATAGTTAAGTTGTAGAGTTCGTGCTAGCTAGCATAGTTCAATTCTGAATACAGAAAGGAAGTAAATCAACAAACCAAATTAATTTCTTTTCCTTTCACAGAATACACAGGAATCTTATTTATGGCAGTCAAAATTTATGGAGCATTTCTTTGCTTATGTTCCAAAGGGACAAGAGTCTGCATTTTCTGTTTAGCTCACCAATAATTACTGGTCAAATATATTAGACAAATGAAAAACTTCCAAGTGAATAAAATAAAATAAAATAAAAATAAAAATAAAAGTTGATTTGTCTGGGCTATCTATATAAAAGAAGGAATATAATCTGGGCTAGCTTGGTAGGAGAACACTTGAATGGCATACACAATGCCCTGACCTAAAGCAATTAAAAGGATAAACATCCATAGTAGTGCAGGTCTGTGAGCCCAGCACATGGGATATGAGGCGGGAGTATCATGAGTTTAAGAACAGTATGTTCCTCAAGGCAAGACCCTGTCAATTTTGTTTTTAAATAAGGGCAAAAAAGCATGAAGACATAAAATGCTATAGACTCATAAAAAATATTTTCATGAAAAGCACCCGTAGAAGATGTGGCGCCACTTGTGAATAGTTCACTGTCTGTAGTCCTGCTCTGCTGCCTAAGAGGGTGCTCTTCTTCCACACTCATGAAATAGAAACTAGTGTCCTCTGATGAAGTTAATCTTCAGTATCATAGTTCCTCATTGAGATCAAGATAGGCTCTACTTGTCTCAAGGTGAGGAGATGGTGACACAAAGCAGACCATTGGTCATTTTCCTTCCATTCCATGTTGAGGATATGGTGCCAGGAGTGAACCTCTTACTCCAGTGGAGACACAAAAGGGCTTTGATTTGGAGCCTCTCCCTGACACATGTTGGAACTTGCCTCCACACTGATGGATAGAACAGGTACCTCTTTCCTGCCACAGTCAGTTTCCATAAGTAATGCTATGGCCCAGTGTCCTTAGGTACTCTATAGCACAAAAATGTAATTCTGAAGGTCTCCTGAAGACTACTATCAGGGTTCTTATGATCTTAAATTTCTACCCTGATTCTATCTACTATTAGTTACCTGAAATTTAATTTTTACCTTCGATAATGGTCAGGTATCACCATGTAAAATCTACCCTATTAATTGTTTAATCAAGTGATAGAGGGCAGCTGTGCCAGCTCAAGACTATGTTGCTTAAAACTGAGATTTAAAAAAAATATGTTATTTTCATGCCTCTGAAATAAATTTTACTAAATATATTTGATGTTCAAGTTACTGTTAAATAAAAGTGTAACTTGTTTGAAGCATTATACAATCAAACTTCCTCATACATAGGTGTCTGTGTCAAGTCTGATTGATGTGTTCTCCATAACAGAAAATTAGTAGCACTTAATGAAAATGATGCTGTGTTTCCAGGCTCTTGTGTTGCAACTATATGGCATATGGCTAAATAATATTTCCATACAGGAAATCTAGGGTCTTCCATCCTGTCAGTGCCTCTCTCACTGCAGTAGCCGTTTTCATGTGACTGAAGCTAGACAGCTCGCCCCAATCTGGAATAAAAGCTGAACAGCTAAAGTACTGTGTCCGTATATAACTCCAATCATAATTTCCAGATGTTCCTACAGGGCCTTGAATCAAAACTCAAGACATTGAAAAGTATAAATCAAAGCTCTTTAGACTGCTGAGGTGGGTAATGTCCTGAGAATTTTTACTTAAGTTCTTAAAAATATAAGCCCTCTGAAACAAGACCATATGTCATTAGGGGGACAAATCTTATGCATAAAACCTTTGAAAAACAAAATTACATTCTAGAAAATTAATTTTTCATTCAATGTAAAAAAATAGTGTTTTCAAACTATAAATACCTGCTCTAAAGTATTCCAAGGGCCATGCTGGAGAATGGCTGATGTATCCAAAGGAGGCTTTGTATTTGCTGGACACTTCATAAGTCTCTTTTTTTTAATGGTTTTCTTGAGTTGATTTTGCTCAAAGACTTCAGACCAAGGTTTAAATGACTTTATCCAAGCTAGTCTTTTCTCCTCAACTGAAGATGAAACACTTATCTGTGAAGCACAGCAGGCCAGGACACTGTCACTTTCAGCCTTAGTTTGCTTCCATTGTTGTGGAATGTCTTTAATCTCAGATTTAGGAGAGTCCCCTTCTTCAGTGACTAAGGGACTATTAACACTGTGACTGCCAGCCTCTTCACTGGAAGCCTGTTTGCCTGAGACAGCACCTTGCTGGCTTGTCTTGTCTCCTGTATGCACCCAGACATCTGAGTTAATAACCACAGGGTCACAAATCAGCACATTGTCTTTAGGAATTTCCTCCATTCTTTTAGATTTTAAATCAATCTCTTTGTCTTCTAGCGCTACATTTCTTTCTACAGGTTCAGGATTTTCTAATATTAGCGACAATAGTAGGTCTTTTTGCATGGAGGCAGCTGAAGAACAGTTCTCATACAATGATCCACCTTGCTCTGTTATGTCTTTTTTTTCTATCTTTTCAGCCGGTCTCTCTTGATTATCTTTGATGATCTCCGGTGCTCCATTGTCGTCCTCTTCATTCATTTCTGGTTTGTATCCAAACATTATTTGGGTTTCTTGTCTCATATTCTCCTTTGTGGCATGCTCCACTTTTTGCTCTTTTTGGGTTTGAGACTTTAGTTCTTGCCCCTGGCACTGTGTATTGACATTTTCTTTTAAGTCTGAGCTTTTCAGTTCATTTTTTTGGTCTATATTTTCAAAGTTAATTTCTTGGTTAGCCGATTTTTCTGAACATTGTTTCTTTGGTAAGTTATCACTTTTTTCATTCACTTTTAATTCTAGTATGTTTTCATTTTTTTCTTTCATTTTTAATTTTGGTATGTTTTCATTTTTTTCTTTCATTTTTAATTGTGGTAAGTTTTCATTTTTTTCTTTCATTTTTAATTTTGGTAAGTTTTCATTTTTTTCACTCATTTTTAATTCTGCCAAAACGGTCTGACTTGGTTTTAATTTGACTCCTATTGATTCTCTCAGTGTAAGCTGTTTACGGACATTTTCTTTCTTGCTTGACTGTTGAACCGGGCAAACATCTTCTTGCTTCTTTGAATTGGTGTTCACTAACTCTTCGGCTATAGCATCCTTACTCTTTGACACATTCGAGACAGCTGGCCGCTTGGCATGACCTTCCCCTTTCTCTAAAGCGCAGGTAATGATCAGCGGTTGGCGGGCATCTTCCCTGGGTCTCATCTTTTCCTTGTTTCGTTGCTCCTCTTGCTCTTGTCTCAGGATGCTCTTTTTCTCTTCGTATTCCCTTTCCCGCTTCCTCCTTTCCTCCAGCATCTTCTTCTTTCTCCCCTCCTCAATCTTCTGCTCCTCTTCAATTCTTCGTCTTCTCTCTTCCTCCATTTGTCTGATCTTTGCTTCCTTCTCTTTCCACTCCTGCTCTTTCCTCTTCTTTTCTATTTGTTCTCTTATGATTGGGCTGTATTTTTGGTAAGTTACAGACGCTCTGTATTTAGCTTGGATTTTTACAGCTGCATTGTGCTGCAGTGTTAGCAAGCGTGCCTTTTCTTTTTCCTGTAGCTCACTTAATCTTGCTCTTTCCTCTTCCATTTGTAAATGCAAGTTCCTAATAAGTTCCTAAAATAAAGTAAGATAAATAGCCATGAGAATCCACTAACCGGCGATTTTACAAGTGGATTAAAATAACACAAAACCTAAACCTAGAGTCAAATTGCTATAAAATTCGATGAGAAAAACTCGTCACTTATTTTATAGGACATTAATTTTTTTTTAATGCTTAGAAGATTTGGGTCGTATTGGGGAGTTGACAATACTCTTTTAAGTTATGAGCCAATGATGTAACAATTAAGGAATTATCTGCAGGTAGAAAGACCATTTGAAATCAAGATGACACCGGAAACACAAAGAGAAAAACAGGTCAAAATCCAAGAAAGAGTGGGACTCAAACTTCCTGACATGGATTCTGTAATAATTGAGAATAAAACATAAGTAAACAGACACAAATAATTCAGAAAATATTTAAAGGATATTAGCAGGTAGGGCAATTGAGCAAGTAGGAAGAATAAGCAGTTACAAACTGGCTTAAATCCTCATCATAAAGATAAACTTTACAAAAATACATACACTAGAAGGATTTTCCACTCAAACAAGCAAAAAAAAAAAAAAACAGGAAAAAAAATGTCTGGGTGATTGATGGCCTAAAGAAAAATTTTCCTAAAATATTTTTTTCAAGTCAAAAGCATATGAAATACATATAAGGAATAAAACAGATAAACACACAAAAAACCCTATTTATGACCAATAAGCATCCCAGAATAAATACTTTAGAAAAACTGAAGGGCTAAACCTAATACAAATTTTTTACACAAATACAAAATACAAAATTTTGTAAAAAATTTTTATACTAATACAAATATCACAATAGGAAAAATAGCAGATTTAACTTTACACTCCCCCTCTCAACACATACAAGACAGATTTACACAGATATCCAAAGCACAGAAATCTCCAAGGAAGCAGGTATTTTTTCTGCTATTTTCACATATAACCACCTAGCAAAATGTTTGACACATATTCAAAAATTACTAAATATGTAAGACTTATAATGTGAAAAATCTTACAGCTTCAAATAAGCATAAAATTGCAGTTGTTGAAATGAATAAATTTGAAATGTAATTATATCACTGAATTGTCAAGAGTCTACAGAAAAAGGCCTGGATTTTAGACTCAAAGTAAAAACTAAAGTAAAAATATTTTCTACTGGGTAAAGATTGGAAATATTTACTATTCAAAACTGATTTTTCTGACACAGAAATATATATACTAGCAAATATCAAATGCTCATTATATATCCAATAGATTGTCACACTCATTCATGAATTTTTAATGTTCATATAAGTTTTCTTTATCCATTATCTGTGTAATTGATCGGCTACTGGTTGGATCCATCTTATCAAATGTTTGGATGGCATGCCAATTTGTATTTTCCTTTTTTCCCTGAAATGAATTTTTCTATTTACAAGTTTAGTGATTTCTACATTTAAATACATATAGTATTTCAGGAGTGTATAAATGGAAGATTCAAAATACAAATTAAAAAAAGAAATACAAAGAAGGAAAGTGGGCCAGAGAGATGGCTCCCTGATTGAGAGTACTGGTTGTTCTTCCACAGGTCGTGTATTCAATTCCCATCAACTACAGTGTCTCACAACCACCTGTAATGAGATCTGGTGCCCTCTTTTGGTCTGCAGGCTTAAATGCATACAGAATACTGTATAAATAATAAATAAATTTTAGAAAAAGAGAAAGAAAGAAATGAAGCAATGTGCAATTGGATAACAGTAATTTATATACACTATATTAGAGATTTAATGAAAACCTTTTTCTGTTTTATATTTGTAAATATTTAAGTAAGTTTATATAAAAATATAGGAACAAAAACTGAAATATTTATGAAAACCATATTATTTTAACTTCAAAATCCTTTAACACACTCAAATAATTGTGTCAAAATACAGTAATGTTTCTTTAAATCTTCAAATATTATGGAATGTTCTTAATACTATATTTATTTTTAAAACATAGAATTTCAATCTTGTAAAGATACAATCACTAAACATTTTATTTTTAGGGCATCTCTTTTGGTGAGAGTTTCTAAGGTTAACAAATTTCTAAGGTTGAAATAAATTAAATTCTAGGCCAGGCATTGGTGGCACATGCCTTTAATCCCAGCACTCGGTAGACAGAGGCAAGCAGATCTCTGTGAGTTCAAGGCCAGCCTGGTCTCCAGTGCAAGTGCCAGGATAGGCTCCAAATCTACACAGAGAAACCCTGCTTGAAAAACCAAAAAAAAAAAAAGAAATAAGTTGAATTCCATACCATATAGGTAACAATATCTTAATATGCTCATTGTGTTAAAAAGCACAATAAACAATTTAGTTCAAATAACTATATATGAATACAAAACATCAAATATATACCTCATGCTCTCTATATTTTTCTTTCCACATTTTCTCTTCTTTATGAAGTTCATCATTCATTTTGTCCTGGTCTTGCTGAATGTGGAATAACATCAGAATATTATTATACTCAAATACCAAAACATATTCATTATATCAGATTCATTCAATACATTTATAAACAATGATTAAATGTGAAAATCTCCTCACATCCTCAGTTATTAGTAGTGAAAACCAAATATAGCTAAAATATCCCTAAATGATAAAAAGAACTGCTAAAGTTATCACTATTCACAATCTCAAATTGTATTACAGATTTCAGAGCAGTAGTAATAAAAATAGCATGGTAATGGCACAAAAGCAGACATGCCTTCAGGGGAATCAAATTGAAGATCAGAACACAAATATACACATGCTTATTTTTTATAAAGAAGCCAGAAATACATGGTGGAAAAAAAGACACCGTTTGCAACCTATCATTGAAACTGGATGGCTGCATGTGGAAGAATGCAAATAACTCCGTACTTCTCACCTTGCAAAAAACTCAACTCCAAATGGATCAAAAACCTAATCTGAGGCCAAATATATTGAATCTGACAAAGATAAAGTGAAGGAAGAGTCTTGAAATCATTGGCACAGGAAAAGGCTTCCTGAACAGAAGACACAGGGACTATGAACAACTATTAATAAATGGGACCTCAAGAAATGTAAAGCTTCTGTAAGGCAAAGGACACTGTCATCCAGACAAAGTGGCAGGCTACAGATGGGAAAACATTTTTAACAACCACTCCTCTGATCCAAAGTATGTAAAAGAACTCAAAACTACATCAATAAAATAACCCAGTTTAAAAAAAGAAAAAAAAAAACTGGGTACATACCTAACGAGAAAATGCTCAAGAGGAGAATAAAATGTCTGAAAAGCACTTAAAGAAATGTTCAACATCCTTAGCCATCAGGAAAATGCTAATCAAAACTACTTTGAGATCTCATCTTAAGAACAGTCAGACAGGCCATATAAATTATCAATAACAAACAAATGACAGCCCATGCTAGCAAGGATGTGGAGTAAGAGAAATATCATCCATCAATTGTGGTAGTGTAAACTTGTACAGCCACTATGGAAATTAGTGTGGTGATTTCTTAGGAATCTGGGAGTTGAACTACCTAAAGATCCAGTTATATCACTTTTGGGCACATACCTCATGGACACGTCATCCTACTACAGAGACAGACTGGCTCACTTGCTCAACCATGTTCATTACTTCCACATGCATAAGACTCAGAAATTGGAAACAGCTTAGATGTATGTCAGTGGTTTAATGGATAAAGAAAATGTGGTATATTTACAACATGGAGTACTAATCACCTGTTATAAAAGTGAAATCCACAGGTAAATGGATGGAGCTAGATAGGTATAGAGTAAGGGACTAATGGACAGGGATGGATCTCCTGGGAAAGGGAAATAGAATAGTTATGGATGTTCTAGGTTAAAGACTGTAATAGAGGATCTAACAGGAGAAAGGAAGAGAGGGTGAAAGAGAAAGAGAAAATATGTGGAAAGATGTCTAAATTTAGGGCATTTGAAGGGCATTTGAAGGGTGGTATGGTACCTTAATAGAGCAGAAGATTCCATATACATACATACATACATACATACATACATACATACATACATACATACATACATACATACACACACACATGTATGAATGACAGCTAAATGAAATCACCAATTAATGGGGATACAAAGCCCAATCTGGACATCTCTAATCAACAAATGAAGCATTCAGTTACAGGAAAGGGCTACGTAGTCACAAATCCCCAAAAAACCTAGGCTACTGCTAAGGCTGATGGTGGCTCTCCATAAACTGATGCTGAAGACAGTATCTGTAAACTCACTGAACATGGAGAAGTATGGCTGGTGCCTACCTAGAGCATTTACAGTTTAGTGCTCATGATCATACTAGAAGGTACTCTGCACAGTACCAAAGGAGAAAGGTAAACACCAACCCAACTACAAACCCTTTGATCTACAATGGTGACCTGTCTGCAACATATGTTAGCGCAATAGTGGCACAAAGCCTGCGGGAATAACCAATCAATATTGATTTGTGCTGAGGTTCATTCCATTAGATGGAAGCCATACTGGATGCTGCTTGGGAAGCCTAAAACCTGAGCCTAGATATGTCTGGTACCTAAGAGAAATCAAACAATGCTGTACTGCTAAATGAACTTAGCAAATAATGAATTTTAACCATATTCTGCTGTACTTAATTGATCTGTGCCTTGCTCATCCATCGTCAGAAAAGCCCATTCCTACAGCAGATGGTCAGTCATTATCAAATCCAGAGAGTGAGAAGCATTGGAAGAACACCTAGCCCTTAAAGGAATGTCTACATCAAATCCCCCTCCCTGGGCTCAAAGAACACTGCAGGAAGTGAATAGGAACAATTATAAGAGAAGAAGAGATGAAGAACACTATGCTATCAAGGCCCAGACACAACCAGACTGGAGCACATATGAATTCACAGACGCTGTGGCAGCATACAGAGGGCCTGTGGAGGTCTGCACCAGATGGGGTGGATACAAGCCCCCATCCCTAAGCCAGAAGCTATCTCCAGTTGATAAGTACTTGCAAATGAAAATTATATTTCTCCAAGGGAGTCTCATGGGGGAAACAAACCACTCTTACCATCACAAGTAGTGATGGTAACAAAATGAACTCAAAGGCATCTCTGGAGGTTTTTTGTCTTAGAACATTAAGTCAGGGTTTTTATTATATATTTAATAATTGTATAATAACTAATAGTACTAATACTATTCTTCCTTTGTGTATGTACTATGGCTTTCCGTTCTATGTTTTTATGGGATTCCTGTGTGTGTGATCATGTATGAGTCAATATGCATTTTTTGTGCCTTTTCTTTGGCTCTTTTATAGTTTTGTTGTTTTATGTTATTCTAATTTGCTTTGTTTTGTTTTATCAAATTTTATTTTATTATTTTTATATGTCTGCTCATTTTCTAATGAGAGACAGAAAGGTTATGGGGCTAGGCAGTGAGGGAGGTGGGGAGGAACTGGAAGGAGTTCGAGGAGGGAAAATGATAATCAGAAGGTATTGTATGGAAAAAAACTACTCTCAATTAAAGAAAAATAAAAATGAGAACGTTCTTTCAACATTATATTAGCTGTGGGTTCTTTCCACAGGATGGAAACTTAAAATTAACATTAAAAGTAGCCCTTTGGCCAGGCATTGGTGGTGCACGCCTTTAATCCCAGCACTCGGGAGACAGAGGCAAGCAGATCTCTGTGAGTTTGAGGCCAGCCTGGACTCCAGAGCGTGTGCCAGGATAGGCTCCAAAGCTACACAGAGAAACCCTGTCTCGAAAAACCAAAAAAAAACAAAAAGTAGCCTTTTGATGGCAATTGGGTGGATGAATTGGAAGACTAAGTAGAGCTGAAGGTAGGAGATCAATTAGAAAGCATAGCAAATATTGCCAGTCACTAACAAAGCTTGACTATTTCAAAGTGGCAATAAGAAATATGAACACAAAAGTGGACTATGTAATTATTAAAGAGTGATAAGTATAAAATGAGGAAAGAGCAAAAAGAGTTTTGCATCAGCTTTTAGTTCATTTAATTGGAAACACTGGAGAACCCCAATGCATGAAAAACACAATGCATACAGCTTTAGATGCATTTGTATTATGGGGTGTCAATAGATGAGTCACAAACTCAGCTTTATGTTTTTATACAGGCTGATACTGATCAGTGGTAGCTGAGGGTGACACGAAATAATAAATTATAAGAGGTGATAAAGGATGAAAAGAACATAAGTTTGGCTGTGTATCATATAATGACAGAACTAAATCTAAGTAGACATGGATGAAGAGTTGCTAAATATGAGGAAAGAGTGTTCGAGCAAGAGAGCAAGAGACCCTTCTTCCTCAGTTTATAAATCGTCATGTAGACAGACAAAGACCACGAGCTAGGACTTGCTGCCCAAAAAGTCACTGGCTAAACAGATCAAAATCCCACAACACTCCCGCTTTTATCTAAATAAGAATGTTCTAATCCTAACACAAAACTATTTACAAGAACAACTATCAAGTGTTGTGCAGAAGAAAGGAAAGGCAAAAAAAGCTGCCCCAAGTTATTGGCTAAATGGATTGAAATCCCACAACGCAGGACAGAGAATGTCACCTATACTACTTTAACTTAATATGTCTCATATAATGTATCATATATCAGACATTACAAAAAAACACATTATATAATTAAAGGAACTGCCTTTTCCTATTATTGAAAAGGCATTAAAGAATAATACATTATGCTGAAAATCTCATAATATGTAGGCTATTCCTCGAAATTCTATAAACCCCAGAGGCCTCCAAGATCGAAAGTTCACATCTGAAATTCGAAAGGAATTCATGGGAACTAATTCGAGAATTAAACCCTCCATCCATGATCAGGCATTTTCTCATCCCGAGTGATTAGAAGCCACCTCCTCCACTGCTATCACAGCCCTGATGTCAGTGCCTTTCAGGGGTAGCTATGCTCTTAGGAAGAGTGGAAAAGCACCAGACCTTCTGGAGGGTTTCTAATTTTTCCTTTTCAACTTCAAACTGTTTTATCCAGCAATGTCTCTTTTCATCATCATCTTGAAATTTCTGTTTTTCTATATCACTCTGAGCTTCAAGAGTTTCTTTATCTTTTTCTTCCAGTTCTTTCTGTTTGTCTTGCCAAGCTTCAAAAGACTTTTTACATCTTTCTTCTACTTCAAAATATCCAAAACTCAAATCGGCATCATCTGTATTGATTCAGAGGAATGAAAGTATTATTCTTGAGGTCAAACCTATCATACTGATCTATTTTTACTATATAAACACACCACAAAAACCTATTACCAAAGCAAATGGATATACATTTTCCGATGTAAATGGATGTCATCAGACATACAACTTTGCACATGTGTAATCTCTTCTGATTATACATGGGAATTCCATTACTATCAATAAAGAAGTCAAAAAACTTTTGTTCAAATATTCCCTAAAATTTAAAATAATTGGTGTGTGTGTGTGTGTGTGTAGTTCAGTGACATAGTTAAGAGACATTGCTCAGGATTATTTTCATTAATAGTCTTTTGTTTTTCCATATGAAAGGTAATGTATGTGATTTATGTCCTTTGTTCACTTATATTCTGCATTACATATATTGATTTACATGTGTTGAACCATCCCTGCCTCCCTGGAATGAGGCCAATATGATAGTGAATGACTTTTAAAAACTAACTAAAAATTTCATATCATTTCCAGCCCTACCCATCTCTCTTCCAACTCACCCCATGTCTTTCTTGGTGTGTTCTTGAATTCAGCTGGCAAGAATTTTATTGAGGAATAATAACTTTCAGTTTTTAAAATTTTTGTAACTGTGTATTTACAAGTGCCACAAAGAAAAACTTTAAATGCACGTTGATACATCATATTAAAAATTTTGAACATATACCTGGGAATATTGCCCACCTGGTAAAATATATTCATCCATGGGTGTGTCAAGAGCAAGAGGCTCAGGAGCAGAATCAGACATGGCAGAATGAGTTAGACTTCTCATAAATTCTTCCTTTTCTATTACAGATAATATCTGGGAGGTTAAAATAGTATCTTTATTATTTAATTATCGAAGAAATACAGAATAGGATAAAACAATGGGAGGCCTTACCCTCTCTGAGGAGTGGATGGGAGATGGGATGGGGGAAAGAAAGGGAGAGTAGGAGGAGAGGAGGAAGGGGATCTGGGATTGGATTGTAAAAAATAAATTTAAAAAATTAGTAATTTAAAAATTGTTTTAAAATTTACTAAGATGCCTTTTAGTCTAGTTTACACTATTACATTCTTCCAATTCTAAATTTTTAATCATTGAAATAAAGTTACTTTTTGTAAATTTAACATAGAGATGGAGGAAATAATTAGGAAAGAATATACGAATATACTATTCATTGATTTGTCCACTGATCACTCTCTTTTTGGTAATCAAATTACTGTGTAAAATGTCTAAATACACATAGTGAGAATGTGATTTACTGTAGACTTTTTCAAATACATTAATAATTATTTTCTTTATAAATATATTTATCCTCTTAAAGTTTTACCAACTAAGTCATCAATATTAATCTATAATAGCCAATTAATAAGCTTAATGATCACTTCAAAATATGTCTACCTTACTTCCTGATGAATTTTTGTCTTTGTTATCTACTATTATTGTTCATGTATACAGGCTATTAATATATTCAGTATAATACAAAGATAAACAATATCTACTTAAACCTGAATTATGTACATAGCTTTGACTAAGTATTACATAACTATGTATTCACCGTGGTTTAAAATATATAGGATATCTTCAATGAAGTAACAAAATTCAAAACTATCATTTCAAATCCGTGTTAACAAAAAAGAATAAAAAGGAAACAAAATATTTTTCAAATTATGCTCCAACTCTTACAAAGTAGGAACAGTGCTAGACAAAATAGATCATTATTATTAACTGAATCTAAGAAGAAAATCTTTCAAATACATTCTTCAAAACACATTTTTTGAGGTTTCAACCTATAAAATGCTAGACTTTACTTTTATTTTTCCAGGAATTTTCTCCTGTGTTATTTTCCAAAAGTAATACAAACTCTTCTACTCTTGAAGATTCTCTGAGGTACTTAAAGTACTCCCCTGAAAGTAGTTTTTCATGTGAAAAACCCTAAGCAATACAATACATTCAGTTTTGCTTCAGAAATGATAAATGCAATGTTATTTTAGTGTTCTGTGTATATGAACATTCACTTCCCAAATATTATTGATAAAATCACTATTTTAATGACTGAATTTGTATGGTATATATAGTATGCCAGAGAATACCATGAAACCAAATTTGATTTACTTAAAATAATCAAATTACTGACTTCGTATGTAAGAAACGACAACAAATCCCTAACTATGACAGTGAGTACTTTCATTCCAGTGTTAAATGCAAACCTTCATTAACTGCTCAGAATTTGCTTTTGATTCAGCTGGTGATCCAGTCCTCAAATTCATGTGACTGTTAGAAAGTCTGCCATAGCTACAGCCTAGAAAAGGGGAAAATAACTATAAATTTCAAATATTAAAGTATATGTCAAAACCTCAAACCTTTTCATTACCCTTTTATCTTAATTTCTATCAACACACTTGGTCAGTAACAGAACTTCATAGGATAGAAAATCATTATTAAAATGTTGCAAGAAATTTATCATTGTTTGTAAAATACAAGTAAACTTCTAAAGCACTCTATGTTGTTAACAATTTTCATATTCTAGAATGATTTTTGTTTTCATGCATATCATCCTTGCTTGATAATATGATAACACTCAATAGCTGGAGAGACATGAATGAACAAACCTATACCCACCTCAGACTACACACCAAAAACAAAGTGCCAAAGTCAAAATTGGTAAACCAACAAGATAACTGGGGTTACTTACATGAATATAGGTAAAGGGTTTCTTACAGGAACAGGATTGGTAAAAAGACAGCTTAATCAACACAGTTCACACCACCATCACTGATCATTAACACAGTTCACATCACTACCCCCAATCATTAACACAATTCACATCACCATCACTGATCATCAACACAATTCACACCACCACCACTGATCATCTACACAGTTCACAGCAGCATCACTGATAGCTTATGAAAGCTGGAACCCTGAATCTCACTGTATGATTTGCAGAGGACTCAAATGGTTGGAGACCATCTCTTGAAAGCAACTCAACTGGTCTCAAATCTCTCTAAAACAGCTCAGCTGTTCTCTGCCTCTTCTAGGTAGCTATGACAGAAGGAGTCTTTTCTGGGCAGTTACGCTACTCTGAGACTTGTCTAGGCAGGATGGTTAGAGGTCCCGTAGACTCCTAGCTGGCACCCACATACAGAGGGATTGGTTCGGTCCAATGCTGTTTCCCCAGCTTTATGACTAGGGTCTCTGTGCTCTCACTAGGTCAATCTTTTTGGCATGCATTAAAATGTAAGAAGCTGAGCAAAAATAATATTGCTAACCAAATTCTTTTATCATTAACTTACTTGAGTGGTTTAAGTCAAAATTTTGTTTGCATAAAACTGTTATATACAAGGAGAAGCAGGCAATGTTTTCATTTATTGACCCAGATTATGTTATAGGAGCTTTGGAAAAGAAATAAGACTATAAAAGAAAAATAGTATCTCTGTAATTTTGTGTGTGTGTGTGTGTGTGTGTGTGTGTGTGTGTGTGTGTGTGTGCTGGCATTAACTGCACTTCTTTTTCATTTATTTAATTAAATTCTTTAATTACTACTCATATTTACATATCTATCCCCCCCATTCCCTCCACCTCCCATCCTCCCATGTTCCCTACCCAATTCCCCCCAACCCACCTACCTGGCTCCTCCCCAGGGATAGTAAGGCCCTCCACCAAGGACCTTCAAAGTCTGTCATATTGTTTGGCGGAGGGCCTACACCCACCTTGCTGTATCTGGGCTCAAATGGTACCCCTCCATAGGGAATGGGCTCCCAAAGTCCATTTGTCCTCTAGGGATAAAGACTGGCTCCACTGTTAGAGGTCCCATAGATTGTCTTGGCCTCCTAGCTGTACATACCCACATTCAGAGGACATGGTTTGGTCCAATGCTGTTTCCCTAGCTTTATGACTAGGGTCTCCATTCTATCAGTAACTCTGCACTTCTTAATTATAGTAAACAATTTCTGCAGCGGTACAGTTCTGCAAGGGACAGAGGGAACCTTGGGTCTTCATCCTACAGCCTGTCTTTTCAGTTTTATCAAGAAGTATGCTGTTGATTGTAGTAGCAAGCCCTCAAAGATGGTTCTCCAGAAGTACAACTCCAATATACATATACATACATACATACATACATACATACATACATACATACATATATTGTGTACTCACTGAAGACATCAGTATCTTCTAAGTCCTGAAGAAAGAGCTCTTCTGCAGTTTTACTCTTGTTCTTTATGACGCTGATACAGTGAAGAACTGACTCTGGCAATTCAACTAAATCCTAAAATTTGAGTAACAGAAGTATGAAAGGGATAACCAAGAGTTATATGTCAAATATTGCATTATTCACTTCACACCAAAATTTTGAGCAAACTATGTAAATCAGATAAAAGTGCCTCCAAATAATGGATCTATTTCTGGCAAACATATTTATATTAATTTTTCTTTCTATTTTCAGGTAGTTATGCGTTTCTAGAAAATTCTAGGACAACAAATGAAGGTTACCTAGTTATCATTTTCATTTTTATTAGAGATACGATGTTTCCAATTCCTTCATTAGTTCTTGATATTAATAATTATTGATATTTTGTTTATAACAATTTGGTTATTGTGAAATATAAATTGACAAGAAATGTTTTAAAATATATTATCTAATGCCTTATGTAATAATTACTTAATATGTAATTATCAAATATAGTTGAATTCATGGAACATTATAGAACATCTATCAACAAAGCCTACATAAATAAATTTTCAAATTTGCTAAATACCTAAATAGAGTGATATTATTATTCTACATAAACAAATGAAGTTCATTCCTCTGTAAATACCAATTATTGTTAGAAAGTATAATGGAAAATATTTCAAATATTTAAATATATTTTAATAACAATCACAAAGTTATCAATAAATAGATACATGAATAGAAAACTTCATTGAGAAAGATAAAGCACAGTGTGACTGAGTGACTGAATCTACACAGCTGTTCTTGATACAGAAGAGGATCACAGAAACAGGAATACTGCTAAAGTAAAATCTTAACAAGTAGGATCTCTGGGGCAGGGCTTTGGCTGACTTATTAAGATTGCCTTCCTAAATAATGAGTTAAACCAAGGGCGGTGGTATAAGCCTGTAATCCCAGCACTCTGGAGGTGGAGGAATTAAGATCAAATTGATACAAACAGGAAGGAAAGAAGTCAAAATATCTTTATTTGCAGATCATATAAAGTTCCATCAGAAAAATCCTACAATTTCAGCAAAGTAGCTGGATACAAAATTCACACACACACACACACACACACACACACACACACACACACACACACACACACACAATAAGTAACCTTCCTATATACAAAAAACAAATTAAGGACCATATCAGGGAAATAACACCTTTCACAATAGTCTCAAATATAAAATATCTTAGGTTAACTCCAACCAGTGAAAGACTTGTATAATAAAAACTAAGACATTGAAGAAAGAAACAGAACATATCACAAGATGGAAAGAGCTCCTTCCTATTCTTATGGTTCAGTGGTATTAATATAGTTAAAGTGACCATCATGGCAAAAGCAATTTACATGTTCAATGCAATTCCCATAAATACTCTCCCATAAAATTCTGCACAGATATTGAAAGAACAATTTCAGCTTCATATAGAAACGCACAAAACCATGATTGTGAAAGCAATCTGAATGATAAAAGAAACTCTATAGATGTTACCATTCCCAATTTCAAGTTGTACTATAAAGCTACAGTACAAAAAAAAAAAAACATTGATCAATGGAATCAAATTGAAGAGCCAGACATAAATGTAACACAGCTATGAACACATGACTTTTGTTTTGTTTTTTTTTAAAAAAGCCAGAAATAGACACTGGAAAAGGACAGCACCTTCAACAAACAGTGCTGGTCAAACTGAATGGCTGCTTGTAAAAGAATACAAATAGATTCATACATATTACTCTGAACAAAACTCAACTTCACATAGATTTAAGACCTCAACAAACACTTTTGGTGGTTCTCCACAAACTGACACCAAGGCTGTAGAACCAAAACTAAATAACTCACTGAATATGGAGAACTCAAGCTGGTGCCTGCCTACAGATTTCACCTCTATGAACTAATAATATAGATAGTACTATAATGTACTTTGCACATTACCAAAGGAGAAAGATAAACAGCAACCCAGATACAAAATATTTGATCTATAATGATGACCTGCTTGCAAGATATGCTAGTGCCTTAGTGGGACAAAACATTTAGGGAGTAAACAACCTGTATCTGATGGATTTAATGCCCAATCCATTCCCAACACTGGGTAGCCAAGAACCTGAGACTAGATAAACCAGGGACCTAGGGAAAAACTAACACTACCTTTCTGATAAAACTACTCCTAAGACATTCTGCTATACTCAGAGACCAGTATTTTTCCTAACCTCCCTCAGAGAGGCCTCCTCCTGCAGCAGATGAGAAAAATACAAATATAGATAGCTAAAAAATATGCAGAGAGTGAGAGATCTTGAAACACTCAGTCATAAATGAGATGCCTTAGTCAAAACCCTCCACTCATGGATCAGGGAACATTGTAGAAGAGGGGCTGGAAAGACTGTGAAAGTCAGAGGGGATAGATAACACCAAGGAAACAAGGCCTTCTAGACACAGCAGGGCCAATGTACACAGAGACTGGCTGCATGCACAAGCCATGAGGCAGAAGTGGACAAAACCACTTCCCTAACTCAAAAGCTAACTCTACTGAATAACCACTCTCAAATGAAAAATGAGTTCTCTCTAATGTAGGGTACAAGTCACTCCTAAGGGCAGTTCCCATGCCTACCAGTAGATGGCCAGCACAAAAGATACTCAATGGCATCTTTGGAAGTTCTTTGTCTCATAATGTTTTGTTGGTTTTTTTGTTGTTGTAGTTGTTCATTTGTTTGTTTTAATAACCTTACAGATTCTTTGCTTTTACTGTGCTTTATGTTTTTATGGAGTTCCTGTATGTGCAAATTATGTGTGTGCACATATGCACAATCCAGACCAAATGCCAGCACAGAGAGAAGTGGTTATCAAGTCTCATCCCCTGGTTAAGGAGCTACTGGGATCTGATAACTACTAGAAAAAAGGAGAGATGAACTTTAAGAGCATGGCCCTTCATAGGTGGACCACATTCTATCCAGTAAAAGGCCATACATCTAGCCGGGCGGTGGTGGCGCAAGCCTTTAATCCCAGCACTCGTTAGGCAGAGGTAGGTGGATCTCTGTGAATTCGAGACCAGGCTGGTCTACAAGATCTAGTTCTAGGACAGCCTCCAAAGCCACAGAGAAACCCTGTCTCAGGAAAAAAAAAAGGCCATACATCTAAGTACATAAGGCACCAATTTTTCATTTTGAGTTTAAAATAAAAGACATATAGGTGAGTGTAAGGAGCCTTGTAACCAAGCAGGCAAAGGCCTGGATGGAGGAAGATTAAAACGAAGGTTACAATGGCTTGGCAAAAAAAAAAAGCATAGGCCCACTACGAAGCCCAGCCATTATAAATAAAAGTAAAAATGTGTAAAGTGTGGCAAAGTGTAAATAGTACAATTTATCAAACTATTTAAGAACCATATCAGAACTCAGAATTTTAAAGTGTACCACGACTCTATGTCCTGAAGCTCTCCTCCACTAACCTAAAACAACCAGTCCATCAAGCTAAGTGCAGTTTTAAGCCTGATTTCACAACGCTGGGCCCTCAAAAAACTTGCTGGCCTAAATCCAAAACAGCAAAAGTTCCAAGCCCAAACCTGCAGGCCATTGCAAAAAAGGTACCCCCTGCTGTAAGCCTATTGTCTGTGGTTCTTAAAATTGTTTGCTTATGCTTGTATGTTGCTTTAACATAAGTGTAAAGTAAAACTTATATACTCAAAACCAACTCGATAAGTTTGTCATTCCTCCCAGGTCAAAACCCGGTAAGGGTTCAAAACAGTGAGTCAGAAGGGAAGGGGAGGGGGAATCTTAGAAGAAGAGTTGGAGAATCGGATGATTAAATACATTATATGAAATTCTCAATGAACTAATGAAAAATGGAAAAAAATGTGAAACACTTACAGTATCACTATTGTCACTCTCAGTTTCTGATCCTGAATCATTTTCAACCTCATCATTTTCCAAGGAAGAAATGCTGATTTTATCCAATTCAGCTTCTATTTCTTCTCTGAGCTTTGCATCACTGTCATCACTGTCCTCCATAACTCTTAATGATTAAAAAAATAAAACTTAAAAAAATGTAATATATCACTAAAAAAATTATTGGTTGTGTAATTTGTCACACAATCCTATATGCATGTAGACATTTAATTTAAAGAAACTTGTATCGACCCATATTAGGCTAGCTCTATATGATAAGGAACATGGCTTTGTCTGATGATTTATTCATTTTTTAAAATATTTGACTACAACACAGCCAAAAATATCACTATGCTTTCATTTTTTTTCAAGAAATATCACAAGGAATTAACTGGCTTATCTCCCACAATTAAGAAATTTCAAATACAGTCCATTTTAAAAAAAGAACAGTTTGACTGGAGATTAAAACACATCGAAGAGAAAAACTCAAGTGTTTTTCTGAGAGCAATCTATGGCTACTCTGTATTCACTGAGTTCAAGTTCTCGTAATTCTACTTTATACAGCCACACGCTCTTGCTAATGTGGCAGACAGTAACAAGTAACTTACATCATATAATCTAAAATGTACTGTGTTTAAATCCTTAGTACTTGAAATGGGTATTGATCATATACTAAGATGTCTTTACATCATCATCATCATCATCATCATCATCATCATCATCATCACCACCAAAATGATGCCCCAGATACTCAGATCTGTGGTAGGCCAAGGACTAGAGGATGAATACATAATTGATGATCCTCAGAAGAAAATAACAGATTAGTGGTTATATAGTCACTGTTTACATAAGAACATTACTGTCTGAAGAGGCTACTTAACCATCTAAAGCCAATATGCTAATGAAAAATGGAGACAGGACCATGATTGAGTCCAAAGTCAGCTATCTTCTTACTACTATAGAGCCTTCCAGGCAAAGATCCTTTTCCCAGTAGCCCCTCTGTATAACACCTTTTCTAATATTATTGAAAGCTCTGTGTCATAAATGACCCATCAAAAAGTTAATCTGTTGCTTTTATCACATGTTTTAATAACATGATAAAATAGGAAGTTAGGATAACACAGAAATCAAAATATGACTGCATCATATATACCAAAGACACAAAATCTGTAACAATTTTTGGTTTTGTTGTATTTACATGTCCATGCACATGAGTTGTAATGCATTACACGTTTTGCATATTATTTTGGCTTTTCATTTTATTACAAGTCTTGAGTGGGATAAGATTTGATAATGAGCTGATCAGCTCTCACTGTCTCCCCTGAAGCATTTTGACAAATATTTCCTATTCCTCAAGTCCTTAGATGTTCTTGTTTTGTTTTTCAATTTTCTTCCCATTTCTTTTTCTCACTTAACTTGGATCAACAGTTAAGCAACTACTGTATGCAATCAAAGCCTCACTATGTGCTTCATTTACTACTGCCTGGATGCAAATATTTTTTGGAGATGGGGTGGCAACCCACAGGTTGAGAACTATTGAGCTAACTAACATCTTCAAACTGAGGCTATGTTTTCTAGGAAGTTTTTTCAGCCAATTGTGTTTCTACTAAATAAAATATAGTTTAGGCCAGGCGTTGGTGGCACACACCTTTAATCCCAGCACTTGGGAGGCAGAGGCAGGTGGATCTCTGTGAGTTCGAGGCCAGCCTGGTCTCCAGAGCAAGTGCCAGGACAGGCTCCAAAGCTACACAGAGAAACCCTGTCTTGAAAAATAAAAAAAGGGATAGTTTAAAAGCAAGAGAACACACTGCTTCTGACCTGTAACTATTTTAGACATTTGTTGTGGTTTGCATCTATTTGGTTGATATTGCTCTAATTTAATTATCATTACTTCTTAGAGTAATAATTTTCTTCTCCACTAATCGTGAGAAAGCATATGATTGTAGGAGCTCAGTCCTTTGACTGGAGAGATGGTTCAGTGAAGAAGAGCACTTGTCTTGCTAAGAGCCCAGGTTCAGTTCCCAGAATCCACATGGGGGTTCACAAATGTAACTCTGCTTCCTGGGAACTGAACCTCTTCTATTCTGTTTGAATAATGACAACAAAATGCCATATTGTCGATAGGTAATTTCCAAAATTATATATTTTTATTTTTATGTATTTTATTATATTAAATTAAAATTTTACATGCCAATCCCAGTTCCCTCTCCCTCCCATCCATCATCCCACTTCCCCACTCCACCCCCAATTCCCACCTCCTCCCTCCATCCACCCCCTTAACTCCCCCCTCTTCCACCCTTCAGACAGTGTGAGGCCTCCCATGTGGAATCACCAAAGTCTTTAAAGTCTAAGCATTAAAGAAAATGAAATGAAACATTTGCTTAGGTCATTCTAGGACATTCCATGCATCCTGTTGGGAGAGAACCTGCTAGGTAGCAGTTTCCCCCAACATAAAAGTGTCCACCTTGAGGGGAAGTTCCTTCTGACACAGAATATAAAGGAAGGTAAACCATTCTACCCTGAAAGAAAGCTTCTAAAACAGAATGTCCTCAGTGGAAGGGAAACATTTCACACTGCAGGGAAGCTCATTATACTCACTAAGTAAACTAATCAAAGGCGTCCTGAAAGCCCTGTATGAGACCAATATTCACTAGGCCCCTCTCTCCTCAGGCATCTTACCAGCAGGAGGGACTGCTTGGCAACACTCTCCAACAAGCAGAGTTGCCTAGAAATTGCTCAAAGGGGCCACCTGGAAGAAGCAGAGACGACCAGCTCAGCAGCCTGAGAGTTCACCTTGTTTGCGCTTCCTTCAGTCTCCACAGTGTGCTTCCTGTGCCCAGCATTTGTGAGCTCTCAGTCTTGCTGGAGTGGGCTTTTGGTGATCTAGCTGCCCTTCAGTCATTTCTGAAATACCCCCTTAAACATATTTCTGCAAGTAACCCCAATAAAACTCACCCGTTTGCCGAATTGGATTTTGGTGGTACCCTTCACTTTGGTTTGTCCTTGGTTTCTCATGTGGAACTAGTAGGCAATTGTTCACCCTCCCCAGGAATAGTGTCACACCAGGGAGCTACTCTTGTTAATATAAGCATTCTTCCAACACCCTAAATCAGATTTGTCACCTACTGAATTGTGACTCATTCAGTATTCCTTTTATGTATTGCGTCATCGTACATGTTACTTCTCTGGATGGCTCTCCACCTAAACATGGACTATATTCTAAAAAGCTGAGAGAGGAAAATAAAAGCTTGTACTTGCCTCTCCTCTAGATATGAATATTACGTGTCTTTCTTCCCCATAAGCGACTTCTTGACCATTTTTTTCTGTGTTGCCTGAGAAATGAAAACTTAAATTTACACCCAGACATATATGTAAGTGTACAGAAAAGAATTCCCTCAACTAGGGTCCTGGAGTCAGTAAGCGGTCCTAGACTACGCCGAGTTGATAATGAATCATCCCGGCTCTCTAACTGCCTGAAGAAGGGAAAGGTTAAGGAATTCTTGCCATCAGCCATGGTACAGGGCACGAAAACGTTCTTCAAAGGGAACAACGAATTCATTACATATGGGAGATATGCAAAGGGGAGGGCAGATGGGAAGAAAGAAACTGAGCCTTGAGGTGGGTGTGGTCGAGAGGAGGACGGCAGGCTCTCTGGCTGGTCAGAGGAGTTTCAAGTCTGGAGCTAGGAAAATCGTGAAAGGAAGGGGCTAGAGTCCCGAGCAGCCTTCTGGGTAACCCACTCCCACCTCCCGCCCCGCCGCCGCCCCCGAGCCCGGCCTGCAGATAGGGCCGCTTGGTGCCATGTCCACCCGACTGAGCATACCCTGGCCACCACGGAGTACCCTTCTTCACTCACCAGTGCGCACAGCGGTTCAACAAACCGGAGCCATGGCAACAGCCAATCCAGAGGCAGCCGAGCAGCCTTTCTTTACAGGTGCCCCAACAGGACAAACAAGTTCGATTTCAATTTAGAATGTTCTGCATTTTGGAACCTGGAGAAGGAATTTGTTTTTCTTTGCAGGTTAAACATTAAGGGGGACTTGTGCAGTTTGTGGGTCGCTGTCAGCGGAACCTCTATTGATCCATAGTGCATGAACTGACTTTTTGGAACCCATTCCCTATGGAGAGACGCATTGCTCAGCCTAGATACAGGGAGGAGGGCCTGGGTCCTGCCCCAAATGACGTGACAGACTTTGGTGATCCCACTTGGGAAGCCTCACCCTGTCTGAGGGGTAGGGGGAAGGGTGTAGGGGTGTATGGGGGTGGCTGAGGGAATAGTGGAGAAATAAGTGAGGAGAGGGAACTGGGACTGGCATGTATTTTTTTATATAATATAATATATAAAAATAAAAATATTTATATAATTTGGGAAATTACCTATCTACAATATGGCATTTTGGTGTCATTATTCAAATAGAATAGAAGAGGTCCAGTTCCCAGGAAGCAGAGTTACATTTGTGAACCCCCATGTGGATTCTGGGAACTGAACCTGGGCTCTTAGCAAGACAAGTGCTCTTCTTCACTGAACCATCTCTCCAGTCAAAGGACTGAGGTCTTACAATCATATGCTTTCTCATAATTAATGGAGAAGAAAATTGTTACTTTAAGAAGTGATGATAATTAAATTACAATGGCATCAACCAAATGCAAACCACAACAAATGTCTAAAATAGTTATAGGTTAGAAGCAGTATGTTCTCTTGCTTTTAAACTATCTTTTATTTAGTAGAAACACAATTAGCTGAAAAATATTCCTAGAAAACATAGCCTCAGTTTGAAGATGTTAGTTTAGCTCAGTGATTCTCAATCTGAGGGTTGCAACCTCTATCTCTAAAAAATATTTGCATTACAATTCATAACAGTAGCAAAATTACAGTTATGACACAGCAATGAAATGGTTCAGGTCACCACAATATGAGGAGCTGTATTAAAGGGTCAGGGCATTAGAAAGGTGGAGAAACAGTGGTTTAGCTTATCTAATAACCATTTGACCTTGAACAGTAAATCTGGTTGTTTGGCTTGTTGATGTGTAATTTCTTGAGTTCCTTGTGTATTTTAGATATTAGTCTTTTTATTGGATGTGGAGATGGTGGAAATCTTTTCCCATTCTGTGGGCTGCCTTTTTGTACTACTGACTGTGTCCTTTGCCTTACAGTAGCTTTTCGATTTCATGGGGTCCATTACTAATTGGTGATCTTAATTCCTATGCTATCAGTGTTCCGTTCAGGAAATTGTCTCCAATGTCAATGAGTTCAAGGCTATTCCCTACTTTCTTTTCTAACAGGTTCAGTGTGTTCATATGTTGAGGTATTTGATCAACTTGGACTTGAGTTTTGTGCCAGGTGATAAATATGTAACTGTTTTCATTCTTCTACATGCAGGCATCCGGATAGACCTGCACCCTTTGTTGAAGATAATTTTCTTTTTTGTAAGCAATTTAGGATATGCATGTGTTTTTTTTTTTTCTTTCTTGAAATCTAGGTGGCCCATGTTAAACAATTGCATACATGATTTGGTCAGCAGGGGGCAGTATGGTGCAAGAACTTATTAAGGAATAGGCCTGAAGTACTAAACCATTTTGTGGGAAAAATGTGAGGAGGTGGACTCAGGAAATGTTGTTCAACAATGGAAATGAGAAAAAAAGAAAACTGAACTGTTGTGCTGACTCTGGAAGACTTAAAAAGATAATGGAGCTCAATATAATCACAATGCTCATGACAATATATATATATAATATTTATGACATATATATATATATATGACATGGTTAAAAGAAACAGCAGTTTGAAAACTCTAATTATTGAACAACTTCAATTTTACAAAATACAAAATATTTACAATACTTTTAGCCAATTTTGTAATGTGTGGTCAGGAGGTTAGGGCCAAATAGACTGTGGTTTTCTCCATATAAATATAGTTGTACAAAGGGAAACAATGCATGTTTCAAGTGCTGCATAGCTGGCTTGTAGATATTGGGGACTGGCTAACCCATTCAACAGCACAGATAAAGAACCTGCCTACTTGCTCAGTAAACCACACTGAATCATTCCATTAATTAAATATATGGAAGACAATTCTATAATTTATAACATTTTAGTTCACTAATATCAAATAAGACAAAAATGTAGGAAAGGAAAACTCAGAGGGAAATCTTATGCAATGAGTCCTTCAAAATGTTGAATGCCAGTAAATGTAGGCTTATTAGATGTGTCATCTTTGTTCTTTGCTGCTTGTATACTTTGTTTATAGTAAAGCAGTTGTGACACCTGGCTGCAGACTTGTTATTTCCCTTTCCATGTTGACAATAATATTTTGCATTTACTGGAAGTCGAAGGTGAGCCAAATGCTGGGCTAAATGCTTCCCACACAATATTTAATTTAATAGCATAGGTCTTCAAGTGGAACAAGAATCATTTTTGTCTTTTCTTCTTCATGCCCCATTATTGTGGAATTGACAGCCAATTCTTATGGCTCCTGCTGTATCTCATTGTAAAAGTCCTCTGAAAGGGAGTCCATTATGTTCTATGAAATACAAACAAAACAAACAAATCCTGTGTTCAAGTCATTTTGTAAAATCCTGATTAAGGTATTTCCTTTTCTTTTCTTTACCAGCAATTTTCAACTAATTCCCCTCATTTTAAATTGGTTTTCTCTTACCTTTTACAGACATAATAGGCCCTGTCTATGTTCTGCTACTGTTAAAGCCCCTGGTAACCTTGAGTGTGTATTATTTGTCCAACTTTCACATGTCCCTGAAATAACTAAAGGGAAAATTTAACAGATTAATTTTCTTACTAAAGCCCTTTCTTGATGCCCCGCTCTCTTCTTTTTCCCATTTGCCAAATATTGCCCTGTATTCTGGATAAAGGATTGAACAATCAAGAAGTTCCTGTCCTCCTGGGATTTGATTGCAGAAAGGAAGTTAGGAAATGACATGTCCTTCTGGTCTCATCTGCCCCACAATGTATGTGCCACAAAACTTGAATTTCCTACACACAGCTTCTGAGGAGTGTCTGAGAAATGCTTCCACTATTTACACTTTGTATTCTTCATATTACTAAAAGCCTTATGTCACGTGCTAGCTTCTCTAGTAATCTTACTCAAATCATTTAACCATCTCCTTCCTTGACTAGAATAGATACCCCTATATCCAATAATATGATGTTAAATGTTTAGTGGCAAGTTCTGGAGTAGACAATTGACCCATGGTATTTACCCAGACAGGCTCCTGAGTGGAATAGAATTGTCTTACAATCTTGAACTTAACAATTCTTTTGTGATCTGTTTACTAGTTTATTACTTAATTGAGGTGCAGTTAAAATAGGTTTCACCTGGGAAAGTACTAGCAGTTATTTGCCTCATAGGGTGCTCTGCTGTAGGAAGAAGTCAGTCAGCAGGCTAGAAAGACTGAAACCACCTGAGCGGACATCCCGTGCAGGCCAGTGGAGCATGCGCATTCACAACTGCCTCTGAGCATGGCATTTGGAACTTCCACTTGTGCCAACCTGAAGTCTACCTTGAGGCCTGGAGACTGCTGATGTCATGATGACCTGGGCCAGAGAAAGAGAGAGACAATGCAGCATTTCAACTTCGCACCACCCCTTTGTCCCAGGAGAGGTTTTAAAGGGCCTGTCCCGGGGGACCATGTATGTCTCTTTTAGCATCCTTCTTGTTGCCTTGCTTCTCTGGTGGTGTGGATTATAGGCTGGTAATCTTTTGCTCTATGTGTAAAATCTGTATATGAGTGAGTGCATACCATGTTTTTCTTTTTGTGACTAGGTTACCTCACTCAGAATGGTATCTTCTAATTCTATCCATTTGCCTTCGAATTTCAAGATTCCTTTTTTTTTTCCCTGCTGATTAGTACTCCATTGTGTAAATGTACCACATTTCTCTATCCATTCCTCAGTTGAGGGGCATCTAGATTGCTTCCAGATTCTGGCTATTACAAATAATGCTGCTATGAACATAGTTGAACAGATGTCATTGTTTTATGAATGTGCTTCTTTGGGGGATATGCCTAAGAGTGGAATTGCTGGATCTTGTGGTAGGTTGATTCCCATTTTCCTGAGGAATTGGCATATTGATTTCCAAAGTGGCTGTACAAGTTTGCACTCCCACCAGCAGTGGAGGAATGTTCCCCTTTCTCCACATCCTCTCCAGCATAAACTATCATTGGTGTTTTTGATTTTAGCCATTCCGACTGGAGTAAGATGATATTGCACAGTTGTTTTGATTTGTATTTCTCTGATGGCTAAGGATGTTAAGCACTTTCTTATGTGTCTTTCAGCCATTTTAGATTCCTCTGTTGAGAATTCCCTATTTAGCTCTGTACCCCACTTGTAAAACAAAAAAGAAATAGATAAGAAACCATCCCCTGATATGGGATCACTAGCCATGACCTCATCTCTGGAAAAAAACAGGGCTTTGTAAATCATTCATGTCATTCACATAAGTACAAATAGTAAAAACTTTCCCAACAATAAATTTTCATGTGTCATTGAAAGTTGGCCTAAGTGTCTGGTAACAAAAGTTTCTAATAAGAAAGAGTTAAAGCTGACCTGAACAACAGGGAGCTCTTGGTCCCCAGACAGACAGGTGGGAAACCAGAATGGGACTGATCCAGACCCCAGGAATATGGCTGTCAGTGAGGAAACCTCGGAAATCTACAGAACCTCCTGTAGTAGTTCAGTACTTATCCCTAGCATAGGTGTGGACTTTGGGAGCCCATTCCACATAGAGGAATACTCCCTGAGCCAAGTCACACCTGGTGGGCCTAGGCCCTATCCCAAAAGATACCATAGACTCTGATGACGCCCTATGGTAGGTCTCACCATCCAGGGGAAACAGAAATGATATGTGATAGGTAGGGTTTTAGTTGGGGGTTGGTAGGTGAGGACAGAAGGAACAAGGGAACTGGGTTTGTCATGTAAAACAATCCTGTTTCTAATTCAAATTTTTAAAAAAAGTAAAAAAAAAGAAAAAGAAAAGAAAGATAAAAGCTAGGCAACATTCATGAAGTCATAGTGGATATTACTAGAAGGGAAAACAAAACAACAAAATGTTAAAAAAAAAACAAAAAACCTTGCTTGAGAACTGCAAAACACACTCAGATTCAAACTGAAATAAATAAATAAATAAATAAATAAATAAAAATAAAGGGCCTGCCCATACCCTCAATAAATGAGTCAGCTTTGCTTTTGCCATGGATTGCTTAACTCCTTGCCCCCTCCCCCAGGAGGAGACTACCTGCTTGGACTTGTCCCCTGCAAACACTTGGTCATCATGACACCCCAAGCCAGTTCTTCAGTACATCCTTAATTCATCTTGACAGGATTCCAGAATCAGCAGTAAAAATGAGTCAGTCATTTCTTAGAACTTCTTGTGATTGTTTTTATTATTTTATTTTTATTACTTTTTGATTCCCAGTAGCACTTTTTTATACAACACAAAATTTAGAGTAAATCTTGCATTGTTCCTAAGAAATAGATATACGTGAAATCTCTTTTTAGATACTGCAGCAAGCTCGACAGCCATTCTAGTTAAATATAGAAAGAACTTCTATAGTTAGGAGCAAATATGGCTCAGGTGATTCCCTGTACTATATTCTTGTCTCAACCATATTTGAAATATATTTAAATCAAGCTCTTTTTCTATCCCATACTGTAATAAGGTAACGTGCAAATATTATAATGATTTCATTAAATCACCACCTACTACCAGAACCTTAGCTTTAATTGACAGCATCTGTTACAGCAACAAAGTAACTAATTAAACAAAATGTATTTGTTTACTTCATTAAACTCTGGTGAAGAAATAAATTCAAGTTTCTTTGTCACAAAGCACTTCAATATGCATTGGAATTACATAACTGCAGCCTTTTCAATATTTTAAGATAAAATTAATAGAACTTTTTGTTCCTAGCTACAATTTTGTGACCAACATAATTACACTAATTGGCTCTAGAACAAGAAAAAAGTAAATTCAGAACAGGTGCTACTTTGTAATAGCACAAATTCTCTATTAAGAGGATAGTTTTGTGATGAGCTAGTGAGTGTGTCTTACCTAGAGGTCAACATCATAAGTACAGCACCTCATGTTGATGACAATGTGGAGTAAAAGGAACATTCAGCCATTGCTTGTAGAGTGCCAAATTGTACAGCCACTGTGAAAATAAATGTGGCTGTTCCCCTGGAAGATGCAAATCGATCTACCTCAAAATCCAGCTATTACACTCTTGGACATACACCCAAAGGATGCTTCATTCTATCACAGAGGGTAGGTATAGAGTAAAGGACTAGAGGGAATTGATAAATATTGTTAGAAAAGAGGAATGGAATAGAATAGATAATTATAAGTGGATGGTGGGGGTGGAGGACAGGAATGGGAGTATCAAGTGGTAGGGAAAGAGGGTTGTGGAAGGGAATACAGAGACAGATAAAATTAAGGGCCATTTGAAGGGTAATATGGAAACCTAAAACATCAGAAGCATATATATATATATATATATATATATATATATATATATATATTGGGGAAGACAGCGTTCTGACTGGACATCTCTTGTCACCAAACAAGGCTTTCAGTTCCAAGACTGGGTTACATCTAATTGAGTTATTGGACAAAGGTGTCACATAGAAATCCCCAAATGACCCAGGATATTGCCAAGATAATTGTGGTTCTTCATAAAGTGACACAAGTACCCATTGCTGAAGAAAACACCCACACAGCTCATTGAACACAGAGAGGTGGAGCTGGTGTGCACATAGAACCTTTGCCATTAAGTCCTAGGGTCTTTGGTATAGGAAAGCATTCTGTGTGCTATCAAAAGAAAAATATCAACACCAAGGAAGACACATACCCTTTGGCCTATAATGGTATCCTGCCTACAAGATATGCTAGTGTAAGGGTGGCACAAAGTTTCTGGGAGTATCCAACTAATAATTAGTTTGAAGTGGGTCCTGCTCCATGAGATGGAACCCATACCAGATACTGCTTGAGGAATCAAGAACCAGAGACTAGATAGTTCAATGACCTAATATTAGAATGAAAACAAGAACAAGACAACAAACTGATAAGTTGGTCCTGATTATATTCTGCTGTACTCATAGATCAGTGCCTTGCCATACATCATCAGAGAAGCTTCCTCCTGAAGCAGATTTGAGAACAATACATATACCCACTGAGAGAGAGAGAGAGAGAGAGAGAGAGAGAGAGAGAGAGAGAGAGAGAGAGGTGGGGGGGAGTGTGAGGGGAGTTTAGAACACTCAGCCGTCAATAGAGTGACTCCATAAAATCCCTCCCCTCAGAATTCAGGGAAGCCTGTGAAGAGGGGCCACAATTTGCATCTAAGGCTCATTCTAATCTGCTAATTCACTAATTATTTTCTTCATATATCTATTCAATGCTTTGAAGATTCCAAATATTACTTTGTAAAGTGAGAACAAAGAACACAAAATAACCATTTTCTCTAAAGCACGATTTAGATGTAGGGATGTCAAATGAAATAGCTTTTATCCTCAGAGGAATACTCTCTAGGGATGTAAAATATCTTCCAATTCCTTTTCTACCTAAAATATGTCAAGAAAGCAATGATAAAACTTTATACTCCTGTGATGTTTTCATTGTTTAGTCTCTTTCATACATCTTTCTTCATTTCTTTTTGTATTTGTGGAATTACTCATTGGTGAGAACAATAAAATATTTCTACTATAGCTAAAACTGATCATTGAAAAACAGTGAATTTTCACGAGTACCCAATACAAAGCAAAGGAAACCAGAAACTCTTTTAGGATAAATTAAATTCCAATTTAAGCCTTCAATACTTCCGACCATTTGGAACAAAGTGAAGAAGGTATGTGCCCATGGGAACATCAACAATATAAAATTATAGTATGGAACAACTTTTGAAATTCATTAAAGCTTGTATTCAAGTAATGAGCACGCAAGTGTACTGGCTTTCCTAATTGCAATTGTCACTATACATTAAAGATAAATGCATGTGTTTACTATGTGTGTAATATATATGTAATGATTCAGTTATATTCATTGGGCTATAAAAGGATAATATGTGAAAAATCATGATCAGATGATTTGACTGTCCAATATCTCTGAATGCTAAGTAGTGAAAAATGGCTAGTAAGTCAAGAACTTTAAAATGTGAATGAGATTTATGACAATTTTCTGTAATAAAATCACATAATGTTTTAAAAGTTTAATTATTTGACTGAAATCTTGGAAAACAACAGTAAAACTCTCAAACAAATTAATAATAAAAGAGTGATGTACTTGGTAGGGATATCTTTTTCTTTTTAATGAAATTGAATTTCTATAACGCAATAACTCTATAAAGATTATGAATTTCAGGGCTTACCTTGATTCTCTTGCTCAGTGCTCATGAAATAAGCTTTATGCTTATAAAACATGCATATGTTTGTGTTTTCATGTACACACATGTGGAGTTCAGAGTTGCATGTCATATATCTTCTAAATGGCTCCCCACATTATGTCTGTCTGTCTCCCTGTCTTGTCATTTCTTGCGATGAGATGAGATCTCTCCATAACCATGGAGCTCGCTGATTTTGCTCGATTGGCTGGCCAGCAAGCTCCAGGGCTCCTCTTCAGTGCTACATGCTACTACATAAGGGTTTTCTCTAAGAAGACTGGAGATCAAACTCAGGTCCTTATGGTTTTAGGGCAAACACTTTCCCAGTATATTCTTTCATTTCCAATTGTTTGGCTATTACTTGATAGCTGCTATGTGTGTTGGATCAATAACTCACTTCTCAACATTAGCAGATGTCCCTAAATCCTGTCATAGCAGCACACTATGCATTTATATTATATGCTATTTTATCTATTATGTCATATTTTATGTTTAGCAATTTTGATTGGAAATATTAATCATTTTTCCAGTTCAAGAATTTCATCTTTCCATTTGGTATATTTTAAGTTCCTGGGCTGCACACATAGCACCATAGTACAAACACCATCATTGTTTCTTGCCTGTGTGTTCAACGCCAAACACCACAATGTGTATTAATTAAATTAATTAAAAGGAAGAGAAATGAAAAAGAACACAACTAATCCAAGTAATATTTTCTATAACATCTCTAATTTGTTTGCGCATCTATACGTGCTGAAGAGAATGGCAAACACATCGGATTTGTCATCAGACAATATTTGAGAAAGGTGACTTTTTGATTTTTTTTTAAATTAGTTATCTCCAGTACCACAAAAATTTTGCTGTGTAGACAGATTCTTTCTCTAGGTATCTAAGGGACATGCATGTATTCTCTAGCCATCATTGAATAAGTCTTGTCAGCCTCCAGCTCTCATCCAGCCTCTACTATATACTACCACGAATTCTTAAGATTTGGGATAGACTAAATTTGTCCAAAGAATTTTGGCCAATCTCTCTGGAAGGCTCAAAACACTTTCTTACATTAAAGTTTCCATTATGAAAGGTTTTAACTGTTATTGCTTAACTGTGAGATCATAGCCATAGTCAACAGTTAGATAAGTTTTAGGCCTCATCACATCACAAACATACATAAAATAAATTATTTTAAAAGGTATCTTTTAAAATCTCTTTTTGATAATTTTAGAATCAAAGTTCTCCCCTTCCCCATTGGTGATATAACTCTGTTTGTAAAACACCCAACAAGTAGATGTAAGGGAGGCCCTGGATTCCAGCAACACACACACACACACACACACACACACACACACACACACACACACACACACACACAAATCTTTCCATGTGTCATGCATGCACACATGTATACCCTCATATATACTCTCACCAAAACACAAACAAAAGCATAGTCAATATTATTTATATGTAGGCAATAAATTTCTGTGTGACATCATCCGTGAATCTTAGGTGCCTTTAACTCTTTACAAAAAGGAACTCTTGCTTTCAGATAGTATGCTAAGAGTCTGTAAGGTTGACCAGATTGAGTGACTTGCTTAAATGACTCATCAAATAAGACACAGGTTTACACACAAGTAAGAGTTGTTACAATAGAAGGAAATATGCAAAAAACCCATCAAAACCAATATGTGAATAGGATAAAGCCAAGAAAAAACCAACTGCCACCTTTTGAATGTCCTGTGTCAATGGATTCACATAGGACACGTATAATTTCCTAGTAGTAATTTTCCACAGCACATTACTAGTTTAGTTTCACAGAAGCTTATTGTAGACTTACATACATAAATATTTTACTGGGGACTAGGGACTGGGCACATAGATACATTCTACCTACCATATATACACAATTGTTTTGTATATTAGCTTCTTAACATGCCCTTAGCAACTAGCACATAGCCATTGTTTCACTTTTCTATTGCTTCCCTTCATCAAATCATTCAGAATTAATTTGAGCATACTGTGTTTATAAAAACACATCTGCTGCTTCTGCCTACATGTTTGCTTATTCTGTTTCTATGACCTTAAGTACCTTCTTTCACCTCTCCTTTTGGCAGACTCCCTTCAAGTATCAGAGAGAAACAGAAAAGTTTAGTGGTGGTGTTTTATGAACATTTGAGCCTCACAATATTCTGGAAACTTTGTACACAATGTCATATACCAATGATATTGGGATAGCCAGTCACTGTTGATACATATGCAGTAACACCACTATATTTAAGGCTCAAGGAACGAAGAAGAAGAGGAGGTGGCAAGATTGTAGGAATCAGAGCACCAGGAAATCTGCTGCATGATTATATCTTAAAGATATGCCCTGATGGGGAATGTAGACTTTCACTTCCACTGTAGAAATCAGTATAGAAGTTTCTGAGAAACACTAAAAATATTATCTTGTGACTCAACTATAACATTTGGGGTCACATGCAAGTGCCCTTGTCTCCTACCATAGGGACACTGGCACATCTATGTTTATTTCTGGTCTATTCACAATAGCTAGAATTAGTCCAGCTAGTTGTTCTTCATCAGATGAATGTATAAAATGATGACATACTTAAATTCCATAAAGTTCTATTCAGGCATGAAGAAAAGTGCAATTATAGCTGGGCGTTGGTGGCGCACGCCTTTAATCCCAGCACTCAGGAGGCAGAGGCAGGTGGATCTCTGTGAGCTCGAGGCCAGCCTGGTCTCCAGAGCAAGTGCCAGAATAGGCTCCAAAGCTACACAGAGAAACCCTGTCTCGGAAAAACCAAAAAACAGTGCAATTATTACATATGTAGGAAAATGGATAGAACTCAGTATATTAAAGAAAAATAAGCCAGAATCAGAAACACACACACACACACACACACACACACACACACACACACACACACACACTTTTTTTTTCATATGCAGAACTTGGATTTAATTCTTTCTCTCCCTCCCTTCCTCTCCCTTTTTCTCCCCCGCTTTGTGTGTGTGTGTGTGTGTGTGTGTGTGTGTGTGTGTGTGTGTGTGTGTGTAACCAGAAAGGAGACTAAGAAAGGGAGAAAAATCTTAAAAGACTGATTGGGGAGGGGAAGAGTTGGGGAATAGAATACATGTGATCTGAAGGCAGGAGTGGCTACTGAGCAGGGCTAGGGAGTAGAACAAGGAAGTAGAGGAAGCAGGAAGCAAATAAGAACAAAATATGAATAAAGCCACAATGATGCCATAATAAAGCCCATTAGCTCATTACTCTGTAAGCTATCTTACAAATCAGTGTAAACTAAGTGGTGATGGATGCAACTGTAGTAAAATGACTGGTAAGGGAATGGTACTTTGTTTGCAAACTTACAATTTCCTACAAGCTTAAAATCAGTTCTTAAGATTTCAGTAGAGTGTTTCGCATTTTCAAAGATATATTTCACAGTATGTCCCAGTTTGCAGGTTTTCCTAATGATTTTGCAATGTGAATGAGTCAACACTTCTTCAGGGAAGGCAAATCTAAATGAAAGGGTGGTTAAAGGCTTTGAAGATTATGCAAATATTCAGGGTTTATTGTTGTTTTATACATCTATTTCAAATTTGCTGCTCCTATACTTATATTTAACCTTATGTTATTTAATCCACTCAGCCACCAAAAAAAGAGAGGCTGGGAGACGTCAAAAAGGCTACACCACACTCAGTATTTAAGAGGAAAGAAAATAAAATTTGAAAAGGAGTTGGCTGCACTACAAGGTTTTCATGTTGGTGCCCTGGATGTCATCATTTGCCAGAAGAAAGCTGAGGGGGCATAGACACGGCTAAATGAGAGAAGCAAGGAGCAAAGTAGCAAGGGCACTGAGCATCAGTAGGAGTGAACAGGGTAAGTGCTTAAGGGACTCTCTGAGTTTATTAGCTTATAGCAGCATAGCAATACTGTACTGGTGAATGTTAGTTCCTCAAAATGAGGACAGGTTGAGGTGGCATATTTTGTTCTGAAAGTATGGAACAATCTATGGAATTTCAAAAGTTGGAGCCTCTGATTCTGGCAAAGTAGAGGCTAGTGGCTGCAACAACAAGACAAACAGAAACAGGCATTCAGACTTAAGGTTTGGGGTTGGGGTCAGGGCATATGTACTAGAGATGTCTCTGGTCTCTATTTCATCCATATAGTAAAGAACACATGGTCTTTTATAAGATTATACAACATCAAATATTTATCTGAACTTTTGATAGCATATTAAGTATTTGAGTTAAATTTGGTGCATGTTATTTCAAGACATTAATAACATTGATATAACAATTTGTCTCATTATTGTATTAGTAAAATAAACAGACTAGTAATTAGATACATTAAATTGGGAGTCCTACATATACTACTTGTGACAAAAAGCTGATAACTATGACTCAATATATAATTTAATAAAAATTATTGTGGTGGTATATTATTAATGATTTATTAAAGGTTGCTTGATGATTCAAAAAGCAAAGTCAGCCACATGCCACAGAGGCCAGGCACAAACCTTTAATCCCAGGGCTCAGGATTAAAAGGTAGACAGATCTCTGTTAGTTCAAGGCCACCCAGGGATGCATTAGAGTAAATCAGCCTAAAAGAGAGTTAGAGATCATACCTTTAATCCCAGGACTCATGAGAGGCATTTAAAACAGGAACAGGGTCTCAGAGATGGCATTCATTCTCCAGCCACCTTGAGGACAGGAAGACATTGAAGTCTCTAGCCATGTTGAGGAGAGCATAGGAGTCATAGTGAATCTGAGGATCAGTGAACTCTGGGATTTCAGTCTGAGGTTTGGTGGAGCCAGGATCCCCTTTCAGCCTGAGCTGGAGGTAAGAGCTAATGCTGGCTGCTTTGGTTTTCTGATCTTCAGCTCATAGCTCGAATCCCAATATCTGTCTCCGGGTCATTTATTTATTGTGTTACAAATTATCTTTTAGAATCAGTATCACTTTTAAATAAACTAGAGAATAAGGAGTATTTAACACTATGGTGGAGTTGTAAAACATATACTTTAAAAAGGTCTCAACTTTCATACCATACTATCTTCGCTAGTACTGAACATGTTCTCCTAAATATTCTGAGAAGTCTGCATTTGTACAAATGTACTGATTTGCAATTATATATTCATATATACTGAAATTCATAGTCATGTGTACTAAATTAAGTACTAAATGCTTGTTCATATAGAGTTACTGAAGAATGATAAAACAATTAGTTGTAGGATTCATAATAGTTACATTTTAGAATGTTCTTGAATATATTATTTTAAAAATGAGGAAATTAAGAAACATTTATCCTGACACATTCCCAGGAAAGATCAATGTGTATAACCAAGTCATGTATATGTAATGCATGGCACCTATGTGTCTCAACCCTCATTATACTGTGTATATTACTCATCCCTTTGTACCATTTGTAAATTTTTCCTCCACTGGTTTCTTTTTGCACTAGAAGTGAAGGCTAAGGAGTTAGGGAAAAGAGACTCCAAAAAAAAAAATAGCAAAAAACCTTAAATACCTATTTCCCTGAACTAGTTCTTCTGAAGATGATGTATGGGGTATCTCTGGCTTATCAGAGACCCTTACTATCTTATATTTTCTTCATGATAAGATTACTTAACAACTTTCATAATTTGATACATAGAAAGAGGAAAAGTAGCAGTGGAGAGCACAAATTCCTTCTAACCTCACCTTCTAGAAATGTCTAAGGTCAGTTTAATTTACACACAACTGGCTGGAAATTATTCCTACAGACAGTTATATGCAAGGAAATTAGAAATGAATTCTCCAAACGATGTTGTAGATGTACAAAAGTAGAATCATTCTTGGGTATGCATTCTAGCTGGTCACTGCCATACAACACTCATGCAACTCAAGTTTTCTCTATATGAAGATAAAGGCAAAGTTCAAAAAAATTTTAAAATTCCTCTTATCCTTTTGGCTGTTTCGTGCCCCAGCATCCTATAGCAATGTAACTTTTTATGTGTCACTTCCAGTCAGCCTGTTTCCAAAACTCCCTCATCCCTGCTTTTCCTATTGCCCTTTAAAAATAAATACGTATTTCCATTGTTGTAAATTTTATATTTCATTGTGATTGTGGGTAATGAATTATTGAAGCTTCATTATGGATTCAGACATAACACTAGATAAGAGTTACAATAATGAAATAAGAGTGTCCTCCTCATGCTTGTATTATTAGTAGAAAACAATAAATAGGAGGCCTGTGTGTAGTAATTCCATAAAGCCTGGATTATATGCCTACATCTATGTTCCCTTCATATGTGTCTACCAAGAATAGTGCCTGATGCCAAGAAGATACTAAGCAGTTGTGAGGGGGGAGGGGGAGATGGGGAACTGATCACATGCCATGTCCTGTGCTGCCTGGGTCCTGGAAACCTGGCTAAGATCATAAAAGAATGAAGATGAGACAGACATATGTACAGTGAAGCTGAGACCCATTCACATTCTCTGCTTTCTACACGAGCAACCTGGAACTCATGTGTGATTATTAGGTACAGCACAGAGGGAGGGGTTAGCTAGTCGGTCTAGAAGGTCTTTGTAGGTGATTGGTCACAGACTAAATGTTTAGGAGAAGGAAACCACAGTTGCTAATCTTTCACAGATTTATCAGTGGTTCATAGACATTCATTCTGTGGTTAATGGGGAAATTTTTTTTATGTTGTTCTTGAGCCTGAACCACATGAGTAACAGCTTTACCAATTTCCCATGGATCAATTGAATCACAGCAATACTGCGTCTGTGTTTAGATAATAACAATCAATGTAACTTCCTCAAGTGTTTCCTAGTAGTTTGTCTTCCTAATTGAACTAACAGGGAGTATCAAGTATACAGTTTTCTTCTCATTAAAGCAGTAAAAGTTTGATTATAAAAGGGAGACATTTTCTTTGAGAATTTTTTCTCTTAACTGAATTTCTTGGTACAAAATTGTCTTTGCAAATAGGTTATTAACTGCATCCAAACATTTGAAATATACATGGAAAATTTAAATGACCCAGAAGTACATTCCTCTTTTACGTGATATTTAACATTGGACCTTAGGTTGTTAGTATACATTTTTGTTTTTAGTTTATGGCATATATATGGCATATATTTGATGCAAAATATCTTAACAATTGAATTATTTGACTTTGTTTATGATTATAGAGTACATAGTCTATTTGCCAAAACTATATTTAAAACTGTATACTTTTGCATTGACCATGAATCACATTACCTTATACATCACCCTATAAACATAAGCTGTATAAATTATTTTAAAAAACATAGAAAACATTTTATCTAAAATTTTGTTTATTTAGTCTTCTACTTCTGTGCTGGGGACTAGGGGATTGAACCTGAAATTTGAGGAAGCACTCTACCACAGAGAGACATCAACAACCATTAAAGACAACAACAACAACACCACCAACAACAACAACTAAAAACGTTTTAAATATGAGTATGTTGATAGTTCGTAGACACCTCTGTCTTCTTCTTATTTGTGAAGGGAATAGTAGAAAGTATTTATGACCATGGAATCACCTCTTTTCTTATCAAGCAGGACAATGGGATTTAAGCTTTGTTTACTAAATATAAATTAAATTACAGGAAAAGAGAGGATTGGAAAGGACATTCTGCACTACCTGAACACAAATGAAATTAAATATTACAATAACCTCCAGGGATATCCTGGTTTATCTCACTATTGTTTTTCACCTGACATACTTTCTTCAGATTTTGTTGCTACAGTTGTTGGTCCCTTATTTTCTTGCTTTGCCTATTTGTCCTTAACTGCACTTCACTAATGCAGTTCTGTATTCTGCACCAATATCTCTGCTTCACATGGCTTCAATCCTCCTATGCAGTATTGTGGTCTAGCAGCAGACTCACAGGAACACTGTCACATGCTATTCTTGTTGCTAAGAGCAACATTGCAGATGGTGAAAAAATGGGTATTATATGTCACACGTTACACACGGAAACACATGTTGGTTAGAAAGAGCTTACACTACACAGGACAGTTTGCACACATTATAATTTCATGATTCTTAGTCATGCTCTGTAGAGTAACATGCTGGACATCACTAAATAAAAGTATTTTCTGTTATTTTAGAGAAAATTAACCATCTTTTCTGACAATGTAGGCAATTAAAGAACTAGAGAGATTTATAACCTTCCAATACTGTTGTCTGAATAATCAAACACACTGTACAAACAGATGATCCTTGATTATTCCATTGTGACATATATTTAACCTCATCTCAAAGACAATAAGAAACACACACAATATTTAAAATAGAAGGTGCACTAAAAGGTCATGGTCAGTTTGATAACATATCTGAATTTCTAATTTCTATGCCCACATAGTCCATAGAATATGCTGTGTTTCTTACAATCTGTACTTCAAGTAAATGTGTTTCACACTTGCTTCATAATTGGGGATCTCATATATGTTTCAAAAATGCTACAAATACCCACAGATTATGTATATGCTACTAAGTATTGTCTTTGATACGGATATGTGTATGTACATAAAATAAAATATTATTGAATTTAAATCCAGTTTTGTTTGGCTCTTTCCTTTCAGAGTGAAAACCATTCTTTTCATGGATCAGTGACTCTGAGAATAGGGCTTTGTCTGAATTTTTCTCATTCTGAATACTTGTCAATCATACTGGAGAGGAAAATTGAACAGATTATCTTGAGGAAAAATGACTGTGATTTTCATGTGATGAAAGTTGAGTATCAACTTAAATCTCCATGGACAAAGAGAATTGAAAAGCTGGAGCAATTATTCAGCTAATTAAAGAGAAAGGGGACAGAGCATGTTCCCTAGTTTTACTCTTACACACTGAGGCATTTCACAATCTTTGTGTTATATTATACCACATATAAATTAATAATACTATTTAAATAGCAAAATCATAATGGAGAAACTAAATATTTTGCAGTAGAAAAATAATTTCCTCTTTAGGTATTCATATGCTTTTCAGAAAGCAGTAACTATCTTCCATCTTAATATATGTATATATATATTTTCCTGTGTTCTGATTTTTCAAAGAAGATAGACCTAAATCAGAAATCAGGATGTGAATGACCCCATTATATTAATGTAATATATGACTTGGAACGTGGCTTATACTTTATGAGTTTCAGTTACTTGATATTTAACAGAGAAAAATATATGAGATAGAACATTTATATGTAAGTATATTTTAGATGACATATTTTTACATAAATGTGTCTTGCTCTTACTGGCTTATTGTGCCAGTTCATCGACTGAAATTCATTCAAAAGAAAAACCTAATTAAAGGCTCACACTAAGTAGTGAAATAAGATTCTTTTCCTGATATTGAAATTTTCAATATCAGTTGTAATATAAATGTATACATTCGGGGGGTGTTGGAGGGGTGATTAACACCCAGCTCCATTATCTGATTAAATTATTCCGTGAAAGGTTAGTTGATGAGACAATAAATAAAACAGCTAATGATCCTGATAATTGTACAAAGGGAATGGTAATTTTTAATGAATTCAGTGTCTTGTTTTGAATTTCATCTAGGCAAATTATTTTATGCTTTGATAGATTTCTCTCTGTCAATTAAGAAAATAAGCATAAAGCAAATTGAAAACTAAGTACATCTTTAATATTAATCACTTGGCAGTTAATCAGCCACCAGCAGTGATGCCTTTTAGTCCTTTCTCTTTTTGTTTTCTCTCAGTCCAAAATTTGTGAGCTTCATCATCAAGTTTCTTTGGAAAGGACAGTGTCATGATTCTTCACACTTCTCACTACTGATATGTTTTTGATAGCTGCTCTGTTTCAGAATATTCCTATGAATTGGAGATTTTAGAGAAGTTTATTTTGTGGTCTTTGTAGAAAAATATTCTTATGTAAATATTTTTTACTTCAGGAATATTTTAGAGAATAGTAAACATACCCATAATTATTGCATCCATATGATAAATTAGCATTACATTTTCCCCGACTCTCAAAACTTTTACTGAGAACTTTGTGTGCTGCTTAGGATACAGTGCTGATAGCCACTGCCTTTGCAGACAGCCATAACTATCCCATTGCAAGAATGAAACAGTGGTTTGAATTATAATAAGCATTTCAGGAAAAAAACGTGTCAAATACTGTGATTCTCAGTAATAAAGGAAATTAACTTACTTATGTCTGGAAACAGTAATATTGATGCTGATAACTGTAGGAGGAATAAAATACAGATGGAGAGATGAGAGTGATGTAGAGAAGGAAGTTGGGTGGTGCTGATTGGAACAGAGGGTAAGGTGTTTGAACATAAGAGTGAAGAAGGATGAAGGTGGGTTCTGTGAGTTTTCTTGTGGTGTCCTTGACACCACTCGGTCCTACAATCCTCCCTGCTCCTGTTCAGCAAGATTCCCTGAGCCCCATGTAATGTTTGGCTGTGGATCTCTGCATCTGTACCATCGGTTGCTGGTGAAGTCTTTCTGATGACTATTGAGCTAGGCACCAATCTATAAGTATGGCAGAATATCGACAATTAGGCATCATTACATTTACTTTCTTTTTCCATTTGTGTTTGGTTCTATCCTAGGTCTCTGGGGTATCCTGCTTCTGGGGTCCTGACCCTCACAGGGTAGCTCCCTCTCAGGATATGGGTCTCCAGCTATGCTAGTCTTCAGTTGGTCACTCTAGAAATTTCTTCGCCATCTTTACCCAAGCACAACTTGTAGGCAGGACACATTATAGTTTGAAGGGGTTTTGGCTGGGTTTGTGTCCCAGAATCTCCACTGCAAGACTTTCCTGGTTACAGGAGATGTCTAATTCAGGCCCCATATCTCCTACAGCTAGCAATCTCAGATAGAGTCATTAATAAATTCCTGGAGTTTCCACTGCTCTAGGTTTCTAGCTCAGCCCAGAAATGCCCCTAGATTCAACTAACCTGGGCTCACATAAACTGGACTGACAACTGGGAAGCCTGCATGCGACCGACCTAGGATCTCAGCAAATATGTTACACTTGTCTAATTTGGTCTTCATGTGGGACTCCTGGCAGTGAGAGCAGAGGATGTCTCTGAATCTGTTGCCTGACTTTGGGACCTCTTCCTCCTACTGGATTGCTTTATGCAAGCTTAGTGGGGTGCCTGGTCTCACTGCATCTTGATATACTATGGCTGGCTGATATCCATGAGATGTCCACCTGAAAAGTAGAGAAGGAGTGGATGGGGGGTAGGAGAGGTGATAGAGGATAGAGAAGAGGGAAAGAAGGGGTACTTTTGTTAGGATATAAAAACAAGAAAACATATAAATAAATACTACCTAAAATTTGAATTTCTTTGAAATTGAAAGTCTTGATTTTCTTTACCACCACCTAAAATACATCATGTTTTCAAAAATAAATTTTAATCTGAGTTTCTTTGAAAAAAAAAAAAAAGAATGAGGGTGAGAAAATATAGGGGACAAAGATCACTAACCAGATTCGATAAGCTATTGTAGGGCATATTAAGGAGTTTGGATTCTGTCTTAAGTGCAATAAAAATCTATTAGAAGAGTTTAAGAAAAACTGTAGTATGATCCCATGTTCTTTATAAAAGTAGTCAAAGCTGATAAAAGAGCATAAATGATGGATAGTGGAAGAAGCTAACAAGTGCAGGATTAATAAGACTCAGCCGGGGAAGATGCAAATGCTGATATAGATTAATAATGAAATCTACACAGCATTACAAAGAGGATTTATGATTGCTTGGCTATTGGTGAGACATGTGAGATAATGTGGAAAAATTGCATCAAAACCCAATATATTTCTGCGTGGGACACCTAGCAACAATGAAGGAAGTGAGCCAGAAATTCTACTAGGAAATACCTGTGGGAACTGGAGTGAGTGTTTCAGGTTCAGGCAGGGTGAATCAGGAGCATAGGGAAGTTTTAAATGGAAAAGGGAGGGAGACCAGATTAAGGAAGGACATATTTGCACATATTTATCCAATACCTATGGTTAGCCCTGAAACATATATCATATATATCCTTTATTGTATAGGATGTGTGTGTGTGTGTGTGTGTGTGTGTGTGTGTGTGTGTGTGTGTGTGCATGTGTGTAACAACTGTTAATGAAAAGAGAGGCCATGAATTTGAAAGAGAGCAAGAAAGGCGATAAGGGTGGATTTGGAGGTAGGGAAGGGAAGAGAGAGGTGATGTAATTATAATATCAAAAATAAAATGTAAAAAGTGAAATAAAAGGAAGTTCGTTTTGCACACACTTGGTAATAAAATGAATGTGATTATTGCTAGGCGTCCATAGACAGAGAATCTTGCTGTGGCTGTATCTTAGCTGAGAGGGTGCTTGCCTTGCATGCCTGAAGGCCTGGGTTCCATCCTATATTGCCTTCTGTAGGACTAGAAATATAAGAAGATTCATTCAAATGCTAATACTTCATTTCACTTAAGTCTTCATTTAATTCCCCTGACATTATCTTTACAGCAAATCAGATATTTATAAAATGCACACACATGTATTGCACTGTGTGTGTGCATGATGAGAACTGGAGACAGAAACCAGTCCAGTAGGGAAGGAATCAAAAAGCAACTGTTCTTTGAGTGAACTTAATGGAGGCCACCAATGTCAGAGTTTTGGCCCCAAGCTCCTGCTTAGCTCTTATGCTTGTCTAAAATCCCTAGAGAGAATATAAAAACATGAAAAGAGAGGCCTGAACACCTAAAGTTGGATCAGCTGGATTGATTAGCTCATCTTCCTCTTCCTGTGTCATGGAAGGTTCTGCCATAAAGCTTTTGAAAAGAGCCCAGATTAGCAACTCAGTACCACCCTATGTCTTCCTTGACCCCCCTCCTGCTATTCAGGAGCTCTCTCTCTGTCCCTGTCACTGTCCCTGTCCCAATCCCATCTCTGTCTCACTCTGTCTCTGTCTCTCTTTTGAAATGTTTAAGGAAGAAATATGCAACCTTCTGTAACAGAAATGAAAGTGGAGCTTAAGGGGAAAGATCTTGTGAATAAATACTCAGAAGGAAGGATGGAAGAATAAACAAACCCACAAATGATGTTTGGACCCAGTGACTTTCAGATCAAAAGCTGCTTCTAGCAGGCCCGTGATACAGATAATGGGATTTGCTTTTAGCACCACTAACTAGAAGACTAATATTTCTTGACGGATGCATATATAATTAGTGGGTAAGATTATAAATTCACTCATGTAAAGCATTTTTTAAAATTTTAGTTATGTCTGAACATTGGCTTTATCGAGGAGACATGCCAGATATAATTTACATTATGTAGGACTTAAGAATAAATCTTGTGATATTGCTGGCTGTGATTCAGAAGAATAAAGATTTAAGAACTTAAATCCTAGAGTATACTTCTTAATGATGACTCATTCAGCTAGTTTTCTCTTAATTAACTCCATGAATTAATATCTTGTGACTGTCCATGACAGACATGATGAATATGAAGTGAAGATAACTTGTTAGTTACTGGTTTAATACCTCGAGTAGTATAAATTCTATTTCTAAGCTCCTTCATTGGTTTATTATTTTAATTATAAATTTTTAATTGACAGTAATTACTCAAACAGTGATAGTTTAGAAGAAAATGATCTATTTTCAAATAATGTCAAATGTGAGATATATATTCAGATGTAATACATTTATAGTAAAATGTCTTCATTTTCAGGATCAGCTGCACACATATGTGCTTAATCAATTCTTCAAGAATTCCTAATACTTATTTTAATAAGTTCACCTCCCTTCTCCAACTCTTCCTAAATCTATCCCTTTTCATATTCACCCAAATTTGTTTAAAGAAAAAAATACACCACATACACCAATTTATGCTGCCAATATATGCTTGGATGTGTGACCTTTAAGTGAGGTCTAGCCAACATACTGGAGGCCACACACTTAAAGAAATCTCACCCCTCTTTTCCCAGTGGGAAACTGAGAAACCATGTAAGGTTGTGGCTTTTAAAAAGCACGCAACTCTTAACCATGATTTAAGTCTGAAATTCAGTAACTGTAAGTAAGCTCCCATTGTTGTGAAACAGCTTTATGGATATTCCCATCTTGAAAATTTGAAACCTATCCCTGTTAAATAATCCCTTTTGTACCTACTCCAATCTTAGAACTTCTCAGTATTATTGTCTTTTCTGTTCCCTTAAATTGAAGTACTTTAAATACCCCATATACATGAAATCATACTGTATTTGTCTTTCTATGCATGATTTGTTGACTACAAACCCAATTTTCATACATGATATAGACAGTAGTAAGATTTACCCTATAAAGCTGAAAACTGTGTTCTTTTAAAATTTTATTTGTACTACTATTTTGCTTGTCCATATGCCTATGCATCATTTATGAGCCTAGTGACTGTGATAGCCAGGGTGTGGTATCGGGTCCCCTGTAACAATACATGATTTTGAATCACTATATACACTTCTTTCTCTTAGTGGACATCAAGAGTCGAGACTGTTTACAAAACTAAGTTTCCAGGCAGATGTTATGCCACAAGCAGTAGACGTCTTGTGTAGCATATTCAAAGCCTCAGATTGCATTTCCAGCACCACACAGATCACAGCATGTGGGAAGTGCAGGAAAGAAAATCAGGAGTTCAAATTTAATCTCAGCTGTAAGTTACAGAGCAGAGGAAGAACACATAAAACCATGTCTAAAAAAATCCAACAAAATCCAAAATCCAAAGCATCTTTATGTAACAATAAGTCTTTCCGCCAAGCTGCCCAAGCCCTGCTGTCACATGGGTGCTTTCCACCAGGCTGCCCAAATTCTGCCTGCTGCCATGTTAAGCTCCCAAGTAACACACAGAGACATATTAGGTACAAATGCTGCTTGGCCAATGACTAGGATTTCTCATCTGTTAGCTCAGTCTTAATTATCATAAATCTATGTATTTTATAGGACTTATCAGACACCAGCAGTGTCCTGTCTTCCTGGGCTCACATGGTGACTCTCTGCTTTCTCCTACCTTTCCAAGAATCTTGTTTTCCAACAGTACTTTAACAACCAATAAGACAAACATATTCACAGAAGGACCTCCCCCATCATCTTTATGTCTCCAAATCATCACAGAGAACAAGTCTATGACATTCACGTTTCTTTTATTTCAGGTGACACAGCCTCCATTGAGGAAACCTATTTAAAAGCCCCCATGGTCTGACGCACTACAGCTAATAGAAAAGGAAGCACTTTAAAATGTGTAAACCCCTATCACAAATTAGACCTTCTCATTGGTCTTCTACCTGTCTGATGTGCCTAGTACTATGCCAGACCTCTATGTCTCTCTAGAGCAGGTAGTATCATAACTTGTATCTGGTTGCATTGCCTTCTCATTACTTCTCTGTCAAGCATAGCAGTTTAGAGGGAAAATGTATACAATCAACTGAACATACTTTAGGAGATAGTGCAACTAACAAGAATTGGGGAGTTAATGTATGAGTGGTGACAGTGGTGACAGCATTCCTAGTTTGTTTTCATTGTTTGCCACATTTGTAAAAATACACAGATATGATTGGATAGCATTGTTTCATGCAGAAGGGCAAAGGAATTACAGTCACCTGCCTAAAAATCACAGCCACACTTTCAAAAGATATGAATTGATTTCTGAGCTCACAATCATCACTAGCCTATTTATACTAATATTTAGCTAGAACAATTAGTAGATTCTCCAACGAAGGTTCGAAACAATTCCTCTCATCTCTTTTCCTAAATGCCATTTACTTTTTCTGTTATGAAAAGGAAGTTATGTCTTTTCTATTGAATCTGGATTGAACTTCACCACTGTTTTGAGCAATGGCCTGTGAAGAAAGCCACGCTCTGGGACTTTGGAATCAATAAATATAAAAAGCATGATATGTCACTTCATCCCCTGTCCTCTGAGGATACGGATATGCACATGAACAGCATTTGGATAGGACATATGGCGATGTGGCCACATGGTTGAGTACCAAGAACTCAGACATCTAATCATAGCTGTCATCTGTATGTTTCAGCATGACACTCCATCTCAACTGACAGACAAATTGAATATATGGGCTCCAAGAAATCCACAGAATTTGATATATAGCAAAATCATAACTTTTTGTGGTACTAATTATTATTATTACATCACAACCCCAGATTCTCCCCCCTCCTCTTCTCCCACCCCTCCCCAACTTCCCTTTGTCTTGTTCCCATCCACCTCTCCATTTCTATTCAGAAAAGGATGGGTCTCCTATGTTATCAACAAAACATGGCATCTATGATACTAATTTATGGCTGGGGAATTTTGTTAATACAGAAATAGACAATTCAAGAATCGCCTATAATATAATGAATTTTACGTTTTCTTATTTTTTCCAACTAACAAAATACCTCTGCTGAGTTTAGAAAAATTAGCTCTTAACTTTTTACTTCATCTTGCATCTCCTCTACTTAAAGCAAATTACACCAAAGGCTTCAGAGCCCTGCACAGTAGACAAGGCACAGCAAATTACCCCTTTAGCTCAGGCAAATAGTAATGAAGTACTTATTTCAATTACATACATAAGATACTGTAAAGCAAGGCCATGTAGACAACCAGCGAAGAGACAGGAGATGGCCAGCTGGTCCTCATCAACAAATGCTGGTTTAGTGAATAAAGACCTAGTTTCCCAGCATGAAGACTGGGATTTTATCTCCAGGACCCAAGTAGAGCATGCATCTGTAATCTCAGTGCTCCTACTGTGACAGAAGCAGAGACAGAAGAATCATGGGAACCTGTGGGGACAGGTAGTCTGGAAAACCCAGGGGTGAACAACAAAAGAGGTACTCTTATCAAACAAGGTAGAACATGACTGACACCCAGGGTTGTCCCCCAACCTCCATGTGACATGCAACCACACACACACACACACACACACACACACACACAGAGAGAGAGAGAGAGAGAGAGAGAGAGAGAGAGAGAGAGAGAGAGAGAGAGCACATGACCATGCCCACAGAAATGCATTTTGGCACACATCCTATAAACAATGAACAAACAAACACACTGTAGTTTATTTTGTGAAGAGCTATGCTGTATGAGTTAGTGTGAAAGCTTTAAGATAGAATTTACATAAGTAAAATGACCTTAAACATCAAATCATTTCAAAGAATTCAGGTTAGTGTTGCCCTATTACTATGTGATGGGTGTATATTAAATGGTAAATAGAACAAATAAATAATCTGGAGCTATTAACAGTTTTAATTATATAAATGTAAGGAACTAAATTTCTTAAATGAACTAGGAACTCTTCTGTATGTGTTTCCCATGGCAACAGTGAAGTTGAATAAAGAGGCCCAGCAGCCTGCTAAATATTGTTTTGGAGATGTAACATCTGTTTATTTACAGAAGCACAGACGGATGTTTGAAGGCCTGCCTTAGGATTTTGGACATCTGACTGAACTTGAAACAGATCTGTGGCTTACCCAATTTCTCCTGCACCTCTCTTGGCCTCAGTGTAAGCATTTTAGTGATGAGATTTTTTTTTAATTTATTTATTAGTTCTAGTTAGGGAACAAGCTTGTTTCACATATAAACAAGCTCTCCCTCCCCTCACCTCTATCCCTCCTCCCCCACCCCAACTTACCCCCCACCCCATCCACCCACCACTCCCCAGGCAGGGTAGGGCCTCAATGGGGGCTCTGCAAAGTCCACAAAATCTTCCTGTGCGGGTCCTGGGCCCTTCCCCATGTGTCCAGGGCCAGAGTGTAACCCTTCACATGGGATGGGCTCTCAAAGTCCCTTCTTGCACCAGGGAAAATTACTAATCCACCACCAGAGGCTCCCTGGAGTGCAGAGGCCTCCTTATTGGCATCCATGTTCAGGGGTCTGGATCAATCTTGTACTGGCCTCCCAGACAGCATCTCGGGTCGATGTGCTCTCCCTTGTTCAGGCCAACTGTTACTGTGGGTTTATCCAACCTGGTACAGACCCCTTTGATCTTCATTCCTCCCTCTCTTCAACTAAATTCCAGATTTCAGCTGAGTGTATATCTGTGGATGTCTGTCTCTGCTTTCATCAGCCACTGGATGAGGGCTCTAGTATGGCAAAAAGAGAAGTCATCAATCTCATTTTAAGGGAAGGACTTTTAGGTTATCCTCTCCACCATTGCCTGGATTGTCAGAGCGTGTCATCCTTGTAGGTCTCTGGAGATCTCCCTGGGTCCAGATCTCTTCTCAGACCTATAGTAGCTCCCTCTGATATGGTATCTCTCATCCTGCTCTCTCTCCTCTATTCTTCCCCAAACTCAATATTTCTGCTCCTCCATTTCTTCTCCTCTACTCCTCTTCTCTTGCTCTTATTGTGGCAGCACCCTCTCCCCTACCCTCATGCTCCCAATTAGCTCAGGAGTTCATGCCATTTCCCATTCCTGGTGTCTATTTATCCCTTAGAGTCCTTCATGTTTCCTAGTTTATTTAGTGAAGAGGATTATAGTCTGGTAAACCTTTGCTCTATGTCTAAAATTCATATATGAGTGAGTTCATACCATGTTTGTCTTTTTGTGACTGGGTTATCTCACTCAGGATAGTTTCTTCTAGTTCCATCCATTTGCCTGTGAATTTCAAGATTCCATAGCTTTTTTCTGCTGAGTAGTACTCCATTGTATACATGAACCACATTTTCTCAATCCATTCTTCAGTTTCGGGGCATCTAGGTTGCTTCCAGGTTCTGGCTATTACAAACAATGCTGCTATGAACATGGTTGAACATATGTCCTTGTTGTATGAACATGCACTATTTGGGTATATACCCAAGAAAGGAATGGCTGGATCTTGAGGTAGACTGATTCCCATTTTTCTGAGCAAGCACCATACTAATTTCCAGAGTGGTCTTACAAGTTTGCACTCCCACCAGCAATGGAGGAGTGTTCCTTTTTCTCCACATCTTATATTTTCCATGAGTATGTAGGGTTTCTGCAATTCGTATTGCTGTTGAATTCTAGCTTTAATGCATGGTTGTCTGTAACTGTTGAGGTTTGCTTTGCTGCCAACTATGTGGTCAATTTTTGAGAAGGTTCCATGTGGCGCTGAGAAGAAGGTATATTCTTTTGTGTTTTGATGGAATGTTCTACAGATATCTGTTAAACCCAGTTGGGTCATAACTTCTGTCAGATCCTTTGTTTCTTTGTTAAGTTTCTGTCTGGTGGTCCTGTCTAGTGGCGAAAGGGGGGTGTTGAAGTCTCCTACTATAAGTGTGTGTGTTTTTATGTGTGGTTTGAACTTTAGTAATATTTCTTTTACAAATGTGGGTTCCTTTGTATTTGGAGCATAGACGTTCAGGATTGAGACTTCATCTTGATGGACTTTTCCTGTGATGAGTATGAAATGCTCTTCTTCATCTCTTTTGATTGATTTTAGATTAAAGTCTAATTTGTTAGATATTAGGATTGCTACACCAGCTTGTTTCTTGATTGGTGTAGCCAATTTCCCATTTGATTGGAAAATCTTTTCCCATCCTTTTACTCTGAGGTAATCGCCTGTCTTTGAAGTTGAGGTGTGTTTCTTGTAAACATCAGAAGGATGGATTCTGTCTTCATATCCATTCTGTTAGCCTATATCTTTTTATGGGTAAGTTAAGACCATTGACATTTAGGGATATTAATGTCCATTGTTCATTGATTCTTCTTTGTTTTGGATTTATTATTGGTGGTGTCATTGTGTGTGGATTTCACCCTCCTGTTTCTTTTTGTGTTTGGTAAAATTAGATTATCTATTGCCTGTGTTTTTGTGAGTGTAGTTATGCTCGTTGGGTTGGAGTTTTCCTTCCAGAATCTTATGTAGTGCTGGATTTGTGGATATGTATTGTTTAAATCTGTTTTTGTCATGGAATATCTTGTTTTCTCCATCTACAGTGATTGAAAGTTTTGCTGGTTACAGTAGAGAGTGCTTGCTGAAACCATAACAATGTCCCTGGCAGAGTTTTATAGAAATTACTAAAATGCTACATGGACCATAATGCAACTACTATGAGATGGATTGTTCTCGCAGTGTTCAGCTGAAGTGGAGGGTCGTGGTCCACAGATGAATGTGCAAAAATTAAATGAGGTTAGGTTTTGGTGTTTGAACAGTATCAAGATTCTCCCCCTCCTCTGGTTTTGGAGGATTAAATTCCATTTATTCTCTGATGAAATCAGCTTTGACTTGGGAGGAAAAGAGACCTAAAAGGAGCATTTGGGGTCTTGGGGATGGTGTGATTTGTTGTTTGCCAATTTACTGTGGGGAATGACGTCTGTGTTACAAAATGTACCAATGTGTTTGTTAAGAAAAAACATATTAAATATATATTGAAGTTACCCCACACCTGCTAACTGAGAAAGATTTCTGTTTGTTTGGGTTTGTTTGTTTGTTTGTTTGTAGTCTCTGTGCCCAAACTGGCTTTGAAGTTTTCATGCCTCTGCCTGTCAATGCTGGAATTTCTGTCATATACTTTCACACCAGTGCAAAGGAAAAATCTTGAACCTGAACTTTAGAATCTACAGCTTAGCTGGATCTTCCTGCAGATACATTCCAGGGTTTGTAGGTCACATATTCTAGCCAAATGAAAAATTTAACTGAGACATTGAAAACTTAAGTGCTCTAAGAGACTTCTGAAAACCAAAGAAGCAATGCAAAGGTGATATTTTTGAAGGGGTTCTGAAGCTGGAAACCAGACAAAGAAAATATACAAGTTTGGGGAAAACAAAGGACTGTTTCTTGTTGTTCATGTTTGCTCCTACTACAACTTAGTCTCTTTCCTTTCTCCTTGGACATCCCTTTAGCTGTTCAGTCTTCCCTAGGAATTTTAAATGCTGGTGACCTGAACTCAGCTTCAAATCACTTGGCAAATAAGAGAAATAATGTCCCAATAAGCCTTTTTTCCCTTAGTGTATATTAGTTGAGCTGAAGATACAATCAAGACAGTGTATAAGGGGAAATCACTTTGTACAAACAACAGTCTATTTAAAATCACCTGTTCCATGGAGAACTCCAGTGATGGGATTTACTTATTAATACTGTTGAGAATTTGTCAGTTTTCATTTATAATTATGCACTTTTAGAAAGAATTCCACAGTGGAATAAAAGGTCTTTGTCTCTAAACCCTTAGTCTATGATATCCCTATCCACCACAAACAAACTCACTGGATTGGACCTTGTTTCCGTTCTTAGTTTGGTTTGATGAAGAAGGTATATGTACCTCACATAGCACGTTCACAGCTGACCTTTAGTTACTGTCCAAGCCATAGCCTTGCTCCCATCAAGGACCTTTTCAATGAGTTCTGCATGCATAAAACTGTAATTTATTCTTTACTATTGCTAGTATATTTATTCATTTCTGTTTAAAATATGAGAACTAAGAACACATGAATAATATAGCCTTATATGCAGATACTTTACATCCATGAATGAATGTTTTACTAGGAAAATGGAATTCTTTGGAGTATTATCTTATCAAGATGGGACTTATATTAGCAGAATTAGAGAAAATAGGAAGATACTTGGAAGTTGCCTTAGTAGTAACTGTGGCATGGAAAAATACACAGGTGTAAGTATCCCCACTCACACTACAGTAGGTAGGGTTCCATGCACATTGCTTGTAGAAATTGATGTGTCAGCATGCATGTGCATGTTTGCCCACCCTGACATGCTACATTCATGCAAGTGTGTGTGTGTGTGTGTGTGTGTGTGTGTGTGTGTGTGTGTGTGTGTGCATCATGTGTATGACACCTCAGATGTCAGTCTTCACCTCCCAACTTATTGAGACAGGATGACTGTTCGTGCTGTTGCTGGCAGTTTTCTTTCCCACCAGGTCCCGCTACCCTAAAGCCCCAAATAAGCACACAGATGATATATTAATTGTAAAACTGTTGCCTGGAGGCTAAGACTTCTTATTGGCTAGCTCTGTCTTAATTATTAACCCATTTATACTAATCTAAACATTTACATCTGGTCTTATCTTACCGGAGAAGGGCCCAGATCTTACTCCTTTGGCGGCTACATGTCATCTGTTTCATGGTATTCCTCTGCCTACCTAGCCCAGAATTCTCATCTCCTAGTCCTGCCTATCTTCCTGCCTCATTGGCCAAACAGTGTTTTATTGATCAACCAATAAGAGAAACATATATACAGAAGGACATCTCCCATCCTTGTGCTCTGTGTGCATCATGATGGCTGGGAACAATCATCTGGGTATTCTCTGTTCCCTCCTTCCCATTCAGAGATAACAGGTGCTGGCCTTGGTGCTTGGCTTTACATAAATTCTAGGGGAGGGGTGGTGATGAACTCAAGTCCTTATGCTTATGCAGCAAGTGATTTTGCCCACCAAGCCATCTTAACATTCCACAAAAATTAATCTTTACTTAATGTTAATTTTTTTCAGTTACTGGGGAAGAAATGGTGGCTTGTTAATATTATAGTGAATGTTTTTTAATTTAACAAAGTTTAAATTAAATCTCATAATGCTTTAGGTATTTTATTGTTTGGAAGAGCTTTTTTGGACATGCTGCTTCCTGTAACTAGCAGGATAATCCAGAGCATACATTCATAACTGAACATTAGTCTACAGTTCTCAAATAAATCCTGTGGCATTCATTAGTTATGATGTGTAATTTCCTGCACAGCCCAACTTTTTATTGACATATTTTTTCAAATAAAAATATGAAATTAAGGTTTGTTTATATCCCTTTGTAATGTTAAAATATAAGATCAGACTTTAAATAAAATTACCGACTATCACTGGTGATAAAAGGATGAGGACACATTTGATGCAGGTGCACTTTAAATGGGCCAATGGACTAATCTACTGTACTTAACATTATGACTTCAGGTAAATAATGCTATTTAAAGTCAAACTTGCTCAGAAGCCTTTGTTCATCTCCTGCAAAATAAGAATGTATTGTTGCAATTAAATAATAAAACAATAGGAAGTGTTTTTCATGCTATCTATTTAACTATGAAATTTAATAACGTGCCACTGGAGGATATAGAACTGTAAGCCTTAATTAAATATGGGGAGGAGATTTAGCAGAGATATTGCAAAAAACAATAATTATGTTATAATCCTTACAGGAAGTATTATTGCCTCTTGTATTTATTGAAATCTGTATTTCAGGGACTATGCTAAATAGTTAAAGTATCCTGTTTGCCTTAACATTATATATTTGTGTGTGTTAACTGTATGACTAAGATACATTCATGCAGACAGAGGTAAGAATAAATAACTTACAAAAGGGAGCAAAAGTTGATATAATGCAAATCAAAATTTTGACTTTGAGCTTAACATCTAATTTTCATAGAAAAATATAACTTTAAAAAAGTACTAAAAATAATGCCATTAATATGAAATAAAAGTTTCAAGTCATCATAGTTTCAGCCATTTATCTAATGAAAAGCCCTTATTATACCAACGGGAGCCATGTCAACTATAAAAGTGTATTGTAATTTTATCCTTATAATATTATTTTGTGTGGGCTGGAGAGATGGCTCAGAGGTTAAGAGCACTGACTGTTCTTCCAGAGGTCCTGAGTTCAATTCCCAGCAACCACATGGTGGTTCACAATGATCTGTAATAAGATATGGTGCCATCTTCTGGCGTGTAAGCATATATGGAGGCAGAATATTGAATACATAATAAATAAATACATTTTAAAAAATATTATTTTGTGTATAGATGAATAAGGATATATGTGTTTGCTCATGCCTCTGTGGATGAGTGTATAGAGACTCTAGGTTAATCTTGATCGTTTTTACTCAGGCATTGTTCATATTACTTTTAGAGTGGGGTGTATCTTACTGACCAGGAACTCACAGAGTAGGTTAGACTTGTCAGTGAGCCCCGAGGATCCCCATAGTTTTGCCACATAAATACAGTGCTTCCAAGTGTGTGTGACTATGCTTAGTGGTTTTGTTGTTGTTGTTACTTGTTTTGTTTTTTGTTTCTGTAGGTTCTTCAGATTAAATGCAGGTCCTCATGCTTGGGTGGCAAGTACTTCATAAGATGATCTACTTCACCAGTCCAGAAAATTGTAGTTTTTATGTAATTAAGAAGAGTATTATCCATATGGCTAAAATGCTGCCTTAATGAATGGACATTCTAGAGGCTAAATTAAAAAGCCATCATTACTTACTAGATAGTGACTTTAAACACATCACTATTCCTTACATGCCTTGCTTTTACTAGTCCTAAAGTAAGTATGTTAAAAATAACCAACTTCACTTAGAAACTCAGGCAAGTTAACATGCATCATGATCACAGCAAGTAGAAAGCACACAGGGTGGACACAGAGCTAGTTTGTCCTTCTGGATCAAGTCACTGTGGAGTGGATATCAAGTATGAAGTTATGAGAAAAACAAATAAAAAACCCTTGAAGTTATAAAAAGAAAAATTTAAATCATAAAATGTGTTTCTATGTATACACTAATGATTTTGGCACTTGTGATTTATGATTTTATGGGTTTATGCACACTGTCTTAATTCATATTTATATAATACGTGGACTATAGAGTTAAAAAAAAAAGAGCTCATACTAGTAAGGTAGCCAGAACCCCATGGCTAATCTAGCATAAACTTACTTATTCAGCAAGTACTTGCAAAATGAATTTGCATACAAGACACCACTTTAAATGTAAGAAGCAGTAGAGTGAAGGGAATACATGCTGTTTCTGCTGTTTAGGCTTATAGAGTTGTATCAATCATATGATTAAGTTGTAAGATGATCAATAGTTTCCTAGAGCAGCTATCGAACAGGCTCATTGGTATCCCCAGCATCTGCAAGCTCTGAAGCCAATGAACCCTACAATATCATGAAAGAAAAGCATTTCCTGAATTAGCCCCCAAACAATATGCCCTGATTGTACTTGAAATGTGAATTATTCTATCAACTTGGGAAAGAAAGCAATTGTAAACATATGTGAATAGATACATATTTGCTCACAGAATAGTCAATAATATGGTAACAAAATTAAAATGTTATAAGGGGTATGAGAGCATTTCTGGAATGTATTTCATTGTTTGAGGGATTCAGATGTGCATGTAATATGCTTTTATCAAATCTATCCCCTATTCCTTTAACTCCAACTCCTCACCTATTCCTACCAACACTGTTTTTGTGCCAAATTCATGTAGTTTCTGTGTCTGTCTGCATTTGTTTTTTAAGCCTACCAATTCCATTTAGTTGTCTTGTGCCTGGATATATTTTTTTTCTAGTTTTGGGAAGTGTTGCTCATATCACTTTTATTAAAAATATTCTTTATGCCTTCACTGTGGTATTGTCTGTCTTTTATGTTCATATTCTGAAGGGTCTGTTTTTTCATGGTATCCAATAATTGTCCAATGTTCTGTTCATATATATTTTTAAAAATTTATCACTGAGCTTTATTGAGTGATAAAGTTCCTCTACTTTGTCTTCTGTCCTCAATTCTCTGTTTTTTTTTTTCCCACGATTGATTCTCCCATTGAAGGTCTCCATTAAGGTTTCCCTTTGGATTGTTGAGCTTCTCATTTCACCATTTCAGTTTGGCTTTTCTTCAACAACCCTATCTCCTGTTGAAATCTATTTTCATGTCTTGGAATCATTTTCTAATTTTATCCATCTCTGTTTTTGTTCTCTTGGGTATATTCTTGTCATCTTTTTCTAGTTATTTGAACATCCTTATAAATTATTTCAAAATCTTTATATGGAAATTTTAGCATGTCACATTCATTGGCTGTCATTATTATGGGATTACAGAAGATATGTGTTGTCATGCTTTTCCTATTATTTTTGATTCTGTGCTGGATCTTTCATATATGGGGAAGTTTGTTGATTAAACTTCTTTTTTTCTTTCTTTCTCATTTCATTTCTTCCTTTTTTGTTTATTTGTGTGTGTGTGTGTGTGTGTGTGTGTGTGTGTGTGTGTGTGTGTGTGTGTGTGTGTTTGAGAGGGAGAGAGAGAGAGTGTGTGTGTGTGTGTGTGTGTGTGTGTGTGTGTCTGTCTGTCTGTCAAACAAGTTGGCTTTTTTTCCCTTTCAGTGGGGGCATCTAAAATGTTCAAGAGAAACCAAAAAACTGTAGTTTCAAGATACTTATCTTCCTTTCTGTAGTTACAAGAAGGTTTGGAGCAGGGGGAGGAGGGTTCCCTACTTGTTGCAGAAAGCCCTATCGGATGATCTCCTAGAAAAATCTCCCTGGGAGCTGAGGCAGGCCTGGTGCATAAAGCTGGTGGCTGTTTCTTGGAGTGTGAGTCCTAAGCAGTGTAGGTGGCCTAAGTAGGGGAAGCCTGGTGTCCCACTTACGGAAAATGCCATTCAACTACTTTAATTTTAAAAGTGAAGTTTAGCTTCTGTAACTTTTCTGACCAGTTCAAGCATATAATTTAAAACAATTAAGTTGTATTTTCAAAGTTTCAGTAGTGATTGAAATGATAGAGGTTATCTATCCTCTTCCTTTGCTGTTTTTTTTTTTTGTGAATCAATATACTCATTAAAGAGTCTTGATTAGCATTATTGCATCATCTTGGAGAGTTTAAGTTTTAGAACTTAAGTCAAAATGATTAAGTAGTGTATATTTATCTATCGTCTATCTATGAATATGAGTGTGAGTTGGGAGCATGGGAGGAATTGGAGGGAGGAAAGAATATAGAAGAAATTATGTAATTATAGGACTTATGCATTAAATTCTAAAACATAATTTAAATTTATTTATTTATATGTATGTTTTGCCTGTATACATTTTGTCTTGTGCTTGCTGGTTCCTAAGGAAGTCCAAAGAAGGCATTAGATTTCCTGGAACTGAAGTTATGTATCATTGTGTGCCATCACCTAGGTACTGGGAATTGGACCCAAAAAGACCCTCTGCAAGAACAGCAAGTGTTCCTAACTGCTGAAACATCTCCTAAAAATAATTGAAGTTTAAAATAAGAAAAAGAAAAATACTTGTTTTGGTGTGGGTGAGATGGTTCAGTTCAGTACGCCACGTACTGAACAAACCTATGGCATGAATTCTTTCCCTTCCATACACACAGATGAGGAAGGGGAGAAATGCCTCCACAAAGTTGTCCTCTGACTTCCACAAGTACACTTTGGCATGCAGCCATCTCATTCACACTTATATACACATACTGTTGTATACGAAAATATATGTATACCCACATACTGTTGTACATGAAAATAACAAAATTTTAATTGTTTTAACATGTATAATAAAATAGTAGTCACCATAAATTTATTTTAAACTATCATTATTCACATCATAAATACATAAATAACCTGATTTTAAGATGAATGATTATTTGAATGTTTTTATTAAATTTTAATACTTTCATTCCAGTTATTAATTTATGTATTTAAGGTGGTGGTGGTGAAGGGTTGTGTGTGTGTGTGTGTGTATGTATATGCTTAAGAGCCATGATATGTGTGGCGGTAAGAAGGCTACTTGTAGGAGTTGGTTCTCTCCTTTCCCGAGTGTGGATTCTAACTCAACTTAGCAGGGTATATGGCAAAAATCATTATCTACTTTAATGCTGAGAAAAAACTTTAATGCTGTGCATGATTTGCATGTATATTCATAATGTGCTTTATGTTTACACTGAGTACTTTGTAACTTGAAGCTCACTATTAACTTCCCAGCACAGTAAGGCTTCATTTATATTGGCTTAATATGCATTGCCTTAGAAAGCAAATATGTTTTTAGTGAATGCCACCATGCTATTTTAAAAGGATTAGAATCACCATAAGGAAATAAAAGTGCTTTAACTTTTCATAATACTGCTAAATATTAAATAATTCCTTGCCATTCCATTATGGTGAAATCACAAACTACAGTGTATACTACAATTCATGTGAAGTCTACAAGAATGTTCTTGCCATCTATGAATCTATCTTTCACTATGAGAAAACAAATAGAAAAGTAAGAACAAACCTAAAGGGCAACAGGAAATCTAAATGTGGGTTGCATGTCAAATTATTCACATGATTGATGGTCTGTAGAATTCCATAGAAAATTGAATGGTAATTGTATTTGAGTCAGATTTGGAGCAGAGTATAAGGAAATTATTTTGATTATATTGGAATAAATAAACAAACCCATGGAAAGTATAGAGATATCACAGAGTTGGTGGTAATGAAGAGTGCATAAGGAGAGATCAGTTTAGCTCAGATCAGAGAACAGTGAGTTCATAGTATGTGATGTGTGTATCCAGGATATTGTAGAAGGAAACTTCAGAGAGTAAGAAGAGTCCCATCTCCACTGATCCAGACCGCCCCCCACCCCCCAAACATGAGTGTCAGTGCAGAGGCCTCGGCAATCTATGGGACCTCTGGGAGTAGACCAGTATTTATCCCTGGCTTATGAATGAACTTTGGGAGCCCATTCCACATGGAGGCATGCTCTCTCAACCTGGACACATGGGGGAGGGCCTAGGCCCTGCCCAGGAAGATATGACAGATTTTGGTGATCCCCATGGAAGGCCTCACCCTCCCTGGCTAGAGGAAGGGGGATAGGGTGGGGGCTTGGTGGGGAGTGGAGGATGAGGGAAGGGAGAGGTATCTGGGATTAACATGTGAAGTGGGCTTGTTTCTAATTTAAATAAAATCAATTAAAAAAATAAGAGTCCCATCTCTCAAAACTGTCAGCCAGAGGGCATGAGAAGTGTTTATCAAACACCTACTGTCCTGTTTCTTGTAAAAAAAAAAAAAAAAAAAAAAGACACTCAACGCCCCCCCCCACCACCAAAAACACAAAAAACTAAAACAAAACAAGCCCGCTCAGGAGAATTAACATCTAATGACTTACAAAACTGCCCATTATATGGTCCCTTGAACTGATTCTGTAGGCTGGGATTAGTGATTCTCTCAAAAAGAAATAGAATATAGCAGAAGTAGATGATTATTTATTTTAAAATTATATAATAAAAGGTTAGAATTTATGTCTTGATCAGAGGTTACTTCTGGTAATGCAAGTGCCATGCATTACTGTAGAGTAACCTTGAGCCTAGATATAAAGTGTGTAGCCAATAGTTACTAAGCTGAGCACATGGCAATAGAGACTCCTTCCAACAGCTCTGGATGGATAGACTGGTGATAACCTTATGATACACCTTAAATCAGAATAACTGAGCTGAATTACCAGCCTACAATCCACACTGCCAAAGAAACTAGTAAACAAGGAGGACCCTAAGAGAGACAAACTTTGTTCCCTGGAGAAGGGGAAAGGGTCACGATCTCCTGAGCAAATTGAAAACATGGGAAGAGGGGAGAGGGAGCTAGGAGAATGGGAAGGGAAGAAGAGGAAAGATGCAGAGGTCATGAGGGAGCAGAAAGGTTGAATCAGGTGTAGATTAGAAGAAAGGATATGTGATAGGTAGGGTTTTAGTTGGGGGAGGTGTGGTGGGGAGGAAGGGAGGGAGAAGGGAACTGGGATTGTCATGTAATTCAATCTTGTTTGTAATTCAAATATAAAAATGAAAAAAAAAAAAACACCCAGCTTATCAGTGCTGGGTTCCTGAAACAAAGTGTTAGTGTCTTAAACTGCCAGGGATTAGTGTCAATTTATTATAAAACAGTAGATAACTATTACCATGTGGAACAATATATGCAGTAAGAAAACCAAGACATAGCAGTAGTGATCCTTAAAGGCTATGGCATCCACAGAACATTGATACTTTGTCTGATGTGAATTTTCCAAAGGACTTCCGAGGCTAGATATTGGAACTAGTTGCTATGGTAAGAATGGAAGCGGTCCAACTAAAGTAAAGTGTGGTCCATGCTTTAGTAGGAAAATGTATCATGCATAATGATCACAAAGAGGGACATGCCATCCCAGAGCATGCTTGGAAAACACTCTTCATGGCTAAGAATCATGAGCTGTTAAGCTGTTATATGCCGATTAGTGAAATTAACCAGCTAAATGGGACTTTAGTTTAATTCCTCAGGCACTGAAAGTTTGATGGAATGAATAATCTGATCAACTAGATGTACAATCCTGCTTCTACACAGTGAATTCAAGATAAGGGAGTAATGCAAATGTGTGTGTGTGTGTGTGTGTGTGTGTGTGTGTGTGTGTGTATGTGTGTGTGTTGGAGGATTAAAATAGTTAGGAAGGCCTCCAGTAGTCTTCCTTAGTAACGAAAAAGGTGGGATGCTGAGAAGATCCTGAGGAACTGGAAAAAAAATGTTGGAACACTAAGAAGATAATGCCAGCAGGGTACCATAGATTATTATATTTGAAAAGGATACAAAGAAAACGGGGGAAAGTAAATCAATGATAGCATATTGCTTTCTGCATTGACTAAGTCTGTTTTTCTTTTATTCTTATAAGAAAAATTGAATTTTCATATAGGTGAAAATATGTGTTTTAAAAAGGACATTAAGTGTTAAATAGCCAGCTCTGCAAACATACATACAAATAACACTGTACTAACTGAACAGGTTATATTTAGAAATATATAGGTACATAAATATAATTATATGCATTCAATAAGAACTAGTAAAAACGAGAGTCCATGAATTTGAAGGGGAATGGGAAAAGGCATATTGGAAGGACTAAAGGGATGAAAGGGAAAGGTGTTATGTTGTCACAATATTATAACCTCAAAACTAAAGTAAATGAAATCAGAGACCTACGACTGTTTTTGCATAGTAATTTAACATGAAAAGAAAGAATAGAATGGTATTAATAGTTATATTGTAACCAATGTATAAATGGTACAATGTAACAATAGTTACACTGATCCTCATTTTCCAAAGTTTTTGTTGCCTAAAAGCAACCAGATATTTTGTACTATAAGGTGACCTCTTGTTTAAAGACATGAGGTTAGGGCTGGAGAGATAGCTCAGAGGTTGAGAGCACCACCGACTGCTCTTCCAGAGATCCTGAGTTCAATTCCCAGCAGCCACATGGTGGCTCACAACCATCCCTTATGAGATCTGATGCTCTCTTCTGGTGTGCAGATATACATGGAAGCAGAATGGTGTATACATAATAAATAAATAAAATATTAAAAAAAGACATGAGGTTAAGTTGATGGAGTGTTAAAGACAAAGGAGCTTAGCGCATAATTGAAGGTGGAGACCATACTGGTTTTCTAGAAATCTTAACAGTGTCATTTCTTTTTCTTTTTCTTGTGTGTGTGTATGTGTGTTTTCCACATGTTTATGGGTGCCATCTGTGAAGAGCAAAAGTGAATGTAGGATCCACCAGGATTGGAGTTGTGGGAGGCTGTGAGTCACCTTATGTGGTGTTGGGAACTGGAACTCCATCTCTCTGGAAGAGGAACAAGTGTTATTAAATACAGAGCCATTTCTCCAGATCCTTGCTGTAGTTTTATGTTTTAGAATAAGCTTCTCTACTTTTAAAAGCAAGTTTATAGTAATGCATTTAGCCTGTAGAACCACATATAGTTCTGAGTGTCAACAAATGTTACTTTTGTGGCCACTGTGATCATGACCTTCATCACTCTCTTTTGACCTAGATTTGTTATAGGCAGTTGTTATGTCACAACCTTTTCCTGGGAAGATGTAGCATACAAGTCTACTAAACCCAAATAAAGAACTTATGACAAATCAAAGTAATGATTGTACCAAAGCCCAGCTTGGTGAGTCAGTAAGTTTTTATTGGGGTTTCTTGCAGTGTTGATGAGGAGTTTCTTACAGGAGCAAGTATGACTAGACAACAACAATCACCCAGCTGTATCACCCAAAACCTGACCTTAACCCAATGATAACTCACAAAACATGCATATGTGAAGCCCCTGCACAGCCTGCACACAGCTCATGAGTCTTAGACATTTCCTGTCTCAGCACTGATATTCTCTTTAATTCAGAGGAAACTATCAAATCACAGTAGTTGTTTTAATGATTGTAGAAGTGGCAAGTTTGAAACTTCTATGTCAAATGGTAATTGGACAACTCTGGCTATGATCAGTATGGGATTCCTCAAAACCATTTTGTCATCTTTCACCTAAGAAATCAGAAAAGAAAGGAAAAAATAATTATGAGTGACAGAAATATAGTAGATTATAGTGAAATGAACAAAATAAAAAAAGAAAAAAGAAAAATCTATGGCACTTAAGAGATGGCTTAGTGGTTAAGATTACTTGTTGCTCTTCAAAGGGCCAGGAATACAGATCATAGGACACATCTTGTGTGGCTCACAGCCAACTCTTGGGGTCTAACACCTTCATGACCTCCACAAGTGCTCTCTCTCTCTCTCTCTCTCTCTCTCTCTCTCTCTCTCTCTCTCTCTCTCTCTCACACACACACACACACACACACACACACACACACTAACTCTCACAAATAAAAATAGAAAACAATCTTTGTAGATCTCCAGATATTTCCCTAGTGCCTGATTTCTCTGTAAATCTAAAATGTCTCCCTCTATTATGGTATCTCCATTCTTGTTGTCTTCTATTCTTCCCTGACTCAACCTTTCTGCTCCCTCATGTCCTCCTCACCCCTCCTCTTCTCCCCTTCTCATTTCCTAGCTCCCTCTCCCTTCTTCCCGTGCTCCCAATTTGCTCAGGAGATCCTGTCCCTTTCCCCTTCTCCAAGGGACCATGTATGTCTCTCTTAGGGTCCTCCTTGTTTAATAGCTTCTCTGGCAGTGTGTATTGTATGCTGGTAATCCTTTACTCTATGTCTAAAATCCACATATGAGTGAGTACATACTATGTTTGTCTTTTTGTGATTGGGTTACCTCACTCAGAATGGTTTCTTCTAGTTTCATCCATTTTCCTGCAAATTTCAAGATTCCATTGTTTTTTTTTTCTTTTGAGTAGTACTAAATTGTGTAAATGTACCACATTTTCTCTATCCATTCTTCAGACGAGGGCCATCTAGGCTGCTTCCAGTTTCTGGCTATTACAAATAGTGCTGCTATGAACATTCTTGAACAGATGTCCTTGTTGTGTGAATGTGCTTCTTTTGGGTATATTCCTAAAAGTGGAATTGCTGGATCTTGTGGTAGACTGATTTCCATTTTCTTGAGGAGTCGCCATACTGATTTCCAAAGTGACTGTACAAGTTGGCACTCCCACCAGCAGGGGAGGAGTCTAACCAACATTATTAATAGATATTTTTCAGTTACTTGTTATTTGAAGATTTTAGTTTGAGTTTGAGTTGTGTTTAATGTGTTTGGCTCTGAGCACTTGAGAGTGATGCTTGGGGAGGCAGGAAGAGAGCATCAGATCCACTGGAGCTGCCCCACAACATGGGTGAATTTGGATTCTCTGAAAGAACAGAATATACACTTAAGAGCTGGGTTATCTCTCCAGTGTCCCCCTTTAAGATTTACAATACAGGAATATTGTATTATAAATATAGGAGTATAAAATTGTGTTCAGGCTTGATAAACAATCCTATACCATGCTAGCAACATCAGGAGCCATAAAATCATCTGTCAGGTGCTGCAGATAGAAGGACTAGGACACAGGATAGGAATAGTCAGGGATGATGCTTAAATATCTCTCTTCTTGGCAGAGTACATATAATAGTACCTTAATTTAAAGGAAAATACAAGAATTAGCTCCAGAAAGGGACAATGGTCCATTGTGACCTTGTCCAACTGTGATAACTGCAGGGTGTCAGCTACAGATGACCAGCAGGAAGTGTGTATGAGCCTGAAGCTAAAGGACTCATGCAGGTCTCACAGCCAGGTACATGTTTTAAAATAAACTAGGTCAATGAGTCATCTGCTAGGCTACATTATAGTAGAAAATATAGATACTGAAGCACTACCAAAAATGCTCAAGGATCATGATGCATTTGCTCTGTGATTGAAATATTTAAAACTGTATATAACCCCAGATTTGTAAAATCACATTATGTAAGACATGGAAAGAAATTTTGGTTTGTTTTATGGTTTCATTGTAGGAAGTCATTTATTGGAGAGTCTCTTGTTTGCAGAATATGAATAGCTATAGATTGGATATTAGTTTATGCACACAAAAAGTCAGTAATAGGAATAAAGAGAAAGGCAAATGATTAGGGGAAATTTCTGATGAACTAATGACTACTTCACAAGGCTTTAATTACATGCAGTTTCTGGATATTATTTGCATATGACCTACTTATTTAAGCCTTTCATAACTTAATTTTACATTTGTTTTGTACCTATTTATATTTCATGACCTTATGATTATACCATTATTTAATCTTAAATAGTTTGAAGGATAAATGTAAAACTTCATTTTAGTTTTCCTTATTCTGGGGATTTCACATGCCTACACAATAAATGTGATAATAAGTAACCGATATTTACCTTTTCCAATATTTCCCATATATCATATCAATATGACTACCTCTTTTTTTGTTAATCCACTAAGTCTATTAATACTCCCTATTTGTGCATAGGTATGGGTTTGTCCACATTGAGGCACTTACATTGGCCACATTGTCACTGAAGTATGATTCTCCCTTCCCCAGCAACTACCCACTGCCAATATCTCCTCAATATAGGATGAGAATAGACTGAGAACTTAGCTCTAAATGGAACACACATATTAACTGCATTTTTTCAAATTGCTCAGATTATGAGCAAAAATAGTCTTTCATAGACATAATTTAAAGAAAACAGGAAATTTTTAATTAACAATTTTAATATATTCAACAGGATTGATTATTATTATACTCAACATTCAAAAAATTGTCTTGTTTTCTCTGGTATCATAATTTAAGCTTAAAATAAAAGTCAAAGAGAAAGTGTAATGAAAGAAAAAATGTCACTTTTTTAAACAGGTCCACAACCTTCATCCATAAACCTAAATCCCTAAAGCAGAAATGTAATTATGCAGTGGGAAAACTTTATAATAATGTTTTCATCTATCAATGTGCATTAATGTACACTCACAGTAATCTAGCATACATAACATATATTCATATATAACATATGTACAGCATATATTCATATATAACATATATAACTTCTGTCACCAATCCATTAACAAAGTTTTGCTCATGTGATAGTTATGTGAATAAACTGCTTAGCTTGTGAGCATGACACCTGAGTTTTAGTGTCCACCATACTTATGAAAAAAAATTCAGGACTGTGTCTGAATACTTGTCATCCCAGGACCAGGGAGACAGACTCAGGTACATTCCAGCCAAGCTAACAAAATACCAGAGTTTCAGCACAGTGAGAAACACTGCTTCAAACCAAACAACCAACCAACCAACCAACCAACCAACCAACCACAACAAATGTGTGCAGCAACGGAGGAATGACAGACAGCCAAAGTTGTTAAAACTGTACTTAACCAAGGTATGCCACCCTGTAGGTCTAATAACCTAATGTATATCATTGGTAAAATTGATTTTACTAAGATATGTTATCTGTATCTAAAATATATTTCCTTAATGAATTTACAACATTTTTCTTATGTCCTTCATGATACAATAATCAATGAAAGTTGCTCATGGACCTACAGTCTCTCCTGTCAACAGAACAGATCAAAGGCCACATTTGAGCATGGAATACAAATCATTCTCAAGCTGCAAGCAGTCTTGCTTGCTAAACCACTCAATAAACTGTTTAATTCTATACTGTGATTGGTTTAGATCAATGATGCTCTCATGGCTGCACATTACGTTATCCTGGAGAACAAAGGATACCAATGAGAGGCTATAGAATAGGGTTCTAACATCAACATCAGTAAGTTTTAAAAGCCTTTCTGATCTTGCTAATGTGCTCTTGGCATCAAGATGAAGTAGCATAAATTACCCAGGGCACTTACCTGGACCTGAGATCAATCTCCAAATCCATTGAAATAACATACCCCAAAGAAAGTAGATATTGAGAGCCAATTACATTTCCCAATACTGTACTATTTCTTTAAAAACAAATTCAGTGATTCATGGTCTGTGCTCAGACAAATCTTTGAATAGAATGCTGTAAATAAAATGTTGCTTTTCATTTCTAAATTAACAGTTTCTATGCCTTTTGATCTTTTACATAATTCCCACAGTTTTTATTAATTTTGTTCACTGGGTAGCCTTACACCAAGGCTGTGTTAATGGAGTGTTAGTATATTCTAGAACAGATAATGTACACACAAAAACAGATAATGTATCACAAAATTGTTCTTGAAAGTCACTTTCTGAGAAAGAGTCTTCTAGTAAGATAAGCTGTGGAGAACACCGTTTTAATAATGTAGGAACTACCAGCATATGTATAATGATGCCCATTTCCTGAATCGTTATGCTTAATGCCATCAGATTTCTTTAATAGTTAATCTTAAAGTTTTCATGCAAAATTCCCAAGCTCAAATGTGATACCGAGTATTTTACAGTTCTCTCATCAGACAAGAAAGATAGAAACTACATACTCCTTACTGTTGTCCACAGAGCTTGAATAGCCACAACAGTGCTGAGGAAAACAGTATTTGATGCTTTACCATACCTAATTTCAAGTTATACTAAAGAGCATCAGTAACAAAAAAGCAGATGGACAAGGCCACTACTAGTGCAAACGCAGAGATGCACATTTTAAAAAAGAGAATAGAGGAACAAGAAAGCCTCACATAGCCACCTGACTTCTGACACTGACATCAAAACATACATCGGAGAAAAGACAACCTCCTAAACTGTGCTATGAAAATTAGATATTCATTTGTAGAAGAAACTAGATCCATTTCTTTTAGACCACACAGTAATGAATTAAAATGGATTGAATGCTGTTTTGTGAGGCTTAAAACTCGTAAGTAGTTACACATGAGAAACACATCAGATATAGTTTATACCAGCAGTTCTCAACTTTTCTTATGCTACATACAACCCTTTAAAACAGTTCCTCATAACTGAAATTTTAATAATATTATGAACCATAATATGTCTGTGTTTCTATGGATTTTTTCTTGCCCTCTGTGTGTCTTTTCTTTCTTTCTTTCTTTCTTTCTTTCTTTCTTTCTTTCTTTCTTTCTTTCTTTCTTTCTTCTCTCTCTCTCTCTCTCTCTCTCTCTCTCTCTCTCTCTCTCTCAATTGGCCTGTTTATAGTTGCTTTCTAAAGAAAGGGGAAAAACACATGGAGTTGGGTGGTTGAGGAGGTGAGGGGTATCTGGGGAGAGTTTGGGGAGAGGGGGAAACATGATCAAAATATACTATATGCATTTTTTCAATTAAAAAATAAAGTAAGGTCATAATAAAAATACTAACTTAAAAAAAAAACAAAGAAAGCCTAAAAATAGATCTACCATGTGACTCAGATGTACTATTCCTGGATATATGTTGGTAAGAACCTAATTCAACCTATCACGGGGATATTTTGTCACAGTGACAAATATCAAATACAGAAAATAATAGTGAGAAATGGGCCCACAACAGTGATAAACATGATAATGTGTTTCTTAGTGATGGAACCAGGCTGCTGGTGGAAGGTGGAAGAGTTTGCTGAAGTATTCTACAAGGCCTGAGAGTCCTACAAGCAGAGCCCGATGGGCCTTTCTTGTAGGAGTTGAGCAGAACAGAATGCAGAGAGAAGTGAGAAGTGGGAGTTTAGTTCATGAGATCTCAGAGGAGAGCAAAGACTTTAATGTAAAGTATACTAGATTGCATGCTATATATTCTGAAAGAGAATAGGATGAATGCATTTTGTCCACATCCTGAGAACTTGGGTGATGCGGGGTTTCAAAGCAATTGACTGACTAATGTGTTTGGCTGGGAAATTTTCAAGATAGAAAGGCCTACATGCTGTTGTGTGCCATTGTTCACAACCCTTATTAGGTCTGTTGTTTCAGAGAGCAGCACAGGGAACAGAAAGATGTCAATAATGTGCAGTTTGTCGAGGAAAAGAACCTGAACAAAGTTAAAGTTGCAGCCAATTTACATGCTGAAAATGAGGCTGTAATTTCTGCTCTGCTCTGTGACAGTGGGAAGAGCACCCTCTTGGTAAGATGCATGTCCCCAACAAAAGTGTCAACCCATACAAAGATAAACGTATTGGAAAGGAGAGAACATGCCTAAGGATTGTCCTTCTTCCAGAAAGCAGCATGCAGTCAAGTGCTCAGCAGATAAGAGCACACAAGGTACACATAAATGCTTCAGGTAAATACGCAAAAACATAAAGTAAAAATGAATAAACCGAATACAGAGAAATTCTTTAAAAGTAAACTTCCTACCCTTTGGAAGACAAATAATTCCTGTTATAACTAAGGAAATATTCTGTCCTAGAAATAAACACTCTGATTTCTTTGTTATTTCTGGTTTGGCTTGATAAATATAAAATATTTCTCCATAAACAGTTAAATTACATTATGCTTAAGAAATGGCTCAAATATCACCAAACAACAAACGTGCATTTTTTTTTCATCTTATGAAGACACATAAGCCTGGCCCAATGTGTTCACTCTGAGATAACATAAATGGAACAAATTGAAAGAAGCCACTCACTACTACAGAAAGAGCAGTAGGACCGACTTTTATTCTAACATGATGCATTTTCTTATTTCCCTTCTCATCTAAAATTTTAGGAATATTTGTCATGCAGGTAATTTCTATTATTTTCCATGTACAGCAGGAAGATTATTCATATCTGTTAGATAACAGATTTCTTCTCCAGTTCCAAAAAACCATTGTTATTAACATGTATATCTTTGATGAAGTGGTTAGATATAATTCACCTAGAAGCACATAGCTTTCCAGTTTAGAGTTGTGGATGAAAATGTCACAAATGTAATTATTTAGAAAATGCTTGGAAGTAAATATGTATTTAAAGTAAGTTAGCTTTCTATAATGTACCTTCAAGGTTACAAGCTTGGCAAATAAACTAGCAAACCTGAAACTACAGTCTCTGAAGAAACCATTTTTACAACAAGTTTAATAGATCGTTGTAGTTTATCTGGTGACCTAAAATAAAATTATCAGTTAATTTAGGCGAGGTGACTTGGGGAAACTGATACTTTATTGAAATGTAGGTAGTCGATGAATATGTTTAAAAATTATTCCACTGATATTAATGAACAAGAACAAAACAGCATAAAGTGAACAAATTCATTCATTAGAATTTGCATTTCTCAACTGGGCGTTGGTGGCACATGCCTTTAATCCCAGCACTTGGGAGGCAGGGGCAGGTGGATCTCTGTGAGTTCCAGGCCAGCCTGGCCTCCAGAGAGAGTGCCAGGATAGGTTCCAAAGCTACACAGAGAAACCCTGTCTCAGGAAAACCAAAAAAAAAAAAAAAAGAATTTGCATTTCTTTGTCATCTCTACTGAACAGCACTGTAATCGATAATCAAAGTGTCTCAGCCAGAAATAGAAGAAAATAATCAAAATCAATTTTTCAAAATGTGATATATGAAAAGTAGAAACTCTGAATACAATTCTGCATGTATTAAATGAGCTGGTGGCTCTAGACCCAGGGAGACATCATAGAATTTGGAGATGAGAAAGTTGTAGAAGGTCACAAGTGATTTCTTAGGCAGTGGGTATGGCACTTGTATCACAGGAATAGAAAATGGCACGAACAAGGACTCAGGAAGGTACAAAAATCACGGTTTGCTCTGAGGAAGCTGTGTATGCTTCTAGATTGTTGAAGGAAATTTTGTGTAATCCTTAAAAAAAGAAAGCTTTTATTTTATTTTTACTTTTTATCTTTTAATACAGAGATTGTTTTTAAAAGGCAAAAATGAAAAAGAAATACATAAAAAAAAGGTGAATGAGAGTGGCAGACATTGAGACCCAAGTTACGGGAAAGCATAGGCTCTAGCAGAGAGAGAGAAAGATGGTCTGCCTATGATTTTAATGTCTCCTAAAGGTTTGTACACTGGCAGTTTAGTTTCTAATGAGAGATAATATTAAGAGATGGTGGCAATCTGAAGATGTGCGCACTAATGGAAGGGAATGCAGACACAAATCTGATCTTTTGAATGAGTTGTTTTTGCAGAAAATAATTTTTTTGAAAAAAAAAGAAGTTAAACTATCTCTATTTTCAGATGACATGATATCAAACATAAAATATACCCAAAATAATGCCAGAAAAATTCTAGAATGATAAATTCAACAGGATGGCAAGATATAGAGTCAACTTGAAAAATTTCAATAGTTTTTCTATACAAAACAAAAATATCCAGAAAAAGAGATCATGAACTCAATCCCATTTCACAATAGCCTTAGAAATTATATAGGAAAAAACTCTAAGGATGGGAAGGACATCTACAGTAAAAACTATAAGCTTCTGAAGAAAGAGATAAAGAAACTAGAAAGTGGAAAGACATGCTGTGCACATGGATTGCTAGAATTAATATTGTGAAAATGATTATCACAAAATGCTGTTTAGAGAGGTAGTACAATCCCAATCAAAATTCCCATCTCCTTCTTCACAGGAATAGAAAAAAATACTCTAAAATTTATATGGAACCACAGAGACCCCATATAGGAAACACAATCCTGGAAAAAAAATTTCTGTAAGTATCACCATTCTATACCTCAAGATACATTACAGAACCATTGCGATTAAAAACAAAACAAAACAAAACAAAACAAAACAAAACAAAACAAGTATGGCCCTGGCACAAAACAGACATGTAGACCAATGGAACAAAATCAAAATTCCAAACAAGAGTACATGTAATTTCAGCCACTTAATATTTGCAAAGATGACCAAAATATACACCTGAGAAAAGGAAGAATCTTCAACAAATGGTTCTGGGAAAACTGGATGTCAGCTTATAGAAGAATGAAATTAGTTACATATCTTCAACCTTTCTTAAAAACTTACTACAAATAGATTAAAGACCTAAATGTCAAACTCAAACACTGAAAGTACTCAAAGGGAACATAGACAGAACCCTACATAGTAATAGGAGTAGGGAAGGACTTTACGACTAGATTCCATTTACTCAAGACTTAAGGCCAGCAACTGAAAAGTGGTGTATCACAAGACTAAAGACCATTCAGCACAGGTAAAGAAACAATCAATTGGATGAGTAGGAAGCTCTCAGAATTGGAGAGAATCCTTGCCAGCTACTAATCTGACTGAGGATCAATACTCAAAATAAATAAGTCAAATAGCAATAAAAAACAAAAACAAAAACAAAATGACCGATTCAAAACCTGGGCTATAGACCTGAACAGAGAGTACTCAAAAGAAGTAAAAATGTCTAAGAATTATGTCTGAGATTTTCACTTCTAGTTCCTGGCAAAGTATAAAGGGAGATATGACTAGACAGAGAAATCTGTGTGTGTGTGTGTGTGTGTGTGTGTGTGTGTGTGTGTGTGTGTGTGTGCGCGCACGCGCGCGCACGTGCGTGCGTGAGCATGCATGCAGGTATATTTTACAAGAGTCAAACTTTTCCAAGTAAAGTACACAGAAACTTGCAAGTCATCTTGAAAGCACCACGCTTATACTTACTAGTCTTGCCACACCCTGATGACAGATGTGACCCATGTTCAGATCTGGCTTAGGTGAAACTATCAAGATGCTTAAAAGATGGATTTCCTGGGATTTTATCATGTGAGGCACTTACACTTGCAGAATGGAAAGTGGTTTCTTTTATGGGGAGGGCAGAGTACAGATGCACAGGCCAGCTCCTTCTGTGGGTTCAACACCCAGGAGATGAAGGGATGCCACCCAAAATAACTAAGCACCTTAGATATTAGCACTTGATCAGCAGCTCAAGTCTTCCATACAAATAAACCAGACACCTCAAACAGTCCAAATAACACATTGATGGGACTATGGAGACATTAAAATAAAACAACCAGCTGTCAGCCTTGTTGCCAAAAGCACAAGTCATGGTGTCAGTTATCCCTTCCTTCTGGCCTGGGGCAACATTATCTTCAGATAGGTCTTTTTATTTTTATGTGTTTTTCCTGCATGTTTGTCTGTGTACCACGTGTGCCTCGTACCCACAGTGGCTGGAAGAGGGTGTTGAAACACTTGGAATTAGAGTTACAAATAATTGTGAGCTGCCATGTGGTTGCTGGGAATCCAACCTGGGTCCTCTGGAAGAGCAGGCCAAGCTGCTTAGCTGCTAAATCATCTCTTCAGCTTGAACATGTCTCTTTTACGATCCTGTTTTCATTTCTTTTGAATGAATAAGTGGGATTGTTGGATTACATAGAGGAGTCATGCACTGTATGCCATTCAACCCCACAGTTATCTCACGAACATGATTATCTAGTGGCATGGTAACTAGTGATTTAGTTTGTGAAAATACACGCTTTGATGCACATACTGTTGTGACTACACTTAATAAAGCATTTCTCAAAACGTAGCCTTGTTTTCTTTTTTTTAGAGAGAGAGAGAGAGGGAGAGAAATAATGGCAATATGTTATGCATCAATAGCAGCAACAGCTTTTCCATGTTCTGCAGTCCTTTGAACAAAATTGTAGAGACATCCAGCACACCCATTTAAAAAAAACAAAAAACAAACAAAAACAAAAAAAAAAACAAACAAACAACAACAACAAAACAGTAAAAAACAAAATCCCAGAAGACAGCACAGTTCTGTTACTCTTGTGGTATTTGGCACCATTTTTTTTAATTAGTTTCTCAGTCATCATCTGGGAGGTAACCATTCTGAGCAACATCATTAAAAACAGCTCTGGTAAAGCATGGTCACTACTATGTATCATAAAGCAGGTCCACATATGAGTGAGTACATACCATGTTTGTCTTTTTGTGATTGGGTTACCGCGCTCAGAATGGTTTCTTTGAGTTCCATCCATTTTTCTGCAAATTTCAAGATTCCATTGTTTTTTCTGCTGAGTGGTACTCCATTGTGTAAATGTACCACAATTTCTCTAACCATTCTTCGATTGAGGTGCATCTAGGCTGCTTCCAGTTTCTGGCTATTACAAATAATGCTGCTATGAACATGGTTGAACATATGTCCTTGTTATATGAATGTGCTTCTTTTGGGTATATGCCTAGGAGTGGAATTGCTGGATCTTGTGGTAGACTCATTCCCATTTCTTGAGGAGTCACCATACTGATTTCCACAGTGGCTACACAAGTTGGCACTCCCACCAGCAGTGGAGGAGTGTTCCTCTTTATCCGAATCCTCTCAAGCATAAACTGTCATTGTTATTTTTGATTTTAGCCATTCTGACAGGAGTAAGATGGTATCTCAAAGTTGTTTTGATTTGCATTTCCCTGATGACTAAGGATGTTGAACACTTTCTCATGTGTCTTTCAGCCATTTTAGATTCCTCTATTGAGAATTGTCTATTTAGTTCTATACCCACTTTTTAATTGGGTTGTTTGGTGTTTAGGGGACTAGCTTCATGAGTTCTTTGTATATTTTGGAGATCAGCCCTCTGTCAGATGTGGGGTTGGTGAATATCTTTTCCCAGTCTGTGGGCTGCCGTTTTGTCTTGCTGACTGCGTCCTTTTCCTTACAGAAGCTTCTCAGTTTCAGGAGGCCCCATGTATCAATTGTTGACCTCAGTGTCTGTGCTACTGGTGTAATGTTCAGGAAGCAGTCTCCTGTACCGATTAATTCAAGGGTATTTCCTACTTTGTCTTCTAATAGGTTCAGGGTAGCTGGATTTGTGTTGAGATCTTTGATGCATTTTGACTTAAGTTTTGTGCAATGTGATAGGCTTGGGTCTAACTGCAGTCTTCTACATGTCTGCAACCAGTTATTCCAGCACGATATTTTGAAGATGTTCTCTTTGTTCCATCGTATAAATTTGGATTGTTTGTCAAAAATCAGGTGTTCATAGATGTGTGGGGTAATATCAGGGTTTTCAATTCTATTCCATTGGTTTCCCAGTCTATTTTTGTGCCAATACCAAGCTGTTTTCAGGACTAAAGCTCTGTAATAGAGCTTGAAGTCAGGGATGGTGATGCCTCCAGAAGTTCCTTTATTGTATAGGGATGATTTGGCTATCCTGGGTCTTTTGTTTCTCCATATAAAGTTGAGAATTGTTCTTTCAAGGTCTGTGAAGAATTGTGTTGGGATTTTGATGGGGATTGCATTGAATCTGTAGATTGCTTTTGGCAAGATTGCCATTTTTACTATGTTGATCCTACCTATCCAAAAGCATGGGAGATCTTTCCATTTTCTGGTATCTTCTTTAATTTCTTTTTTTAGAGACTCAAAATTCTTACGGTACAGGTCTTTCACTTTTTTGGTTAGTGTTACTCCAAGGTATTTTATGTTGTTTGTGGCGATTGTAAAGTGTGATGCTTCTCTGATTTCTTTCTCCACCAATGTGTCATCCATATATAGTAGGGCTACAGATTTTTTTTAGTTAATCTTGTATCCTGCCACTTTGCTGAAGGTGTTTATCAGTTGTAGGAGTTCCCTGGTTGAGTTTTTCGGGTCACTTATGTAGACTATAATATCATCTGCAAATAGTGAGAGTTTGACTTCTTCCTTTCTGATTTATATTCCCTTGATCTCCTTTTGTTGTCTTATTGCTCTAGCTAGAACTTCAAGGACAATATTGAAGAGGTATGGAGAGAGTGGACAGCCTTGTCTTGTACCTAATTTTAGAGGAATTGCATTGAGTTTCTCTCCATTTAATATGATGTTGGCTGTTGGCTTGCTGTATATTGCTTTTATTATGTTGAGATATGTTCCTGTTATCCCTCATTTCTCCAGGACCTTTATCATGAACGGATGTTGCATTTTGTCAAAGGCTTTTTTGGCATCTAGTGAGATGATCATGTGATTTTTTTCCCTCAGTCTGTTTAAATGGTGGATTACATTGATTGATTTTTGTATGTTGAACCATCCTTGCATTCCCTGGGATGAAGCCTACTTGGTCAGGATGGATGATTTCTCTGATGTGTTCTTGGAATCAATTTGCCAATATTTTATTGAGAATTTTTGTGTCAATGTTCATGAGGAATATTGGTCCGTAGTTCTCTTTCTTAGTTGTGTTTTTGTGTGGCTTGAGTATCAAGGTTATTGTGGCCTCATAGAAAGAGTTTGGTAATGACCCTTCTGCTTCTATTGTGTGGAATACTTTGAGAAGAATTGGTATTAGCTGTACTTTGAATTTCTGGTAGAATTCTTCACTGAAGCCATCTGGCCCTGGGCTTTGTTTGGTTGGGAGACTTCTAATGACTGCTTCAGTTTCATTAGAGGATATCAATGACCATTGATTATTGTTCATTCTTGTTTGTTTTTGATTTGGTGATGGTGGCAAGATTAGGTGTAGGATTCTATCCCTTTTTTCTTTTGATTGTTGGAAAATTGGGATTATCTATTGCCTATATTTTTCTGGTTGTAGTTAACTTCCCTGGGTTGCTGTTTACCTTCCATTACTTTCTGTAGGGCTGGATTGGTGGATATGTATTGTTTGAATCTGTTTTATCATGGAATATCTTGTTTTCTCCATCTATAATGATTGAAAGCTTTGCTGGGCTGGCATCCATGGTCTCTTAGTGTAGGTAGAATATTGATCCAGGACCTTCTGGCTTTCAGAGTTTCCAAGGAAAAGTCAGGTGTGATTCTGATAGGTTTGCCTTTATAGGTTACTTGACCTTTTTCCTTTTTCCTTTCTTAATATTTTCTCTTTGTTGTATATGTTTGGTGTTTTGATTATTATGTGGCGAGGTGACCTTTTTTTTGGTCCAGTCTATTTGGTGTTCTGTAGGCTTCCTGTATTTTCATTGGCATGTCTTTCTTTAGGTTGGGAAAATTTTCTTCTATGATTTTGTTGAATATGTTTTCTGCACCTTTGAGTTGGATTTCTTCACCTTCCTTTATACCTATTATTCTTAGGTTTGGTCTTTTCACAGTATCTCATATTTCCTGGATATTTTGTGTTAGGGATTTGTTGGACTTAAGATTTTCTTTGGTTGATAAATCTATTTCCACTAGTGTGTCTTCAACTCCTGAGATTCTCTCTTCCATCTCTTGTATTCTGTTGGTTATGCTTGCATCTGTAGTTCCTGATCGTTTACCCAGCTTTTCTATTTCCAGCATTCCCTCAGATTGTGCTTTATTGTCTCTATTTCAGTTTTTAGGTCTTGAACTGTTTCTTGTATTTTTTGGTTTGTTTTGTCTTAAGTTTCTTTAAGTGATTTTCTCATGTCCTCTTTGAGTTCCTCTATCATTTTCCTGAAGATGTCTTTAAGGTCATTCTCTTCTGGTTCATCTGTATCATGATGTTGAGTTCTTACTGGTGAGTTCCTAGTCTCTAGTGGTGTCATATTGGGTTTTCTGTTGTTGGATGTGCTTTTATCTTGTCCTCTTCTCATCCTTTCTTCTGTGGGTGTAGCAAGTGTTTCTTGTTCTCCTGGTGGGTGTGGGACCACGGTTCCCTTCTGGTAGATGCAAACAGATCTAATACTCTGATGTCGGTTCTCTTCTCGTGGATGGAGGTGTCACTGTTACCCAGGTGTCGGCAATGTCCGGGAGTGCCGGGTCCTGCCGGGTGGGCAATTAGAGGCAGAGCTGACACCAGGCCTCGGGGTGTCAGATCCCGCTGCCGAACTCTGTATGGTCATTTGTGTCAGATGACTCTGAGCAGCGATGAACCAGAACTGGAAACAGTTCCTGGCCTACCTGGGCCGGCAGATGGAGGCTGGGCTGCCTCTGGAGGCTGCTTCTGGGTGTTCGGTCTTCGTAACCTGCCACTGCCGAACTGGGTTGAAAATAATTTTTTAATAGAACGATTGTGCTCACCTTTAAGATTCTGATTTTTTTAACCCTACAAATGCTTCTCCCTAATTCTTATCTTAAACATCATAAGCCAATAAGCCATTTACAAGATTATGTGGCAAAGCAAACTAATGATGAAACACTCTGGAGAGACAGATTGTAGGAGACTGATCCAAAGAGGTGGTGGGGATTCTCTTTGTATATTTTCTGTTGCTTTGATAAAAATTTTGTGAGGAGACAACTCAGAGGAGGAGTTTATTTCCACTTACAATGGAAGACTAGTTTTCCCGATCTGCAGGTCAGCAACCTAGAGTAAGAAGTATGGGGAGGGGAATGGGGACAAGAGACAGGAGAGAATGACCACAAGACAGGATTATGATCAAGTGGCAAATTTTATTTTTCCAGGCTACCTTATATAGTCAGTAGTATGGGGTAAAGGGGAGGGGGAGAAGAGGCCAAGAGCCAGGTGTTAGTTTAAGCAGGATGTCAGAAAACTTTAGAAGGAAGATATTGGCAGGGTAAAAAGTTCATGGGTGGTGGGGAGAGGGAGGGTTACCTAGGTAAGTAGTGGGACTAGGAAAGGTTGCTTAGGTAAGTGGTGGGGTAAGGGAGGGTTGCCTAGGAAAGTGGGCCTATGGTTCGAACAAAGGATTGACGTCTGGGTCATGTTGTTCCTTCTGAGTCCTCATGCTTCTAGAAGCCACTTATAATCAAAAGACAGTTCTATAACCATATGGCTTGCCAAGTTTGGCCTAAAGGTTCAGGCCAAGCTGTATGGCTCCTAACAGAAGACTCTAGGGCATCGAGAGAGGGAAGTTAAGGCATCAGGAGATTGCAGTAGTTAGTCACATCAGGAAATAGGAAGGTAGAGCAAAGGATGTTTCTGTTAAACTCACATTCTCCTTTTCATACACTGTAAAACCCAAACCTAGCAAATTGTGTCAAAAGCATGCCTAAAGTCGAGATAATCCCTCCCTGGTGTGCCTCAAAGATTGTATCCAAGGAGATTCGAGATCATGTGCAGCTGAGGACACTAGCCACCACAGTGGGATAGCACTGTGTCTTGTGTCAGAGAGTTTGAAGATGTTTTGATGAATTATTTATTAAGGTAAATTATTTATTAGGGCATTCATGAAAATGAATTTTCTTGTTTTTTTTTTTCTTCTCAAATCATTGTGGATCTGATTTCCCTAGTTCTCTTACAAAGTTCACAAGATGACCCAAAGTCAGAATGTCAATGATGTTTAACAAAGCCAAGTTCTTTTGAGGATGCAAATATTTTCTCACTAAACTGGTTCAACAATTGAGAAAATAACCTGGTTTCTGAATTTCTGATATGTAGAGAAGAGCCTAAATGGAATATCAAAGATGTTTTACTACAATGGTATGTTCTGACATGCAGGAGACATAGGTACTAAGATATATCTGAAGTTTTCCTTGTTCATTTCATATCTAGCATCTTTCCCATTTGGTCTCAGATCCTTCCTTCCTTCCTTCCTTCCTTTCTCCCTCCCTCCCTCCCTCCCTTCCTTTCTTTCTTTTTCTCTTTCCATCATTCTCTCTGTTTTTGCTTTCTCTATCTTCCTCTCCTCCGTCTTTCCTCACTCCCTCCCTCCCTCACCCCCCCTCCTTCCCTTCTTCCTTCCTCCCTTCCTTCCTTCCTTTCTTTCTTTTTCTCTTTCTTTCCCTTTTTCCTGTTTTCTTTATGTGTATGGGTGCATTGCCTGCATGCAAGTCTGTGTACCATGTGTATGCCTGGCACCAAAGATGGCCAGAATATAGTTACAGATCATCTAGAATTGGAGCTATAAATGGTTGCACACAATCATGTGGGTGGTGGGAATTAAAATGCAAGTCCTTGAGAAGAGTAGGAAGGACTCTTAACAACCAAACCATCATTTCTCCAGCCCCCAAGTTCTTGTTTCTCCATGGGTCAATTTCTGTATATGGTTTCAAGGACAGAATCACTTAGACAAAATAGATATGACAGAACAAGTCTTTTATCTTATAAAATATATAGATTTATGATAATTAAGACTGAGCTAGCAGATGAGAAATCCTAGGCATTGGCCAAGCCGCATTTGTACCAAAAAAAAAAAAGAACAAGTCTTTTATCCCAGTACTAAAGATGTTGAGGCAAGAATCTAATTACTAGCTTATCTTGGACTATATAAAGACAGCATTCACCCTCAAAAGAAAAAAAAGTAAGAGAATGCTCAATATATGTTTGCGTGAATATTGACTTTTTATTTTTATAGGGAACACATTTTCATCTTGTTTCTTTTGAAGATTTGCTTACATTTGACTGCGAAGACATGGCCCAGTATATAATCTAATTGTGTTCTTCTCTCTCCATCCCTCTCCTACTAGTATATGATTTCTCTATTTTTCTATAAAAGACCATCAAAAGCTATCTAACAAATTAATAATTCAATGAGTCAGTGTTGGATTCCGGTGTGTAACACATCCAATGCTTGCCTAATATTCTGAATGCTTGTTGATAAACAGACTAGGTAGTAATTCTTCACTTATTGTCAAAACTGGTTTTGCTATCTTGCTGATACCATCACCACATTTATTTGTAGAAAAGAAGCAATATTTATTAACTTCAAATATTTGTAGGAAGACCTATTAGATAATATATGAAACTTCTCATCTTTCTTGCATTCTGATGGGCCTTCTTTTGGTAGAACTAAATGGCAGGCATTTACACTTAAGTGCCCATTCCTGACAATGCACAATCAAGAAAAATATGCCACTAGTGATAGAGAAAAAGTGACAAAAAGAAGTAAGAGTGATTGATTAGTTTAAGTTCTTCTAAGGAAAAATGTGTAAATTTATGTTAATATGATACACTTAAAAACAATTATCATGGTGTGCTTGGGTGTATTGACTTATAGAAAGACACAATATAATTTTGTCTTACAGTTTTTAAAATTTTGTTATTCAGCATAAAAACAAGAGAAAAAGTCAACAGTCTCTGTACCTGTAAACTATAGAGAAAGAAAAGTAACACAGGCTCTCAAACACATTGAAAATATACAGACTATTTTCTTCCCTAAGAGTAGCAATATGTCTTCAGGAAAAAGGATTGAATGCAATCTATGATTTGAATTTGTAAAGTAAAAGTTCATTTAATTATATCAACTTCACTTTGCTTTTCTTATTCCAATTTAAATTCCCAATGTAAGTGAAGATAACTATCCCAGAAATTAAAGAACATGTCCAATCAACAGAGAAATGGAAGATCCTACTTGATTATTGAGATGCCCTGTATAATTAAGACTATACATTCATGTAAATTGATATTTAAAATTCAATGTGCTTGAAAAAAGAGTGTTCCTAACTAAATCACATTAATAACTATAATAAACAATTACCAACAGTGCAAGCACTGAACAAACTGATCAGTGGTAATTTCAGTAGGACTTTGTGTAACAGAAGAGTTCAGTGTACAAAAAGCATCTGCTCTTTAAAAATTTGAGTTCACTGGATAATTTTGATGTCTTTTTCAAAGTCCCTTTTTAAATTATTTTTTCATAAATATATTTTGATCATATTATTTTTCCTCCCCAACCTCTCCTAGATCCTCCCATCTATTTGCCCATCCAACTTCATGATCTTAAAAACAAAAACAACAAAAGAAAATCAAAACATAGAATAGCAAACAAAATATAAGACAGAAAATACTGAAACAAACAAAAGCAGTCAAAAAGTGCACAAAAAATAAAAAGTACATTTGTCTATGCCAATACTCTTGGGCTTGTGGTCTGATGTAAGGAGAAATACTGATTAGAGGTACTGCTGACCACGCCCATTTGGGCGTGGTCAGAGTTACACAATAAGGGTTTAAGAGGGAGGGAGGCATGCATGCTCTTTCACCTGGCATGGCTGACTGGGAAGCATTTTCTGAGTCCATCCTGCTCAGGTGCAAACCTGGTCACTGGCTGCCTTGCGTGAGTACTTTCCACCAATAAACTACCGTTTATCAACCTATCTCTGACTCTATTTTGTAAATATCGATAGTCTGACAATGACACTTTACTGTAGAAAATTGATTTTTCTCTTTCCCAGCAGATATCAGTTGCAAAATTTGGGCCACATCCTCTTGTAAGTGCTGAGATTTGGTCTGGTTTGAACCTCAAGTTAGTAAGGAAGTTATGCTCATAAGAAAATTACTTAGGAAATACCATTCTTGGCATTATTTTGGCTTTCGAATAATTCTAAAGCCAAAAAGAAAATAGGAAGGAGGGAGGGAGGGAGAAAAGGATGAAGGAAAGGAAGAGAGAGAGAGACAGAGAGAATTAGCACATGGGAAATAATTCAAGATGAATCAAAAATGCCTTTTAAAGTTGCAAAATTTTCAAAAATAACTGATTCAAGGAGGACAGAATCAAATGAGAAAGTGCCATGGGTTCCAGCTGATCATCAGATGTGTTTAATGTACATTAGTGCATCTGGAAGCTGCTCCTTCACCCACATGGACATAATTGTGCCTCATTGGCTGTATTGATCACTTCGCACATAGCATGGAAGTAGATCATTTTGGGGACTCTCCTTTTGGTCCAGTAGCATTACTTATACTTTTCCATATGAATGAAAAGCACCCACAACGAAAAGCATCAGAAATATAAAACACGAGTTTGTATTTCTCTATCTTCACAGACATCTTTCCTGCCTGCAGATATTTTTATTCCTAAGACAGGCGGTAGCCATGCTTGCCAAACTCAAACTTGTTCAATAAATTTTTCAGCAGCTGGCATGAAAATACGCCAGTTTTATGCAAATCAGTAATTCTCCTAATTAATTTTAACTACAAAATTAAATTTTAAAAAATTGAGTTCATTTTTATTGAGATAAAATGCCAGATCTCTTTCTTGATCCACGTTGTATTAAGGCTCTAATTTTAAGAAATATTTCTGTATGGTCAAGATAGTTTCCTTACAGATTACAGGTTTAGGCATGCCTTACAGTTCATATTCATTGAAAGACTTATTTTTCCAGTTCTTTTTAAATAATAATATTATTTTTAACTAATTAAATTTGATAAAATTGCTGTATTTTCACACTAAATATTTAGCAGTGTGTTCAGGCTTATTTTGGAAGATAAGACTCCACAAAATAAAAATACTATTTTTCATGCTGTAGTAAATTAGTTTTCAGTTGTCTGTACTGCTCTTTCTTAAACTAAAAATTATGTGAGTATTAATGCAATACATTCTCTTCTAAAATGATCAATATTTTTAAAAGGAACATAATTTTCTGTCCTATCATAATGCTATTTCTGATTGCATGTAATATTTAAGATAAAAGTATAATACTTGTTAATAATGAGTCCTTATATTATCATTCTATGTAGGTATACATCACACACACACACACACACACACACACACACACACACACACACACACACAGTTTTCCAATTTTAAAACCTGGAGTCCTCAAAGATGAAGGCACTCAACCTGAACAATAATAATTTTTATAATTCTAGTCTTAGCATTTTCTTTCAATTACAATTAATCATGTCTTTGAATTTTTATTATCCGTAATAATCAGGAAACTTTTAAATTCAGAGATCAAACAACAGGGTATATAAGTCAGTATTCTAGGATGGACCCAAGGAGATACAAGATGCCAATTAAAGCATGTAATATCCTTTGACTTTCATGAATTAAAAAAAGTGGATGAGGGATGGCTAGGGGGAGGTGGGATGTTGGGAGGGAGGGGAGGGAGAGGGATAAGGGATTGACATCTGAAGCAAACTTGTTCCTAATTTGAACTAATAAAATAAAAAAAAAATAAAAACGGGAAAAAAATGTAGGAATTCCCAATACTAAAAGCTGAGATTTTTAAAACAGGATGCACATTTTGGAGCAAATTAATGAAAATAAATAAACAGCGTCTCCCTTGTTACAGAATGATGTATTCCTTGTTAAGAGTGTATTCAGTATACTATATGGCACACTGCAGCCTCCATTGCCATGGGGACCAATGAAGAAGTGTTAGAGAAGCAGGAAAGAAGGAAAAGAGATTTTTCTGTTGTGATGGTTTTTGTTTTTGTTTCTGTTTCTGTTTTCCTTTTGTTCACTTGCTTGCTTACTTTGATTTGTTTCCTTATGTAGGGGTGTGTACCAGGGAAGAGGAGAAGATAGGGGGGAGAGGGAGGTGAACAGAATTAGGGTGCATGATGTGGAACTCCTCAAAGAGTCAATAAAGAAGTTATTTTAAAATTTTTAAAAAAGAGTGAATTCTGATTATATTCTTTTCAGCTCCAGCCCTGTAGACCCTGTAGACTGGTTATCTGTTTTACTTCGATGACAGAGTAACTATTCTGTTGTTGATCCTTTTCCCTTATTGTTACTAAAACCCTTAACAGAAACTGATGACCACCACAAGATTATTTTCTGAGTTCCTATCAGTTTGCTGTTTCTCTTTCCTGTTTGCACTTAGCCCAACAAGAATGTCTTCTCCCAGCCTTTCTTTACTTCATTTTTCCTCCCTGCATATTTTTTTCAAGTTAAGACATGTATGCTATACAGGAGAGCAAAATAAGAGAAACCATAAGAGAGGGAGCCATTATAGATTTAAAGAGAATCAGGCACTAGAGAAATGTTCAGAGATCTACAAGGATGACATCAACTAACAATCTAAGCAGTAGTGGAGAGGGGCTACCTTAAATGCCCTCCCCTGATAATGAGATTGATGACTAACTTATATGCCATCCTAGAGCCTTCATCCAGCAGCTGGTGAAGTAGAAGCAGATACCCACAGCTAAACACTGAACTGAACTGGAATCCAGTTGCAGAGAAGGAAGAGTGATAAACAAGGGGTCAAGGCCAGGCTGGTGAAACCCACGGAAACAGCTGACCTGAACAATGGGGAGCTCTTGGTCCCCAGACTGATCACTGGGAAACCAGCATGGAACTGATCCAAACACCATGAATGTGGGTGTCAGTGAGGAGGCCTCAGAAATCTATGGGGCCTTTTGTAGTAGATTAGTACTTATCCCTAGGGTAGGAATGGAATTTGGGAGCCCATTCCACATAGAGGGATAACCCCTCAGCCTAGACACAAGGGAGAGGGCCTAGGCCCTATCCCAAAGGATATGACAGACTCTGAAGACACCCTCTCATAGAAGGCTTCACCCTCTCTGGGGAGCAGAAACAGTATGGTATAAGTAGGGTGTTAGTGGGGGGCAGGGGAGGAGTGGAGGGAGAGGGAACTGGGATTGACATGTAAAATAATCTTATTTCTAATTTAATTAAAAAGTGGAGAAAAAGACATGCATTATAGTTGTATCTTTCTGTTTAAGTGCAACTCTTCCTCTAAATGTCTGAGTCTACACTTGATCTAGTGCTCTGTGTAGATGGAAAGATGTTAATATTTTTTTCTCCCATAATTTTATTTTTACCTAGATAACTACTAGCAAACTATCTGCTTCCCAGAGTGCAGAGTTTTCTACAGATAAAATGAAGAATGTTTCTCTGTGTAAGTATGAAACTTTCTCTTAAGGCCTAAACTTCCATGCCTTCTCCAGATTATGACCTGACTGTTTCTGCCATTTGTGTCCAGATTTCCACCCTTTCTACCTGGAATATTTAGAATATGTACATATTTTATTTCATTTTGTCTGCTACTTTACCACTACAAAAGTTAAACTATGCTTTAAAGAGTAGGCAATATTCCATCAGCCAAGGAAAAATAGAAAGTGCAATACAACAGTTTATGCAAAGGCAAAGAAAAAAAGAGGTACTTGATAAGTGTCTTCACATATTCAGACTCTTCAATAGAAATCATCTATAATGAATTCACACACACACAGACAGACACGATGGACTTGTATGTGTTTTTATATTTATATATAAATATGTAGTCATAAAATCCAACACCCCTTCATGATAAAAGTCTTGGAGAAATCAGGGATAACAAGAACATACCTCAACATAATAAAAGCAATATACAGCGAGCCAACAGCCAACATTAAAATAAATGGAGAGAAACTCAATGCAATTCCTCTAAAATCGGGGACAAGACAAGGCTGTCCACTCTCTCCATACCTCTTCAATATTGTCCTTGAAGTTCTAGCTAGACCAATAAGACAACAAAAGGAGATCAAGGTATAGTAGGAAATTACCAATACGGAGTCAGGTAGAAATATAAGGGTATTTAATAGGGAAAAGCCTTACTTACAGAGCGAACCAGCCAGCAGGTGGTAGTCTGTACAGCAAGAAGCAAAGAGAAACCGAAACCGAAAACACAGACCCCCTACTCACTCTGACCACGCCCTCACAAGCCTGCCCAGGTACTCCTGTAGCCAGCCCCTAAGAAGGTGTGGCTACAGCTTCCCCTACATCAAGGGAATACAAATCAGAAAGGAAGAAGTCAAACTCTCACTATTTGCAGATGATATGATAGTCCACATAAGTGACCCAAAAAAATCTACCAGGGAACTCCTACAGCTGATAAACACCTTCAGCAAAGAGGCAGGATACAAGATTAACTAAAAAAATCTGTAGCCCTACTATATATGGATGACACATTGGTGGAGAAAGAAATCAGAGAAACATCATCCTTTACAATCGCCACAAACAACATAAAATACCTTGGGGTAACACTAACCAAAAAAGTGAAACACCTGTACCTTAAGAATTTTGAGTCTCTAAAGAAAGAAATTAAAGAAGATACCAGGAAATGGAAAGATCTCCCATGCTCTTGGATAGGTAGGATCAGCATAGTAAAAAAATGGCAATCTTGACAAAAGCAATCTACAGAGTCAATACAATCCCCTTCAAAATCCAAACACAATTCTTCACAGATCTTGAAAGAACAATTCTCAACTTTATATGGAGAAACAAAAGACCCAGGATAGCCAACACAACCCTGTACAATAAAGGAACTTCTGGGGCATCTCCATCCCTGACTTCAAGCTCTATTACAGAGCTTTAGTCCTGAAAACAGCTTGGTATTGGCACAAAAATAGACAGGTAGACCAATGGAATAGAGTTGAAAACCCTGATATTAACCCATACACCTACAAACACCTGATTTTTTACAGAAAATCCAAATATATACACTGGAACAAAGAGAAAATCTTCAACAAATGGTGCTGGCATAACTGGATGTGGACATGTAGAAGACTGCAGTAAGACCCAAGCCTATCACCATGCACAAAGTCAAAATGGAACAAAGACCTCAACATGAATCCAGCCACACTGAAACTATTAGAAGACAAAGTGGGAAATAGCCTTGAATTAATTGGTACAGGAGACTGCTTCCTGAACATTACCTCAGTAGTACAGACACTGAAATCAACAATTGATAAATGGGACCTCCTGAAACTGAGAAGCTTCTGTAAGGAAAAGGACACAGTCAGCAAGAAAAAATGGCAGCCCACAGACTGGGAAAAGATATTCACCAAACCCACATCTGACAGAGGGCTGATCTCCAAAATATACAAAGAACTCAAGAAGCTTGTCTTCAAAACATCAAACAATCCAATTAAAAAGTGGGGTACAAAACTAAATAGACAATTATTAACAGAGGAATCTAAAATGGCTGAAAGACACTTCAGAAAGTGTTCAGCATCCTTAGCCATCAGGGAAATGCAAATCAAAACAACTCTGAGATACCATCTTACTCTTCTCAGAATGGCCAACATCAAAAACACCAATGACAATTTATGCTGGAGAGGATGTGGAGAAAGGGGAACACTTGTGGTGTTCCACTGCTGGTGGGAGTGCCAACTTGTGCAGCCACTTTGGAAATCAGTATGGCGACTCCTCAAGAAAATGGAAATCAGTCTACCACAAGATCCAGCAATTCCACTCTAAGCATATACCCAAAAGAAGCACATTCATACAACAAGGACATGTGTTCAAGGATGTTCATAGAAGCACTATTTGTAATAGCCAGAAACTGGAAGCAGCCTAGATGCCCCTCGTCTGAGGAATGGATAGAGAAAATGTAGTACATTTACACAATGGAGTACTACTCGAAAGAAAAAACAATGGAATCTTGAAATTTGCAGGAAAATGGATGGAACTAGAAGAAACCATTCTGAGTGAGGTAACTCAATCACAAAAAGACAAACATGTTATGTATTCACTCATATGTGGATTTTAGACATAAAGTATAGTATTACCAGCCTACAATCCACACTGCCAGAGAAGCTAGTAAAAAGGAGGACCCTAAGAGAGACATATATGGTCCCCTGGAGAAGGGAAAAGGGTCAAGATCTCCTGAGCAAATTGGGAGCATGGCAAGAGGGGGGAGGGAGCCAGGAGAATGAGGAAGATAGAAAAGGAGGGATGCAAAGGACATGAGGGAACAGAAAGTTTGAGTCAGCAGAATAGAAGACAACAAGAATGGGGATACCATAATAGAGGGAGACAGTTTATGTTTACAGAGAAATCAGGCACTAGGGAAAGGTCTGGAGATCTACAAAGATGACACCAGCTAACAATCTAAGCAACAGTGGAGAGGCTACCTTAAATGGACTCCCCTGATAATGAGATTGATGACTGACTTATATGCCACCAGATAGCCCTTATCCAGCAGCTGGTGGAAGTAGAAGCAGACACCCACACCGAACTGAACTGGAATCCAGATGCAGAAAAGGATGAGTGAAGAGCAAAGGGGTCCAGACCAGGCTGGCGAAACCCACAGAAACAGCTGACCTGAACATCGGGGAGCTCTTGGTCCCCAGACTGATAGCTGGGATACCAGCATGGGACTGATCCAGATGCCAGGAACATGGATTTCAGTGAGGAAACCTCTGAAATATACAGGATCCCCTGTAGTAGTTCAGTACTTATCCCTAGCATAGATTTGGACTTTGGGAGCCCATTCCACATAGAGGGATACTCCCTTAGCAAAGACAGTAGTGGGTGGGCCTAGGCCCTAACCCAAAGGATATGATAGACTTTGTGACACCCTATGGGAAGCCTCACCATCCAGGGGGAGCAGAAAGGATATGTGCTAGGTAGGGTTTATTGGGGGGTGGGTGGTAGTGGAGGATGGGTGGGAGAAGGGAACTGGGATTGTCATGTAAAACAATCTTGTTTCTAATTCAAATAAAAAAAATCTGAGGAAAAAAATGTAGTCATGCATATCTAGGCCAGGAACCAGTCTAAATTTTTACATTTTTTTAAATAAATATTTTTTGTGGGGGTTTTGAGGCAAGTTTTTTAAAAAAATAATTTATTTATTCTTTTTTTATGTGCTTTGGTGTTTTGCTTGCATGTATGTGTGTGTGAGGATGTCAGATCTTGGAGTTAACAGACAGTTGTGAGCTGCCATATGGGTACTAGGAATTGAACCCAGGTCCTCTGGAAGAGCAGTCAGTGCTCTTAACCACTGAGTCATCTCTCCAGCATCATAACATTATTTCTTAATCTTTGCAACTGTACTTTAGGTTTCCTATACTCCATGTTTTATCTAGGGAATCTGAAGCACAAAATATTGAGTATTATAAAATCCATATACAGTTGAATTTCAGACCCCACCAGGAGGACTCTGAGTCTTTGTGAGGGCCAGAAGAACCAGTCAAAATGTTTCCCTGTATCTTTGTGTTTGAGATCTAAATGTGACAGATTGTATATCTAAGCCTGAGACTGTATTTGGTATACAAAAGGTCTGTTGAGCAACAGTTAGAAATGCAAAGAATCCCAAAAGATGATCAATCAGAAGAATATTTTTGGAAACAATAGAATTGGCTCATGTACAACGCACTGAAAAGGTAAAAAGAACTGAGATGCTAACACCACAATCATTATTATTTTCCTTCTCACTTGATTAGTATATTCAAGGACGTTTTTCAATTATAATATACTAACTATCTAAAGGATTTATGATCCATGTGCTATAAAGAGAAAGAAATTCTTTGTTTGGCAACAATTTAGTCACATGGATTAGTTTTCATTTAAAACCCTCTTACCCTGTTTCAAAATGGTTTTAGAAAAAGGAAGCAGATGCCTAGCAAAATTATAGGTCTTATGCCAGGAACAATAATGCTTACTTTCTATAGCCTGAACCTAATAGAAATGGAGTGACTAACAAATTGCTTTTCTTCATGACAAATGACTCAAGCTGGGGAAAGTTGTGCCTACACATGGAAGATCATGAAATCAAGCTAAGGTTAAGAGTACAGTTGTCAAGGACAGATAAGTTGAGCTTTCCAGGAGAGAAGTGAGTTATATAATTGAGGCAGTCTACAACCTCTCCTCTATCCCCCACCCCAGTTATTTAGTTCATTGAAGTGTCCAGAGCCTATAAACATGGATCTCCCTCATGTTTCTCAAGGTCAGAAAAATCCATCAACATGGATCTGCCTTATGTTGCCTCAAGGTCAGAAAGTTCAAAACTGTCCTTAGTAAGTCAAAAGACCTAAAGGTCTAAGGCTTGGCTACTGCATGATGTTTTGGTCTTTGTACTTGATAAATGTCTTCCCATATTCATGTCTTATCTAAATAACAACAGGTTTGGGTTCAAGTGTGTTTACTCTTGAACCTCAAAGCCCAATAACAGGTGTGGTTACCAAAGGTTTGGAGGATTAAGGGGAAAAAGCCTGTTTTTCTTCTTTCACATGATAATAGAATACTTAAGAATATTGAAGAAGCCTGGTGTTGGTGGCATACAACTTTAATCCTAGCACTCAGGAGGCAGAGGCAAGGTGAATCTCTGTGAGTTTGAGGCCAGCCTGGACTATAGAGCGAGTTAGTTCCAGGATAGGCTGCAAAGCCACACAGAGAAACCCTGTCTCGAAAAACCAAAACCAAACCAAACCAAACCAAAACAAAACAAAACAAAACAAAACAAAACAAAACAAAAGTTGGAGAATAAACTTGGGTAGGGTAGTTAAGTATTCACTGAACTGACATCCTGATTCTATCCCATGTCTCTGTCCTCTTTGTGCCTTAACCTGCACTTTCTTCATCCACACCCCCGCTCTGATGTATGAACCAGCTAGATCCAACTGAAGGCTAACAAAGACAGGGTCCCACATTGAAGTGTTCTTGTGAAGGGACCAGCTCCCCATTTCGGCAGTCATAACAGCCGAACATGTACTTGCCTGACCTTGTCTTGGTCACTAAGAGGTCAGATGCCTGCCCTTTTTCGGCAGCCATGACAGTAACACGTGCTGGCCCCGACATTGCTTTGGTCACTAGGAGGTTAGATGCCTGCCTCATGGCAAGGAACCAAACAGAAGTTAGCTGGTGGTGCTGTGCTTTACGGCTCTGGGTGTGCTTTTGGACAAGTGCACAGCAATGACATGCAGAGCATAGCAACCACCCTGGGAGGGCCTATGGGTCATAACAAGCAGTTGACCAATCAACACAGGGCAAACCCTCCAAGCCTGGAGGCACACCAATCCTGAGCCTGTGCATACCCCTAGATACTCTCCTTACACTGCCCTATAAGATCTCTATGCAGTTGCTTCGAGCCATCTTTCTAGCCATCCACCATGGTGGGTGGATGAAAGGCCCAAGCTAACATGAGGTTAGCTCGTTAAACAACTACAATTAAGCCTCTTGCTGTTTGCATCAAGTTTCCACCTTTGCATGGTGATTGGGATGGCCACTGTCCTGGGCTGCGATCCTGGAGGCCTGAGCTTCCGGGGGTCTTTCACTTGTTCTATTAGATTAGCATGCATAAATCTCCAGTCTTTTACTTTTCTCTTAGGGCAGAGAAACATCACCTCTGGAACATGTTTTGTCCAATAGAATATAGGAATCTGTGAAAACTTTTCATTTCTGACTCTGCTTGCTAAGTTTCAAGTTTCTGTTGGATTTTTTGATGTTCCAGAATATTTCCATGAGAAGTACATTGCATGGAGACCATCAGCCTAAAGTGAGTGAGGGCCACGTGGTACTGGCAGAATAGACCAGCCAGTCATTGAAGGCTGTATCTTTTCTTAGAGTAATTTTGGCATCTTGGTAAAATATCAGAAGTTGTAGTTTTGTGCATTCATGTTTGTATCTTCTATTTTGTTCCATTAATCTACATGTTTGTTTTTATGGCAGGACCAATCAGTTTTTGTTATTATATCTCTGTAATATGCTTGAAATCTGGTAAATTATCCCTCCAGCATTGTTCTTTCTGCTCAGTATTGCTTTGGCTGTCCATGGTCTTTTAGGATTTTTTTCTAGTTCTGTGAAGAATGTCATGGGGATTTAGATTATGATTGTAGCATATCCATAAATTGCATTTGGTAGAATAGCCAATTTCCCAATATTAATTCTACCAATCCCCTAGCATGGATGTCTTTTGACGTTCTAGAGTCTTCCTAAATCTTCTTTCTCGGATATTTAAAGCTTTCATTGTAGAAATCTTTCACCCATTTGCTTGTTTATTCCTGGATATTTTATTGTTTTTCAGGACATTGTGAATAGAAACATTTCTGTGTTTTCTTCCCTAGTGTGGTTGTTATTAGTTTATGGAAAGGATGCTAATGTGTGGAATCTGATGTATCCAGCCACTGATGAAATTCTTGGACATTTCTGGATTTGTTGTGGAACATTTTTTTGACTTGTTATCTGTAATACCATATTACCCGCTGAAAGGTTCAGGCATTATGCTGGCCTGCCCCTGTTAGCTGGCAGAACAGACAGTACTCTGGTCAGCCCAGGGTTCCATGGGAACTAAGTCTGCATGCAGGTGCAGAGGACTCCTTTAATCCCTGCCCATTTACACTCTCTACTCTTCTCTCTGCTCTGCTCTTCTCTTCTCCCACCTACTCGTGCTCTCTCTGCCTCTCTATGGTGACTGGCCATGGTGGTCAGCCATTAACCCTGTTCCTCTTCTCCCTTAGTCTCCTTACTCTGCCAAGCTTATAATAAACTGGTTAATATGTCTAATATGTCTCATCCTGTGTTTCATCTTGTGCCCCTTCTTCTTCTTTAAACAAAAATTTTAACACCTGCAAATAGGGATCATTTGACATTTCTTATTTGTATCTTTTTAATTTCCATTGGTGTCTGTTTCAATGCTTCCTGTTCATCTTAGAGTGAACTGTTTAGGACTTCTTGTTTCTTTGGCTAATTAGGCCAAGGGCCCATTAACTTGCTTTTCTTCTATTGGAACCAGCTTCCAGATTCAATGATTGTTTCTATTGTTTCTTTGTTTGTATTTCTTTGATTTCTGTTCTTATTCTCATTATTTCTTCCTGTTTGAGTTTAGTTTGTCTTCCTGAATGGGAAAAATTAATAAAAGTCTAAAACCAGGACTCTAAAGCCCAAATAGAAAAACTCTTAAGAAGTCTCTGAATTCCCAAAAGGCAGTCCAACAAACAATGTTAAACAAAGGTCCGCATGATTCAAGGCCTTAGACCAGATATCACATCCTTGAGCTGTGTCAACATTCTTCTAGTCCAAAGAGGATCAGTTGTAGAAGTCCCCAGCCCAGGAAATAATTAACAAATTAATTTCCTCTGTAGCATCCTGCTTAATTGCGCCTTGCCTGAAGCATACAATCATTGTCCAGTCCTGTGTAACCACGGAAGTTTTGTAATCTTGGGCCTTCTTGCTCTACAATTTTCCCTTATAAAAACACCTCTCAGTCAAAAGTGGGGACTCCATTTGTTCTAGAACTAATGGGGTCCTTGCTGCAACTCATATCCTTGAGTCAATAAAGAAACCTTTGTTTTTGCATTCGGTGAGTTGTCTCCTTGTTGGCGGTTGTTTGGGGTTCCAAAATCTGGACACAATACTCCCTTTATCCAAAACTCTTGAGTTGGATCATGTATTCTTGTTCTTTCTTATTATTAATGTGAACATTTAGAGCTGGGAAAACTGGATGAACACATGAAGAAATATTTTGGAGTCATATCTATTACCATGATTAAAAATCAATTCAAAATGGATTCATGCTCTCAATGTGAAACTCAAAGGGATGAAAGTGCTGGAAAAAAACAATATAATACAGGGCCCTGGCTAGTGTCATTGTCAGGAGGGTGAGGTAAAAAGGAAACTGAGATCAGCACAACTTTAGCTGGAGCTGGGTCAAAAGCTGCTAGAGTCTGATCAAAAGGTCTGTTTTTCTTGTATGTTTAAACCCAGAAAATCTTTGTAAATTTTTTTTCTACATGACAATTATCACAACAAAGCTTTAGGCATGTCTTTATCCAAACTGAAAGGTACAGGCATTATGCTGGCCTGCCTCTTTTACCTGTTGGAATCCGCTCAGGCAGTGCCCAGGTCAGCCCAGGGTTCCATGGGAACTATGTCTGCATGCAGGTGCAAAGGACCCCTTTAAAAGACAGAACCCTGCCCATTTATGGTCTCTCTCTACACTCTCCTCTCTCTCCTCTTATCTCTGCTCTGCTCTTCTCTTCTCCCACCTACATGTTCTCTCTGCCTCTCTATGGCAACCAGCCATAGCGGTCAGCCATTAACCATGTTTCTCTTTTTTCTTAGTCTCTCAACTCTACAGGGCCTATAATAAACTGGTTAATATGTCTCATCTTGTGTCTCATCTTGTGCCTCCTTTTCTTTATTTCTAATTTAAGCAAAACAATAACATTTGGCGCCCAACACGGTTTCAGTTCTCCCCAAAACCTGTCCCTTCAGGGGTACAGAAAATTTCAGGGATTCTAAAATCCAAACTCATAACCCACTTTCCATCTCATTTTTTCCTGGCAATTCCTCCTGCCTGCAGTGGCCTGAGATGCCGGAACTCTGTACACTTCAACTTGCTGCTTTTCCAACTAAGCATCTTTGGAACCCACTTATCTGCCTGTTCGCTACAACCTGGTAAGATACCCCTTGAATCTCTCATGGGTCAGGTTTGGAATGCCACTCCAGGAGTGCTGCTTTTTTGCTTTTTCAGTTTGGACCCTGGGTCCTTTTTGGTTTAGGGACAGCGGTGTCCCCCTTTGGGGCTAGGCCCCTATCAACTCCCACGGGCCGATGGGCATCCGCAGAGGAGATTTTCTGGTTTTTCCACTTGCCTCACCCACGGGAATGCATAAGGAACCTTTCTGGTTGCAGCCAACAGGTGGGTAAACAGACAAAAAAGGGACTTATGGTTGCCGCCATCTTGGCCATGTGACCTACCTGTAGGCACACCCACTCCAGCTGCCTATGCCAGCAAACCCCGGCTGTCAGATCCTTTTTTGCTTTTTATTTATTTATTTTTGTCTGTGACTTCTTCTTTCACTGGTTCTGTTGCTCATGGCTTGTTTACAGAATACTGTGTCTTTCCAGGGCCCTCTGTTTAAGTCTACTCTGTCCTTTTAAATCTGTCTGTTTGCTACAATGTAGGGATCAGACATTACATTCTGATTCCCCCTGTTACTCTTATCCAGTCTTGCTTGTCTCTGTACCTGTAACTTGACTTTATACTTATCTAACTCAATATGCAACTTAAACTGTTCTAAGTCTCATATTTCTAAATTGCTATCTATCTTTCTAATACTTATGTTTCCACTAACTGTAAGGAGTCTTGTAATTTTCCAGGGAGCTGAATTGGATCCAAACAAAACAGGTCATATTCACTCCAGTTATTCAATCTTTCCCTGGTCCCAGAACTCCTTCCCTCATGTTGGGACTCCTTGGGAATCCCTCCCTCATCTTACAATCTTCCCCTCAAGTGCCAGGACCTAAGAAAAAAAATTTTCTAACCTTAACCTTGTCCTCTGCTCTGCCAACATCTTGCCAGGTCTAAGAGGTGCCAGGGAGTTCCATATAGCCTGGACTTCCATGAAACAACCAGCTACCCCAGGACACGGCAGCACCTCAACCTTCTCAGGTCCCCCAAAGATGGTCAATGCCCCCCATGTCAGCAGGAAGCAGTCTTGAGAATTCGACGCCCTTATTCCTTATTCTGCCATGTCCAACACCCTATCTTTTTTAAAATAATAAGTAAAGGTGGGATTAAAAGGTTCAGGCATTATGCTGGCCTGCCTCTTTTACCTGTTGGAATCCGCTCAGGCAGTGCCCAGGTCAGCCCAGGGTTCCATGGGAACTATGTCTGCATGCAGGTGCAAAGGACCCCTTTAAAAGACAGAACCCTGCCCATTTATGGTCTCTCTCTACACTCTCCTCTCTCTCCTCTTATCTCTGCTCTGCTCTTCTCTTCTCCCACCTACATGTTCTCTCTGCCTCTCTATGGCAACCAGCCATAGCGGTCAGCCATTAACCATGTTTCTCTTCTTTCTTAGTCTCTCTACTCTACTGGTCCTATAATGAACTAGTTAATATGTCTAACATGTCTCATCTTGTGTCTCATCTTGTGCCTCCTTTTCTTTATTTCTAGTTTAAGCAAAAACAATAACACAAACTCATTTGCAAAGTACATTTATTTAACAAAGCACCTGTGTCTTTTATATAGGAACAAAAATGCGTTCAGTTTATTGAGAAACACAGCTTTGGAGTCTGGGCCTTGGGAAGAATGGTTTGTAATAAGAATAAAGATGGGTTGGTTCTATTGACTGAGAAACAGTGTTCAGTATAAGGGCCTATGGAGGAAGGGTTTGTGATAAGCATTGTATTAACTAAAAAATAATGTGCAGGATTCTGGAATATTCAGGTAAATTTGGATTCATAGGATAGCAAAAACAAACAAACAAACAAAGAAGCAAAAACTCATGTGTTTAACAATTCTGGTTTCTCTCATGTATATCTGCAAAGACAAGGATCTCACAATTCACTCAGGAATTAATGAGACCTCTTAAAACTAAAAAGTTTCTGTATAGCAAAAGGAAGGCCCAAGTTCCATTCCCAGCACCTAAGTCCTACAGTCCCAACCACCTGTGACCCTAGCTCCAGAGGTATTTAATGCCTCTCGCTGATGGGTTCTCTGGAACTGGAGTTACACTCAGTTATGAACACCATGTAGGTGCTGGGAACCAAACTCAGTACCTCTATAGAGCGATCTCTGGCCCCCTAAATTGCCTCACTTTTAACCACATGAGTTACTGTTTTTCTTTTTTCTTTTTTGGGTTTATTTGTTGAGTAAAGAGGAAGCTCATAGAGTAGAAAAGAATCTTTGCTAGCGACATATCTGATAGAGGATTAATACCCAGGCTATACAAAGAACTCAAAAAAAAAAAAAAAAAAAACACAGGACCTAATGAATAATGGGCTATGATATGAACAGAGAGTTCTCAAAAGAAATAAATGATTAAGAAATATCTTTAAAAGTGTCCAACATTCTTAGCTATTAGAACACAAATAAAAATTGATTTCATTTTACCTTAGTAAGGTTGACTATGATCAAGGAAATAACAGGCCAAATGCTTGTAAAGATGTGGAGAAAAGGGAACGTTCATTGACTACTGATGGAATTGCAATCTGGTGTTGCCACTATATGATTCAGCTATACCATTTCTTAGCATATGCCCCAAAGACTGATGCTCCTGCTCTACAGATACTTGCTTAGCCATATTCATTGTCACCCTATTCACAATTGCTAGGAAATAGAAACAACTTAAATGTCCTTCAACTGATGGATGGATAATGAAAGTGTATTGCTTATATACAATGGTTTCCTATTCAGCTCTAAAAAAAAATTGTGACATTTTTAGGTAAATTTTGAAACCACTGTATATTATTTATAAAGGAAGCACAACCATCTTCATTATATTCCCTAAACAAATGAATTGGTTCTAAGAAATTGACAGATTCTTTTTTAAAATTTATTTATTTATTTTACATACCACCCAAAGTTTCCCTTCTTTCCTCTCCTCCCATTCCCTCCCCCCAACCCCCCTGCTCCTCTCCAATCCACTCCTCCTCTGTTTCTGTTCAGAAAGGGTCATGGCATATCTATCTAGTTGCAGTAAAGCTAAGCACCTCCCCAGGAAAGGCAATCAAGTATGAGGAATAGGTTCCCAAGAACCAGACAAAGCATTAGGGACAGCCCCTGATACCATTTTAGGAGTCCCAAAAGTAGATCAAGCTACTCAACTGTCACATATATGTAGAGGGATGAGGTTGGGTCACATGCAGGCTCCCTGGTTGTTGGTTCAGACTCTGAGTTCCTATGAGCCCAGGCTAGTTGTTTCTGTGGGTTTTCTTGTGATGTCCTTGACACCTCTAGTTCCTACAATCAACCCTTCCTCCCTCCCTCTCTTCAGCAAGATTCCCTGAGGTAGGCCTAATGTTTGGCTGTGGGTCTTTGTGTCTGTTTCCGCTAGTTACTGGACGAAGGCTTTCTGATGATAATTATAACTGGACTATGACAACCAACTCAGAAGCTAAATAGTCCTTTTCTTATTACAGAATAATTTAAATATTTTCATCCTTCTGTAAACTCTAGAACATATCAACATGGTTGGAATCAGAACTTCTTTTATGAGGTATTGGGTAAAATTTCTTGTTATTTCTAGCAGGTGTGCTAGGAGATATTTGATGCCCCCAGATTCCTAACTCTAACTAGATCATTTTTGAAGTTCTCTGTTTACTGATGGACAACATCAACTTCCCAATTACTCAAATTTTGGTTAATAGTTAATAGTCTGCTAGGGAACTATATCTAAACAACCTCAAAGTCTTTTGGAATTTTCTTTTACAGTGTTTCTCAAGATGTACTTCTCTTTCCTAACATTCCATGGTCTCTGACAAATCTTCTCCACCCACTCACAGTACCACTGTGGTGTTCACATTCATTAGCACTCAGCACATGCTACCCATAGAGAGGACATAAGAGAGTTACTCCTTCCTCTTAAATACCAATTTTCATGTCTTTATGCCCCAAATCTTTAATACTCAGAAGTGCCTCTCTAGGATATGATTTGGATACGTTCACAACCCAATCCCTTACTATAGCCTCCATTTCCTATGATTAGTAGTATGGGATCACACAAGTTTATTTCCTTATGCTCTTGTTTAGGTCATTGTTTTGATCTATCTGAACTATCTTTCGTTAAAGATTCTATTCAGAAAAGTCTTATCTTTTCCTGCCAAGCCTACCTCAATTAATTAAGATAGTTAAGAGTACAGAGTTGAAAGTCAGAGTAAAGTGGGAAAAATCATGTCAGTTTGTTATAAGCCAAACTTACATCCACTGGATAGAAACGGAATCCTATTCCTAGGAACTTACCAAACATAAATGAAAGGATGTGTCTATGCCAGTACACAAAAATATTTGTAGTCAATCAGTTCCTAAAAGCCAAACTAGTAATGCCCTAAGTACAAATCATTTGGAATGGAGGTAATCATTGTTTATTTGTGTTAAAATGAAATATTCCTACTCAATAAAAACAAATGACCTCAAACAATATACATTAATAAGAAGTACTTTATTAAGAAGACTAAATCAAATACCAGCACTGTAATATTTACTTACATGAAATATTAAGAATTTGTGTATATGGGCCGATAGGAGTTCACAGAGACTGAACCACCAACCAGAGGGCCTGCATGGGACTGACCTAGGCACTCGGCACAAGTTACAGTTCTATAGCTTTTTCTTGTAGAACTCCTAATAGTAGGAGCAGAGGGTGTCTCTGACTGTTGCACGCTTTTGGGACCTTTTCCTCCTACTTAGTTGCCTTAGTAGGAGAGGAGACATCTAGTCTTACTGCAACTTGATATACTATAGTTGTGTGATGTACATGGAAGACCTATTCTTTTCTGAAGAGAAATTGGATGATTGACTTCAGTCTAGTAAAAATATTTTCATGTATGGTAGTTACTCTTGAGCCTCAAATAAAAAGACTTATTGTCTTGGTGTTCAGATCTTTTCTTTTCTTTTTTTTTTTTAAGATTTTATTTATTTATTATGTATACAGTCTTCTGCCTGCATGCCAGCAGAGGGCACCAGACCTCATTCAAGGTGGATGTGAGCCACCATGTGGTTGCCGGGAATTGAACTCAGGACCTCTGGAAGAACAGTCAGTGCTCTTAAGCCTGAGTCATCTCTCCAGCCCCAGACCTTTTCTTTTAAGACTTTTCTCTCATATTTCTGTAAATACTCTCATATTTCATTGAATCAGGGCTTGCATATAGTTCAGAGGTTTAGCCCATTGTCACCATGGTGCTGGAGAAGTAACCCAAAAGTTCTATATCTGGATCCACAGGCAGCATGAAAAGAGACACTGCCTGGCTTGAAATACCAAAGTCCACACCCGGTGACACACTTCTTCCAACAAGTCCACACCTACCCCAACAAAACCATAGCCCCTAATAGTGTCACTCCCTAATGACCACATACCTAAATATATATGAGCCTATGGGGCATTCCTATCCATACCACACTGAATGATGGCATTGTGGGGTGGCATATTTGTGTTAACACTCATCACATTATATAATAGTATCAAATGGTAGGATTTTAAGTCTCTGCTAAATGATTACAAATTGAAAATTCTTATAACCCTAGTGTATATATCACTGTTGTAGAACTCAAGGGGACACTTTATACATTTGACAGTTTATTTGAAGGATAAATGAACTCCAAGTAAAGGGATTCATAGGAAAGCCCTATGGGTTCCCAAGCAGAGGTACTACAGTCTCCATGAATTAGGGTGTGTTTCTCTTTGAACACATCGATAGTTTCAGCTCAGGGCTAATCATCTTATAGTTTTGACTTTTGCAGGAGTTTCATTCTACAAGTACAACTGATTATTAACTCAATTTATAACTGTTCTTTCCAACCCTAAAAATGGAAGGTGTGGCTTTAAGTTCAGCGCTTCTAATCACAGCATAGCCTTTATTAGTTGGCCCTTAACCCATAGCCACCATAAAGTCAAAGCTACTGCCATCCCTCAGAAAGTTACTAAGGATTTATGAGTTCTGTGTTAGGACCTGAATTCAGATACTTAGTAGATATTTCTGATATTATGATGTGTGATAAACATCATGGACTAAATGTGAATGGAAGAATATAAGCAATGTATATACACACACATACACACATGTGCACACACATGTATGCCCTGGAGAAATTTCAATTTTATGTAATTTATCTATATATTCATAATTTTCATAATAATTTTTAGAAAACATTTCAACCAGTGTTCTTAGCAAGCAGAGCTTATTGTACTGGACTCAGTTACTGCTTTCCTGTTTACAAAATGGTGGTTTTCTGCTCTTTATTCCAGTCACATCATTATTTTGCATGTTAATATACAAAGTTATTATTGACTTGTATCTTATAATTATTGATTTATACCTTGTAGTGATGACCTTGTATTTTATTTTACTTATTGAGTTATATTAAATTATTGCTGTTACTTAACTTCAAGGTAAAAATTTCCAAAGTTTAGCAAATTTGGAGTCTTTAAAACTACCTTTTGTTTCCTTTGGTGTAAGTCTATCTCTGTGACAGGAGACAGTTTTCCATGCTCATTTGATAATACATAGCAGCACATCTAGAGACATCCATTCCTTTCAGAAAGTGATTATTTTGCTTGGAGAACAGTATTGAGAAGTCAAGACATGTAATCCAGCTCCTTGCTGAGGTTATACTTCCTTTAGGTTTCTATACTCATATAAAATTCATTAAAGTCTACTAAATTATATATATATATATATATATATATATATATATATATATATATTTAATTAAAGCATTTACTTGGAAGTTTGCAATTTTACTCTAGCACCAGAAGACTCATCTTTTGCATTTTTTCCTTATGTGACATGCATCATTGCATATTTTAAATGCTTCTGCATTGGTTTAAAGCCAACCTCACACATGAATGATTTATGCATTATTCAAATCATATAAGATACTCTATACGTATATTTCAGCTAATGTTACTGGGTAAGATGATAATATGAGTACAAGCAATTACCTCATTTTTGGATTCTACTGAAGGGGTTTCTCAATACACACTGAAAACTGGAAAATAATTTTTAGAAGAAATGATGATGGTGAATTCTAACCAGAAACAGAGATAGAGAACACAAGGAGGATTATTTTTTCTTCTTTGAATGTATTGTGTCACTTTGTGATTAAACCCTTTTATAACATCTTAAATGTACTAGGGCTTGTAGAGCAGGTCTGCAGTAAGCTGTGAATAAACATGACTCAAATGCGGGAATTTGAGTGTATCCATACAAGGATATAAAGCTTTGCAATCGTGTCCAGGGTAGTCTTTTTTCTCAAGCCCAAGTGTCTCAGCCCCTCATGTATCAGAGAGCTCAGGTACACACAGCTTAGAAAGATATGTATTTGAACACAGTTCAACTTTAACCCACGGGATATAGACAACGCACAACTTGTAAAAGGCTGTTGTATCATATTAGGGAAAGCCATGACAGTGAGCAGCAGCACTAGGACAGATACTGATAGTAGTAACACTATGTGATTGGTGAGACATTCTCTTTTAAAAGAAAGAATGAACAATAAAAAAAACCTGAAAATTAGAAATATCAGATCAGCATCAATAAGAGGAAGAGATATAAAAACCATCGACTGAAAAATTCAGCAAGATGGAAAAGACTTGGGGCTGAATTTAGCAAATTCAGAAATACAAAAACACAAGCATGTCCTTCTTAAAGTAAAACATTTCCCATTCTTTTCTCTGGGTAGCTTTGGAGCCTGTCATGATACTCACTCTATAGACCAGAGCTGGCCTCAGACTCACAGAGATCTGCCTGGTTCTGCCTTCCAAGTGCTGGGATTAAAGGTGTGCACTGCCATTGACTGGCCAGGAAAGCCATTCTAACTACATCAACTTTTACTCAAATGTATAAAATCTGGGACAGGACATGCATTTGAATGTCTTTCTTAAACTACTCATGTTACGTTTTTATTTGTGAGTTGGAATAAATAGCTTTTATTCAAAATAATTGAAAATTATTAAAATATAAATAAACAGGAAGCTGCCTTTCTTATGAGAGTCACTTGGCTACTTTTTTTGAAACTCTCGTTGCTACATGGCTTGAATCCGAAAATATCAGTGATATCTGAGTACTCTGACAAAATATATATTTCAAAGTAATGTAAAAGAAGGTAAGATCATTTTGGTTCATAGTTCAAGGATACAGTCCATCTTGACAAGGAAGTCAATGAGGCAGAAGCTTGCAGAAGCTGGTCACATGACATTCACAATCAAGAAACAGAGAGTAATGAATATTTCTTGCTGCTCAGATCCCTTTCTCCATTTCGGAAGCCCAGCATGCCAGTCAGGAAATAGTGGCACATTGGTTTAACTCAATAACTTAATGAAGATAACTTCCCACCTTCACTCCTAGAGGCTCATCTTTCTGGTGATTCTAGAGTCTGCATAATGGCAACATTAACCACCATGGTCCTAAACCTTAATACCATTTTTCCATTCACATATTTAAAATTCTATTTCCTATACTAAGAATCTTCCTCAAATGCCTGTGAAGCTCCATTTTTACGATGAAATCAAGGATAACTAAAGACATTATATTATATAATCTTAGGTGCACAAGCCTTAAGAAAAGAAATCCATTCTAGAATCTGTGACTTATATTTTTAATGATCCGCTATCGTGATAAAGGATACAACACTACTCCCATTGTCAGAAGAAAAAAAAAAAAACAATAGGGAACAACTGAGTCTGAGAAGTATTGATGAACTATTAGCTGCAAGGCAGAAACTTAATCAAATAATGGATGCAGGTTTGTAATATTACCACCTCAAATGCAGAAATTTGATGGAAATTTCAGCTGCTTATATCTCAAACTGGGACACACGCGAATGTTGTGGCTCCTTCTCCCCAAGCTTCCTCTTCTATATCTGATTGATTTACATTGAATAGCTTTGCCTTTGTTTATATGTGGAATCCTCATGCAGCATGGGTCATTATTAGTATTTTCATTTACAACTTAAATGTTATCTTTGTGATTTTTGAACAATTCTCTAAGGACAATTGCTGTAATGCATTTGTTCTCCTGCTAGGAAATGTGGAAATGTAAAGGAGTTTTCCCAATGTGTTTAATTTTCTAGATGCCATTCTTTTCTATGTGCTTTCTAATGTAGAAATATTATAATTAAGAAGAAAGGACCCCATGGTGGTACACAAGAGTCTGTACAGGAGCACTCACATGTTTATATGATAGTAAGTGTTAGATTTTTGCTTAAATTATAAATAAAGAAGAAGAGGCACAAGATGAGACACAAGACTAAGAGACATATTAGACATATTAACCAGTTTATTATAGGCCCGGCAGAGTAATGAGACTAAGAGAGAAGAGGAACATGGTTAATGGCTGACTGCCTAGGCCGGTTGCCATAGAGAGAGAGAGAGAGATCATAGGTGGGAGAAGAGAAGAGCAGAGAAGGAGAGAGTAGAGGGAGGAATAGAGAGAGTAGAGAGAGAGTGTAAATGGGAAGGGGCCTGTCTTTTAAAGGGGTCCTTTGTACCTGCATGCAGACTTAGTACCCATGGAACCCTGGGCTGACCCGGGTACTGCCTGAGTGGATTCCTACAGGTAACAGAGGCAGGCCAGTATAATGCCTTAAACTTACAGTAAGTACACTGCTTATTGAATATACCTTGAACAACTTCTGGCTTACTATTTGCTTCTATTAAGCTTAAAAGACAACAATGAATAAGCAAAGATTAATTCTAGGTTTCAGAGAATCTTAAGCAAAAGATTCTGTTTTATCAGATCAATTAAAAACAACAAGAATGGGGAATAGAAACAGCTATAACCTGAAAGCGCTGTGTTGTGACTCTTTAGTGATTATTTCTGTAGATTGATACCAATAATCAGCTCATTGTTGCTGAGTCCTCTATGAAGCTCCAAAATAATTGATAAAGAAATGTAGTTGTGAGATTGGGGCATAGAAGATGCTTGGAAAAGGCAAGAAGTTACCCAGCTCATTTGTGTATTAGATCAGAATCAAAAATTACTTTAGCAAAGAGAGGAAGTATCTGCTGTTGAATGTGGTCTGTGCTAAACAAAGGAGATTGACTTAGGCATTTTTTTCCCACACCAACACTAGATTTTTGCAATCGGCAGAAGTAGCAAGTTATAATCTATATAAAAGCATAAACATTCTGAATGCATGTACACTAGAGTGACAAAAGTTCCAAATTCCCTGGAACTAAATCCAGTTTATGGCCTAGTAAAGCAAGGACCGGTAAGCCTACCCCTTTTATAATGCTTTGAGATGAGGTATAAATAAAGCAAAAGTGGGAGGGCAGGGTCTGTGTCTTCTCAGAAATGATGGTTCGTCTTCTTTCACCTGTGGGTCCTGGCAAACCTTGATCTGAGACTAACTGACATTCTTATTACTTATCAAAAAATTTCAAATGTTCTTTCCATAACTCAAATGCTCTGGTTTCTAAAATCCAAATAACTATAGTGCTGATAAAAAACCACCAATAAGTAGCTTCTCTCTGTTCCTCTGTCTGTCTCTCTCTGTCCCTCTGTCTCTCGTGTGTGTGTGTGTGTGTGTGTGTGTGTGTGTGTGTGTGTGTGTGTGCTTGTATTATGTGTAGTTCTGTAAGCCCTACTACTTTAAATTTTTAGCTATTTAAAATGTTATTTTATTTTTAATCTCTTTTCTGCTAATAATGACTTTTGTTGGGGGAGTTTCTAATCTATTTGATTATTATAGAACTCTGAATCTTCTCTTCAGAAATAAGTTAACTCAGGTATAAGAACACATACGGTTAAACACAGTCAACCTTTCCTCTGGAAAATGATTAGGTCAAATTCAAACCAACTATGAAATGAAAAGGAACCACATATTTTGTTTCTAAAACTCAGATTGGGAAAAGATTATGGAGTCACATGGGACTTTGGAATTGAAGGTTGCATACGCAAAGATTGCAAATGCACAATTAATAAGCTGAACCTAATAAATAAAAGGCAAACATACTCTTTTTCTTTAATGTGTGTGTCTGTGTGTATGTGTATGTGGATACGTATGCATTTGTATAGCATTTGTGTCTGTACTCATAGGAACCAGAGGTCAGATGCCCTGTTCTAGCACCCTCAGCCTTATTCCCCTGAGACAGGGTTTCTCATTAGACCTGGAGTTAGTCTGGCAGCCAGAAAAGGTCCAATGATCCTCCTGTCTTTGCTTCCCTTGCTTCCCAATGTATTGGCTCCTTTTGTTTATGTGAGTGATGGGATCAAAACTCAGGTCCTCGTGTTTGGTGCAGTGAGTGTTCATATCCACTGAAACATCTCTCCCTTCCAATTAGCCCTTTGAAGCCAATGTGCCTGATCTAATGAAAAAATAATAAACAGGTATTGTGGTGTGATATTGTTAGCGATTTATTAAAGCTTGCCTGAAGATTCAGAAAAGCAAAGTCAGCCACAGGTCATAGAAGCCAGACATACCTTTAATCCCAGAAGCCAGAAGTTAGGAGGTGGTAGTATGTCCCGACCTGCAGGACATCAACCTGGGGCAAGAGAGTCAGGGAAGCCACAAAGAGGATGTTTGGCAGGGTAAAGAGTTTATGAATAAGAGGTCCAGGAAGGGTTGCTTAGGTGACTGAGCCTGTGGGTGGAGGACTAGGTCAGGTTGTTTCTTTTCTTGAGCTGAGGTTCTAAGGAGCTGCTATATAAAGGTTAACTATGTGGCCTGCCAAGCATGGCCTAGGATCTCATGCCAAGCCCTAAGATTTGGCTCCCAACAGTAGTACACACCTTTAATCCTAGGACTCAAGATTAAGAGACAGAGGGTTCTCTCTGAGTTCAAGGCCACCCAGATGTATACGAGATTGAATTAGTCTAACCGAGAATTATAGCTCACACCTTTAATCCCAACATTAGGGAACAATATAAGACAGAAGGAAGGTCTCAGAGAGCCTTTTGTTCTCCAGGCACACCAAGGAGAAGCAGCAGTTTGAGACTTGGTAAAGAGCTCCTGCATGCATCAACTCTTTCATCCTGAGCTAGAGGTAAGAGCTAGAAAAGCTGCTTTGCTTTTCTGATACTCAGCTCAGAGTTTGAACCCCAAACTCGGTCTCTGGGTCTTTTATTACTTGTTGTGTCAGGGTATAAAATACAGCTCAAAAACCCCAATAGAATTTATATCATCAACACAGAGGAGCAAAATGACTTCATAAGTCATAAGCAGTAAAATTGATATTTCAATTCATGATTTATAAAAAGCAAAGTCAGCCTCAAGCTATAGAGATAAGGCAGTGGTGGCACACAACTTTAATTCCAGCAGCCAGAAGCTAGGATGTGGTGGTACACACCTTTAATCCTAGGACTCAAAATTAAAAGATAGACAGATCTCTCTGAGTTCAAGGCCACCCAGGAATACACAAGAGTGAATCAGTCTAAAAGAGAATTATAGCTTACACCTTTCTTTATTCCCAACATTAGGGAAGAATATGACAGAAACAAGGTCTCAAGGAGCATTCATTCTCCAGCCACACTGAAGAGAGGCAGCAATTTGAGACTTGGTACAGAGTTTATGAGTGGATTAGTCCTTTCAGCCACAGTCAGAGCTAGAGGTGAGAGATAGTGGCTGGCGGCTTTGCTTTTCTGTTACTCGGCTTGAAGTTTGAGCCCAAATATCAGTCTCTGGGTCGTTTATTTTTCGTGTTACATCTTTGGAAGGCCTACAAGGGCACAAATATTTTTACTGATAATATTATCTAGAAATGGAAAAAAATGTCTTTCACTAAAGAAGGAAACTCATTCTTCAGCAATATGTTCAAGGGCGTTTTTGCATTTCTTTAAAAAATTTAAAGTTTCAACGACCCTAAACTTAATGCCTAGATCATAGTATAGTCCTAGGGACTTATTTAGGGAACAGTTCAGAGATTCTACAAAGGGGTAAAGCTTTGTGTTCATTGTGTTTATCGATGTATATTTTAGAAATTCCCCACGTGGCTTAATTGAAAGCATTCTTTGAATACTGAAAAAGTTAAGTCAGACTTCAACTGGTAGACACCGCTTGAGAAAGAACCTGATACATAGACACAAACCAACAGTGAGGGCCAGCTTGCTAAAAACCACTTTAGACAACTTAACCAGCATCCTTGAGGGTGTCAGTATCCAGCTGAGAAGCAAAGCCCCAAGAGCCTCTTTCACAAAATATGTAAATAGAGGCGAAGGAAAAAAACCCAGAATCCCTCATCTCTAGACTCCTTGCTGATTCTAGCAGAGGGGGACAGCAGGACCCTGGCAATTATTATACTTGCAGAGACAAAGAAGGACCAGGCAACTAGTGCCCATCCTTTTAGCTGAGTGGGTTAGGAGACAGATGTTAGAATGGCTTGGGGTGGGGGTGGGGGCAAGAGAAGTGGTAATCTGTTTTGTTGGCTTTACGTGGGGCTTCCCCAGATCTACCCAGCGTCACGCCGGCCCAGCCCTGCGCACTGGGAGGACGCAGCGGGCAGCCGCATTGGCCTCTGCGTCATGGGGTGGTGGGGAGGAGAGGCGGCTCCCAGCCTGCAGACCTGGCTCGATCCTTGGCGCCGGGTCCCCGCCCGCAAGCACCTCCTCTCCCCCCGCAGCCTGTCGGGGGGCCACAGCACAGGCAAGCTGGGCACGTGGGAGCCTCTGTCACACCCTCACTCATACACACGCGCGCGAGCGCGCGCGCGCGCACACACACACACTCACTCACACACACACACACACACACACACACACACACACACACACACACACACACACAAACACACACACACACACACAGAGAGAGAGACCCACACGCACACAGACATATACATACACACAAACACACCAAAACACACGCACGCACGCACGCGCGCACACACAGGCTCCCCAGGAACCGCGCACCAGCATCCCGTGCCATTTCCCTGGCAGGCACAGGCGCTCACGAGTCTCTTGCTGCAGGACAGCGACTCCCGAAACCAAGCCTGCCCTTGGCAAGCTGTTTCTGCTACCCAGACAGCTCCCCTGTGGCCTCTGGCACCATCTCCTGGATCCGACCATTTCTCGACCTAGGAACGTGGAAACAGTAAGAGGTGCTGGCTAAAAAAGCATCAGAGGTAATGTCGCGCTCTGGGGCTGGGGCATCGCCAGGGGTAGGGTGGGGCTGTCTCTTAGCCACCCAGGAGTCAGGCGCCAGGAAGAGCAGCAGGATGCTTGGATGGAGCTCCAGAAAGACTCAGCATCGATCCTGGGATGGCAGGAGGAAGGGCAACAGGAAACGTGGAAGGGTAAAGCTGGTTTCTGAGGACATCCTCTGGCTCTGTGTCTTGCACCTGTGCAAACTGGGGCTCCGGTGGTGAGGGTCCAAGGTGGCACTTGTGCGGAGAAGCACGTGGGTCAAAACGTGCATCCACCCTTCCTAACCTGGGTGGAAACTGCCTAGTGCATCCGAGGAAACGGGCTTGTTTCCAAATCAAGTTGGGGTTTGAAGGGCAGGGTTTGACAAGGGGAGGAGGAAACTTGGTGTCAGGGCAGAGATGCACTCCCGAAGTAAATTGGAATCCAGTCCTCATAAGGGTGGGAGGTAAGGCGGGAGAGCAGCAAGCCTCCTTCCTGGGGGCTTGAGGATCATTTGCCACAGTAGCACAGTCTATCAAGGCAGTGTATTCGTGACCCGGATTCAATTCTTTCCCGCTGGAGGCATCCTGTGATGGGCTGTCCGAAAACCGGCTTTTAGGCACGTGGCTGCTGAAGAAAGCACATCTTCAGGCGCCTCTGCGCATCCTGGAATTGGAAAGTTACAGAGGATAGCGGAAAGGATGGTGGCACTGGGAACTTAAGGAACGGCTGGGGAAGGACTGGGCATCCTTAAGCCTTCTACGTAGTTCATCCACTTGGCTGGTCTGTGTGTGACAGCGCAGAAAAAATTGGATATATAGGAATGTTGTACACTGGAGTGAAAGCTGTACACTGTTAACTTGAGCGCCACAGTCTTAAGCGAAGGAATGAATATGAATCCCTTTAGGGATACTTGGTGGGGATGTGGTGGGGGTGGCAAGAGAGACCCCTCTTTCAAGGGCTCCAAGGGAGGGATGCTTTTTTTTCTTTTCTCCAGTGAGCTAGCGGCCTTGAAAGTGCTCTTTAACATAGCTAATCTGGCTTCTCTTCTCTCATCCTCCACCCTAGTGGAGAAAGGCTGGAGTAAGATTGGGCGGGGCCTAGAGGCTAGCGTGGTGACGTCTAAGTGTTTGGGTGCTTATGCAAATAAGACTGTAGCCGTTGCCTTGGGTCCATCCTGCCTGTCTCTTCAGATCTTAAAGGTATCCCCATTCCTAGGTCTGAATTCTTTTTGCATACCTGAGGCTGGCTGGGGGTGGGGGTGGGGGGAAGAAGGCTTTGCTTTGGGTGCTCCATTTAGGCTTCTTTTAGCCTTTTCTGTAAAAGGTATTTTATAACTGCCAGTGCTTGGTTGCTTTCTGGAAAGCCAGGATCAGAGCAGTTCCATTAAGCTTCAAACGCTGAAGGCCCCACTTCATAATTACGTCTTATTAAATACAGACCTAATTGCATCCTTCTCAACTTTCTTAACCTAGAGTTGTTTAGGCAGTTTATAAATATTTGGTGTAATGAGGTTTTTTTTTTTTTGTTCATAGACAATATGTGTATTTCTCTCACAGTAACTCAAATGATTTTTGTATTATCCTACCAAGTTTAAAAGTAAATTAACAACAACAAAAAAAGAAAAGTAAATTAACTGACCCTCCAAGTGAAACTTTGAGTGCATTCCTGTTGTGTTGTTGGGAGAGAAGAATTAACAAATTTTGAAAGGAAGTTAGTATCTCCGTGTTTATTACACACTACCTAGTTGGCTTAAGAATCATTGTAAAATTCCGATATCTATAACCCAAGTTGTGGCTTTTAATGGGGTTTAAAAGGTTTCTTATACACGTTTCTGGGAGACAGGTATTTTGCCATCTAGTTAGGGAGTTTTAAAATTAGGTGATCTAGCTTTCTGGAGATAGGCAGGAGGCCTTTTTATAAATTATTGGAACATCTAAAAATAAATCAAAATAGATATTACAACCTGAGCTTTATAGTTATAATCACACACTTACCCAGTCTTAGCATGTGCTTGTTAAAAGATGTTTCTGTCTTAAAAAGGTACAAAATAGGAGATACTTCAATGTTTATTTAGACTCTGGTGTTATATGCAGCCAGTTTAAAAACATTGTCTCCTTAGAATGGCAAAACTAAAAGAGTTCCTCCCCCCCCCCCCCGTGGTTATTACAATCTCTAGTTTTGGTTTTTTTCTTCATTTATCATCCAACTTTTTTTGAATATTATGTTAATTCTTTACCACTACATATGCATGACTGGATATAATAATATATTAATATGCAGACTTGACTTTGAAGTGATTTCTGAGCAGATGGCATTATTAAAAAAAAAAAAAAAAACTCCATAGGCATAGTGCAATGCATGGAAGATATCCAGTTTTCTATGGCTAGAATCTTTTGACTTAGTCTTGGTTTATTAACAACATTACTCTTTTGCTGGTATTTAGTAGTTCTTCATGAACTTCTTATGCTTAAATGTCAGCTGTGATCAGTCATTATTATTCTTTCTGAGAATTACCCACCCTGAAGATAGGGATGCAGCATAGTTTTAAATAAACATTTATCACTTGATGTAGGAAAGAGAGAAATGCTTTAGCCTTGATGGCCAGGTTACTTACTATCCATTGAGATTAATCCACAAAGCTGTCCCTTAGTGGGACTGAATGTTATTTCTGAGTAGAATGCTGATCATGGAAGCTTTCTCATGCATCAGACTGGAAAAGATCACAAAGATGACTCAGTGAATGGAAGGAGGCACAACCACTCTCAGATGGTGTGTATGGTTGTGGAGACGAGAGAGCTTTATACAGAACAACTTGATAGTACTTATCAGAATTATAAAAGTACTTTTGATCTATCAGTTTCACCATCAGGAATTTATTCTGTAGTGTCATAAATGTAAGAGATGCAAAACAATTGGTTGGGGTTTTCTAATACAAATGATCAGATACAACTTATGTGTATAAACACAAGGAATGCTGTATGGCTATTAAAATAATTCTGGAATGTTAAGATCAAAGTGTTTTTGATTTTTAACATCAAAAGCAAAAGAAACACAGACTCAGAATGAAATAGTTGTATGAAAATAAATAGGTTGGGGGAGAAAACTTTGTAAAAGTGAAAAGATCAAACAACAGCCCTTTGCTGAATAGTATTCAGGCACCAATATATCAAGTTAATGAACTACAAAATCAAAGAATATTTAGCCTTTTGACTTGTTGTTTTCAAATTTATAAGGGATTTACTCTTTCAATAATTTTTCATCATTTGTTTTATTTTTGAGATAATACAGTTCCCCTTTTCTTTCTTTCCTCAAACCTTGCCATATAGACTTCTTTGCTCTCTTTCAAATTCATAGCCTTATTTCTTTCATTAACTACTGTTACATATATGCATAACAGTCTATACAATGTTCCTTGAATGTATGTTTTCATGACTCACTATTGAGTTTGGTATCAGATAAACAAATGATGAGGTCTCCCCTGGGGAAGACTGTTCCTTTAGCTCCACTTTTAGCATTCCTTAGTTGCCTGCAGTTTTTTGTGTAGTATTGAGATCCTTTGGGATTTTATTTTATTTTCTCTTTGCAGCAGAGAACATTAAGGAGAATGACTTTAGATAAAAATTAAAAGCTGTGGAGCTTAGTCCCAATGAATACATCTACAAAACTCTCCTCTACCCAGGGCTCAGGGAACTTTGAGGAAGAAGGGGAAGAAAAAGTACAAAAGCCAGAGTTTGAGGGAGTTTTCTGTGAGACTGTGTCTCCTAGTAATATCAGAAGCTACACCCACGAAGTCTAACCTACATGACTGTCTAAACATGAGTTAAAAAGGGCACAACAATAGACAGTAAAGTGGTTGGGGAAAGCCCATAAGGCTCAATTTTTTTTATCATAAAATTGTATGAGAGGAAAGTTAAGATATAATTTATTAACCATTTCCCTTGCAGTTTAATTTATAGTAGACTTAGTTGAGTTGCTAAATTTATCTGGGCATATAAAGACATAAAAATGAACAAAAAAGCACTTTTTAAAAAAAATCAGTGAATACATAAAAGATTTTTACTTTATGAGATACTTACAATGACAACTTTCTTGCCACTGTTAACCTCTTTAAAAGACTATCCTACAAAATCATTCTCAAAACACTGACTTTGCTTTAATCACAGTTCAGAACCATTCCAGCATGCAAAAAAAAAAAAAAAATACCTGGGCCTCCTTTTCATGACCAAAGCCATTTCACTCCATTTCCAGAATGTTTTGTAATAGAAGCATGCAGTAAACTCAGCCCCTTCCACCAGCATAGTAGTCTTCATTCTCACTCAAGTTTTTAATGTGTTATCAGTAGGTTGCTCCATGGCCTGGGTGCATCAGAATTGAACCATTCACCCACTGGATGACATCTGGGTTATTTCCAATCTGGATTTATTGTGAGAGAAGTTGCTAGGGAGATTCCTGCATAGGTTCTTATGGAACACACCTTTGCATTTATCTGGGGCTTGTGTTTAGGAATGTAATTGCTAAGTTATATAGTAAACATGCTCAATGTGAAAGCAGTTTCCATAAGAGAAACCGCCTGTTTCCTGGAGTAGGGGCCATAGATTACATTCTCAAGAAGGATAAATGAGTGGTGTAGTTTTGATTCATCCTCCAGAGAATTTAGACATTCTGGTGGGTATGTGGTAGCATTTCACTGTGGCTTTGTTTCCCTAATTGAAGTTAATATTGATTTTATTTTTTTACTTTTTTTACTTTTTTGGGGGGTTTCTGAGACAGGATTTCTCCATGGCTTTGAAGCCTGTCCTGGAACTAACTCTTGTAGACCAGGCTAGTCTCCAATTCACATAGATCCGCAGCCTCCCGAGTACTGGGATTAAAGGCCTGCACCACCACCCACCCGGCAACATTGAATCTTATCTAGAGTGTTTGTCATCCACATGTATCCACATAACATTCAGTGGAGTGTTCCTCTAGGTTTTTCACTTATTTGTACTTTATATTTTTATTTGTTATTTATTTATTCATTTATTTATACTACTTTTAATTTTTTTTTTTTGAGACACAGTTTCTCTGTGTACCAGTCCTAGCTAACCTGGAACTTACTTTGTAGACCAGGCTGGCGTTGAACTCACAGAGGTCCTCCTGCCTCTGCCTCCCAAGTGCTGGGATTAAAGGTGTGCACCACCACCTCCCTGTTTGTATTTTTAAAGGATGAGTTTAAGGATCTTTATATACCTGTAGTTCTAAACTTTTGCTCATTGTGTGATCTTCGAACATTTTCTCTAGTTGGGACCAAATTCAAGGCTTTCCTCTTGTTAGGTAAGTACTTTATCCTTACATAACAACCAACATGTTTTTTAGTCTTCTGCTTGTTTCTCTCCTTCCCTTTCTTAATTAAATTAAAAATATGAAATAATGCAATTACATCGTTTTCCTGTCTTACTCCCAACCTCTCCCATGTTGCCTCTTCACACATTAAATTTATGGCCTCCTTTTGATTATTATTATTTTATATGTTTATGCATACAAATGCATAAACATATAAATACAACTGGCTGAGTTCATTGTATGTATATCAGTTCAGGACTCATCACTTACTGTTAGATAACCAATAAAGGGTCACATCCCTTGTAGAGGCTAATTTTTGCCTCTCTACTTAGCCATTAGTTATTTGATAAAGGTGAGATACACTTCCTTGAGATTTCTTCCTGGATGAAACTTCCCAGTCATTTCGACGAGACACAATCTCATAGCAGATTTCCTAGTCTGGCTCATACAACCTTTCAGCCCACTTTTCTCCAATATTCCCCGAGTCATAGGTGCAGGAGTCATGTTGTAGATGTGCCTTTTTGGGTGGATGCCACAGAATCTATTGATTTATGCACCAGTTGTGGCTGGTTTTTTATTGTTTGTTTTCATCTTCTTAATAAGTCTTTTCATAGTGGAAAAGTACATTTTGAAGCATGGCTTATTGACTTTTGTTTTGATGTCACATCTGAGAGATCTCCTTTCTTAGCACTAGGTCTCAAAGACTTTTCCTGGTTTTGTGTTTTATATTCAAGTCTATAAACCATTCTGCGTTAGCTGTTTCATAATGTTTTGAACTTAGTTTTGACTAAGGATGTTGAATTGTTTCTAGATTAGCTTATTAAAATAATTCTTATTTTCCTATTGATATTACCTTTGTATTTTATCAGAAAGTCTCTGGGCATATTTTATTTAATTGTATTTTTCTCAATAGAATGTTCTGTTCCATTGACTCACGAATTTATGTTTGTATTAGACCCATTTGGTCTTTATTACTTGTTATTTATATTTTATATTTACATTTATATTTTATTTTTTGTGTTTTCATTTTCAGTGGTACTTTGTGGTTTAATAATTATGGCTTTATATTTTGTTCCATGGACTCTATGTTATGTCCATAATATGTCTTCCTGTGTTTTCTTTTTGTTCACTTTGTTAGCTATAAGGCTTTTTAGGCTGTTTACATTGTGGAAAGTCTTTCTTTTTTCCTCAGTTATGTGTGTGTAATTTTGATGAGTATATTAGTTTAGGCTGGCTGTCATAGTCCTTTAGGATGTGTAAAGCACAACTACAGGCTTTTCTGGCTTTCAAAGTTTCCATGGAGAAATCAGCTGTTATTACCATGGGTTTTCCTTTATATGTGGAATATATGTTATTACCATGTGGTTTTCCTTCAAAACTTTTTGTAGCCTTGAATACAATTCTTTTGCTGTGTATACCATGGAAATTTTATTTTCTAGTCTTGTCTATTTGGTGTTCTGTTTACTTCTGATACTAGCATGTCTTTCCTAAGTTTGTGGAAGTTTTTGTCTATGCTCTTGTTGGCGCTTGTTGAAGATCTGGTCTATGGCATTGTCTTAGGATTCTTCTCCCTCATCTATACTTGTAATTTAAAGGTTTGGTTTTGCATGATGTCTCACATTCCCTGTGTTTTACTTTCCTGTGTTTCCTTACATTTTTCATGTTCCTTGCTTATGTATTCTTGATCTTCTGTGGTAGCCATTTGTAGTAGTACATTACAGGGCCAATCTGTAGTAACACTAACCTGTCTTTAGTAGCCCTACTTTGCAATGCCAATCTGTATTAACCTGTCTTTGTGGGGTTTCAGTTGGATTCAGCTGACTTGCCTGAGAGGGAGTGTGTGGATTGAGAAATGGCAGGTAAAGATACTAAGAAAAAGACAGATATAGAATGGAATCAGCAGGGCAATCCAGTGAATCCTGAACTCAACAAGTTTGTTCTTCAACTTTCTTATATACCCCAACCAAAAAAAGGGGAAAATGGCAAAATACTTCTTTATCATGTTACAAAGGAAGAAACAGTCTTTCTTAATTCTCCAAACATTTAGTAACCATGAGTTAGACTAAATCACTTGTTATCTGGCCTTGAGGATTAAGAGTACCCACACCTCAGACCAAGTCTTATTATTTAGAGAAGACATCCAAAACTAAAACCAAACATTCTACAGTAGCCACTCATTAGGCCCTTAGGTGTTACGAGTTTAATCTTGGGAGAGTAAGGATAGTTTTGAACTCTTTGACCACAAACCAAGATGAAACAGAGCCATTTTTAAGGGCCCCAACAATCTTCTATTTATCTTTGAGTCCTGACAGTCTTGATTTTTTTCCCCACCACCTATAAGGTTTTTCTTTGCATTTTGTAGTTGGATTATTATGTTTTACAAATCCATCTTTTCATCTTGAGCCTTTCTCAATATTTTATTTCCTTATTCTATTTACTTATTGAAATAGAAATTCTCAAATTCCTGGATTGTCTTTCTCATTTCCATTAACCTTATGTTTGTGTTGTCTTGGGCATCACTCCAGCATTTATTCCAGTTAAGCTCCTTCTCCTTAATTTCACTGAAGTGATTGTTTATGTCTTCTTTGAATTCTTTGATGGAGCTTTTGATTATTCTTTTAAAATTTGGTGTCCTGGGGTTTATCTAGGTATTGGCAACCATTTCCTATTGACAACCATTTCTACATGACTGATAGGTTTTGGACACAAGGTACTGGCTAGATCTTCCCTATTGTTAGTGTTTTTGTGACATGATCTATGTATGTAGACTTTGTTAGATCTGAGTTTGTTTTTGATGAAGCAGGTTGGGAAAGAAGAGATGTGGGGGATGGGTTGGGTCTAGAAGTTGGAAATGGCTTTGGAATGAGGTCAGATGGATAGAAGGGCTGGGCTATTAGTGTATAGGATGATACTCTCGGTTTAAGACAGGAGTGTGAGGCAGACCTGGCTAGGGGAAAAGATTGAACATGGTATGGGAAAGGCCTGTTTGTTGGGGAATAGGTAGAGAGGGTCCTGGCAGAAGTGTAGAGATGCTTGTGATGCAGGTAGGGAAGGACAGACTGTCTGCATGTGGGACTCTGACCAGATTGTGAGGGTTGGAAAGAATGTGTACGTAGGGAGGGTAAAGGAATCACACCAGGACAGATGCTGTAGAAAGAAGTGGGGAGGGGATGTTTGTCTTGTTTGAAGCAGTTAGAAGGGACCAGTTTTTGGTGGCAGGTAGGGTGGGTCCTGACATAATCCTAAACATGGCTTTCCATCTAGACATGGGTGGCCAGATTAGGCTTGGGATTTGTTTTTTGGGACCTGGGATAACTCTGGTGGGTTGTTGAGATTGCACATTTGGATAAAGTCAGGGAAACTCACCAGGATAGACACTGAGGAAGGAAGTAGGAGATCTGGGTCTGCCATACCTTTCCCCCCCTTTTAACCTTTGATTCTTCAAACACTTCAAGACCAATTTGCTCTGCCCCAAATATCCTTGAATATGTGTCATTCATCCAGACTCTGGTTCAATTAGCAGAGGCTACACTCTTTTTTCCTCCATTTTTTAATTTAAATTAGAAACAAGATTGTTTTACATGTCAATCCCAGTTCCGTCTCCCTCGCATGCGCCGGGCCCCCCCCCCCCCCCCCCCCCCCCCCCCCGCCACTAACACCCTACCTATCCCATACCCTTTCTCCTCCCCAGGGAGGGTGAGGCCTTCCATAGGGGGTCTTCTGAGTATGCCATATCCTTTGGGACAGGGCCTGGGCCCACTCCTGTGTGTCTAGGATAAGGAAGTATCCCTCTATGTGGGATGGGCTCCCAAGCCCATTCCTATGCTAGGGATAAGTACTGATCTACTTCAAGAGACCCCATAGATTTCTGAGGTCTCCTCACTGACACCCAAGTTCATGGGGTCTAGATCAGTCCCATGCTGGTTTCCCAGCTGTCAGTCTGGGGACCAAGAGCTCCCCCTTGTTCAAGTCAGCTGTTTGTGGGTTTCACCAGCCTGGTCTGAATCCTTTGCTCAAACTTCCTCCTTCTCTGCAACTGGATTCGAGTTCAGTTCAGTGTTTAGCTGTGGGATTCTGCTTCTACTTCCATCAACTGCTCGATGAAGGCTCTAGGATGGCATATAAGTTAGTCATCAATCTCTTTATCAGGGGAGGATATTTAAGGTAGCCTCTCCTCTGTTCTCTGTTGCTTAGATTGTTAGTTGGTATCATCCTTGTAGATCCTCAAACATTTCCCTAGTGCCTGAATTCTCTTTAAACCTATAATAGCTCCTTCTATTATGATGTTTCTCACTCTTTGTTTTTTTTGTTTTTTTTTTTGTTTTGTTTTGTTTTTTTTTTTTTTTGAGGCAGGGTTTTTCTATGGCTTTGGAGACTGTCCTTGAACTCACTCTTGTAGACTAGGCTGGTCTCGAACTCACAGAGATCCACCTGCCTCTGCCTCCCAAGTGCTTGGATTAAAGAATTAAAGGTGTGCACCACCACTTCCTGGTATTATGGTATCTCTTATCTTGCTCTCCTCTATTCTTGCCTCAACTCAACCTTCCTGCTCCCTTATGTCCTCCTTACCCTTCCTCTTCTCCCCTTCTCATTCTCCTAGCCCCCTTTCCCCTCCCCCATGCTCCCAATATGCTCAGGAGATCTTGTCCCTTTCTGCTTTTCCAGGGGACCATGTATGTCTCTCTTAGAGTCCGGAGGCTATAGTCTTAGGAAAAAAAACAAATCAAAACAAAACTGTCCTGTCTCTTCTCTCAGAAGCTAAAAATTGCCATTAGCTCCAGGGATAAGAGTAGGAATGTATGTGCCTAATTCCTCTATCCATGCTGTGATTTGTTCAGGCTTGGCTTTTCACTGGTTTTTGGAAAGTTGTCCTAATTATTATGAGCTCTTATGTGCAGCTGCCCTGCTGTTTCCAGAAGACAATGTTTTCTTGTCACCATCCACTGCCTCTGGCTGTTAGACTCTTTCTCACCCCTCTTCTCTAATTATCCATGAGAATTGGGAGGCAGAGTGCAGTATATATGTTCTCTTTAGGGCTGAGTGTTCTGAGGTCTCTAATTCTTTGCATCTGGGCCAGTTGTGGTTTTCTGTGTCAGTCACTACGTATTGCATATAGAAGCTTGCCAGATGAGGATTGTAGGATACATTGATCTATTGGTATAATGTTAAGTTACTAGGAGAATACCTTTAATATTACATCCATTTAGTAGAGTCACATTAGTAGATCCTCATCCCCCCACCACCACAGGGCGCTCTATCCATAGAGTTTTGGCTTGATTATGGTGCAAAATATGGGTTTCTTCCTGAGAAATGGAACTTAAAACCAATCTGAAAGTAGTTTACGTGATTTTTGTGCCACTATTGTCCCAGTGGGCATTTCTTGTCAGGTTTGTCACCATTTTAGCTCACAGGATTCACAGCAGGGCATGATTAGTGGTTATTTTCCCCTTGAATAGTGTGAATTCCAAGCTCTGTGGAAGCTAACTAGTAGGGATAAAGCTTCCAGGTGTATGATTTTAGTGTTTGGTATATTCTATAGTAGGATCTAATTGCCAAGTTCTGGCAGGGTGGTGTGGTGGTGAGATGGTGGTGGTGGTGGTGGTGGTGGTGGTGGTGGTGGTAATCTGGAGCAACAGTATTAGTTTGTAATGTTTGGGGGATGGTCTAAGAGACCTCACAAGCTAACAACTCCAAATAGGAAATCCATTACTGGCACTGGCCTCTTCATTTGTTGGATTTGTCTGATTCATTGTTACCCAGTTGTGGGGTAACTCTGTTTTAATTATTTTTATATATGGGTATGAAGCTTTTTATAATAGTTTTAGAAATGGTATTTAATACTATATCCCACTCCAGGCCTCGTCGTTTACCCTGTCCCCCTTTCCCCATCCAATTTACCACTCCATGTTCCATGGTTCTCCTGTAATCCTTTATACCAACATACCACCTCCACTCCATTAAAAGCCCTACCCAATGACCTCTTAGTGACTATGCTGACTATTATTTCATGGCATGACCGTAGTAGTTTAATTATTCACTCACTTAAGCACATATGTATTGGATTAAGGTCTCTTTATTTCCAAGCACAGCCGGGTGAAGCACAGGCCAGAGCTAGGTTAAGAACCCAGCCAGCGCAGCCAGAACAAAGAGAGAGCCCCGTCCCCACGTGCAGTCCTTTAAGAAGCCCCCTTTACGTCATCCCGGCTTTCCTTCACCCCGCCCTTATGGGCGAGTCCCCAGGTCCACCTGGTACCTGCCCCAGGACTATTGGGCGGGGCTAGGGTGACTCCCTACACATATGTGTGATTTCTGACTTGGTTTCTAATGTGGGTAAATAATTTCTATTAGCATTTTACGTATGTTTTGTAAAGTTTTTATTTCTCTGGTATGTACAACTTCCTGAACTCAGTGCTCACTGCTAGGTTCAGACATATTTGAATAGTTTTATTCATATTACATATACCCTTTTATGCTATCATCTATAATGTGTAATATGGTCAAGTTTCTTCACAAATTCACCAGCATTTAATTCTAATACTTCTTAATATTGAGTTACTCTAATAGTGTATATATTTAGTGAAGTATAGATTATGATTTTGGGATTGTCACTTATAAAATATATTCCCCACCTTTTGATGTGTCATTTGGCTATCTTTTTGCTTAATGCAGCAAATATAGCAGTATTAAAAATTACAAAAGAAACTTTAGATTCAAGCCTATCTAAATATAATATTTTATATTATTTGTCAACATCATTTTTTCAGCATTTCATAAATTTCTCATCTGTGTTGCTGCTTGTAATTATTTCACAACATTAGAGCAAACAGCAAATTCTTCTATTTTTCCTGAGCTTTGTAGTAAGGCTCAGCTTTTCTTCAGATAGTTTGTACTTTATATTCTGTTTTAGAATTAGAAAGTACATTTAACTGAATCCAGGATGAATTTCAAATTCAACACTCAGACTAATATTTAAAGAAAACTGTAAAATCTTAACTTGTTAAAATTTAAGATTCCTAATATAGATTTGTGGGTGTTCTAGTACATTATGAGCATAAAGTTTCTGGCAAATGCCAAAGCATTGCCAGTGCTGGCTGGCTTGTTGGAACCATCCCTTGTCATGTGCAGGTAATTTTTTGAGGTCTGTATCTCAGTCCAGTGAAGTCAAACCTGTAGAGCTATGCTTGATATGTCTGTAAGATGAGCATATCTTTGTTTGCAATGTCTCTACAGATTTTCATTATAAGTATTAATTAAAACATATTTCAGAGAGACTGTAATAGTTTGCATCTGAGAACCCCTGAAATATGAGGCAACAAAATTTCCAAAGTATTGATCCAATTCTGCAATGAAAATATTAGTGTGAGCTGGGGAAGAAAAAGAAGAAAATAATATTTTAAAATGTGGGAAGTATATCAAAAATAGGAATCCTATTTACTCATGGCATGAGTGTAAGCTGATGTAGCCATTGTGAAAGCCAGTCTGAAGGTTTCTCAATAAAATTAAGAATAAAATTATAAGACCCAGATATTCCAGTCCTTGAATGACTATCAGGCCACAAAGATACTCGTAAATCCATGTTTATCGCTGCTCTTTTTTTGACCGCATGTGTTCCTTCTTTTGAAAACTTCCCGACTAGTTCATTAGCCTATTTATTTTGGCAGAAGCTTTTTCTTTATCCTTTGCAGTTCTTCACATATTCCGGATAATAGAATCATATTTTCAGTATAGCTGGCGAAGATTTTCTCTCCCTTTCTGGGGACTTCATTCACTGTAGTGCCACTTTTCCTTCTTGTAAAATTTTAATTAACCCTAATTTAATGTTGTTACTTATGCTGTTAGGATTATATTCAGGAAGTTCTTGTCTGTACCTTAGTGCATCTTCTGCTTTCTTCTAGAAATTTCAGATTTTAAATGAAGGTCTTATATCATTAATATTGATTTGATGCAGCATGATTGGAATAGATCTGAATTTATTCTTCTGAAGGTGGATATCCAATTTTGTCAGCACAATTTGTTGAATAGGCTGCATTTTTTCCACCTTCATCAAAAATAATGTGACCATAGCTGTGTGGGTTTATTTCTGGGTCCTCTATTCTGTACCATAGTTTAAGATGTCTATTTTGTTCAAATCAGTGTGGCTTTTGTTGGGAGCCTGCCTCTGACTGGTAAGTCATTTTCAAATATGGCTCAGTGGCTTACTAGTACATTTGCTTGGGCTTACCTTCTGTAGGTTAGAGTTGGTAGCTGGTATTTACAATATAGACAATAGCAGGGGCCAGACTGTTAGAAAGGGTACATCTAGAAGCTATACAGTGACCTGAATGCTAGTTTGTCTCTTGCCTGGTTGAATTAGAGACTCTTGGGTCGTCATATTAGAGCTGAAAAAGGCCTTTGGTACGGTAATACAGCATGTTATAACTGGTACAACAACTGTTCATGAAAATCTAGCTCACATTAGTGAACCAATGACTCATACACACTTAAAACTCTTGGTTTGAAGTCAGTAGGTTTTGAAATGACCCGTTGTGAAAAAGAAGAACATAATGTTTAGGAAAAAAAGTCCTGCTGAAATATGAAGTATTTATTCTGGACATGCAACAAATTAATTATAGACTAACACATTCAAAAGTGTGAACATTGTCACATAGTAAAAGCAGACCCTTACTGCACCTTCTCATTGTGATGTTATTTCATTAAGACTTTTTGTTGGGCAAACTTATCATTTTCAGTTTATTAATGTGTTAAGTAATTTGGTCAAGATCACAATATCCCTAAAATTTCAGATGTCCTGTCTTTATAAACTAGTTTTAATATTTGCCAGTGATATATCTCTTCACATGGATATATCAGTTCTTATACGATTCCATTATCATAAAAGAAGAAAGTTTATATGAGAACAAGAAGAGATGAAAAAGTTGAGGGAGGACAGTATCTTTTAGATTATGCAGAACCTATCTAAACACTCCTATCTCTTTCATGATGAAACAATGGCATTTTTACCTATTCCTCACATTGTATTTCCCAATTTTGATACATTATTTTAAATTTCAATTTGCATCTTCTTAATATAATTTCTACTATATATCTATATCTATATGTATATGGAGACAGGGTTCCTCTGTAGCTTTGGAGCCTGTCATGAACTTGCTCTGTAGACCAGGCTGGCCTTGAACTCAAAGAGATCTGCACGCCTCTACTTCCCAAGTTCTTGGATCTACTTCCCAAGTTCTTGGATTAGAGGAGTGCACCACCTGTGCCTGGCCAAATCATAAATCTTATTTTCTATCAAAATCTCAGGTTGTGCCTGTGTGGTTGAAGTTAATGATCCTGTGGCTCAGTTCCCCAGTCTGCTGCCCCATAAGACTCTACTTAACCTGACAGAAAGGAATAATTGCCAATGACATTCATAACTGCAATACAAAGTAATGTGTGATTGTGTTATTATTTAGCACCCATTTCCTTGATTTATACTTACATTCTGTGTCTTTGTGCTTTGGCATCTTCAAGCACCATTCCTTTGTCTCTAGTATCTGTAAAATACTATTTCATTTTATAATGACTTGTCTGTGAGGACAGGAAAGGATTTTCATCTTGATTATATTATCTTAGAATGAAATATAAATGAAATTAACTGGGGAAATTTACTTCTTAGACTAAGGTTCATTTATTTGTTTATTTAAATAGCATTTTTTCATTTATTTTACATACCCACTTTAGTTTTCCCTCCTCTCCTGGTCCTGTAGTCCCTCCCCACAAGCTTTCCATCTACCCAACTCCCCTTTCACTCTTCTGCCTCCATTCAGAAAGGGGCAGGCTTTCCATGGGCTTAAACAAAGCAGGACTCACCATCAAGTTGAGGCAGCACAGAGCTCCTCCCCAGAATCACAACTGGGCCAGGTAATCCAGCATGGAGAACAGGTTCCCAAAAGCCATCTAGGCTCCAGGGACAGGTCCTCATCTCATTGTAGCCCTACAATGAGAACAAACTACAGGTTTATGTTTTGGAAGAGTTTGGAAAACATTTTTGATGAAAGAGTCTGTTCATAATTTAGGTTTTGTAAGCCACACATAGTCTTCTGTTATAGCACAAAGTGTTAAATAATGTATCCAATTGGAAATGTTCGGAACATTGGATGAAAGGGCTACAGTTGGACTGAAATGGAGTAAGGGCATACCAAATGTAAAGAACAGTCTAAATAGAACCAGGAAGTTGTGACATTCGTGAAGGATCCCCTTCACGTTGCCACTTCCTATACCCATTTAGAATTGTGTACTACATTTGCATATCATTTGCATATGCAGACACACAGGATACAAGTACAAAAAGCATATCCGAATGTAAACAGTGCTGCCCTCTTCACAAAGTGACTGTATATATAACTCATTTTCATCAAACATGAACAGGCAATTTTTTTTTTGTTTGTTTTTTGTTTTTAGAGACAGGGTTTCTCTGTGTAGCTTTGGAGCTCATCCTGGCACTGGCTCTGGAGACCAGGCTGGCCTTGAACTCATAGAGATCTGCCTGCCTCTGCCTCCCTAGTGCCGGGATTAAAGGCATGCACCACCAATGCCAAAAGTGGGCACTCCTGGCTGGGCGGTGGTGGCACATGCCTTTAATCCCAGCACTTGGGAGGCAGAGGCAGGCGGATCACTGTGAGTTTGAGACCAGACTGGTCTACAAGAGCTAGTTCCAGGACAGCCTCCAAAGCCACAGAGAAAGCCTGTCTTGAACCATGCCCACCGCCAAAAAATTGGATACTGCAAATGTTTTATCATTGCAATCTATAGGGTGCCATCACAGTTAGTGTGTGAATAGATGAAGAGGAATTAATAAATAAGTGGAGATGATTTAAGATGATTTATAGGGTGGGCTAGAAGTTATATATGAAATTGTAATGAACATAATAATAGATGTGTAAGAAAAGACTTCTTTGAGTTAGGAAGGAAAGGAATTAAGAATGCTAAAAAAATAGCTAATAATTAATAGTCTATATTCTGCACATTAAAGTTGAGATTAAAGTGTATTTTTTCAAGGAGTAATTTAAGTAAAAGAAATATGTGAGGAACTCATACACATTCTAAATAATATATATTTGAAATTTTTGAACTCTGAATAACCAAGATCAATCATGTTTTATAGCCTTAGATAGTCTACCATGAAAATGACCAAGAAAGCATGTTGACGTATTGTTGATATTTTTCAGTACTAAATATCACATTTCAACTTTTCATTTCACAGGTATCTACAGAGTATCTGGATCAGAGCCAGGATTGCTAAGAATTTCTCACCTTGAATCAAGGATTTTTTGAAAGTCTTCTCAGATTTACTTCATTTTAAATAACATTTGAAATATATTTGCCTCAAAGGTGTCCTTAAAAAGAACTTTCCAATGCCTAAGAATAGCAAAGTGGTAAAGAGGGATTTAGATGATGAGGTTATTGAGTCTGTTAAGGACCTTCTGTCCAATGAAGACTCACCTGAAAATGCTTTTAAGAAGAGTGAACTAATCGTGGATGTTCAAGAAGAGAAAGATACAGATGGGGAAGATGGATCTGAAGCTGATGATGCAAGGCCAGCTTGGAGCAGTAAGCTGCAATACATTCTGGCTCAAGTTGGATTTTCTGTTGGCTTGGGGAATGTGTGGCGATTCCCATACCTATGTCAGAAGAATGGCGGTGGTAAGTTGCATTTGTTTGCCATCATGATGAATTGCTACACTATTGTAAATTACAGTTCATTATTTCAGGTAGCTCCTATTGCCACTACAGTGTTATTTCTGAAACTTGACTTCCATTGCAAAGCAAGGGAGACTCATTTGTGGGCAGCATGCCCAGTTCTGTGTTAAGATTAAGTTTCCAGAGAAACAGGTTGGTGTCCTACAAATATTCAGGGATTGCTCAAGGTAACACATTCTCAAACTTCTTCCCTGGATACTGTAAACATTACTGAAGTACTGAGGGGAGCTTTTGTAACATGGGTTATGTTCCTTTTGCATGCCAACCTTTTTCTTTCAATAAGAATCTAAAGCCGACAACACTGAACATGGTTCTCTCAGTGACTTGTTACCTCTGAATTTTAAATTGTTCATTCTTTAGCAAAAGCAGACCTAACATGTAATTTAGAATGATTATGGTCTTTAAATTCAGTACAGCGCTTTTAGGACTCATGAGAAGGAGTTGAACCAGATAATTACCATAATGCCAGTCATTCTTTGTCCTTGGAGATTTTACACCATCGATTCCAGTTCTGTGATACCGTGGAATGCTGTCCAGCTTCAATAAGTATTTTAAAAAGGAGAATACAAAAATAGTTTCACCATTATCAGCACTTTTACTATGTGTAGTGTGCACATAATTATCAATGTTTCAAAATGAATAAAACTGCCATAAAATTCCTGTGAAAAAGTAGGGCATGGTGGTACATGCTTTTAATCCCAGCACTCAGGAGGTAGAAGCCAGTGAATCTCTGAGTTTGTGACTAGTCTGGTCTACAAACTAAGTTCTTATACAGCTAGGGACAGCTATGTCTATAACACAGAGGAACCCTGTCTCAAGCAAACAACACACACACACACACACACACACACACACACACACACACACACACACACACACCTGAAAGAACTCTAGATGTGACTGAGTGAAATAATTTTCTGAGACACATGAAATCACACACTCAATTTTCAGCTCAAGGGGAATTTCAAGCCAACTGTTGAAATTTTATAAAGTACATGTTCTGGGCTGGGAAAGATGGCTCAGTATGAAAAGTACATGATATGCAAACTTGAAGCCTCGAGTCTGGATTTCCAGCACCCACATAGTGGCAGATTCTGTAACCCTAATGCTCATGGCAGGTAGTCAGGCAAACCCCTGGGGCTTGCTAATAGCCAGTTAAACAAAGCTGGTGAGTGCCAGTCTCAGTGAGAGATCTTGTCCCAAAAAGTAAAGTGTATTTTGATAGAGGAAGATGCTTGCAACTGACCTCTGACCTCTACGTGCTTATGCACATGTCAGTGAACTTCTGTCTCCACACACACACAAACACACACCTACATATTCTGTAAGGTTCACATTTTATCACCCAATATATAAGGGGTATTTTGATATTTTGTTCTGGTCTGTGATAGTTTGGTTGACTGAAAACAAATAAGATTTTATTTTGCATGTCAAATGAATAGAATTATTCATATGCAATTTTTTTCGTAATTACTCAAATAAAACTCAAAGGTAGTATATTTGAGATGGTTAGGTAATTCCACCAGGAACACAGTAAGAGATTTAGGGAAAATAAAAGAAACATTTAACAGACTTGTCTGAGAGCTAAGACTCAATTTTACAGGAAGTGAGCCACACACTGTGTGTTGCTCATAAAACAGTAATTCCCTACTAAGTTGATAATATCACTTGGAAATTGTTGTGTCAAAAATTAATACCTGCATATGATTGTTTTTCAAGAAAGTTTGCATGCTTGCTGGCTTGCTTGCTTTTTTTTTATTAGTTTCTCACTATTCATTTCATTTTCTAAGATTGGCAGAAATTTTTATTTTGAGACATTTCACTTTCTACACCTTATTGGACTTCCTGCTGAGGATGAAGGCAGCCTCAGATTAAAGTCAGCTTTCATTCCTTTTAGTATGACAGATATGATGGACAGATACTAGAAATTTGACTACTAGTTAGTAGCAAGACAAATCCCTCTACCTATTATTTTGATAAAAGTAAAATTCAAAATAATTTTCCTACTATTGATTTCTTGACTACAAATCAAAACAGAGAGCAATATTGCATGTCTCATGAGAAACAGGCTGGATTGGAGAGGGACAAAGACTGTGTAGCACAGTTTTCTAGAAAGCTGAGGAGTATCTTAGTCAAACACAAAACAACCAAAAACCCTATTCATGAATCATTTGAAGCATTTTCTGAATAACAGAAAAAAAATGTCTAAAAATATATGTTGATTTGTGTAGATATTATATTTACCACACAGTGCCAAGCTTAATAAATCTCAGGCTACAGAGGTTCTCTTATATTGTGCAGTCACTCTGACAGTTGGAAACCTGGTTCTTTCCTTTGTTTCAAGCCATATGACCTTTCTGTAGCTACCTCAATTCTTCATACTCCATTCCCACACATGTAAAATGAGGCTAGTAATTGTAACACACGGTGTGTGTGTGTGTGTGTGTGTGTGTGTGTGTGTGTGTGTGTGTGTGTCTGTGTGTGTGTTTGTGTGTGGTCTGGACATGCATTTGTGTAGTTATGTGTTCCTGTGCACCCATGGAGGACAGAGGAGCACAGGGTTCTGTTTTGTCACTCTCCACCTTCTTTGTGATAGTGTATATTTATCAATGAACCCAGAGCTAGGCTGCCTGCCAAAAATTTGAATGTACAAAGTCCAGTATGTATATCCTTTCACACTCATTTGAAACGTTTTCATACAAAACTGTATATAATTTCTTTATCCCATCAATCAATCAATCAATCAATCAATCAATCAATCAATCAATCAAAAAAGAATGATATTTATTGCTTATCTATTTAGTTGCAAATCATTAGTTCCATGGGATTTTGGTGGAAAGTGGTTATTTCCTTAACTATGGGTGTTTTGCCAAAGATAACAGCAGCACATGCACTTTGATGGAAGATACAAAATATGTTAGTTTTACTTTTTCAAGCACTCTGTGCATTCTTCCTCATAATTTTAGAAAACAAAAATCATATAGTTCCCAAATGTGGAATTTTTACATGTGATATATACAAAATAATCATTATCTTTGTTAGAAATTGTTTATTTTTCTTTTTTGTCTTCCAGACTAGGCATTTGCTCTTCTTTGTTATTACTTTATTTAGAATACAAAATGTTTTAGTTTGTCAAATGCCATTGACCTAATTTTGTGCTTTTGGAATGAAGGACTTAAATGAGTTTAGGTTAGTATTCAGTAAATAACTTTGTAAAGGCTGCGTGAAGATGGATTTGAGTTTGTGAAGTCTATTGACAGAAATACTTATTTCAAAGAACTTATCCTTTATTTTCAAATGAAGCTATTTTACCTTTCCAAAATGGAAGTGGGGTTATTTATAACCCCTTTTAAACAGAATTATTCTACCATGAACTACTTTTTAAGCATTTTAAACTTGTCTAGTAGTTTTTATGTGTATTTGTGTGTGGCGCATGTGTGTGTGTTTTGGGAGGGGACATGAATGCAGAGGTCAGAAGAAGTCTCAGGACAGTTTTCTCCTTCCACTGTGGTTCAGGGAATCAAATTCAGATCATCAGACTAGTGCAGCAAGGGCTCTAGCCAGGGAGCCATCTACTGAACTGTGGGCCTTCTTAGAACAATTAAATCCAGGATTCAAACTTTCGAAAGTTTAAAGATAATCAGTTATATTTTCTCAAAGACCTTTTTGTATATTACGGAAAAGCTCAAATATTGTCTTTCATGAAATAATACTCAATGTATACTCTGAAATGACTATTGAAAATATGACATGTTCTGCTTGTTCTTGTCTCTCTAGGTGCATATCTTTTGCCATATTTAATACTTCTTCTGGTAATAGGAATCCCCCTCTTTTTTCTGGAACTTTCTGTGGGTCAAAGAATTCGGAGAGGCAGCATCGGGGTTTGGAATTACATAAGCCCTAAACTGGGCGGCATTGGATTCGCAAGCTGTGTAGTAAGTTTGCTCCCCTGACTTTGTTCTTACCTGTGCTGCTTTGGAATGATGGAATCCACATCTCTGTAATCTCCAAGTCTTTGTCTCATGTTTTAGAAGCTCCTGGGACATAGAGCACCATACAAAATCATCGATGTATACTGATAGTACCTTGATCTTGAAATGTATTTTTAAAGTTCAACTCAGATTGTTTTAAAAGGAAAGAAGAATAATAAAAGGAAAAAATTTGAAAAACAAAATAATGTTCAACTCAGAGAGTATTTTAAAGAAAAGATAATGCCTTGAGATAAGAAAAAATATTAGATCAAATCTTAAATATTATTAGGTAGAGTGAATTCCACTCCACTGTTTTTTAAGGGGCGTGGCAGAGGATGCAAAATATAACTACATTTATTTATTTATTTATTTTGCAGGTGTGCTATTTTGTGGCTCTTTACTACAATGTCATCATTGGCTGGACATTGTTTTATTTTTCTCAGTCTTTTCAACAACCTCTTCCTTGGGATCAATGCCCCCTGGTGAAAAATGCATCTCATACTTGTAAGACACATTCTATTGTCTTATATTGAACAATTTAAAAATTAGCAAAGGCACACACTTTCTTTTCTTCTTTTTAGAAACGGTGGTGGGTGGGAACAAACAAAACAAAAGCAAAAAATCTAAATGAAACTTCTGTAATGAGCATCATAACAGACTTCCTTTGGCTTTGGAATGACTGTTTGCTTCAATATTAGGAGCAGCCCAACCAGAGAGATAAAAAGACTCTTATATAATTTGACTTACTCTTTCCAGATTAACTTGGTGTACATAGGCTTTTGGTTAAAGGACTGTAAGGTTGCAAGCTTTCTGTTGTAAACACTGTATACCCCCAGGGAAGCCTCAATTTCATTAAAGCTTACAAAAGGGAAGGAAAACAGATTTGAATTGAACTTATCATTTTTATACTGTTGGTTATACTGTTTTGTAGTTTTCGCTTTAAAATTTTTTAATTTAAATTAAAAGCAATCTTATTTTACATAAAAATCCCAGGTCCCTCTCCCTCCCATCCTCCTGTTCCCCCCACCATCTCTCCATCCCATTTCCCATCCACTCTTCAGGGAGGGTAAAGCCTCTCATGGAGGATCATCAAAGTCTGTCACATCATTTGGGGCAGGACCAAAGCCCTCTTCCCTGTAACTAGGCGGAGAAAGTATCTCTCCATAGGGAATGGGCTCCAAAAAGCCAGTCTTTGCACTAGGGATAAATAATGGTTCCACTGGCAGGGACCCCATAGACTGCCCAGGTCATCCACCTGACACACATGTTCAGGGGGCCTGGTTAAGTCTCATGCAGGTTCCCCAGCTATCCATCTGGAGTCTGTGAGCTCCCACTTGCTTTTCTTTAAAAAAAAACTTAGAAAATGAACCATTTTCTATAGAATGCAACTCATTCATGAAGTTAAAATATTTCTATTAGTCACATTTAAGAAAGTGAAACAAAACAAGTGAAATGTTTTACTTCATCCTATACACACAAAATATTACCATTTGACTTGCAATGTATGAAAATATTGTTTTGTTAGCATGATAACATTAGCTTTCATTTAGCAACTCTGAAAATCCTGTTAGATTTTACATTAACAGCACTTGTCATTTCATTCTGCTTTTTAACAAAATCCCTTTTGTCAGCAGCTATCAAATTTGTCTTAGTATGTTATGGGTCTGAGAAGGGAAATGTAAATTACTTGCTTTAATTATTTCCATAAGAAGTTCACATATTCCTCAGGAATTCTTAATAAATATCAAAGAGGATCCCTGATTCCTGATTTCCCGAACATTATAAATTTTTGTTTCATTGTGAACTTGACTGCTCTTTTCAGGTTAATGTTTTCTTAGGGAATATGCTAATGGGCTTTCTCAGCAAAATCCGTTATTATTCATATATGGTCTGAATTATTGCATCTTGTCTTTTTTTCCCCCCCACAGATATTGAGCCGGAATGTGACAAAAGTTCTGCCACC